>NC_140441.1:45154207-45754207 GCF_963576455.1 Neolamprologus multifasciatus
GCTACAATAGTGGACCATGTCATCAACCATGGGATGACCCTGAGGGAAGCTGGCCAACGGGTTCAGCCTAAACTGAGCCACTACACTGTGGCAAGCATCATTAGGACATTTCGAAATGAGAATCGGTAAGTACTTTGTAGCACTGCCATACTCTAATGAGAAACACAACAGTACCATACATGCAAGAATACTGAAATTGTTACTTTACAGAATTGCTAGACGTCCAGATGTTGGGGGCAGAGGCAGAATGTTCAATTGACATCTGTACACAGAGAAAGCAAAAGCCAGATGTGTTTTGTATTCATACCATCAGTGTGCAGTTGGCGCATTGTGTGCTTAGTAGATGATGGCTTGTGTGTACTGTTTGATACGAAAACACCATTTTTACGAAGGTGTGAAGAGTTAATCTAGCTGTGTTCGCTTTTGCAAGAGAACTACAATGTTTTCATAATTGGGTGACAGGTTTTCTTATTTGTGTGTAGAGTTTTGCAAAAATAGCCAATAGTTACAAAAAATGTGCTTAAGCAATCAGAAAAAACTGTAAAAGACCCAAAGCAGCTGCCCATTAATGAGGGCACATTAACGACATTGCTTTTGGCAGTTTTCACCAATGTCTTGTTCTGCTGTCTGAGGCCACCTACAACACACCAGGGCCAGTGCTGCTGGCCAAGGCTAACTACACCACACCAGGCCCTGTGCTGGTTCCTGAGGCCATCTTCAAAAATCCAGGGCCTGTGCTGCTGGATAAATGCTAAACTGAGTCTTTGGGTTAGGGTATTAGGCAAGCATGCACGTAGGGTTATAGGATTGTGTTCGTAACTTCAGGTACTGGCCACCTCATCACTTGATTCCATAAATTGACACATTGTGCTGTGGCCAGCAGCTTACGGCCATACCACCCTGAGCACGCCTGACCTCGTCTGATCTCGGAAGCTAAGCAGGGCTGGGCTTGGTTAGTACTTGGATGGGAGACTTCCTGGGAATACCTGGTGCTGTAAGCCTTTCATTTTCATGTCATTGAACTGCTTTTGATCCAGAGAAGGGGTGTATTAAAAGACCCAAAGCAGCTGCCCATTAATGAGGGCACATTAACGACATTGCTTTTGGCTGTTTTCACCAATGTCTTGTTCTGCTGGCTGAGGCCACCTACAACACACCAGGGCCAGTGCTGCTGGCCGAGGCTAACTACACCACACAAGGCCCTGTGCTGGTTCCTGAGGCCATCTTCAAAAATCCAGGGTCTGTGCTACTGGATAAATGCTAAACTGAAGCTGTGTCCCATTTCAGGGTCTGCATGCTTGAAGTACGCGCACTACGCGTACTACGTACGGTGCGTACTATAAGTACGAGAAGTGCGGAAGTGAGAGGCTTGTGAAATGGGACGGTCTAGCCCTTCCTTGCGCTGTTCAGGTTGCCTAGCAACCATGATACTAACAGCGAGAAACGTTACATACAGCTTTGTTTGACAGAAATGAAGGGGAAAAATGTTTTGTCATGACATCACTTTGATTAGTTGAGTATCTGGGGCTGAAACCACAGGACTGTAAAACATGATTGTTGGGCTTCATTTCTGTACTGAACAGTC
This sequence comes from Neolamprologus multifasciatus, assembly GCF_963576455.1. Classification (NCBI taxonomy): domain Eukaryota; kingdom Metazoa; phylum Chordata; class Actinopteri; order Cichliformes; family Cichlidae; genus Neolamprologus; species Neolamprologus multifasciatus. Next base: position 45,155,793 of record NC_140441.1, read on the forward strand.
ATTTAAGATTAGTTAGTAAATAACAATTAGCTCTTGTTGTTCATGAGACTAAAGTCATCTCACTGTGGTAATGTAAATATATTATTGCCAATATTATATTATTGTCAGATTATTATGATATATATATATATATATATATATATATATATATATATATATATTATATATATATATATATATATATATGCTTTAAAACCAAGTTAACGCTGTAAGTACAAACATCACTAATGTCACACAACTTTGCCGACATGTGGCCAATAGTAATGTTTTAATGTTCTTCGTTATTAAACATTCGCACATAATTAAGTGACGTAATGTTCAGTACTTACTTTTGACTGTTCACTCTTCGGCCGCTCCCTTCTGCCGTATTTTGCGGCAAAATTATCCACACCCACCGTCGCGCTATGAATTGTGGGATATATGGGACCACGAAGCGTGCACCGGACCACGCTTGATATTTGGGGAAATTGACGGCGCATTTGGAGTATGCATTTGAAGTACACTTCGAATTGGGACAGCCGTCGTCGCGTGGCGGTGACGTAACCACACTTAAAATGCGTACTTCAAGCGTGCATACCCTGAAATGGGACACAGCATGAGTCTTTGGGTTATGGTATTAGGCAAGCATGCAGGTAGGGTTATAGGATTGTGTTCGTAACTTCAGGTACTGGCCACCTCATCGCTTGATTCCATAAATTGACACATTGTGCTGTGGACAGCAGCTTACGGCCATACCACCCTGAGCACGCCTGTCCTCATCTGATCTCGGAAGCTAAGCAGGGCTGGGCTTGCTTAGTACTTGGATGGGAGACTGCCTGGGAATACCTGGTGCTGTAAGCCTTTCATTTTCATGTCATTGAACTGCTTTTGATCCAGAGAAGGGCTGTATTAATAGACCCAAAGCAGCTGCCCATTAATGAGGGCACATTAACGACATTGCTTTTGCCTGTTTTCACCAATGTCTAGTTCTGCTGGCTGAGGCCACCTACAACACACCAGGGCCAGTGCTGCTGGCCGAGGCTAACTACACCACACCAGGCCCTGTGCTGGTTCCTCAGGCCATCTTCAAAAATCCAGGGCCTGTGCTGCTGGATAAATGCTAAACTGAGTCTTTGGGTTAGTGTATTAGGCAAGCATGCAGGTAGGGTTATAGGATTGTGTTCGTAACTTCAGGTACTGGCCACCTCCTCACTTGATTCCATTAATTGACACATTGTGCTGAGGGCAGCAGCTTACGGCCATACCACCCTGAGCACGCCTGACCTCGTCTGATCTCGGAAGCTAAGCAGGGCTGGGCTTGGTTAGTACTTGGATGGGAGACTGCCTGGGAATACCTGGTGCTGTAAGCCTTTCATTTTCATGTCATTGAACTGCTTTTGATCCAGAGAAGGGGTGTATTAAAAGACCCAAAGCAGCTGCCCATTAATGAGGGCACATTAACGACATTGCTTTTGGCTGTTTTCACCAATGTCTTGTTCTGCTGGCTGAGGCCACCCACAACACACCAGGGCCAGTACTGCTGGCCGAGGCTAACTAAACCACATCAGGCCCTGTGCTGGTTCCTGAGGCCATCTTCAAAAATCCAGGGCCTGTGCTGCTGGATAAATGCTAAACTGAGTGTTTGGGTTAGGGTATTAGGCAAGCATGCAGGTAGGGTTATAGGATTGTGTTCATAACTTCAGGTACTGGCCACCTCATCACTTGATTCCATAAATTGACACATTCTCCTATGCGTAGCAGCTTACGGCCATACCACCCTGAGCACGCCTGACCTCGTCTGATCTCGGAAGCTAAGCAGGGCTGGGCTTGGTCAGTACTTGGATGGGAGACTGCCTGGGAATACCTGGTGCTGTAAGCCTTTTATTTTCATGTCATTGAACTGCTTTTGATCCAGAGAAGGGGTGAATTAAAAGACCCAAAGCAGCTGCCCATTAATGAGGGCACATTAACGACATTGCTTTTGGCTGTTTTCACCAATGTCTTGTTCTGCTGGCTGAGGCCACCTACAACACACCAGGGCCAGTGCTGCTGGCCGAGGATAACTACACCAGACCAGGCCCTGTGCTGGTTCCTGAGGCCATCTTTAAAAATCCAGGGCCCGTGCTGCTGGATAAAGGCTAAACTGAGTCTTTGGGTTAGGGTATTAGGCAAGCATGCAGGTAGGGTTATAGGATTGTGTTTGTAACTTCAGGTACTTTCCACCTCATCACTTGATTCCATAAATTGACACATTGTGCTGAGGGCAGCAGCTTACGGCCATACCACCCTGAGCACGCCTGACCTCGTCTGATCTCGGAAGCTAAGCAGGGCTGGGCTTGGTTAGTACTTGGATGGGAGACTGCCTGGGAATACCTGGTGCTGTAAGCCTTTCATTTTCATGTCATTGAACTGCTTTTGATCCAGAGAAGGGGTGTATTAAAAGACCCAAAGCAGCTGCCCATTAATGAGGGCACATTAACGACATTGCTTTTGGCTGTTTTCACCAATGTCTTGTTCTGCTGGCTGAGGCCACCCACAACACACCAGGGCCAGTGCTGCTGGCCGAGGCTAACTAAACCACATCAGGCCCTGTGCTGGTTCCTGAGGCCATCTTCAAAAATCCAGGGCCTGTGCTGCTGGATAAATGCTAAACTGAGTCTTTGGTTTAGGGTATTAGGCAAGCATGCAGGTAGGGTTATAGGATTGTGTTCGTAACTTCAGGTACTAGCCACCTCATCGCTTGATTCCATAAATTGACACATTGTGCTGTGGGCAGCAGCTTACGGCCATACCACCCTGAGCACGCCTGTCCTCGTCTGATCTCGGAAGCTAAGCAGGACTGGGCTTGGTTAGTACTTGGATGGGAGACAGCCTGGGAATACCTGGTGCTGTAAGCCTTTCATTTTCATGTCATTGAACTGCTTTTGATCCAGAGAAGGGGTGTATTAAAAGACCCAAAGCAGCTGCCCATTAATGAGGGCACATTAACGACATTGCTTTTGGCTGTTTTCACCAATGTCTTGTTCTGCTGGCTGAGGCCACCTACAACACACCAGCGCCAGTGCTGCTGGCCGAGGCTAACTACACCACACCAGGCCCTGTGCTGGTTCCTGAGGCCATCTTCAAAAATCCAGGGCCTGTGCTGCTGGATAAATGCTAAACTGAGTCTTTGGGTTAGGGTATTAGGCAAGCATGCAGGTAGGGTTATAGGATTGTGTTCGTAACTTCAGGTACTGGCCACCTCATCACTTGATTCCATAAATTGACACATTGTGCTGTGGGCAGCAGCTTACGGCCATACCACCCTGAGCACGCCTGACCTCGTCTGATCTTGGAAGTTAAGCAGGGCTGGGCTTGGTTAGTACTTGGATGGGAGACTGCCTGGGAATACCTGGTGCTGTAAGCTTTTAATTTTCATGTCATTGAACTGCTTTTGATCCAGAGAAGGGGTGTATTAAAAGACCCAAAGCAGCTGCCCATTAATGAGGGCACATTAACGACATTGCTTTTGGCTGTTTTCACCAATGTCTTATTCTGCTGGCTGAGGCCACCTACAACACACCAGGGCCAGTGCTGCTGGCCGAGGCTAACTACACCACACCAGGCCCTGTGCTGGTTCCTGAGGCCATCTTCAAAAATCCAGGGCCTGTGCTGCTGGATAAATGCTAAACTGAGTCTTTGGGTTAGGGTATTAGGCAAGCATGCAGGTAGGGTTATAGGATTGTGTTCGTAACTTCAGGTACTGGCCACCTCATCACTTGATTCCATAAATTGGCACATTGTGCTGTGGGCAGCAGCTTACGGCCATACCACCCTGAGCACGCCTGACCTCGTCTGACCTCGGAAGCTAAGCAGGGCTGGGCTTGGTTAGTACTTGGATGGGAGACTGCCTGGGAATACCTGGTGCTGTAAGCCTTTAATTTTCATGTCATTGAACTGCTTTTGATCCAGAGAAGGGGTGTATTAAAAGACCTAAAGCAGCTGCCCATTAATGAGGGCACATTAACGACATTGCTTTTGGCTGTTTTCACCAATGTCTTGTTCTGCTGGCTGAGGCCAACTACAACACACCAGGGCCAGTGCTGCTGGCCGAGGCTAACTACACAGCACCAGGCCCTGTGCTGGTTCCTGAGGCCATCTTCAAAAATCCAGGGCCTGTGCTGCTGGATAAATGCTAAACTGAGTCTTTGGGTTAGGGTATTAGGCAAGCATGCAGGTAGGGTTATAGGATTGTGTTCGTAACTTCAGGTACTGGCCACCTCATCGCTTGATTCCATAAATTGACACATTGTGCTGTGGGCAGCAGCTTACGGCCATACCACCCTGAGCACGCCTGACCTCGTCTGATCTCGGAAGCTAAGCAGGGCTGGGCTTGGTTAGTACTTGGATGGGAGACTGCCTGGGACTACCTGGTGCGGTAAGCCTTTAATTTTCATGTCATTGAACTGCTTTTGATCCAGAGAAGGGGTGTATTAAAAGACCCAAAGCAGCTGCCCATTAATGAGGGCACATTAACGACATTGCTTTTGGCTGTTTTCACCAATGTCTTGTTCTGCTGGCTGAGGCCACCTACAACACACCAGGGCCAGTGCTGCTTGCCGAGGCTAACTACACCACACCAGGCCCTGTGCTGGTTCCTGAGGCCATCTTCAAACATCCAGGGCCTGTGCTGCTGGATAAATGCTAAACTGAGTCTTTGGGTTAGGGTATTAGGCAAGCATGCAGGTAGGGTTATAGGATTGTGTTCGTAACTTCAGGTACTGGCCACCTAATCACTTGATTCCATAAATTGACACGTTGTTCTGTGGGCAGCAGCTTACGGCCATACCACCCTGAGCACGCCTGACCTCGTCTGATCTCGGAAGCTAAGCAGGGCTGGGCTTTGTTAGTACTTGGATGGGAGACTGCCTGGGAATACCTGATGCTGTAAGCCTTCCATTTTCATGTCATTGAACTGCTTTTGATCCAGAGAAGGGCTGTATTAAAAGACCCAAAGCAGCTGCCCATTAATGAGGGCACATTAACGACATTGCTTTTGGCTGTTTTCACCAATGTCTTGTTCTGCTGGCTGAGGCCACCTACAACACACAGGGCCAGTGCTGCTGGCCGAGGCTAACTACACCACACCAGGCCCTGTGCTGGTTCCTGAGGCCATCTTCAAAAATCCAGGGCCTGTGCTGCTGGATAAATGCTAAACTGAGTCTTTGGGTTAGGGTATTAGGCAAGCATGCAGGTAGGGTTATAGGATTGTGTTCGTAACTTCAGGTACTGGCCACCTCATCACTTGATTCCATAAATTGGCACATTGTGCTGTGGGCAGCAGCTTACGGCCATACCACCCTGAGCACGCCTGACCTCGTCTGATCTCGGAAGCTAAGCAGGGCTGGGCTTGGTTAGTACTTGGATGGGAGACTGCCTGGGAATACCTGGTGCTGTAAGCCTTTAATTTTCATGTCATTGAACTGCTTTTGATCCAGAGAAGGGGTTTATTAAAAGACCCAAAGCAGCTGCCCATTAATGAGGGCACATTAACGACATTGCTTTTGGCTGTTTTCACCAATGTCTTGTTCTGCTGGCTGAGGCCACCTACAACACACCAGGGCCAGTGCTGCTGGCTGAGGCTAACTACACCACACCAGGCCCTGTGCTGGTTCCTGAGGCCATCTTCAAAAATCCAGGGCCTGTGCTGCTGGATAAATGCTAAACTGAGTCTTTGGGTTAGGGTATTAGGAAAGCATGCAGGTAGGGTTATAGGATTGTGTTCGTAACTTCAGGTACTGGCCACCTCATCACTTGATTCCATAAATTGGCACATTGTGCTGTGGGCAGAAGCTTACGGCCATACCACCCTGAGCACGCCTGACCTCGTCTGATCTCGGAAGCTAAGCAGGGTTGGGCTTGGTTAGTACTTGGATGAAGACTGCCTGGGAATACTTGGTGCTGTAAGCCTTTCCTTTTCATGTCATTGAACTGCTTTTGATCCAGAGAAGGGGTGTATTAAAAGACCCAAAGCAGCTGCCCATTAATGAGGGCACATTAACGACATTGCTTTTGGCTGTTTTCACCAATGTCTTGTTCTGCTGGCTGAGGCCACCTACAACACACCAGGGCCAGTGCTGCTGGCCGAGGCTAACTACACCACACCAGGCCCTGTGCTGGTTCCTGAGGCCATCTTCAAAAATCCAGGGCCTGTGCTGCTGGATAAATGCTAAACTGAGTCTTTGGGTTCGGGTATTAGGCAAACATGCAGGTAGGGTTATAGGATTGTGTTCGTAACTTCAGGTACTGGCCACCTTATAACTTGATTCCATAAATTGACACATTGTGCTGTGGGCAGTAGCTTACGGCCATACCACCCTGAGCACGCCTGACCTCGTCTGATCTCGGAAGCTTAGCAGGGCTGGGCTTGGTTAGTACTTGCATGGGAGACTGCCTGGCAGTACCTGGTGCTGTAAGCCTTTTATTTTCATGTCATTGAACTGCTTTTGATCCAGAGAAGGGGTGTATTAAAAGACCCAAAGCAGCTGCCCATTAATTAGGGCACATTAACGAAATTGCTTTTGGCTATTTTCACCAATGTCTTGTTCTGCTGGCTGAGGCCACCTACAACACACAAGGCCAGTGCTGCTGGCCGAGGCTAACTACACCACACCAGGCCCTGTGCTGGTTCCTGAGGCCATCTTCAAAAATCCAGGGCCTGTGCTGCTGGATAAATGCTAAACTGAGTCTTTGGGTTAGGGTATTAGGCAAGCATGCAGGTAGGGTTATAGGATTGTGTTCGTAACTTCAGGTACTGGCCACCTCATCACTTGATTCCATAAATTGACACATTGTGCTGAGGGCAGCACCTTACGGCCGTACCACCCTGAGCACGCCTGACCTCGTCTGATCTCGGAAGCTAAGCAGGGCTGGGCTTGGTTAGTACTTGGATGGGAGACTACCTGGTGCTGTAAGCCTTTCTTTTTCATGTCATTGAACTGCTTTTGATCCAGAAAAGGGGTGTATTAAAAGACCCAAAGCAGCTGCCCATTAATGAGGGCACATTAACGACATTGCTTTTGGCTGTTTTCACCAATGTCTTGTTCTGCTGGCTGAGGCCACCTACAACACACCAGGGCCAGTGCTGCTTGCCGAGGCTAACTACACCACACCAGGCCCTGTGCTGGTTCCTGAGGCCATCTTCAAACATCCAGGGCCTGTGCTGCTGGATAAATGCTAAACTGAGTCTTTGGGTTAGGGTATTAGGCAAGCATGCAGGTAGGGTTATAGGATTGTGTTCGTAACTTCAGGTACTGGCCACCTCATCACTTGATTCCATAAATTGACACATTGTGCTGTGGGCAGCAGCTTACGGCCATACCGCCCTGATCTCGGAAGCTAAGCAGGGCTGGGCTTTGTTAGTACTTGGATGGGAGACTGCCTGGGAATACCTGGTGCTGTAAGCCTTCCATTTTCATGTCATTGAACTGCTTTTGATCCAGAGAAGGGCTGTATTAAAAGACCCAAAGCAGCTGCCCATTAATGAGGGCACATTAACGACATTGTTTCTGCCTGTTTTCACCAATGTCTTGTTCTGCTGGCTGAGGCCACCTACAACACACCAGGGCCAGTGCTGCTGGCCGAGGCTAACTACACCACACCAGGCCCTGTGCTGGTTCCTGAGGCCATCTTCAAAAATCCAGGGCCTGTGCTGCTGGATAAATGCTAAACTGAGTCTTTGGGTTAGGGTATTAGGCAAGCATGCAGGTAGGGTTATAGGATTGTGTTCGTAACTTCAGGTACTGGCCACCTCATCACTTGATTCCATAAATTGACACATTGTGCTGTGGGCAGCAGCTTACGGCCATACCGCCCTGATCTCGGAAGCTAAGCAGGGCTGGGCTTTGTTAGTACTTGGATGGGAGACTGCCTGGGAATACCTGGTGCTGTAAGCCTTCCATTTTCATGTCATTGAACTGCTTTTGATCCAGAGAAGGGGTGTATTAAAAGACCCAAAGCAGCTGCCCATTAATGAGGGCACATTAACGACATTGTTTCTGCCTGTTTTCACCAATGTCTTGTTCTGCTGGCTGAGGCCACCTACAACACACCAGGGCCAGTGCTGCTGGCCGAGGCTAACTACACCACACCAGGCCCTGTGCTGGTTCCTGAGGCCATCTTCAAAAATCCAGGGCCTGTGCTGCTGGATAAATGGGTTAGGGTCTGTGTTCGTAACTTCAGGTACTTCAAAAGCAGTTCAATGACATGAAAAGGAAAGGCTTACAGCACCAGGTATTCCCAGGCAGTCTCACATCCAAGTACTAACCAAGCCCAGCCCTGCTTAACTTCCGAGATCAGACGAGGTCAGGCGTGCTCAGGGTGGTATGGCCGTAAGCTGCTATCCACAGCACAATGTGTCAATTTATGGAATCAAGTGATGAGGTGGCCAGTACCTGAAGTTACGAACACAATCCTATAACCCTACCTGCATGCTTGCCTAATACCCTAACCCAAAGACTCAGTTTAGCATTTATCCAGCAGCACAGGCGCTGGATTTTTGAAGATAGCCTCAGGAACCAGCACAGGGCCTGGTGTGGTGTAGTTAGCCTCGGCCAGCAGCACTGGCCCTGTGTGTTGTAGGTGGCCTCAGCCAGCAGAACAAGACATTGGTGAAAACAGCCAAAAGCAATGTCGTTAATGTGCCCTCATTAATGGGCAGCTGCTTTGGGTCTTTTACAGTTTTTTCTGAATGCTTAAACCCTAACTGTGATTCTTATAGCACAATTTCTAAAACTATTAATACTTATAGCAAAACCACTCACTGAGTTTGCAAAACTAAAAGCACAAACACTGCTTTGCACTCAGTTTGCCATTTTGTAACACACACTTTGAAAACCTGTAGCTACAATCCACTGCACAGCACTCCTTTTGCAGAACTGTAAACACAACTCACTGCTTTACACTCAATTTCCAAATGATCAACACACTCCTAGCAAAACTATACACATTTATGGCTATTATTTACACTATTTTGCCAACTGTCTGGCACACTGTCACATGTAAAAACCTTTTTAGATAATTACTTCACTTTGCAATCAGCCCAAGCACTATAATACAGGTAAGCTCTGTGTGTGGAGTACAATGGAGGGAGCAGGAAGAGTGAGAAGTAGAGGAGGCCGAGGAAGAGGACGTGGAGGTGAAGAAGTAGGATGAAGAGGACGACAAGGACAAGGAGGAACAAGAGGAGGAAGAGGAGGGGGGAGAGGAGGACGAGGAGGGGGGAAGAGGACGAGGAGGGGGCAGAGGAAGGGTAAGAAGAGTAAGAAATAGAATTGCTGATGACATCAGAGCTACAATAGTGGACCATGTAATCAACCGTGGAATGACCCTGAGGGAAGCTGGTCGACGGGTTCAGCCTAACTCGAGCCGCTACACTGTAGCAAGCATCATAAGGACATTTTGAAATGAGAATCGGTTAGTACAGTCACTTTGCACTAAGATTTGTAGCACTGCCATATGCTAATGAGAAACACAACAATACCATAGATGTAAAAATACTGAAATTGTTACTTTACAGAATTGCTAGATGACCAGATGCTGGGGGCAGAGGAAGCCTGTTCACTGCAGACCAAGAAACCCATATAGTCAATATGGCGATTGCAAATAATCCTATACTTGGAAATAAACACTTGTGTTTGTTTTGATGTGTGTAAATAAACACCAGTACTTGAAGTTTGGATCCCTCCATGTTTACAGACCTATGACAAAAGTATGAGCTCAAACTGACATGGCCTAGCTTGTGCACAGAGAAAGCAAAAGCCAGATGTGTTTTGTATTCATACCATCAGTGTGCAGTTGGCGCATTGTGTGCTTAGTAGATGATGGCTTGTGTGTACTGTTTGATACGAAAACACCATTTTTACAAAGGTGTGAAGAGTTAATCTAGCTGTGTTCGCTTTTGCAAGAGAACTACAATGTTTTGATAATTGGGTGACAGGTTTTCTTATTTGTGTGTAGAGTTTTGCAAAAATAGCCAATAGTTACAAAAAATGTGCTTACAGTTTTTTCTGATTGCTTAAGCACATTTTTTGTAACTATTGGCTATTTTTGTGTTGATCAGTTGGAAATTGAGTGTAAAGCAGTGAGTTGTGTTTACAGTTCTGCAAAAAGAGTGCTGTGCAGTGGATTGTAGCTACAGGTTTTCAAAGTGTGTGTTACAAAATGGCAAACTGAGTGCAAAGCAGTGTTTGTGCTTTTAGTTTTGCAAACTCAGTGAGTGGTTTTGCTATAAGTATTAATAGTTTTAGAAAATGTGCTATAAGAATCACAGTTAGGGTTTAAGCATTCAGAAAAAACTGTAAGCAATCAGAAAAAACTGTAATAAGATGAAGTGAAGTGTTGTTATGTTTTTTGTATTGTTTGGTCTTGTTCACTCTTTGGGGAATTATTGATTCTTATGTTACGTTTTCAGAGCCCTGATCCAAGTTGTTATTTCACAGAGTTTTGTCACCTCTGTGTGTCCTCACCAGCACCCCTATATGTAGTTAGTCATGTCTGGTTATGGATGTCAAGTCTCTGTCTTGTCTCCATGTCGCTCTTGTTCTCCCACTGTCCCACACTCTCTGTGTTTAGTTCATCTGAGTCTCACTAAGTGATTCTCTCTTTCCTCTTTTTATGTCCTCCTGTCTTGTCGGTGGCGCTGTCACTTGGTGTTCGCTCGCTCTGTGGTATAGTATCGCTTCCTGTTCCTGCTCAAACACAGTGGTGTTTCTGAGTAGCTTATTTGCTTAGCAGTTTAATTAACAACTTTTAAATACATTCTCTTTTTTTCACAGTATAATCTTCACGTGCTTCATCCGAAGCACACTTTCTGTGTACTCACTACCTAATTTATAGCCAAAGTATTCACTCACTGTCTCTGTACTGTTTCGCTAGCTTAGCTCGTAGCCGACCCGTTAGCACCATGGCTACTTCACCTGTCCCTCCTGCACTTTCTTGCTCATTGTGTCAGATGTTTAGTTACTCCTCGGCCTCCTTTAGCAGTAATGATATCTGTAACAAATGTAGCATATTTGCAGCTCTGGAGGCCAGGATTACTGATCTGGAGACTCGGCTTTGCACCCTTCTCTCACCCTTAGCTAGCCAGGCCCCTGTAGCTGGTGCAGCCGAAGATAGCGTAGGCCCCGCTAGCTGTTCCCCGGCAAATCCCAAGCAGCTGCGGAAAGAAGGCGGCTGGGTAACGGTGAGGAGGAAGCATAGTCCTAAACAGAAGCCCCAGGTATACCACCAACCCGTTCATGTGTCTAACCGTTTTTCCCCACTCAGTGACACACCCGCTGGGGGTCAAACTCTGGTAATTGGTGATTCTGTTCTCAGACATGTGAAGCTAGAGACACCGGCAACCATAGTCAATTGTCTTCCAGGGGCCAGAGCAGGCGACATTGAAGGAAATTTAAAACTGCTGGCTAAGGGTAAACGTAAATTCAGTAAAATCATAATTCACGTCGGCAGTAATGACACCCGGTTACGCCAATCGGAGGTCACTAAAATCAATATTGAATCGGTGTGTAACTTTGCCAAAACAATGTCGGACTCTGTAGTTTTCTCGGGTCCCCTCCCCAATCAGACCAGGAGTGACATGTTTAGCCGCTTGTTCTCCTTAAATTGCTGGCTGTCTGAGTGGTGTCCCAGAAACGATGTGGGCTTCATAGATAATTGGCAAACCTTCTGGAGGAAACCTGGTCTTGTTAGGAGAGATGGCATCCATCCCACTTTGGATGGAGCAGCTCTCATTTCTAGAAATATCGACAAATTTATTAAACCCCTCAAAACATGACTATCCAGAGTTGGGACCAGGAAGCAGAGTTGCAGTCTTACACGCCTCTCTGCAGCTTCTCTCCTCCTGCTACCCCGCCAAAAACCCATCTCCATAGAGACTGTGTCTGCTTCCAAAAAGACAAAAAACAAACTAAAAACCAGCAACAAACAACTTAAACATTTACAAAGAAAGAACAATACAGTATCCACATCTGAACCAAAGAGTAAAACAGTGAAATGTGGATTATTAAATATTAGGTCTCTCTCCTCCAAGTCTCTGTTAGTACATGACTTAATAATTGATCAACAAATTGATTTACTCTGCCTTACAGAAACCTGGTTGCAGCAGGATGATTATGTTAGTTTAAATGAATCAACACCCCCGAGTCATTCTAACTACCAGAAATCTCGAAGCACAGGTCGAGGGGGCGGTTTGGCATCAATTTTTCACACCAGTCTATTAATTAATGAAAGACCAAGACAGACTTTTAATTCATTTGAAAGCCTGATGCTTAACATTGTCCACCCCAGCTGTGAAACTCAGAAACCAGTCTTACTTGTTATCATCTATCGTCCACCTGGGCCTTACACAGAGTTTCTGTCTGATTTCTCAGACTTTATATCTAATTTAATTCTGAGCTCAGATAAAATAATTATTGTGGGTGATTTTAACATCCATGTTGATGCTAAAAATGACAGCCTAAACATGGCATTTAATCTGTTGTTAGACTCAATTGGTTTCTCTCAAAATGTAAAAGAACCCACCCACCACTTTAATCACACTCTAGATCTTGTTTTAACATATGGCATAGAAACTGAACATTTAACAGTGTTTCCTGAAAACCCTCTCCTGTCTGATCATTTCTTGATAACATTTACATTTACAATAATTGATTACGCAGCAGTGGAGAGTGGACTTTATCAAAGTAGATGTCTTTCTGAAAGCGCTGTAACTAAGTTTAAGAATATAATCCAGCCACTGTTATCATCGTCAATGCCCTGTACCAACACAGAGCAGAGCAGCTATCTGAACGCTACCCCAACAGAGGTCGATTATCTTGTTAATAATTTCACCTCCTCACTACGTACGACTCTGGATACTGTAGCTCCGGTGAAAACTAAGGCCTCTAATCAGAAGTACCTGACCCCGTGGTATAATTCTCAAACACGTACCCTAAAGCAGATGACTCGTAATCTGGAGAGGAAATGGCGTGTCACAAATTTAGAGGATCATCATTTAGCCTGGAGAAATAGTTTGTTGCTTTATAAGAAAGCCCTCCGCAAAGCCAGAACAGCTTACTACTCATCACTGATTGAAGAAAATAAGAACAACCCCAGGTTTCTCTTCAGCACTGTAGCCAGGCTGACAAAAAGTCAGAGCTCTTTTGAGCCAACCATCCCTTTAACGTTAACTAGTGATGACTTCATGAACTTCTTCACAAATAAAATTTTTATCATTAGAGAAAAAATTACCAATAATCATCCCACAGATGTAATATTATCTACAGCTACTCTTAGTTCCATTGATGTTAAGTTAGACTCTTTTTCTCCAATCGATCTTTCTGAGTTAACTTCAATAATTACTTCCTCCAAACCATCAACGTGTCTTTTAGACCCCATTCCTACAAAACTGCTCAAAGAAGTCCTGCCATTGATTAATTCTTCGATCTTATATATGATCAACCTATCTCTAATAATCGGCTATGTACCACAGGCCTTCAAGGTGGCTGCAGTTAAACCTTTACTCAAAAAGCCATCTCTAGACCCAGCAGTCTTAGCTAATTATAGGCCAATCTCCAACCTTCCTTTCATATCAAAAATCCTTGAAAGAGTAGTTGTCAAACAGCTAACAGATCATCTGCAGAGGAATGGTTTATTTGAAGAGTTTCAGTCAGGTTTCAGAGTTCATCACAGCACAGAAACAGCTTTAGTGAAGGTTACAAATGATCTTCTTATGGCCTCTGACAGTGGACTCATCTCTGTGCTTGTCCTTCTTGACCTTAGTGCAGCATTCGATACTGTTGACCATAATATCCTGTTAGAGCGATTAGAACATGCTGTAGGTATTACAGGTATTGCACTGCAGTGGTTTGTATCATATCTATCTAATAGACTCCAATTTGTGCATGTAAATGGAGAGTCCTCTTCACACACTGAGGTTAATTATGGAGTTCCACAGGGTTCAGTGCTAGGACCAATTCTGTTTACATTATACATGCTTCCCCTAGGCAGCATCATTAGAAGACATAGCATACATTTTCACTGCTATGCAGATGACACCCAGCTCTATCTGTCCATAAAGCCAGATAACACACACCAATTAGTTAAACTGCAGGAATGTCTTAAAGACATAAAGACTTGGATGGCCACTAACTTTCTGCTTCTTAACTCAGATAAAACTGAGGTCATTGTACTCGGCGCTGAAAAGCTTAGAAATATGGTATCTAACCAGATTCTTACTCTGGATGGCATTACCTTGGCCTCCAGTAACACTGTGAGGAACCTTGGAGTCATTTTTGACCAGGATATGTCCTTCAACGCACATATTAAACAAATATGTAAGACTGCGTTCTTCCATTTGCGCAACATCTCTAAAATTAGAAATATCCTGTCTCAGAGTGATGCTGAAAAACTAGTTCATGCATTTATTACTTCCAGGCTGGACTACTGCAATTCATTATTATCAGGATGTCCAAAAAACTCACTGAAAAGCCTTCAGTTAATCCAAAATGCTGCAGCAAGAGTACTGACAGGGACTAGAAAGAGAGAGCATATTTCTCCTGTTTTGGCTTCCCTTCATTGGCTTCCTGTTAAATCCAGAATTGAATTCAAAATCCTGCTCCTCACATACAAGGTCTTAAATAATCAGGCCCCATCTTATCTTAATGACCTTGTAGTACCATATCACCCTATTAGAGCACTTCGCTCCCACTCTGCAGGCCTACTTGTTGTTCCTAGAGTATTTAAAAGTAGAATGGGAGGGAGAGCCTTCAGTTTTCAGGCCCCTCTTCTGTGGAACCAGCTTCCAGTTTGGATTCGGGAGACAGACACTATCTCTACTTTTAAGATTAGGCTTAAAACTTTCCTTTTTGCTAAAGCATATAGTTAGGGCTGGACCAGGTGACCCTGAATCCTCCCTTAGTTATGCTGCAATAGATGTAGGCTGCTGGGTGATTCCCATGATGCATTGAGTTTTTCCTTTCCAGTCACCTTTCTCACTCACTATGTGTTAATAGACCTCTCTGTATTGAATCATATCTGTTATTAATCTCTGTCTCTCTTCCACAGCATGTCTTTTATCCTGTCTTCCTTCTCTCACCCCAACCGGTCGCAGCAGATGGCCGCCCCTCCCTGAGCCTGGTTCTGCCGGAGGTTTCTTCCTGTTAAAAGGGAGTTTTTCCTTCCCACTGTCGCCAAAGTGCTTGCTCATAGGGGGTCATATGATTGTTGGGCTTTTCTCTGTATCTATGAAGCGCCTTGAGGCGACATTTGTTGTGATTTGGCGCTATATAAATAAAATTGAATTGAATTGAATTGAATGTGATATCCTCTTGTCCTGTGTGCATTATGTTCAGTTCTGCTTCCCCTGTCTCGTCAGTCAGACTTCAGCCGTGTTCCCCTCCTCTCTGCCCCGATTTCCCTTTTGTGTAAACATTGTCTCTGTCGTCTCCTGTCTGCTGTCGATCTCCATCATCCTTCCAGCTGTGTGTTCTGTCAGTTTAGTGTTTCCCAGTTTAATTTCCAAGTGCCTTCATGGTTTTGTTATGTCAATCTGTGACTCCTGCAATAAAGCTGCCTTTGAGTCCTGCCTTTTTTGGACCTATCCTGCCTCACCTCACACAGCTTTCATGACAGTTTCCTGTGTGTGAACCTTCATGAAAAGCTTAGAGAAACCAAATATATGAACTATAAACATCTTTTCTTGCTTGAAGATCATACACTCTAATATATATATTACATGAAAATATCATGAATTGTATTTACGTTATCAAAGGGAACATAAAGTTTAATATAATTCAGTCTGAATGTGTTTTGTCCTAAATTTAAGCGATGCTGTAACATCAGCCAATCATTACTCAAGTCACAGAAAGTTTTAGTAAAGGTCCAGTGGAAAAGCAAAAATCTCAACCTCACAACAATGTTGACCTCAATAAAACACATTTATAGTGATGCTAACAGAAACTCGATTTCCCTTTGCTTTTAGCACAACTACCATATTAATCTGATTAAAGGCTATTATTAGAGTTTCTTTTGCTGAAGCAAGCGATTAGGAATTGCAATTATAGCACTGCAGGGAAGAATATTTCAGAAATTAAGGAAATCAAAAAATGATGACTTGAGCTCAATGGTGGGCTGAGAACACAAGTCCATAAGTTCTCTATGAGCCTATCAATCTATCATCTTGATGCATTTTCAATCATCTAGGAAAATAAATCTCCAAAAGTTGATTCTGTTCATCTGGACATAGCGTATGAAGAAGTCACTTGGATGAGTGATGAAACGTTTCTCCCAGAATACGCTACATCCAGATGAACAGAATCAACTTTTGGAGAGGTATCAATCTATCAGTTAATTAAGATACAAACCAGGCTAAGCCTCTGTGTGGAGGACTAACTTATTATTTTAAAAAAACCAAACATTTAAATTGTTGGTTTTTTTTTAAATTCTAAAGTGCACTTTGGCTGTTGCTAGCAACAAGTGATGTCTCACATGTAAAAACTGAAAAAGAAGAAAGAGAACACCATCACAAATTCAAAAGCCTTCTCTCTTTAAACCTGTCAGCCTATTGTGGATCATTAAAACAATGGATGCTTGTGTACCAACCATAACTTATTTCATTGTGTCAGTTACTACAGTTACTACAGCTGTGTACACAGTGTGAAATAGTTAGATGCTATTAGTTTTATTTATTAGATTTATTTACACTTTAAAAATTCTAACAGGATATGTTCTTAAAGCGTAAGAGAAGTTTGGAATCTCTAAAACTGTGAAATTTTCCAAGGACTTAGAGAGGTTTTTCTCAGAAGAGGTTACAATTATTTGAAGAATTATACAGATACATGAACTTCATTTAGAAATCTCACTGGCAGTATATTCAGCGCACATGAAAAGGGCTTCATTTTATTTCATTTTATCTCCACTGTAAGATTCCCCAAAGACACAGTATGAGGGTCTATGAGCTGGAACACATTCATAATGTGAAAATACATTTTGCATGGCTTTAATATTATTTAACTTTTTATGTTTTATGTAGTTTAATGTAAAGGTTACTGTACAAAAAACAGTTGAGATGCGCAGATTTTTCACTAAAAACTTATGAAAATTAATTATAGCCCCTAATTTTCTTCTGTAATGTTTTTACCTGTTGCTGAAAGTGACCAGTAACTTTATAACAATAACTTCTCAACAACTATAACTCACTATAACTATAACTTAATGAGTAACCAATAACTTGTTCTAGCATAAATGCTATGGTGACTTCCAAACTTCAAAGTCCTTATTTCATCAACAACATAACATTTATTGAATTTGGTTTTATTCTGAATATTTGGAAACATCCAATTTGAATTCTTCTTATTATAGCATACAGTATAGTAGAATGGATTATGAGAAACATTGACAATTACAGGCAAAGCAATATCTATGAAAACATTGCTCTGAGTAAAATAAAGTGCAGTATATAACTACAACCAGTTCACTGATGTTCTCTTAAGGTCTTCTATCCATATTTGATGCACTTAAGGTGGTTTTTGAAGAAATGAAGCTGCAATTTGAATTCTGAGTCATTCTTTCTAGGATTTCTGAACTTGCGATAACGAGCACTTCTGGCTACATGTTGATGGTCAATGGATACATCACCACAAGTGGCAACAAGTAAATAGCCCAGGCCATCCATAAAGAACTCTAGATTAAAAAAAAAACAAGTATTTTAAAATAAAACATTTTGTTATCATAGCTAAGCAAAACTGGAAGCCCCCCCCCCCCCCTTCTTGTCGCTTTTAAACCAAACTGAGATCTGGACCTACCTGAATGTGCTATCCGCTGTAGCTTAGGGTCAAAACCCACCCTCTGTACAGCATCTGTACGGGCCAGGAAGAAGTTGACCACTCCACTGGCCAAAAAGCATTGTGGGTAACCAGGAA
This sequence comes from Neolamprologus multifasciatus, assembly GCF_963576455.1. NCBI lineage: Eukaryota > Metazoa > Chordata > Actinopteri > Cichliformes > Cichlidae > Neolamprologus > Neolamprologus multifasciatus. The sequence goes on from NC_140441.1 coordinate 45,173,711, forward strand.
TTGAATGTAATTTCTTATTAGACTTCCTGTATAAGCAGCCACCTTCAGTTTCTTCTCCTTCTTCATCGATAAGAGAGAAATAAAACTGATTCTCTTTTACTGACCCACCAACCTAAAAAGAAGAGAAACCGAAAAGCGAGCTATAAATATTGTCATGAACAGAGATGGGCAGTAACATGTTTACTTTTTTTCAAGTAATGAGTAAAGTAAGGGATTACTATTGCAAAAAAAGTAATTAACACGTTATTGCGTTACTAAACTTTGATTTTGTTTGTGAGAGTGTCTCATGACAATGACGTAAGAGCGTGCATGTCCGTGGAAGCAACAGACGTGTGCAGATTAACAATGAACAATATGGAGTGCGGGAGAGAGTACGACGATGCAGCGTTTAAAGTGTGGAAGTACTGACATTACTTTGAGTTTGATTCTGTAAAAAGTGACAAAACCATTAGCGTCCGCTGTTACTCTGCGTGGGAAGAAAAGTTCTTTCTACAGAGAAAAATGTAACTTCAAATCTGAGCAAACACTGAGCACGCTGCCACAGGAATGTGACATTCACAGAGAAATCCCCGGACCACCCCACTGACATGACTGCTGTGACAACGGGCAAACCCTCAAACTCCTGCTAAACAGGTTAAAATAGATTTAAGAGCGACAGGACTCAGTGCTGCTGAGTCTTTGATTTTATTTATTTTCTGCTGTGTTTTACTTGTAATATTAAAGAGATTAGAGATGAAAAGATTAAAATATGATGGATTGTGCAGAAAAAAGAGAATTGGGCTGAAAGGTCTATTGCTTTATATTCAGGTTGTGTATCACGCTTTTAAAAACTAACTAAGTAACTAATTACTTTTGAAAATAGTAATCAGTAAAGTAATGGGATTACTTTCTTGGAGTAGTAATTAGGAGTAACTAATTACTATTTTCAAGTAACTTGGCCAACACTGGCCATGAACGCCGAACAGATAATTGTGACTTCTTTTTCTTTTTTTCTTTTTTTAAATCAAAACCAAGTCTTTATCGCAAACTAGTTTATGAGGTGGCTAACCTTTTGTACTGTAGTTGACTTAATAAAATGGTCTTCAGCTAAGCTTGGTCCTAACTGTGTCTAACTTTTGCTTGTTATTGGTTGTAACTCTGAATAACAAGAAAAAAAAATCTGATTGGCCACTTTATTGGCTTGCTAAATTGCACTTTGATGCAGCTTAAAAAACAGTCCTTTATTCTAACTTGTTTTTCTTTTTGGAATAGTCAAATAATGCTGATCAGTTGGGTTGTAGTCCAACACAAACTCCAAGTTTAATGACAGCTTCAGTTTACAACTGATATTTGAAACACAACCTAAACCTCTCAACCACTTCCTCCTGCTCACTGTTTACAATATAATACATGTGACTGTGGCTTTTATGCTACATGCTGTACAAAAGGTTATTCCTGTTACCGTAAAAGTGCAAGGTTTATGATCAGTCTTATCAAAAGGGAATGAGCCTTGGTGGTGATGGTGGAATGGGCATATTAGGTCACACTTAGAATGCAAACATCTGATTTAGCTAAAGAAGAAAAAAAATCAGACAAAAACACAGAATTCTGCAGTTAATTTAGTGTAGCAGGAATCTAGATCACATTAGTGATGAAAATGATCAACAAATTGGGGGGGTGCTTACAACTGTTAACAGAAATGTATATATATATATATATATATATATATATATATATATATATATATATATATATATATATATATATATATATATATTATGTACATAGATCAGTTAGTGTTCTATTTAAAGAAGAAAACATAATCAGATAACATGAGCTATTTCATTCTCACCACATCCAGTTCAGGATGTGGTGAGAATCACCACATCATCTCCACAAGCTTCTCTATCTTTGTCTTCTCTGTAAACAAAAAGTCATCATCCACCCACAGGAAGTACTTGGTGGTTACCTGGGAAACAGCCAGATTTCTGCCTGCAAACCAGCCCTGAGGATGAAAACATATTTTACAGTCTGTTTTAATGGTCCTTTACCCTCTGAGGTGTAAGTAGTCACTTGTGACATTCATTACTTCTAGACTGGACTATTGTAATTCAGTATTATCAGATTGTTCTGAAAGTTCCTAAAATCACTAATCCAAAACACTGGAGTCTAATCTTAAAAGCTGCAAACTTTTTCTTCTAAAAGCTTACACGTAGGGCTGGATGAAGGCACACTTGACTACCCTCAGACTACTGGATGATTTCATGCGATGCACTGAGCACTGAGCATTTCCTCTCCACTCTTCTTATATTTAGGGGATGAGTGATTTAAAGTCTAATTCTAGAAAAGAAAAAAGCATAAAATCCTATATTTTACTATTTTAATAAATCCTTCAATAATTATACTGCTCTGTCCAAGATGTCTGATAAAACTCAGTATGAATAAAAAAACCCACAAAAAACACAATCTTACATTCTAAATGTCTATGCATACCTGTGCTGGAGGCATGATGTAATGTTGGATGTTTTCTCCGGTAATGTGCTCTGGTTCAAAGTTGTCATCTGCAACAATAACTTTTATGGTGCTATAGAATTTTCGGATACTGTCCAACAAGACCTTCAGCTGTTCGTACCACAGGAAGGTCTTTGTGGCGATGGTAACTTGAGAGCTGATATCTGACAGACAGAAGCAAAGAAATGTTTCAAGAAAATAAGACAGATCATCTGCTACAGAGTAGAATGAGTTTTGTGCAAACTGTGCAAATTGAACAGCAAACTTTTCATTGCTGAAGCCGCTACACTGAAGTGCTGCAGCAAGGTCGTTGTTGCCTGTTGTTGTTGTAACCCCCGAACCAAATGGTGGACACCAGAGGTGAAGGGAGCCACCAGGCTGAAGTTGTGTCGGGCTTGGTTAGCCTGTGGGACTCCAGAGGCACCTGAAAGGCCAAGCGGAACGCAGCTTGAGCAGTGGGTGAAGCAAAAAACTTGAGTGTGAGAGCAGTTCAGAGCAGCCATGGAAAAAGACTTTCGGACTACCTTGAAGAGATTCTGGCAAACCTACTCAGGAGGGGAAGGCAGTGCTCTACCTGCACTGTGTATAGTGCGGATGGAGCGCTGCTGACTTCGTTTGAGAACATTGTCGGGCAGTGGAAAGAATACTTCGGAAGGAATACTTCGAGGACCAGCTTAATCTCACTGGCACCGTGAAGGAAGCAGAGTCTAGGGATGAGGGAGAGGACTCACCTATTTCAGGGGGCGCGTTCACTAAGGCAGTTAAACAGGTCCTTGGTGGCAGGGTCACTGGGGTGGATGAGGTTCGTCCTGAGTTGCTGAAAGCTCAGAATGTTGTAGGGCTGTCTTGGCAATGGTGCGTGGAGTTCAGGGGCAGTACCTCTGGATTGGCAGACTGGGGTGGTGGTTCCCATCTTTAAGTAGGGTGTTTTTCAAATATAAGGGGATCACCCTCTTCAGCCTTCCTGGGAAAGTCTGTGCCAGGGTGCTGGAAAAGAGAGTCTGTCTGTTAGTCGAACCTCAGATACAGGAGTAACAATGGGGTTCTCGTCCTAGTTGTGGGACACTGGACAAGCTCTTTACCCTCTCAAGGAGACTTGAGGATGCATGGGAGTTTGCGGACCTGGAGAAAGTATTCAACCGTGTCCCTCGGTGTGGCCTGTGGAAAGTGTTTCAGGAGTATGGGTTGCCGTGCCCATTGCTACAGGGCCATTCAATTTCTATAGAGCCATTTCAAGAACCTGGTCCACATAGTCGGACTCGTTCCTGGTGGATGATGGGCTCCGCCAGGGCTGCACCCTTTATTCCGTTCATAATTTTTATGGACAGAATTTCTAGGCGTAGCTAAGAGTTGGAGGGCTTTTGCTCTGCTTTCATCTCTGCTTTTCGCAGATGATGTGGTTCTGTTGGCTTCATTGGTTGATGGTCTCCAGCTCGCGTTGGAGTGGTTTGTGGTCGAGTTTGAAGCAGTGGAAATGGGAATCAGCACCTCCAAATCTTGAGGCCATGATCCTCAGCCGGAACAGAGTGGAGTGCCCACCCCGGGTCAGGGACAAGTTCCTGCCCCAAGTAGAGGACTTTAAGTGTCTCGGATCTTCGACAGACGGATTGGTGCTGTGGCTGCAGTGAGGCAGACACTGTAGCAGTCCGTTGTGGTGAAGAGAGAGCTGAGTGTAAAAGTGAAGCTTTCAATTTAGGGTCGATCTTCATCCCTAACCTCACCTATGATCGCAAGCTATGTGTAGCAACTGAAAGAACGAGATAGCAGATCCAAGCGACAGAAATGAGCTTACTAAGGGTGGCTAGCCGCTCCCTTAGCAAGCTAGAGGATGTGACCAGGGAGAGGGAGGTCTGGGGTTCACTGCTTAGGCTGCTGCCCCCATGACCCGGCGCTGCTTTGGGATGGGAAGGATGGATGGAGACTGAGAGCAGACCCCAGGTTAGACCTGGTGAGATTGTACAACACATTATTTTTCGCATCTGGTTTCTAAGCACTCAGCCAAAGGAGTTATAGATTTAATAATCCACAAGGAACAAAAACAAATTGTGAAGGGGAATTTAACTTAGAATACTTAATATTTTAAGTGGCAGCACGGTGGCACGGTGGTTAGCACTGTTGCCGCACAGCAAGAAGGTCCTGAGTTCAATTCCAACATCAGGCCGGGGTCTTTCTGTGTGGAGTTTGCATGTTCTCCCACGTGTTTGCGCGGGTTCCCTCCGGGTACTCCGGCTTCCTCCCACCGTCCAAAGACATGCAGCTTGTGGGGATAGGTTAATTGGATAATCCAAATTGTCACTAGGTGTGAATGTGCGAATGAATGTGAGTGTGAATGGTTGTCTGTCCCTGTGTGTTAGCCCTGCGACAGACTGGCGACCTGTCCAGGGTGTACCCTGCCTCTCGCTCTATGAAGCTGGGATAGGCTCCAGCGCCCCCCGCGACCCTGAAAAGGATAAGCGGAAGCGAATGAATGAATGAATGGATGGATACTTTATATTTTAACAACACACTATTCCCACTAACTAGTAGTAAGATACAAAATAAAACCAAAGAAATAATTGGATTGGCATATACTGTGAAAGAACCTTCATAAAATTCATGGTTTTCCTGCATTTCTCACTCTCTCTCTCTCTCTCTCTCTCTCTCTCTCTTTTAATACCCTTGTTTAAAAAGTAGATTCCTACCTGTCCCCATGTCATACAGGACTGGTACATGAGGCTGCTTGATGGCAATAGCGAACACAGCTTCATGGTTTTCAAACTGGAAAGTTACTAAAAAAAGAAAAAGAAAAAATACTTATTGTACACTAAAAAGATTTGGGCTTAAAAGACAAGACTGAGTTCCCAGACAATGCAGACCAAGGTCTCCAGTGTTGATATGGTAGACTGTGCTAGTATAGGACACTTTGACCAGCACGTCATTGAGCAGCTCCAGGCTCCCGGACTTGATTATCAATTCTTTCTCACCAGAACCTGTGAATTACAATTTCACAACATTTCATTCCAGTGTCTTCTTTAGATTGAAGTTTGATTGTGAATGTCATAACATATCAAACCCATCATATCATGCAGTGACCCCTCCATGCCCTATTCATACTTTCAGGACATAAATGTTCTGCCATAGAATAAAGTTAATGACTCAGAACATATTTGTTCCTGATTTGCAGTGACCCACCCTTTTAAAGGATATATTAGACACAAATCAAGCCAACAAATTAACCTCCACAAAATAACAGATTTGTTTAGTATAGGAGTTCTAGCTTTTTTTGTCACCAATTTGTATATAAACTGGAATCTCACCTTCGACTGTGACCTCTGCTGGTGGAATATCTGTGGTCAGGATCCCTTTAGAGACTTTTAAGACCACCTAGAATAGAAAAATCTGAATAAACTAAAAAGTACTCCAAGTATTCATACTTACACAGACATCTGTGACATCATTCATTTTAATCACAGTGACAGTAAACGCTGGATATAAATTTACATACAATCACAGAAAATTGTTTTCATTTTTAATTTACCTAATTTCTTGTGGTATTTGATTTAGATGTATTATCTTATATTTGAAAGCTGGCCCCAGACCACAACCACAAAACCAGACTCAGTGTCCTGGCCTGATGTTACTGCAGGGCTTTATGTATGCAGCTAGCAAAATGCTAAAGAGAGCTTAGGGGCCATCCACATGGGAAGCACATGACAACCAGAGACCAAAAAAAGTTATTACGGTAATGTAAATAAGTGACTTCAAGTGAGAATGAATGAAGAAAAGCACTGGAGGGGCAACTGGATAGGTCCTGAGTTAGACTTTATACATTATAGTAATTATATTATTTGAGAAATAGCTTTGGTTTAATAATCATTTAGCAAATTATAAAATTCATATTACTAACACTCTGGCTTTAAATATCAAACTCATCTTCAGCAAAGTATCTAGGGCCTGACAATTTTGCTTACGGTGGGGTTTCTGTCTTCAACTCAAACTCAACACCAAAATGGCTTCATTTGCAAATGACAAAGAATTATTCCTACAACATAAAGAATGCAAATTCAACATCTTTGTTTCTTTAAATCTCTATGATAATAGTATTAAAATGAAAGTTACCAAGAGCTTCTAAGGTCATCACAATTACTATGAGGAAATTTAAAGTTTTACCAAGCAGAAATACTACAGTGGCAGCCTTGAAGTTCACTGTTTTTTAAATGAAACATACAGACCTACCTTTGGAGAAATATTTGATACCCATCTTGCACCTCTACTATTCTAACAGTTTGTTGAGATTTGCCTATCAAGCTGAACTGTTTTATGACACTAACCTTGTAGCTGCTTCTTTTTCCTGCATGCAGCTGTAAACCTAAAATTAAAATGACCACACTGTGACAGCATCCCATGATGGAAAGAAATAGATACGTCAGTGGTTATATTGACCTTATAACAAAGAAAATTTAAAAAGGCAAATGATCAAGGAAGTGACTGAACATGTGAAAACCGAGATCCACCTTCCTGTCTGTAACCATGGTAGCGCTACCCTGAAATTGTGTTTGATAATATATGACATGCTGCAGTGCCTTATTTGGCAGGATCTCTTTTATTACTCATTACCTATGTATTTCTTCATGTCTCACCTGGTATGACAGAGGAGGACAAGGGCTTTACTGTGTAACTTTGGATTGGATACTGCAGAGGAGAGTTGGGCAAAGCAAACAGCAGCTTGGACAGTACAGAAGTTGTCCTGTGGAAGAAATGAGGTGTATGCAACACAGACCATTTTGACTGATCAAGTATAATGACCACAAAGCAACAAATAAGTACTATGAGGCCAAAGGTCAATCTAAGTAGTGGCATTATTGGATAAGCAATACATTTATCCATATGGGAAATAAAGCATGTAATCATGTTTTCAACAAACATGGAATCATTTCAGTGTGGCTAAAAAAAATGAAAATAGTTAAACACCTCTTGAGTTTTGTTTTTTTTTAGCTTTTGAGATTTAGTAATATTAGATGTGGTTCTGCCCCAACTGCTGGTGCTTTGCCCTGCCCCGTCATCAATATCTGATCAACATTTCTCACTTTTTAAGAGCTGGTGTGACTAGACCTCTATTCTGTGTGTCAACGTCATACATTTCTGGGCCCTATACTACAACGTGAGATCAACATACCCAGGGTATCTTTCTATTGTTAGGATTAATGTACTTTAAGTAAATTTTCAAAATATTCGTCTTTAAATAATAGTAATAAATATTTAAGTGCAGTTTTTCATCCTAAAAGAAAATAAGGCAGAAACATAAAAGGTTATTTGAACAGTTTCACCTTTAAACTCTGAGCCAACATTATTCTGTACATTTGGCTAAAACAGTGTGATTATTAAACATTTTAGTAAAAACAAAACAAACAAAAAAACAATGGATGCACATTACCTCCCTTCTTATTTACTGTCTGTCTCTTGCAGCCAGTTACTCAGTTACTAGCCTGTTCACAGATCTCTTTTTTGCTACTGTGTGACCTGCAGGTGAGAACAGTCTCTCACATGGGACAGAAGTGGCAGGACTAATCAAATACTTGTAGGACAGGACAGACAGCTGTGGGTGGTTCACTGATCAACTGGACCACCACTGTAGCGGGAAGTCTGTCTCACTGATGGTGGCTTTTGCTCTGCACAAACTCAGGGCCCTTTTACACAGGGCTTCCTCATCTAAATCTGTAGCACATTTTCCAACCCCCTACCACTGATAGTAGTCTACAGTCCCGAGCAATCCATTTTGCTAGAGAATTTGTAAGTTTGTCCTGTGTTGACTTACTACTTTTGGTCCTTAAAACAGTAATTTCATCATGTTTGGGCTGTTGACACCTTTTGTTGGTACTCGAAGTGCTAGCGCCAACAGCTCCCACAGTTTCTGTGCTCACTGCCTTGCATTTAGATGGCGGCGTAAGGTTGAAGTGCTTCGGTGGTATGCCAACTCCTTTTTGCACAGTTTGCACAAAACCAAGCTTTTTTTCGAGGCTTCCGTCGGGTAGTCTTTTGAAATGAAATTTGCCTCCGATCAGTCCTAGCAACTTACTTTCTTCTGATTCTTCCATTTCTGTAGCTGTATGCATCGGTTAATTTGTTTGTTTGTTTTTGTTTTTTATACGTGTTAGCCTGCTGCCTTAAGCCTGGTCAAGATGGCGCCGGTGTTCTGACAAACCATCCTACTTTGGCAAAACGTCCTACCCGTAGGATAATTTTACGGTGTCCTCTGACAAACAGTCCTACTTTGGCAAAACGTCCTACCAGTAGGATATTTTTACGCTGCCATATGACAAACTGCCCTACTTTGGCAAAATGTCCTACTGTACATAATTTATGCACATTTCTGCTGCCAAACAATAATTCCAGCACTAATTTAAGTAGGTATGACGGTTTGCCACTTAACTTTGCCCATCAGAGTATGTTTGTAGCTGATATTCATAAAGCCAGTACGGTTTGACACTTCTTTTTACCCATTAAAGTGTGCTTGTAGGTCACATTCACAAAGGTAGCATGTAGCATGGCACGTAATTTTTCCCGTCAGAATTATGCTTCTTGCTCTTATTAACAAAGGTAGCATGTTTTGGCACGTAATTCTTCCCGTCACACTATGCTTCTAGTTTATAATAACAAAGGTAGCATGTTTTGGCACGTAATTCTTCCCGTCAGACTATGCTTCTAGTTTATAATAACAAAGGTAGCATGTTTTGGCACGTAATTCTTCCCGTCAGACTATGCTTCTAGTTTAGAATAACAAAGGTAGCATGTTTTGGCACGTAATTCCTCCTGTCAGACTATGCTTCTAGTTTATAATAACAAAGGTAGCATGTTTTGGCACGTAATTCCTCCTGTCAGACTATGCTTCTTGCGCTTATTAACAAAGGTAGCATGTTTTGGCACGTAATTCTTCCCGTCACACTATGCTTCTAGTTTATAATAACAAAGGTAGCATGTTTTGGCACGTAATTCTTCCCTGTCACACTATGCTTCTAGTTTATAATAACAAAGGTAGCATGTTTTGGCACGTAATTTTTCCCGTCAGAATTATGCTTCTTGCGCTTATTAACAAAGGTAGCATGTTTTGGCACGTAATTCTTCCCGTCACACTATGCTTCTAGTTTATAATAACAAAGGTAGCATGTTTTGGCACGTAATTCTTCCCGTCACACTATGCTTCTAGTTTATAATAACAAAGGTAGCATGTTTTGGCACGTAATTCTTCCCGTCACACTATGCTTCTAGTTTAGAATAACAAAGGTAGCATGTTTTGGCACGTAATTCTTCCCGTCACACTATGCTTCTAGTTTAGAATAACAAAGGTAGCATGTTTTGGCACGTAATTCTTCCCGTCACACTATGCTTCTAGTTTAGAATAACAAAGGTAGCATGTTTTGGCACGTAATTCTTCCCGTCAGACTATGCTTCTAGTTTAGAATAACAAAGGTAGCATGTTTTGGCACGTAATTCTTCCCGTCACACTATGCTTCTAGTTTATAATAACAAAGGTAGCATGTTTTGGCACGTAATTCTTCCCGTCAGACTATGCTTCTAGTTTAGAATAACAAAGGTAGCATGTTTTGGCACGTAATTCTTCCCGTCAGACTATGCTTCTAGTTTAGAATAACAAAGGTAGCATGTTTTGGCACGTAATTCTTCCCGTCAGACTATGCTTCTAGTTTAGAATAACAAAGGTAGCATGGTTTGGCACTTGTTTGTAGAAGCAGTCAGCATGCCAAGGTGCTTAAGTTATACAGCTGTCACCATTGAAGTGATTGGAACACCTGACTATATAAACTTTGACAATGAACTCACTCCATTATAGTTACAGTATATATTTACTGAATATATTTACAGATACATATATTTGACATTTATAGATCCAACAGAACACAGGGAGAAAGAACTGAAAAAGAAACAGTGTACAAATTATGCACATTTGTCGCACAGGTAGTTCACCAGGCTGCTGTCATAATGAGCACATCCAAAATGTGCCCATCTGGAACAAAACTCGCACTGCACCTGAAGAGGGAGAACGGGGGGGTGTAAGTGTGTAAACCAACATTATGAATTTGATGAGAAAATAATTACTACAGTGGCTTCCAAAAGTATTCGGCCCCCGTGAACTTTTCCACATTTTGTCAGATTGCATTCACAAACGTGAATCAATTTTATTGGAATTCCACGTGAAAGACCAATGTCTCTACCAGTCTCTAGCTGGTAGAAACATACCCTAAAAGACTGGCAGCTGTAATTGCAGATAAAGGTGGTTCTATAAAGTATTGACTCAGGGGGCTGAATAATTACGCACACCCCACTTTTCAGTTATTCATTTGTAAAAATTGTTTGGAATCATGTATGATTGTTTTTCCACTTCTCACGTGTACACCACTTTGTATTAGTCTTTCATGTGGAATTCCAATTAAAATTGATTTGTGTTTGTGGCTGTAATGTGACAAAATGTGGAAAAGTTCAAGGGGGCCGAATACTATTGCAAGCTACTGTATATTGCATTTGTGGTTTATTTGTTTTACCATTTCAATCATACTGGACTCAGGATCGGCTTCCAGCATGGAACAAACCACACAGTAGTCATCAGCATTACCTAGAAACACACTGGCGTTCAACCTAACAGTTTTTAAACAAAACTGAAAGTGCTATTGCAATACAAAAGCACATGACTCTACTTACTTTGATGTTCTAGCAGTTCGCAAGCAATTTCAGTGCGGTGCAGCCCAATGGCTTCTGGAGTGGACAGCACCCTAGTAACCTCTCCACTCAGAAGGTAGTGTTCGGCAAACTGTAAAACATGTTACAGTAATTGCAATTGATTAACTTAATTCTAGTTAAATACAATAAATACAATTAAATACAATTGCTTATTAAATACCTTCAACACTAAAACTCCACAACTGCTGGAGTCCATCTGCTTGTTGTGTGGCAGAGTCTCCATTTTCCAATCCACTCGGGACTCTTCCTTTCCTTTCATCTTCAGAAAATTCCTAATAAAAATAAAACAAGTTTTTAAAATGTAGCCAGCATTTAGCTCTAAATAAAAAGAAAAAAAAAACCCCTCACAAACCAAACAACCCAAAACAGATAATTAATGAATGATGAATACCTCCAGTTACGCATAACTTTCCTTTCATAACAACCTTCATTTCCAAGAGGGTCTAACAGCAGTACAGATTGTGAGGAGATTTTGACAACCTAAAATAAAAATTGTATTTAGTAGAATATGTGTATTACACTCACTTAAGTAAACATAATCAATTGTAAGCATTTTCAAAATAAGAATATGCTGCTAAAAAGAACAGTAAAGCAAAAAGAGAAAAAACACATGAGGTGTGAACATGTACCACAAGGATCCAGTGTGCACCAGAGTTCAGTGGGCACAACCAAATGTCCTCACCCGGAAACAACATCTGTGGAATATTTTTAAGTTTATAAAGGTTTAGATTTATTTACATAACATACACTATATAACCAATATAACATCTACATTACCTTGCTGACACATTTAAACTTCCCAGAAAACAGAGAGGTTGCAACAACGCAAGACAACTGATACACAGGTTTCTGAAAAATGCAAGATTTTTATTTTTTAAAAGATTACAAAATTGTATAAAATACTTTTGTGAAATAACCGGCATACGTTCTTACTTGCCTTTTGTTTCCTAATGAGGCAGTGCAGGTATGCATCAATGACCTGTTTGGATTAAAAGATTATTTTTACAGACCACCACTAGGACCAAAAATGATTACTTCACTTACCTCATCAGAAAGCCACCCACTGTCCTCCAGTGTGCGAAAAGAAGAGTCATACAATTTGTATGGCCCAACAACTGCCTCCACACGCCCGGTGTCTTTTGCAGCCCAAAGCCACTTCACTAAAAAACAAAATATGATAAGTTTCTTTAGTAATAACAGTTGCCATTTGAAAATCACGGTCAATGGCCAACGGGCCACAAGCAGACAAGGCCCAACGGGCCACAAGCAGACAAGGCCCAATGGGCCACAAGCAGACAAGGCCCAACGGGCCAACAAAATAAACATGCCAGAGGGGAGTGGCTTTATGTAAATCAGAAATTAGCCAAAATTGGACCAACAGGTCAAAATTAGCAAGAGGGGAGAAAAAAATAAAACATTCTATCCATTCGACTAGCCAAACTGGCAACAATTGACCAACCGGTCAGAATGAGATTTTTAGCTATGCCACCTTTTTCTTACGTGCTGGGTTTCTGGGGGGTCACTGGTACAAGCTCTTCTGGTGCTTGGATTGATTTTACCTGAGCTATTTTTGGCGCAAACTGAATGACAGAGGATCTGTTATTTTGCAGCGCTTCATAATGATGCTGAGGACTGCAAGGCCACATCTCAGAAGATGGGCTACTCTCAACAGGTTCAGTTGGAGTTGAGACTTGGACAGGGTGGCTTCTTCTATAGGGTTTAATGTGGTCAATACTGTATAGACTTTTTAAAGTATTTCCCTCAGCGTTTTTCAGTCTAAACACATTTTCCACTGAAGTCATCAATTGTGTAGGGACCTGAAAAATCCGGTTCAAGTCTTCCTCCTTTTCGCCCACGTTTCCTCATATTTAGAAGCAGAATTTGATCCCCTACATTGTACACAACATTTTTGTACTTTTTCAGGGCCCGCTTGGCGTATGCAACCTTTTGCTTGTCTTGTGACTTCGCAATGTTTTCTTGTGCAGTTTCATTAACTGCATGTTGTGCTTCACTTTCAGACTGTACATAGTCACTGTACCTTTTGTCGTCTGGCAGAATGATGTTGGAAATCTAAAATTTTGTAGATATTAGCAATTAAAACAAGATGATATCATATTCATAAAGACATTACTGGGTTTTTTTCTTAAATGGTTTCAATTCTTAGTTCTAACATAGAATTTGACAAACACTCATCGGCACTTGAGCAGGCACTTCTGATGGAAATACTGCCTCTCTTCCATACATCAGAAAAAAAGGTGTGTATTTTGTTGTGGTGTGTACTTTTGACCGCAGTGAAAACAGGGTGGGATCTAGATACAGATCCCAGTTATTCTGCTGGTCATTCACCATTTTTCGGAGGGCTCTAAATGCAGGCATAGAAATATGTAAAGACTAAAGACAGTAATGAAAGTTTAATTAGAAGTAAAGAAATTAATAAATTATTAAGTAACAATTAAGTTTGAATAACATAAGTAATGTTATTAAAAACTGATAGATAAAAATTAGGCATACCTTTTTATGTTGTCATTGGTCTTTTCATCTAGACCATTGGTCTGTGGATGGTATGCTGCTGTGACACTTCTTTCAATTTGCAATAACTTGCAAAGATCAGAGTTGAGCTTCAACAGATAAGGACAAGGTTCTTATACTTCTTATACAAGCACACAAGAAAAAATCTTTGACCCCAGTGAAGTAAAGTTAAAAAACGTAACTGAAAATTATTTAACACTTACTTCATTCACAAACTCTCTGCCTTGGTCTGACAAAATCCTTTTGGGGCAGCCATGTCTATATATAATGGAGCACAAGTGCTGGGCTACCTCAGATGCAGATTTTGTTTTTAATGGGAAAGCTTCGACCCATTTTGAAAAGTAGTCAGTTGCAGTAAGTATATACTGGAAGCCGCTTGAAGTTTTAGGAAGAGGTCCAGTAAGATCTATACCAATAAGTTCCCACACTTCAGACACCTATCAAGGACAAATTAATAATTTGAATAACAATTTGTATAATGTACACATTAACATTGATGGTTAAAATTAGTTGGCAAACCCTCCTGCCTTTATGAATATGAGCTACAAGCATAGTTTGATGGGTAAACGGGGCATAATATTTACCTGAATACACTGCAACGGTTGCACAGCAGTCAGTGGTTTCCCAACTTTTTGACATTGGTCACATTCCAGAATCTTTAAGGTAAAAATATTTATGGAGTTCACGTAAATGTTCAACATTCTCATTTGTAAAAAAAAAAAACAAAACACTTAATGACATATTCTCTAACGAACAAACAATTTAGCAACAATACTTTGTGTGCATCTTCAAATCTCTGCCAAGCCTACAGGTTATTACTGTAATATGACTAATTAACCATATTTATTTATATTTTGCAAGTGTACAGTTTATCTTTTAACTGATATCAAAAAAATTATCTTAGCTTATTTTAAACGCTATTTAACAACAGTACAAACAGTTAATACATACCCATGTTTTAATGTCAACTGTCATACCAAACCAGTAAAATCTGGAACACACTGCATTTAGCGTTTTGTGTGTGCCAGTGTGTCCTCCAATTGGAGATGAATAAAACTCATGAAATATCTTCCTGGCATCATCCATGGTTTTTACTACTCTTCTTGTTCCAACAAAGAGTTCTCCATCTGCAGTAAAACAATATATATTTAGAAATTAATTTAACCACATATATGAGTTGTTAGTATTAACAATAAATTACTGACCCTTTTGTTTGAATTTTGAGGCATATCTTCTGAGGTTTTGCCTCTGAGCCTTGTCATATCCTGAAGGGTAGGAGCCCGCAGAAATGAACGCGTAAATCTCTTCCCACTTCTTCTTCATATCTACGAATGTAAGCAAACATTTTCATATGAGCTTCAATATGTGCAGTTAACAATGCAAATAATTTAACTTATTAAATAACGACATTACCGAAACAGCCTTAAAACACCGAAGCTGCGGACTCAAAAGTGTTGTGCAAATACCACGTGTCCAGTAACTTGACAGCAGACTTCACCGAAGCTGCAAATTCGACAGTTGTGCAGAAAGCAGATAGCGACTTCACTTTAATATTGACAAACAATCACAAAGGCTTAAAAAAATCAAGTATCAACGTCAATAAAAAGTACTAATGCTTACTACTTACCTATTCTCCTGCAAATATGACAACGGGGTAGCTTGAAATCACAGCCGGATGCGCTTAGCTTGCCTTTTTGTGTTGTGCGCATGCGCGCACATGCTCAGGAACAACGGGTAGGACGGTTTGCGGGGTAGGAGAAATTCCCAGAACACCTGCATGCCGTCTCTTAGTTCTGAAATGTTTATGTATTGTGTTCATAGTGCTGTTCCTGCTAGCTTTAAAAACGCACTCCTTGTTGGTGTATAAGCAACAGACGCTTCTTAATATCCGTGACTCACTGCTGATGCTCTCCTGTGTTAGTGAGCGACCTGGAGGAGTCCTGCCGCCTCTGGCGTCGGTACCAGAGAAAATGCATCAACATGATCCACCCTGGAATCCTTGGAAGCGCTGAAAAAGCACGTATACATGGCGTGCGATCTGGGAAGCACGCGCGAGTCAGAACTTGGATGCGGCGGGTCCTTGCCACTAGCGATCATGGCTGTTTAGAACTTTTTTCTGCCGCCAAACAGCGCTGCCTTCTTCCGGTTGACCCGATGTTATCGGAGCATGCTCACCCATTGCAGTTTTATTCGTCGCAATGCCAAAGGTATAGGAGGGGAAGTAATAAGTTGGACGTTATGTTCCTAACTGAGACATAGCTTTGCGCTGGTGAAGTGGCACCTTTCCTGGAACATTGCCCAGGTTGTCTGGGATGGGAGACGGGGTTGCCTCTATCATCAAAGACTGTTTTAAATGCAAATAGATTTTTTTTTTCCTCATTTGACTCCCAGCTCCTGACTTTAAGCTGTCCTGTGGTTCTAACTATAGTTACCTTTTATCCACTTAAATATATTGGCCCTGTCTCAATATGCGTACTTGTGCGTACTTGCGTTCTCATGTACTCGTGATATGGAGACCAAGTACTGTTCCAATTCAAAGTACGCATCAAGCCGAGAACGCAAAAAATTCCCGGATTTGTCCTCGCTCTGCCCATTTTATCGAGCATGCATCGGTGGTGACTTGTGTGGACTTGGTACAGCTAAATATCCCAGAATGCATTCCGTCCAAAACTCAAACGCGGCAATGGCGGAGGACCGCGGCTAAAAGATATTACTTTTTCTGGGTCACAAAATAAACTTTTAAGATATTTTCAGGCGAGGATGTAGCTGTGTAAACTTCAAATATCTACTCAGTTTATCAAGATATCATATATTTCTATATATTTCCAAACGTGCTCCTATGTTTCTGAGGCCATGGTTCTCAGCCGGAAAAGGGTGGAGTGCCCACTCCGGATCGGGGATGAGTTCCTGCCCCAAGTGGGGGAGTTCAAGTATCTCGGGGTCCTATTCGCGAGTGATGGGAGAAGGTAGCTGGAGATCGACAGACAGATTGGTGCTGCGGCTGCAGTGATGCGGACGCTGCACCGGTTTTATTTGTTCCTGAGTAAATTGGTTTGGCTGAGATTAAAGTTAAGCTTCATAACATATTAATCACAGTTAAATTAAGAGGGACGGCAGTAAAAACTCCAGACCTGTGACATCATCAAGTATGCTGGTGTTCCAATTGTACAAATCGCGAGTCCGTACTCGCGTTCTCGGCAAGTCCGGTCTCGCCAAGAACGCGAGTCTGTACTTGAGAAAGGGCTCTTGACTTGTTGATTTCAGAATTGTGTCTGGGCCAACATGCAAGGGCTACACCCTAGACGTTGTCCTGGGGTACGTACTGAATCGATCTGTGACTGAAACCTGTCTTTTACCTATTTTAGAACATTTAGCAATTTTATTTGATCTTTTAATTCCTACATCTCCAGCCTCTGAGAGGGAAAAATTGCTGTTTTCTTTGTATCTGCTGCCTTTTGTTGTTCTTGTACATTATTTTAATGTAACCTTTTATTGTTATGCTATTGACCTGCAGCTTTGAAACTGTGTTGACTTGTCTAAATTAGAAGTAGTGATGGGTCGTTCGCGAACGAAATGGCTCTTAGAGCCGGCTCTTTGAAGTGAACGACGCGAGCCGGCTCCTTATTGGGAGCCGTGAGGTTTTTTTTTTTTTCTTCTTTCTCTCACCCTCTCTCTCGCCCTTTTTTCCGCTAAACTCCGCATGCGCGGCCCGTACTTTGCGCTGGGCAGAGGGGGGAGGGGCGTTAGTTACACTCGCAGTAGCACAGGAACAGAGAAAGAGAGCAGGGACAACAACGTCACATTAGAAAGGTATAGTAATCATCCGCTATTTTCAGTTGCAGATGATAAAGGATTCAGAAATCATGCAGGCCCATATGACAGAGAATGTGCATCTTCTATTTGTTTTAATATTTTAATTTATATTTAATTGTGTTGTGGTTTGCAGTGTTTTGTGTTGTTTCACGTTAAATTTGTTTAAAAGGAAAAAGCTGAAAATTTAAATAGTTAAAAGTTTAAAATGTAAATAGTTGTTTTTTGTATTATATGATTTATTTATTACATGTAGAGTGAATAAATAAAGTATATTTATGGTGGACCTTAGAGACAAAGCACATACAAACTCCAAAACACGTAAAAACTCAGAAGCACGTACAAACTCCAAAACACGTAAAAACTCAGAAGCACGTACAAACTCCAAAACACGTAAAAACTCAGAAGCACGTACAAACTCCAAAACACGTAAAAACTCAGAAGCACGTATAAACTCAGAATCACGTACAAAAGACAACAGAAGTGCTCCAGGTTTCTAGGGCGCAGTGTTGAGCTTTTGTTACCTAGTGGCTACACAAGCCAGGAAGTATCAACAACCGGATTTGGTGTGTGGTAGTAACAGGTAAATGAACTTTTTTTTAAAAATTATTTGAATAAATACGAGTGCTTGTCTATAAATACACAAACAATACACATATGCTTTCAATTGTGTAATTTAAGTGATCTGGGTAGCTCTGTTTTGGAAGTTCAGTAAACGCTAGAAATGTGTTTTGGAGTTTGTACGTGCTTTTTGGAGTTTGTATATGCTTTAGAGTTTGTACGTGCTTTGTCTCTAGGGGCCATATATAAACATATATAAATAAAACCACTTTTTTTACATTAGTAATTCCTTTTCTGCATAATTTTATATTATTGTTAATGATTAAATAATTAAAGCAACAAAACAACCTGAAGAGCCGGTTCGGAGCCGAAAGAGCCGGCTCTTTTTAGTGAGCCGAGCCGAAAGAGCCGGATCTCTAAAAAGAGCCGGAAATCCCATCACTAATTAGAAGCTTGTCTATCTGCCATTAGTAGCTGGTTATCTGATCATTTCCTGCTTCTTAATACTGATAAGACCGATTTGATGGTTATTGGACCACAAAAATTTAAGTACTTGTCCCAAAATTTCACCTTGAAAATTGATGACTATGTCATAAATTGCAAAGACAAGGTAAAAGACTTGGGTGTGTGGTTTGACATGGTGCTCTCCTTTGAGTCCAATGTGGAAGAGAAAACAATGACTGCCCTTTATCACCTAAAGAACATAGAACATATCTAAAATCAGGCAAGTTTTATCACTGGACACTGCAGAGGTACTTGTCCATGCATTTGTGCCTTTGCATTTGATTATTGTAAAGCTCTTCTTTCTGGATTACCGAAGGATGGTTTTAAAGGTTTGTAAATGATACAAAATGCAGCTGCTCGCATTTTAACCCTTGTGCTCCCCTTCGGGGCAGCTCCGGACCCCGGGGGTCCCAGAGTACCCCTGGGTCGCATTTCACAGGCCGTGCATCAGGGTTGGCTCCCGCGCCCCGTACACCCACGTTTCCCTCCCTGAATGCCATTCCCGTTTCAATTTTTCTCCTAGTTTCGGGCAGGCTCTATCACGTTCGTCCATGGGAGGCCACTGTTAAAGGGTCATTTATAATTCCAACATTAGCGTCCGCTTCAATATCGCTACCATCTGGGTTTGTTATTTTCAACCTTAAACTCAGCAGTGTGTCATTTAAATCCAGGTAATGCAACCCGTTTCCAGGCACATAAAATTCCAGAGGTCCCCGATCTGTGAGCGCTGTTACTGGTAAAATTTCTGAATAACATTTGTCCTCAATTGAAAACTGAGTCAGTGGTGCTGTAAACAGATCCAATTCGCTCAAGGTGCATTCGCTTGATCGTTCGTGAAGTAAAGACATTGTTGTTTGTTTCATAGTTGTTGTTTTTTAGAAAATATCTTGCTTAGACTTGTGTCCTGTACGTCTGACGGTTTTACCAGTCTGCCTCTTTTTCACAGTTTTCTTCGGCTTTTTAAACGCTGTCAGCCTCTGACCCAGAGGACGTTTTAATGGTCTACGACCACGATCACTACGAGAGTGAGGAGGTGACAACATCTGAAGCAAAGCCTTTGACAGCAGTTTTCAAATGAGGTTTTGCGATACTCACACCCCGCTTTATGAACCGGGTTACAAATCTAAACAATTTTGAGAAAATAGATACTGTTCCTTGTCCGTAAATTACAGGCGCACCTGAAAAGCCGGGCAGACCATTACCAGCCTGCGTTTCGTAATACCGTATAAATCTATTATTATCCATATTGCTATGAGTTATGGCAGATACTTGACAGGCTGGAAATGTAGCTTGACTATCGTTTTACCGTAGGTAAAGTTTACAGGCTCGTTCTGATCGGTTTTGATTTCAATATGGATATTTCTGATGTGTTTGCGAGCCACAGGAATGTAATCTGGTTTGTTAAAACACAGGGTGATGATATCTCCGTAATTACCCTCTATTTTGACAGTACGCAGTAGGGGGGAGTAGCTATCACCCACGAGCTGTAACGCTGCTATATCAGAATAACAGAATAGATGATAACACCCTGCCTTTATATCTGCAGGATATGGGGCAAATTTGCGCTCGAATTGCTGCCAGACACCTGCTGGGACACCAAGCATATATGCGAGAGGCGGGAAAAACCTGAGTTGATATATGCCTCCAGATGTGAATTCAAACTTTTTAACAATTGGGTGATATTTTAGATAAATATCCGATTCGATACGCCTGAGGCAGGCTTCAACCTCTGCTCTCAGCGTGTTAGCGTCCTCATAAAAGCCGGCGCTATTTTTGTTTTAACCACGTCATCAGGCCTCTGCTCAGCATCACCCTTTTTCCTCCATTCAAAATAAGCCTTATCATTCGGGAGATTAAGCCATGTATAGGGTCGCAGCAGATGGCCGCCCCTCCCTGAGCCTGGTTCTGCCGGAGGTTTCTTCCTGTTAAAAGGGAGTTTTTCCTTCCCACTGTCGCCAAAGTGCTTGCTCATAGGGGGTCATATGATTGTTGGGCTTTTCTCTGTATCTATGAAGCGCCTTGAGGCGACATTTGTTGTGATTTGGCGCTATATAAATAAAATTGAATTGAAATTGAATTGAATAGGGATATGAAATTTCAGTGAGAGCCACCTCCCACGCCCCATCGAGATTGAGATGCTGGGCCAAATCAACACGGAAGCAGCTACTGGTGTTATTTTTAAATACATTCAAATTAGCGTTTGATGGTAGCTTTGATGGTTTGATGGTTCAGGCCAGTTCCTCCATTTCACCAGGAAATAAATCTGTCCCCTCTGTTTACGTTTTGAGAGAATTTTGTCCATGTGATAGAGCTTATCCATGACAAGACCGATTTTCTGCAGCTCATGCTCGTAAAAACTACCGATAATTTCTTCCCCATCGTAATCTTTGATTTTATAAACAGGAGGGTCTCTAGGTATGCATTGGTCAATAGTAAATATCTCACCGGTGAATGTTTGCTCATACCGCTTATCAAACACACCTCTAACTTTAGACAGCCTCACGTGATCTCCCTTTTTAAATTTCATGGGCTTTTTTCTACAACAAGAAGAAGAAGTGCTAACGCTGTGTTGTATGAATTTACTTGATTCGGGGCCATTTTTATGGAACGATGATAACTAGTGTTATAGCTGTGTAATAAATCTTGTAACACATCGATATTTCTACGTGTATTTGCAGCAGTGAAATATCTATACATTTTACTTTTAAGAGTTCTATTAAACCTTTCACAGACTGAGGCTTTTAGATCGCTCCCTGTAGCAAAATGATTTATACCATGCTTTTTCATTAAAGATTGAAAACTGGAATTAAAAAATTCCTTACCACTATCTGTTTGTAGCTTTTGAGGAATTTGGCTATCTTTTAAGACATAGTCAAAAGCCTTAGTGACTTGAACGCCTGTTTCATTTTTCAAGACTCTTGCATAAGCTTTTTTTAGAGTAACTGTAAGTAAATATTGATAGCCATCGTTATGCTCGGATAACGCTCTCATATCACAAAGGTCTGCTTGGTATTGATTAAGAGGTCTGGGGACAAATACGCGATTTCTCGGAAAGCGCAGGCGTGCAGCTCTGTGCAAGGTGTAAGCATCCTGTTCTGCGAGGAACTGCTGAGCTGTTTGCGCGTTAATCTTTGTACCAGTCTCATCCTGTACGCTTTTAATCAATTGTTGCACACCGCAAAAACTACCAGGGTGAGATGGGTCATAATATGTTCGTTTCAATAGAATCTGCTCTGCCATGTGTGATCTTTGAAGTAATGTTTAACTATGGTTTTATTTCATGATCGAGCGGTTACTTATTTCATGTAAACGAGTTCACAAAAAATATTTTATTTGATGTAATTAATAACATTACACTTTGATTCTAGTAAAACAAAATAATGAGTTTGATTCTTGCAATGCTTTTCCAATAAAGTTTTATTTGATGCAACGGTTTTCCAAAACAGTTTTACTTGCTGTAATGAAGAAAAAACAAATACATTTAAAATGGGTAAAAACAACTCCGAGCAGTAAGAAAAAACAAACAGACAAAAAACACAGCAAAGCTAAAAACAAGAAAAACAAAACATTTGAGAAAAATAATAGGCAAGAGAAGAAAAACGATTACTAGGAGAGCCAAAGTGAGTAATTCTCGTCTAGTATGTTATGAATCACTGTCCTGGTCACCTCCGTGACGCTGGCGTCAATTTCTTGCAGCGCGGCCTCTATATCGCGGACATCTCTGAGTTCAAACAGATATGCCTGGGCAATGTCTCTGACTTGAGCCGCTGGTGGTGAAAAACCCTCTAACTGTAAAATTTGTAATAATGTGTTGGTGAAATGTCCATTCCATAGTCTTTTACAGAGTTCATCATAGTACCTGAAAAAGTAATATTTTTCCAGCGGGAAAAGACAAGGATGTCGTCTCTGTGAGGGGTGGGAGACCCTTCACCTGCAGTGTGGATAATGCTTCAAGTGATGTTCAGATGGAACTCATTGACTTGCAGTCTGACACACTTCTGGCAGAGCACTTCAGGTCAGTCTCACTGCTGGACTTTTATTCCTCCCTCAAAGAAGAGAACTTTCCACACCTGAGGAATCATGCTCAGAGGATTCTAGTCCTCTTTGGATCTACCTATGTATGTGAACAGACATTCTCGGTGATGAAGTTCAACAAATCCAAACACAGGTCCTCTGTCACTGATGACCACCTCTCAGCTGTTCTTCGCATAGCCACATTATATTGTTGCATTTCTATAAACTTGTTGTTTGTTATGTTAAAATAAAATGACATTCATTCGGTGGTTGTTTTTGTTTTATTTGGAATATGCGCCACAATTTCACATAGCATAGCCCAATATAAATATTTACATTATTTTATTTTTGTTTTATTCTTCTGATTACCAGTACCAGCTATTCGTAATATATAATTTAGTGAATTTTACAATTTAAGAAAGTTAAGCAGACTTGGGTTCAAGATGTCGTTGATGTGGCCCTCTGACGCAACTCGGGTTTCATGTGGCCCCTTGTAAAAATTAATTGCCCACCCCTGGTGTAGAGGGTGGAAATCAGCCAGGACAGCTCATGAAATATAATAATAATAATAATACATTTTATTTGAAAGCGCCTTTCAAAACACTCAAGGTCACTGTACATAGTAGAATAAAAGCAACATAAAAGCAAGCAGTTTACAGAATCATAAAAGCATAAGACATAAACAAATAAAAAAGCAGAGTGGAGAGGTTATGTGGGATAAGCTATTTTGTACAAGTGGGTTTTGAGCTTGGACTTAAAGAGTGAGAAGGAAGAGATATTTCTTAAATCAGGAGGTCGGGAATTCCAGAGTCGTGGAGCAGAGCAGCTGAAAGCCCGGCTCCCCATGGTTGGAAGACGGGGGGAAGGGACGGAGAGTGAAAGGGAAGAAGAAGATCTGAGACAACGAGATGGGGCAGTAATCTTAACCAGATCAGAGAGATATGGAGGAGAGAGATGATGAATAGCCTTAAATGTGTACAAGAGTATTTTGAAATTGATCCAATATTTGACCGGGAGCCAATGAAGCTGCTGCAGGACAGGAGTGATGTGGTGGACAGAAGGGGTCCTGGTGATGATACGGGCAGCAGAGTTCTGGACGCGTTGGAGCTTGTGGATGGATTTTTGAGTAAGACCAAAAAGAAGTGAATTACAATAATCAATCCAGGAAGTAACAAGGCTGTGGACAAGAATGGCAGTGACATGTGGGGGGAGAAAAGGACGGAGACGATTAATGTTGCGCAATTGATAATATGCAGACCGAGTAACATTATTAATGTGTGAATTGAAAGATAAAGTACTGTTGAGGATGACACCCAAACTTTTCACAGAGGAAGAAATGAAGACCGGTGAGTTATCGATAGTAATAGAGAAATTGTTGGTTCTGGATAATGTTGATTTAGTGCCTATAGAGGAGCTCGGATTTATTACTATTGAGTTTGAGAAAATTAGAAGAGAACCATGAATTTAGTTCAGCTAAACAGAGGGTAAGGGAGGATGGGGGAAGAGCAGAATCAGGTTTAGTGGACAGCTGGGTGTCTGCTTACATATTATTGATTTCAGTTGTGTAAATCTACAAGAGCCACTACAGCTGATTTTACTGTTCCCCACCTGCTAAATTACACTGTAAGATAGAAACCCCTGCTGAGCAAAAGGAACAAAGGCTGGTCTCAGTTTTGCCAGAAAACACCTCGATGATACCCAAGACTTTTGGGAAAATACTCTGTGAACTGTCTCTGCTGCTCGTCTTCAGAAATGACAAGTATCTCAGCCTTCCACAGAGTAAGTCTTTCGTTCTCGTCATTCAGATTGTATCATTGACTTTAGGATCTGTTGTTTGATCTTTTCCTTCCATCTCTCCTGGTTTATTTCTCACCGATCTCACTTGCTACAGTGACTACAATAAAAACATCCCGTTTGTGGAACAGCACATATGTGTCTGATCACTCTGGACTGCATGCTCAATACAAATCTCACCTCCAGTAAGGACCTCAGTCACAAAGAGAAAACCTCAACACATAATATACACAAATCCCATAATGTGCACCAAATTAATACTGTTTTTTCTCAGTCCTTACAGCGCTTTCTGTCACCCAGAGCCAGTTAATGTCTCCAGACCAGCCCTAAAGAAGTGCTCCTTGATCTTTGAAAATGAATCCACTGTGAGTGTGTGAACAAATGTCATTGTTTTAAGCCCCACAGATACAATCATAGTCTAACTGTACAATGCAATGTAGTCCAAATAATCCAGCACATATACAGCAGTTAAGAAAAGAGACAGAGGGGTCAGTGAGCAGGGACCTTTCAAAATGCTACATTTTAGTTTTTATCTTTCGCCAGAATCACACTCTTACTTTTCTGTGTTCATGTATTTTAAGTGAAATTAAAGCTAATTAGAGCTTAATGGCAAGAAAGCGAAAGTGGAAAGTGCTAAAAAAAAAAAGAGAGAGAATTATCCTTTTAAGTGAATCTAAATATTTCCCTTCCTCTGTCTAAAAAAAGCATCATCTCCTCTCTCTGTTTATACCAACTCTATTGTCTGACTGGCTTTTGGAGACTCAGATTTGAAGTTTGCCAAACATAAAAATCGATATTGTTCACTGAATGTTTTCTAACAGTAAATATTTTTCAAACATTTGTTCCCAGTTTCTGTCTTTCCATGTGTTGTCCCTTAATCTGAACTGGAACCCAATGAAGCAGAGTGTAATCACCTCCTACGAGCCATCCTGTCACAGTGAGTGGAAGCTCACTTGATTCTTACTCTGGATGGCATTACCTTGGCCTCCAGTAACACTGTGAGGAACCTTGGAGTCATTTTTGACCAGGATATGTCCTTCAACGCACATATTAAACAAATATGTAAGACTGCGTTCTTCCATTTGCGCAACATCTCTAAAATTAGAAATATCCTGTCTCAGAGTGACGCTGAAAAACTAGTTCATGCATTTATTACTTCCAGGCTGGACTACTGCAATTCATTATTATCAGGATGTCCAAAAAACTCACTGAAAAGCCTTCAGCTAATCTAAAATGCTGCAGCAAGAGTACTGACAGGGACTAGAAAGAGAGAGCATATTTCTCCTGTTTTGGCTTCCCTTCATTGGCTTCCTGTTAAATCCAGAATTGAATTCAAAATCCTACTCCTCACATACAAGGTCTTAAATAATCAGGCCCCATCTTATCTTAATGACCTTGTAGTACCATATCACCCTATTAGAGCACTTCGCTCTCGCTCTGCAGGCCTACTTGTTGTTCCTAGAGTATTTAAAAGTAGAATGGGAGGGAGAGCCTTTAGTTTTCAGGCCCCTCTTCTGTGGAACCAGCTTCCAGTTTGGATTCGGGAGACAGACACTATCTCTACTTTTAAGATTAGGCTTAAAACTTTCCTTTTTGCTAAAGCATATAGTTAGAGCTGGACCAGGTGACCCTGAATCCTCCCTTAGTTATGCTGCAGTAGACGTAGGCTGCCGGGGGATTCCCATGATGCATTGAGTTTTTCCTTTCCAGTCACCTTTCTCACTCACTATGTATTAATAGACCTCTCTGTATTGAATCATATCTGTTATTAACCTCTGTCTCTCTTCCACAGCATGTCTTTTATCCTGTCTTCCTTCTCTCACCCCAACCGGTCGCAGCAGATGGCCCCGCCCCTCCCTGAGCCTGGTTCTGCCGGAGGTTTCTTCCTGTTAAAAGGGAGTTTTTCCTTCCCACTGTCGCCAAAGTGCTTGCTCATTGATATGATTGTTGGGTTTTTCTCTGTATCTATGAAGCGCCTTGAGGCGACTTTTGTTGTGATTTGGCGCTATATAAATAAAATTGAATTGAATTGAATTGAATTGAATTGAAGCTACAGTATCATATACTGGCTCATTGTGATTTACAATGTGAGCTATTCATGGTGGCCTAAAACAAACTGTGTGCATGCTCTTGTTGTTAAAGGGAATCACCCTGCGAAGCCACAAGTCAGCGTCACCTCTGTTTCCTGCTTGTCCAAAGTGAACAGTCATGAAAAGATCAATTCATACAGAAGTGAATTGTAGTGGAAGCAGCAGGATCAGTCATGGACGCACAAGTTGTTTTGCAATCTGTTTTGTGGCACCACAAGGGAGCCTGTAGTGACTGGAGCCCCACTGGATCATCACCAGTAGGAAAAAAAAAAAAACACCACGTGGAACATTTTTGTAGAATCGTTGCAAATTTTCCAGCACACACTGGATGTGATCTGGGAATGTAGTTTCTTGCAACATGTACTCATATATTTATGCAATACTTATGTAAGAATGCTGTTTGTTTACTTCAGCTCAGCATTCAGTACAGTTATTCCCTCCAAGCTGATCACCAAACTTGTGGCTCTTAGACTCAGCAACTCCATCTGTATCTGGATCATGGACTTTCTGACCAACAGACCCCAGCATGTTAGGTCAGGCCATAACTGCTCTACCACCATCACACTCAACACTGGCACTTCACAGGGCTGTGTGCTGAGCCCGTTCCTCTATGACTGCAGACCTGGGTATGGATCCAACTCCATCATCAAGTCTGCAGATGACACCACAGCAGAGATGGGCAGTAACGCGTTACTTGTAACATTTTTTCATGTAACAAGTAAAGTAAGGGATTACTATTGCAAAAACGGTAATTAGATTACCGTTACTTTCCCATAGGAACGCTGCGTTACTGCGTTACTAAAACCGTGATTTTTTGCGAGAATGTCTCATGACAGTGATGTAACACAGACAACAGCTGTGTGCAGATCAACAATGGATTATATATTGAGTGGGGAGAGCAGCGTTTAAAGCGTGGAAGTACTGACCTTACTTTGAGTTTGATTCCATAAAAAGTGACAAAAACATTAGTGTCTGCTGTGCGTGGGAAGAAAACTTCTTTTTAAAGCGAAAAAACCCCTAAACTTCCAAGCTAGCACCGAGTGCGCAACAACGTAATGGGAAATTCACAGAGAAGCTGCCGTATCCTTCCACTGACCGCTGCGGCACACCTGCACCAGGGTAAACCTCCGCCTACCACTCTTCCTGCTTTACAGGTGAAAATAGAGCTACAGGACCGCTAGTCTTTGACTTTATTTATTTTCTGCTGTGTTTTACTTGCATCTATTTGAAAGACTGAGTGTAAACACAAAAAATATTTTATTTTATGTGCTGGAATGTGCAGAAAATAGGTTTAAATATTAAACAAATTTATTCCAGTCAGAGAATGTTGCAGATATTTAAATTTTTGCTTGATGCATAAAGTTAAAAGATTAAAACTAATAAAACAAGTTTTAAAAAGAGACTTTTCCATTTGATTACATTTTGTATGATGGATTATGCAGAAAAAGTAGAATTGGGCTGAAAGATCTATCACTTTATCACCTATTCAGGTTGTAAATCGTGTTTTTAAAAAGTAACTAAGTAACTAATTACTTTTGAAAATAAGTAATCAGTAAAGTAACGGGATTACTTTTTTGGGGAAGTAATCGGTAATTAGTTACTGATTACTTTTTTCAAGTAACTTCAATTCAATTCAATTCAATTTTATTTATATAGCGCCAAATCACAACAAATGTCGCCTCAAGGCGCTTCATAGATACAGAGAAAAGCCCAACAATCATATGACCCCCTATGAGCAAGCACTTTGGCGACAGTGGGAAGGAAAAACTCCCTTTTAACAGGAAGAAAACTCCGGCAGAACCAGGCTCAGGGAGGGGCGGCCATCTGCTGCGACCGGTTGGGGTGAGAGAAGGAAGACAGGATAAAAGACATGCTGTGGAAGAGATTAATAACAGGTATGATTCAATACAGAGAGGTCTGTTAACACATAGTGAGTGAACTTGACCAACATTGCACCACAGTGACTGTCTCATCAGTGACAACAATGAGACTGGCTACAGGGAAGAGGTAAAGCACCTAGCTGTGTGGTCTGACAATAACCTGCTCCTGAGTACCAGCAAAACCAAAGAGCTCATTGTGGACTTCAGGAGGGAGAAGACAGACACCCATGTCCCCATCTACATAAATGGCACAGCTGTTGAATGGGTCTCCAGCTTCAAGTTCTAGGGGACCCACATCTCTGAGAATCTGTCCTGGTCAACTAACACCTCCAGCCTGGTCAAGAAGGCCCATAAGCGCCTTTTTTTCTTTACGATACTGAAGAAGAACCACCTGTCTAATGACATACTGGTTAACTTCTACCGCTGTGTGATAGAGAGCATCCTGACCAACTGTGTCACAGTGTGGTATGGGAACTGTTCTGTTGCTGACCGCAAGGCACTGCAGCGGGTGGTGAAAGCCGCCCAACGCATCACAGGGACTCCACTTCCTGCCATTGAGGATGTCCACAAGAAGAGATATCTATGCCAAGCACGCATCATTCTCGGGGACTCCTCTCATCCTGCCTCCAGCTCCTCCCCTCCAGAAGGTGCTACAGGAGCCTTCA
Organism: Neolamprologus multifasciatus; assembly: GCF_963576455.1. Taxonomy (NCBI): domain Eukaryota; kingdom Metazoa; phylum Chordata; class Actinopteri; order Cichliformes; family Cichlidae; genus Neolamprologus; species Neolamprologus multifasciatus. The sequence goes on from NC_140441.1 coordinate 45,202,778, forward strand.
GATTAAAATCATCAGGTTTAGGAACAGCTTCTTCCCCACAGCTGTCACCCTACACTGTTCACTATTGTAGTCTGTTCAGAGAGCTACGCTTCCACTGCTGTAGATATATTCATAGCACTCTGTAGATCTGTTTACCTCACACCGATACATCTGTATATATGTAGTACATCTGTATATTTGCTCTTATTGCACTTACTGATAAGATGCAAACTGTATTTTGTTACCCTGTATTTAGACATGTGTAATGACAGTAAAGTTGAATTCTAAATGCTATCCTAAACATTTAAACAAAAGCAGCTACACAGCTACAGGAGAAGTTTTTAGAAGTGATTTTTAGAAGGCCAGTAAAGAGAGCATGGAGACAGATGGAGGATTCCAAATCCACTGAATCTACATGCTTCCTGTTTCCACCTCATCCTTCCAGTGCTCTACTATACTCCCTGCTCTCTCTACCACAACTGTCTTTGAACTTGCCTGGGCCAGGTCTGAGTCCAGCTTTGCAACTCCAGCCAGGTCACATGACACAGGGGTTTGCTCTGATGTCAACAGGCAGGTCAGTGGAGCCCTCTGGTGATGGATTTATGCCAGTGAAACAGGAGGAGGCCTGAGAACAGACAGCAGGCTTAACTAGCAGGACAAAGTAGCATGTAGTACTTGAAGGAGTCATCACAGCCAATCAGTTCTCAGGAAAATGGAACATCACATACATTTTCTCTTCTTTGATTTTCATCAATGTATTTCCTTTGAAATTTAAAAAATTATTATTTTTTTTATTTTGAAATATTTCCATCTGTCAATATTTCTGCCTGATTAGAAGCTCATAGGCAGTTCCTGTCACTCTACAATAAAATAATGTAAAGGCTGCCCTCTCTGCCATCCCACTAGCTGACCTAACTGACACAAGTAAACTGTGTTAAGATGCCCTACATGGACTAAGGTTCTTGGCCACATACATATAGATTTGTGTGGCTGTAGAAATCATGCCATGAAGCTCCCAGCGCACATTTTTGATGCTTCTGTCTGTGGCAGAGGTGGTTTGGAGCTCGGCAGAGCCTTGGTGGCTTTTACTGACTATACACCCCTACCCATTTATTATGAACAAACAGCACAACTGTTTGTGGTTTTTTTCTATATTACACTTGCATGATTTAGATTTATACTTATGTGGCAGCTATTCACTAGCCTGACAAAGTTATTTTAAATGATATCATGTCATGAATAACACAAGTTATTTTCCATGAAATCGAAAAGTGGTGAAATTCTCAAAAAATGAATGAGACGTGCATGTAATTTGACATATTTTGTTGTTTTATGTGTGTGTTTTTTGAAATTTTGACGTGTATCTGAAAAACACAATTTTGAAAACACTGGAAAGACCTCAAGACATTTTTTCTTTTGCTTACTATGTAAACAAAAATTCCCACCAATGCTTTTCAGTGTGAAATTTAGTGTGTAGAGAAAATACCTGTGCCAGGTTGTCTCCATCTAGTGGTGAATAACACATTACCACTACATCAGGTGAGTTTTTCTCTGTGCACAGTGACACAAAACTCATTTAACAACATAAACTATTTAAAAATCATGTAGGCAGATCAAGGCAATGTTACAGATTCAGTAAGAACAGAAGTTTATTGCAATCCTTCAAATATGCAGGGCGTCACACTAACACAGTTGCTTATGTCCAGCATAGCTCTGTTATTATCAATTTGATTCGAAACGTGTCCAGTTTATTGTCTTAAACTGGCATTAAAGTTTCAATGAACTAAAGTGGTCCCTCTGAGTCAGCACCCAGAAAGCTCGTCTCTTTGAAAAATGTGGCCATAAATACGAGCGCTGCTGGGATCTTAAAACACTGGGGCTAAATCCACACCTGAAATCTTTGTTTCACTCAGTAACAGCACCTTTTTAATATTATTGACTATATTTTATAGTCACATTTATATAAAATGTCAAACATTATACGTTAGCTAAAGGTTGAAGTCACAGAATTATACTGAACAACAATGCAATTTGAGTTTTTCTTGTTTGTACTATATATTTGATTTATTGTAAGCAGCGGGAGTAAAACCTAAAGAAAAAAATAGTAAAAATATGAATGAATCTCTGCTCTTACAGCTTGTGCTTTTATTGTGCCGTGATGTCTCCTTTGAAACTGTCCTCTTGCTCGTCTTTTGGATGCTCACCTCTTCTTCACCTTTCCTGTTCCTTTCACTAAACTGCTGCACTCTTGTTCTCTGCTCTCGCTTCCTGTTCTGGTTACAATTAGAATGCAGTCAGCATGTGCCAAATAAACTTGCTCCAAATCGATCATGTTTGATATGATGATGAAGTTTTTAACATCTTATTTATCAATTTATTTGATGCACTGTAAACAAATATCAGACTGTAGAAAAGCCAATAATAATGCACTGAGCAAGTTCATGCCATAAGAGCTAAATGGCCATAAAAGAAAATCCTGAATGCCTAATACAGGACAGGCCAACATTGAATGCAGCCACAGATGGACATCAGTCAGCTTTCTGCACTTTCCACCTGATCACATCTGTCCTCAAAGTCATGTCATTTCCTCTGTGGTTCATTTATGTTTACTTTTACATTTGCAGTGACAATAAATTTAGTGACATAGTGCACACATTATTTCCTATGGACTGCTGGGTTATCTTGGTTTATTTAAGTTAGTATTTTTAAAGGTGCAGTCAGTCATTTTTTAGGTTATTTGATAGAAAAAAAAGGATCTTGTACTCATAAATAAACATAGAATAGTGGATAAAAATGACACATTGTTAAATGTGTCATTGGTCACTGCTTAATTTCCTCATTATTTAAGCATTACTCATCCTTAGTATGTCATTTATAAATACAGATATACGTTCTTAGAAAGAACCACTTCTGAACCTGATCTCCTTACTCCAAGGAGCTTTTGTGAGTTATCATTGTGCCAGAGGAGGAGGGCATCCAATACTTCTTTCATTTCACCTGGGTTCACCTGTGGGAAAGCACAGCGCCAAATACCCTGACTATTACTTTGAATTCAGGAGTACTAGTGAACTAATCTTGAGTGATTACTGAATTATCTGAATAAAGCTAATGAACCAGAGAAATTCTAAACTCTTAAACATCCCAGAGATATCTGAATTTATGTCTGCACCTTCACACTCCAGATATGAAGGATCATACCTGTTTTACCTCCGGTGTTGTGCCAAAAAGTGATCGTCTGACAAAAACTGATTTCCAATGTCTTTACTTATATTGGTAAATAGACTTTAGTGAACATGATTTACAAAAGGGTATATATCAAGTTTAATAACGACCCATTTTTTCAAGTATATTTATAACTCTGTGTTATTGTAACTATATTAAAACCAACCCAGTCCTTTTGGGACACTTAAAATATGTTTAGAGAACTATTATTATATTTGTTGCAATTTCTGCTGTCCTCTTAGCCAGATTACTCTTTAAAAAAGTAATTTTAATGTCAAATGAATAAATACGAAGTAAAAATGACTGCCAAAAAGTGATTGCAGCTTCTACCTTGTGACAGGAATGTTGTTTGTGGCACAAGATGACTCAATATCACTCATGAGGGATACATGTGACATGTTTCACATATTATAGACCAAAAAGTTGTCTATAGCAGTTTATCCCTCCTGTTATGTTGCGGGTCAGATTGACCCAGAACAGAAGAGATGTCACATGTCATCTGCATCACTACAGAAAACGAAAAAAATCTAAATTATAAAAGAAAATTGTAAAATAATCAATGCCAGTGTTTCTGACACTTTTGGATGAGTAAATTTGCCCCCGGTCAAATTAACCCAGAAGCATAATTGGTGTTCCTGGAAACCAACGAAACAGGAGTGTTAAATATGATCAACTGGTTTTTGACAAATACCGAAAATTAGTTTATGGCAGATATGACTTTTTGACACAACACCAGCTAACTGACAAGACCTAGTTAAAAGCTAATATTACGGTTGAATATTACTGCACCTAACCTTAGGCTCCAGAATTCTAAAACTCGCACTTTCCCTCTGATAAACCATGTGATTATGTAACAAATATGTCAGCTTACCAAAGAACAGAGGACAATTTATTCAGGGTGTGACAGCACTTTACCACCTGTGTCCAACATATAATACAAATTTCTGGACTGGAGCACGTACATTGTTAAAAACTCCAGGACTTCATCACAGCCTCTCTCACATCCGCTTTACATGTGTAGTTTACAGGAAACTTAAATAACACTGGGTGAATATGTTTGTAGCAGGATAAAATTAGGGTCCCTTATATGAATGGGATTTAAACAGGGAGAATGAAGAAAAATATTGGCATCAGTTACCAACACTTCACTCAATTGAGACTCACTTGTGTTTAACACTGGAATATGTGAACATATTACTTATTGAGTCCTTTCTCAGTCCATGGGTTGTAAAACCGCAACATCCTCCATCCGTAGTAAGAGAAAGCGTCTGTGGCAATAACCAAAATGTCTCCATACAGCCTTTGTGAATAAGAAAATATTTTTTAAAAATCTTTTTAAAATGCATAGAGCTAAATATAAAACGTGTCTGTGAGTCCTTCAGTCCAAATACTCGAGGTCGAGAAGAATATATAGCAGCCGCTGATCCCTCAATGGCACCAGTAAGACGGCAGGACAGCAGGGCCTCTTCCTCAGCAGAAGTCTCCTCCACTGCTAGCAGGAGAATGACACATGAGTATTTTAAAGGTACTGCGTGTACAGATATCACCGCTGGCTCACACAAGCTTCCTCTGACACAGCTACAGACCTTGGCTGTGTCCCAATCCAGCGGCCGCACGCTCCTGAGTACGCATTGTGAAACATATTACGTCACAGCGACGTGACAACGGCTGTCCCAATTTGAAGTGTACTCCAAATGCACCGTCGATTTTCCCAAATTTGAAGTGTGGTCCGCTGTACACTTCGTGGTCCCATATATCCCACAATTCATAGCGCGGTGGTGGGTGTGGATAATTTTGCCGAAAAATACGGCAGAGGGCAGAGGCGGCGCAGCCGAAGAGTAAACTTTCAGAAGTAAGTTTACTGAATATGATGTCACTTATTTATGTGCGAATGTTTAATAATGAAGAACATTAAAACATGACTGTTGGCCACATGTCAGCAGAGTTATGTGACATTAGTGATATGTACAACTAACTTGGTTTTAAAGCCTTTACTTTTAAATATACGCCGTTCAATAGTCGACCTTAATCTTACAGAGAATGTGATGATTTTATGGATAATTAAAGTCAGTCTTATATCCACAAACACAACAAGCTGAAAGTCAGTGAATGCTGCTCGGTTTGCAGTCCTGAATATCACGGCACAAGCAGGATTCACTGCACTGTTAATGTTAGCTATGTTGTTATTGCAACATGTTATTGCTGCCTCTGTTCGGTGGTGTCGAGCCAAACGGACTTTAACGTGTGTTTGAACGAGCTGACGGTTCACTCGTTAAGCTGAAAGAAAGATGCTTTAATCACAGCAGTCACACATGCGTCCACTGTACCATCTGGGAACTCTTCTTGTTCAGCACTCATAATAACACAAACACTAAATCCTCCTTCTTTTGTGCTGTTTTGTAGCAGTGTGTACACCTGAGACTGTCACCTGTCTGTCTGTCCTGCACTCTCTCTCTGTTTCTTTCTCTCTGATTGTGTAATAAAAGTATGAACATGTATTTATAAGTTACACTTGTGTTTGAATCCTGCAGCTTATCACACATTTGATTTCCATGTGTGACAACTGCAAGTGTCCAGAGTGAGGACAGACTGAGGGACCCACTGCTGCACATCATCTGTGAGGCTTTGCACCCCTGATGATCCACCAGGACAAACTCAGCAGTGTGTGAGAAAGAGGAAGAGCCAGCAGCAGCTGACAGATGGAGAGAATAGACAGACTGTTCCTTGTTTGTGAAGGACTGCTAGGAAAGTTTAGAATAACTAACTGTCTGTCCTGAATCAGTCTTATTATGTAATGTTCAAATAATTTTATCATTCCAGTGTTTTCAGTGTGGGAGAAAGTACTCAGGGCCTTCAAGTTACACACTATGAAAGGCAGCAACAAGTTTAATATCCAGAAACCTAAAGTATTTATCAGCAGCAGAATGGAGCTAAAAGTAAATGTTATTTCAGTTCTATGAAGCTGTGAGTATTTTGGATTAGTAGCACTGCTGTGTTTGTTGCATCATATTGCTGTAATTGTTTATATGATTTATATATTCTGAGGTAAGTTGATCTATTGTGTGACATCATATTCTATAAGGATGTTATGTGTTTGTTTACTTTCTGCCCAGTTTGACCCATTTAGCAGAAGTCAGCCTGTTTAAGGCTCTGATATCTATTCTGTATGACTTAAAGCAGTTATGACATGGTCTGATTTTCTCACCCAATAAAGGAATATTTCATATATCAGTCTACTCTTCATGTTATCAGACACAGTTATCACAGCTCGTACATTTTGTTTTTACACATATATGTAAGCATTGAGCCAAATGTGATAATGCCAACAAATTAAACGAACAATATTTGTCTCTTATATATGATACATCTATATCAGGGGTCGGCAACCTTTCTGATGACGAGTGCCATCTAAAATTTCCTCAGAAGTCAATGTGTCATATGATTGCATTAGCAATAAATTTAATAACGCTCTATATGAACAGTTACACACTATATAGAACCACTTTATAGAATTATATTTGTTTGCAGATGTTGGCAGCTATCAGCGAATAGTTATCAGCTATTCTGAAACAAAAAAAAAGGCACTTTTTATCCATAACAACAAATGAACTGTACAACAGAAAATGCAAATGCTATCTATGGCCTCCTCACAACAATGATAAGAAAAATAAACTGGGCCAATATGGCATGTTTGTTAATACAGAGACACACATGTTAATGTGATCTCTGGTCTCCCACTCAGAGACACAGGTCTTCCAGTGTCCAGCATTCAGACGGCTACCTGAGGACACTCATGTGAGAGAAAATCTGCTCACACAGACATGTGGAGCCAAATATTGTCAATAAGGCCTCTGCAATGTTCTGAAGACAGTTAAACTTGTCAGGTAGTGATGTCCAGCAGGTGAAAATGCAGCTCCATGAACACGCACAGCTGTGGATTCCAGCTGCATGGTTCGCCACTGAATTTTAGCTGTGAAAATATGCTTCTAGCTCAGATTAACAATGATAGGATGATTTGCCACTAAATTTTAGCTGTTAGTATGCTTGTAGGTCACATTCACAAAGGTAGGATGGTTTGGCACTTAATTTTACCCGTCAGAATATTTTTCTGGTTAATAATCACAAAGGTAGTACGGTTTGCCACTTAATTTTGTGTTGTGCGCATGCGCAGAAACAATGGGTAGGATGGTTTGTCAGGTAGGATGGAACTAGCTGAAGTCCGGGACAAACTGCATTCCTTTTCAGCTCAATACAAAACGCGTAATATTTTCTCTGAATACGGGACGATTCCGTCTTTTTACGGGACGGTTGGCAACTCTACTAACTATCAGTAGTATCATAGCACCCACCCAGCTGTATAGAAACTCCATCATGCTAGCTAGCACGCAGTACGAGTTACTGTAACTGACTGTAAAAAGTCAGCACAACAAAAATAAAACTACACCTAAACTTGGTTTATATCTGACCAACATAGACTGCATGGTCATAACTTCTTACCTGAAGTTCAGTTCACCTGACACTCAGACCGGTGGCCGCCTCGGGTCTCTCCACTTGCCTCCCCTTTCTCTCATCCACCTGCTGACCTCCACCACTTGCTAATGTGGTGGAGGTCTGTGGAAGCCACCAACAAACAACTGAGTTATTTTTACACACTGACCAGCATCTGGCCAATCCACCACCTTTCAGTGTTTATAACGTTACAAAAAAAATAAAAAATCATCGGCCCACTGCGCAAATGCCCGGTATGCCCGATGGCCAGTCCAGCTATGGTTGTGCCATCAGTTAACCCTTCGCCTAGGGTTGCCGACCGCTGATCTATATATACACTGTCAAAGATACTTGTCTTTGAGTGAAGATTTAAGGTGAGAGGAAATATAAATAACTTCAACTTGAATCTTTGACACAGAGTTCAAGCTCACTGCTGTAATATATCATAATAATCTGACAATAAATATATTGGCCATATTATATTTACATTACCAAAGTGAGATGACTTTAGTCTCATGAAAAACATTAGCTAATTGTTATTTACTAACTAATCTTGAAATGACTGTTCAGTACAGAAATGAAGCCCAACAATTATGTTTTTACAGTCCCGTGGTCTCAGCCTCAGCTAATCAAAGTGATGTCATAAAAAAAAGTAATGAATGAACAACAAAACATTTTTCTCCTTCATTTCTGTCAAACAATGCTGTATGAAACGTTTCTTGCGGTTAGTATCATGGTTGCTAGGCAACCTGAGCAGCGCGACGACGGCCAGACCGTCCCATTTCACAAGCCTCTCATTTCCGCACTTCTCGTACTTCCTAGTACGCCGTATGTAGTACGCAAACTGCGCGTACTCCAAAGCGTGCGGTCGCTGGATTGGGTCACAGCCCATGTGTGCTCATAGCCCCTAAACAAGTCTGCAGTCTGCTAGTTCAAATGCACAACATAAATTACAACTGTACAATGAACACATATCGCTCACTGAGTTAGGTCATTCTTGCACCTTTTTTAAAACACACCCCTTTAGCTTACATCTTGAAAGTAGTGCAAGCCATATGGGTTCATATTCCAAACAGTGACACACGAACTTGATCACCGAAATCCGCTTAACATGGCTGCTAATTTTCAAGCTTACTAGCTTATTCACGATTAGCACACTAATAATCATCATTAACCACACATCATAACATAACCAAACGATAACATATAGAAATAAACAATGTACGTATAAAACACAAATTCTTACCTAGCAGGAGAATAAATAATCAGTATTTTAAGCCTACTGCATGTACAGATGTCACTGCTGGCTCACGTGAGCTACCTCTGAGAACCCCACAGTTTACTCCCCAGCTGACTGTCGCGAAAGAGTCGTAAATCACCGGCATTGTAAAACTTTAAATTATTCCAGGGCATGTTAAAAACAAAACACCAAACAGATGGACTGGATATTAAACGGTATCAAAGGCACACAGATTAACACAGCGTTACAATTACATTCTACCATTGTCACATAGAGAGTTTATTCATTAATCATCAGAGTTCAACAATGTGACATCCAGTTGAAAACAACTTCAGTAACGCCAGCCAAAACAGGCTAACAGTAAATAACAGCGCAAAAACAGCCGTGCTTATCGACAGCTCGACATATCCTCAACAACTCACCTCAGTATGGCTGCCATCGGTCACATTTTAACTGTCCGTTTTACAGCCTCTTCCAGAAAACGAACGCTTAAGGGGTAACTATACACATATACAGTATATTGATTTTATTTGGTTTTAGAGTTTAACCTGAAATCTTTAGCTGCTGAGCAGCAGAGCTCCAAAGCGTCCCCTGTAACCATGGCTACGCAGAGGCGTAACAGTGTTCCAACTGTGACGTCACGGAGGAGAACCTATGTCAAACTGATACCTGGATCAGCCTGCAACTTTTATTGGCACTTTTCTGCTGAGATCCGGAGCTCGACGCCCTGGCACCCCGGGATAAGATGAGTTGCTGTGTTTTTCACGGAGAAAAAATAATTAACATGGAATAACGTCAGTCTCAGATGGAAAAAAAAAGATCCAAGCAAAAGAGGACAGGAGATTGAGAAGAGATTTCTTCAAACGGTAAGGAGCTTCTACCAAGTGATATTTGATAAGGTTAAAACTTCAAGCTTAAATCTAATGTCCAGATTCATGCTAAACTTTTCTGATTACTCAGTGAATCTGTTCATATGTTGCCGTTTTAAGCTATTAATTTCATGGTGACAAATATCTTTGACAAAAAATGCAGGATTAATTAAAGGCTATATATGACTGCTAGGTTAGGACGTGGTTAGGAGCAAATAATTAAGAGAGAGAGAGAGAGAGAGATTTTTGCTCTGATAGAAATCTTTATTATTATTTGGTTGTTTGTGGCCAATACAATAAATTGTCTCCTGGCTTTCAGGTCCCCCTGAGCCAAATTTGCAAAAATACCAGATTTTACAATCAAGGAACAAACTAGAGTAAAGAACAAATTGCCTATTAAACAATAATTTGGAGCAGAGGGGCAACTTCCTCAGAAGCCATTAAAATGATTTGAGAGTAAAGATCATGCATCATCGTGGTAAGAAAAATTATATCCAATGTGTAGCAAAGATACAAGAGGGAGTCATTGAAGTGAAGGAACACTGAAGTGACACAAAAGATAATTCAAATTTTACAGTTTTTGCAATTAAGAAAAAAAAAACAGATTTAAAGTGAAACAAATATTTCCAAATCATGGAATGGGGCTGACATTATCACTCATTCCATATTGTTCCTAAGGTTTGCAGTCTTTCTCTACTTTAACTTTTGAAGTTGCATGTACACATATGCTTTAACTGCATATGTGTACATGCATGTGAACTGATGTGTGCTTATGTGGTGATTTGAAGTTACGGTGCCTTGAAAAATTATTCATAGTTCTTGAACTTTTACACATTTTGTCACCTTACAACCACAAACAAAATGTGTTTTTTATTGACCTTTTCTATGATAGATTAACACAAAGTAGCACATAATTGTGAAGTGGTATGAAAATAATACATGGTTGTCAAAATTCTAAGCAAATAAATTTGGAAAAGTGTGGCATGCATTTCTATTCAAACCCCTGCTCTTCATAGAGCCACCTTTTGCTACAGTTACACCTGCAAGTCTTTTGGAGTATGTCTCTACCAGCTTTGCACATCTAGAGACTGAAATATTTGCCCATTCTTCATTGTAAAACAGCTCAAGCTCAGACAGATTGGACAGAAAGCGTGTCTGAACAGCAATGTTCAACTCTTGCCACAGATGCTCAATGGGATTTAGGTCTGAACTTTGACTGACCCTTCTAACACATGGATATTCTTTGATCTAAAGCATTCCATTGAAGCTCTAACTGTATATTTAGGGTCATTGTCTTCCTGGAAGGTAAATCTACATCCCAAGCTCAAGTCCTTTGCAGCCTCCAACAGGTTCATCCATCCATCCATCCATCTTCATCCACTTTATCTGGGGCCGGGTCGCGGGGGCAGCAGCCTAAGCAAAGAGGCCCAGACCTCCCTCTCCCCAGCCACCTCCTCCAGCTCATCCGGGGGAACACCGAGGCGTTCCCAGGCCAGCCGAGAGATATAATCTCTCCAGCGTGTCCTGGGTCTGCCCCAGGGCCTCCTCCCGGTGGGACATGCCTGGAACACCTCACCCAGGAGGCGCCCAGGGGGCATCCTTGTCAGATGCCCAAACCACCTCAGCTGGCTCCTTTCGATGTGGAGCAGCAGCGGCTCTACTCTGAGCCCCTCCCGGATGGCCGAACTTCTCACCCTATCTCTAAGGGAGAGGCCAGCCACCCTTCGGAGGAAGCTCATTTCCGCCGCTTGTATCCGCGATCTCGTCCTTTCGGTCACTACCCACAGCTCGTGGCCATAGGTGAGGGTAGGGATGTAGATCGACCGGTAAATTGAGAGCTTCGCTTTTACACTCAGCTCCCTCTTCACCACGACGGACTGGTGCAGCGTCTGCACTACTGCAGCTGCAGCCCCAATCCGTCTGTCGATCTCCGGCTCCCTTCTCCCATCACTCGCGAACAAGACCCCGAGATACTTGAACTCCTCCACTTGGGGCAGGAACTCATCCCCGACCCGGAGTGGGCACTCCACCCTTTTCCGGCTGAGAACCATGGCCTCAGATTTGGAGGTGCTGATCCTCATTCCCGCTGCTTCACACTCGGCTACGAACCGCTCCAGTGCGAGCTCCAGTGCCTCCAACAGGTTTTCTTCCAGAATTCCCATCTATTTAGCGCCATCCATCTTCCCATCATCTCTGACCAGTTTCTCTGTCCCTGTAGAAGGAAAACATCCCCACAGCATGATGTTGCCACCACCATGTTTCACAGTGGGGATGGTACATTCAGGGTGATGAGCAGTGTTATTTTTCTGCCACATGTAGCGCTTTTCATATAGGCCAAAAAGTTTAACTTTGGTCTCATCTGATCAGAGTACCTTCTTCCACATGTTTGCTGTGTCCCCTACATGGTTCCTGGCAAACTGCAGATGGAACTTTTTATGACTTTCGGTCAACATTGGCTTTTTTCTTGCCACTCTTCCATGTAAGCCAGATTTGTGGAGTACACAACTTACAGTTGTCCTGTGGACAGATTCTCCCACCTGAGCTGTGGAATTCCGCAGCTCCTCCAGACTGACCATGTGCCTCTTGGAAGCTTCTCTGACCATTGCTCTTCTTGCTCAGTCTGTCAGTTTAGGTGGACGGTCATATCTTGGTAGGTTTGCAGTTGTAGGAAACCTTTTCTATTTTTGGATGATGGATTGAACAGTGCTCCTTGAGATGTTCAAAGCTCAGGATATTTTTTTATAACCTATCCGTGCTTTAAACTTATCTACAACTTTATCACTGACCTGCCTGGTGAGTTCCTTGGTTTTCATGAAGCTGTTTGTTCATTAATGTTCTTTAACAAACTACTGAGGCCGTCACAGAGCAGTTGTATTTATAATGAGACTAAATTACACACAGGTAAACTTGTCTAATTTGGTTGACTTCTAAAGGCAATTGATATCACTGGATTTTGTTTAGGGGTATCAGAGTACAGGGAACTGAATGCTAATCAACATGACACTTTTCAGATTTTATTTGCTTGATATTCTGAAAACCATGTATCATTTTGTCTGTGAAGGTTCTCAGTCATCCAGGTCATCGTAGTCAAAGGAGCTTGCAAAGAAAAGCGTCTGGACTTCTTTAAGTTACTTGAAGACGTTTCACCTCTCATCCGAGAAGCTTCTTCAGTTCTAAGGTCAAATGGTGGGGAGTCCCAGATTTCCCAGACTTGGCTCAGGCAATTAGAGCATCATCAGGGGGTCCTTTTGTCCCTCTGTGGGGGGATACTCCCACTAGGTTTAAATCTGGGACTCCCCACCATTTGACCTTAGAACTGAAGAAGCTACTCGGATGAGAGGTGAAACATCTTCAAGTAACTTAAAGAAGTCCAGATGCTTTTCTTTGCAAGCTCCTTTGACATGTATAATTTTCATACCACTTTACAGTTATGTGGTAACTTGTGCTGGTCTGTCACAGAAGATCTAAGAAAAAATCCTTTTATGTTTGTTGTTGTAAAGTGACAAAATGTGTGAAAGTTTTTCAAGGTACTGTAGGTCAACATTCTTCTTCTTCTAAGGTAGAGCAGCCTGGGCAGAGTAAGACCCAGCTTTAAAATGCTTCCATCTGTTAGCACAAATGACTGTAGAAAACATTGGTTATTGCAAAAGTACTTTTTTTTGGGGGGGGGGGGGGGGGGGGCAGAGATTGAAACTTTACTGATAAATGTGACAACCTATATATGTGATGTCATTACGGGATAATGACATCACATATATTTAGAATCTTACCACCAGTTTGATCCTTTGATCCTTAAATCCATAAATAAGGGTGAAAAGTGACGACTTGTAGTCCATTAATTGCAGCAATTATGCTTGCAGAATTGAAACATTCGCCAGAGAAGTATTTTGAAACATCTGGATCCTTTTCGGAGTAACTGTTTACAGATTCCAACATGTCTCAGAGAAAACAACCCTACAGATTTCTAAGGTAAGTTTTCTTTCTTTTTTCTGTTGTTCATAAACAGAAAAAAGACTCACACAGACTCAACCTCTACACGGCTGCCGTCTCCTGTAACCGGGCATGTTTCTAGGGTTTGTTTTCTTCTTTTTTTATTTTGTCTTTCAGTGTTTGTCTTGAGATAAGGTTTGAAGTGTCTGTGGTGCAGCTGGTCTGGTTTGTCTCGAGACAGTGCAGGCTGCACCCACCTGTAACAGGTGGAGACTCACCAGGACATTCAGAACTCACACGTTTTTTCTTTCTAAACTCTTCTGTAGAGGGTTTCTCTGAGAAGCAAGGGGAGGTCCACCAATATAAAGCATGGCCAGGAGGCCTGGTCCAGGTTTTTTCTGCTTTTTTTTTTTTTTGTGGCGATCGTGGGTCAAGAGTTGGGAGTTCGCCTTGTAATCAGAAGATTGCCGGTTCGAGCCCCGGCTCGGACAGTCCCGGTTGTTGTGTCCTTGGGCAAGACACTTCACCCGTTGCCTAATGGTGGTGGTCAGAGGGCCTGTTGGCGCCAGTGTTAGGCAGCCTCGCCTCTGTCAGTGCGCCCCAGGGTGGCTGTGGCTACAATGTAGCTTGTCCTCACCAGTGTGTGAATGGGTGGATGACTGAATGTGTAAAGCACTTTGGGGTTAATTGCAGCAATTATGTTTGCAGAACTGAAACATTCGCCAGAGAAGTATTTTGAAACATCTGGATCCTTTTCTGAGTAGCTGTTTAAAGATTCCAATTACAGATTCCACTTTTTTTTTCCGTCTTATGTTGTTCATTAACGGAAACAGTGCCACCCCATCACAAGGGCTGGCAAGGCTTTCGGAGCCTGGGGAGCGGACACCCGTATAAAGGGTGGCCAGGAGGCCCGGTCCGGGTTTTTTCTTCTTTCTTTCACACGCCTGGTGGGCGGTGCCACCCGATCACAAGGGCTGGCAAGGCTTTCGGAGCTTGTGGAGCGGACACCCGCACAAAGGGTGGCCAGGCGGCCCGGTCCGGGTTTTTTCTTCTTTTCTTCTTTCTTTCACACGCCTGGTGGGCGGTGCCACCCGATCACAAGGGCTGGCAAGGCTTTCGGAGCCTGGGGAGCGGACACCCGCACAAAGGGTGGCAAGGCGGCCCGGTCTGGGTTTTTTCTTCTTTCTTTCAGACGCCTGGTGGGCGGTGCCACCCGATCACAAGGGCTGGCAAGGCTTTCGGAACCTGGGGAGCGGACACCCGCACAAAGGGAGGCCAGGCGGCCCGGTCCGGGTTTTTTCTTCTTTCTTTCACACGCCTGGTGGGCGGTGCCACCAGATCACAAGGGCTGGCAAGGCTTTCGGAGCCTGGGGAGCGGACACCCGCACAAAGGGTGGCCAGGCGGCCCGGTCCGGGTTTTTACTTCTTTCTTTCACACGCCTGGTGGGCGGTGCCACCCGATCACAAGGGCTGGCAAGGCTTTCGGAGCCTGGGGAGCGGACACCCGCACAAAGGGTGGCCAGGCGGCCCGGTCCAGTATTTTTACTTCTTTCTTTCACAAGCCTGGTGGGCGGTGCCACCCGATCACAAGGGCTGGCAAGGCTTTCTGAGCCTGGGGAGCGGACACCCGCACAAAGGGTGGCCAGGCGGCCCGGTCCGGGTTTTTTCTTCCTTTGTTTCAGACGCCTGGTGGGCGGTGCCACCCGATCACCATGGGTGGCAAGGCTTTCGGAGCCTGGGGAGCGGACACCCGCACAAAGGGTGGCCAGGCGGCCCGGTCCGGGTTTTTTCTTCTTTGTTTCAGACGCCTGGTGGGCGGTGCCATCCGATCACAAGGGCTGGCAAGGCTTTCGGAGCCTTGGGGAGCGGACACCCGCACAAAGGGTGGCCAGGCGGACCGGTCCGGGTTTTTTCTTCTCTGTTTCAGACATCTGGTGGGCGGTGCAACCTGATCACAAGGGCTGGCAAGGCTTTCGGAGCCTGGGGAACGGACACCCGCACAAAGGGTGGCCAGGCGGCCCGGTCCGGGTTTTTTCTTCTTTCTTTCACAAGCCTGGTGGGCGGTGCCACCCGATCACAAGGGCTGGCAAGGCTTTCGGAGCCTGGGAAGCAGACACCCGCACAAAGGGTGGCCAGGCGGCCCGGTCCGGGTTTTTTCTTCTCTGTTTCAGACGCCTGGTGGGCGGTGCCACCCGATCACAAGGGCTGGCAAGGCTTTCGGAGCCTGGTGAGCGGACACCCGCACAAAGGGTGGCCAGGCGGCCCGGTAAGGGTTTTTTCTTCTTTGTTTCAGACGCCTGGTGGGCGGTGCCACCCGATCACAAGGGCTGGCAAGGCTTTCGGAGCCTGGGGAGCGGACACCCGCACAAAGGGTGGCCAGGCGGCCCGGTCCGGGTTTTTTCTTCTCTGTTTCAGACGCCTGGTGGGCGGTGCCACCCGATCACAAGGGCTGGCAAGGCTTTCGGAGCCTGGGGAGCGGACACCCGCACAAAGGGTGGCCAGGCGGCCCGGTCCGGGTTTTTTCTTCTTTCTTTCACAAGCCTGGTGGGCGGTGCCACCCGATCACAAGGGCTGGCAAGGCTTTCGGAGCCTGGGGAGCGGACACCCGCACAAAGGGTGGCCAGGCGGCCCGGTCCGGGTTTTTTCTTCTTTGTTTCAGACGCCTGGTGGGCGGTGCCACCCGATCACAAGGGCTGGCAAGGCTTTCGGAGCCTGGGGAGCGGACACCCGCACAAAGGGTGGCCAGGCGGCCCGGTCCGGGTTTTTTCTTCTTTCTTTCACAAGCCTGGTGGGCGGTGCCACCCGATCACAAGGGCTGGCAAGGCTTTCGGAGCCTGGGGAGCGGACACCCGCACAAAGGGTGGCCAGGCGGCCCGGTCCGGGTTTTTTCTTCTTTGTTTCAGACGCCTGGTGGGCGGTGCCACCCGATCACAAGGGCTGGCAAGGCTTTCGGAGCCTGGGGAGCGGACACCCGCACAAAGGGTGGCCAGGCGGCCCGGTCCGGGTTTTTTCTTCTTTGTTTCAGACGCCTGGTGGGCGGTGCCACCCGATCACAAGGGCTGGCAAGGCTTTCGGAGCCTGGGGAGCGGACACCCGCACAAAGGGTGGCCAGGCGGCCCGGTCCGGGTTTTTTCTTCTTTGTTTCAGACGCCTGGTGGGCGGTGCCACCCGATCACAAGGGCTGGCAAGGCTTTCGGAGCCTGGGGAGCGGACACCCGCACAAAGGGTGGCCAGGCGGCCCGGTCCGGGTTTTTTCTTCTTTCTTTCACAAGCCTGGTGGGCGGTGCCACCCGATCACAAGGGCTGGCAAGGCTTTCGGAGCCTGGGGAGCGGACACCCGCACAAAGGGTGGCCAGGCGGCCCGGTCCGGGTTTTTTCTTCTTTGTTTCAGACGCCTGGTGGGCGGTGCCACCCGATCACAAGGGCTGGCAAGGCTTTCGGAGCCTGGGGAGCGGACACCCGCACAAAGGGTGGCCAGGCGGCCCGGTCCGGGTTTTTTCTTCTTTGTTTCAGACGCCTGGTGGGCGGTGCCACCCGATCACAAGGGCTGGCAAGGCTTTCGGAGCCTGGGGAGCGGACACCCGCACAAAGGGTGGCCAGGCGGCCCGGTCCGGGTTTTTTCTTCTCTGTTTCAGACGCCTGGTGGGCGGTGCCACCCGATCACAAGGGCTGGCAAGGCTTTCGGAGCCTGGGGAGCGGACACCCGCACAAAGGGTGGCCAGGCGGCCCGGTCCGGGTTTTTTCTTCTTTGTTTCAGACGCCTGGTGGGCGGTGCCACCCGATCACAAGGGCTGGCAAGGCTTTCGGAGCCTGGGGAGCGGACACCCGCACAAAGGGTGGCCAGGCGGCCCGGTCCGGGTTTTTTCTTCTTTCTTTCACACGCCTGGTGGGCGGTGCCACCCGATCACAAGGGCTGGCAAGGCTTTCGGAGCCTGGGGAGCGGACACCCGCACAAAGGGTGGCCAGGCGGCCCGGTCCGGGTTTTTTCTTCTTTGTTTCAGACGCCTGGTGGGCGGTGCCACCCGATCACAAGGGCTGGCAAGGCTTTCGGAGCCTGGGGAGCGGACACCCGCACAAAGGGTGGCCAGGCGGCCCGGTCCGGGTTTTTTCTCCTTTGTTTCAGACGCCTGGTGGGCGGTGCCACCCGATCACAAGGGCTGGCAAGGCTTTCGGAGCCTGGGGAGCGGACACCCGCACAAAGGGTGGCCAGGCGGCCCGGTCCGGGTTTTTTCTTCTTTGTTTCAGACGCCTGGTGGGCGGTGCCACCCGATCACAAGGGCTGGCAAGGCTTTCGGAGCCTGGGGAGCGGACACCCGCACAAAGGGTGGCCAGGCGGCCCGGTCCGGGTTTTTTCTTCTTTGTTTCAGACGCCTGGTGGGCGGTGCCACCCGATCACAAGGGCTGGCAAGGCTTTCGGAGCCTGGGGAGCGGACACCCGCACAAAGGGTGGCCAGGCGGCCCGGTCCGGGTTTTTTCTTCTTTGTTTCAGACGCCTGGTGGGCGGTGCCACCCGATCACAAGGGCTGGCAAGGCTTTCGGAGCCTGGGGAACGGACACCCGCACAAAGGGTGGCCAGGCGGCCCGGTCCGGGTTTTTTCTTCTTTGTTTCAGACGCCTGGTGGGCGGTGCCACCCGATCACAAGGGCTGGCAAGGCTTTCGGAGCCTGGGGAGCGGACACCCGCACAAAGGGTGGCCAGGCGGCCCGGTCCGGGTTTTTTCTTCTTCTGTTTCAGACGCCTGGTGGGCGGTGCCACCCGATCACAAGGGCTGGCAAGGCTTTCGGAGCCTGGGGAGCGGACACCCGCACAAAGGGTGGCCAGGCGGCCCGGTCCGGGTTTTTTCTTCTTTGTTTCAGACGCCTGGTGGGCGGTGCCGCCCGATCACAAGGGCTGGCAAGGCTTTCGGAGCCTGGGGAGCGGACACCCGCACAAAGGGTGGCCAGGCGGCCCGGTCCGGGTTTTTTCTTCTTTGTTTCAGACGCCTGGTGGGCGGTGCCACCCGATCACAAGGGCTGGCAAGGCTTTCGGAGCCTGGGGAGCGGACACCCGCACAAAGGGTGGCCAGGCGGCCCGGTCCGGGTTTTTTCTTCTTTGTTTCAGACGCCTGGTGGGCGGTGCCACCCGATCACAAGGGCTGGCAAGGCTTTCGGAGCCTGGGGAGCGGACACCCGCACAAAGGGTGGCCAGGCGGCCCGGTCCGGGTTTTTTCTTCTTCTGTTTCAGACGCCTGGTGGGCGGTGCCACCCGATCACAAGGGCTGGCAAGGCTTTCGGAGCCTGGGGAGCGGACACCCGCACAAAGGGTGGCCAGGCGGCCCGGTCCGGGTTTTTTCTTCTTCTGTTTCAGACGCCTGGTGGGCGGTGCCACCCGATCACAAGGGCTGGCAAGGCTTTCGGAGCCTGGGGAGCGGACACCCGCACAAAGGGTGGCCAGGCGGCCCGGTCCGGGTTTTTTCTTCTTTGTTTCAGACGCCTGGTGGGCGGTGCCACCCGATCACAAGGGCTGGCAAGGCTTTCGGAGCCTGGGGAGCGGACACCCGCACAAAGGGTGGCCAGGCGGCCCGGTCCGGGTTTTTTCTTCTTTGTTTCAGACGCCTGGTGGGCGGTGCCACCCGATCACAAGGGCTGGCAAGGCTTTCGGAGCCTGGGGAGCGGACACCCGCACAAAGGGTGGCCAGGCGGCCCGGTCCGGGTTTTTTCTTCTTCTGTTTCAGACGCCTGGTGGGCGGTGCCACCCGATCACAAGGGCTGGCAAGGCTTTCGGAGCCTGGGGAGCGGACACCCGCACAAAGGGTGGCCAGGCGGCCCGGTCCGGGTTTTTTCTTCTTTCTTTCACACGCCTGGTGGGCGGTGCCACCCGATCACAAGGGCTGGCAAGGCTTTCGGAGCCTGGGGAGCGGACACCCGCACAAAGGGTGGCCAGGCGGCCCGGTCCGGGTTTTTTCTTCTTTGTTTCAGACGCCTGGTGGGCGGTGCCACCCGATCACAAGGGCTGGCAAGGCTTTCGGAGCCTGGGGAGCGGACACCCGCACAAAGGGTGGCCAGGCGGCCCGGTCCGGGTTTTTTCTTCTTTGTTTCAGACGCCTGGTGGGCGGTGCCACCCGATCACAAGGGCTGGCAAGGCTTTCGGAGCCTGGGGAGCGGACACCCGCACAAAGGGTGGCCAGGCGGCCCGGTCCGGGTTTTTTCTTCTTTGTTTCAGACGCCTGGTGGGCGGTGCCACCCGATCACAAGGGCTGGCAAGGCTTTCGGAGCCTGGGGAGCGGACACCCGCACAAAGGGTGGCCAGGCGGCCCGGTCCGGGTTTTTTCTTCTTCTGTTTCAGACGCCTGGTGGGCGGTGCCACCCGATCACAAGGGCTGGCAAGGCTTTCGGAGCCTGGGGAGCGGACACCCGCACAAAGGGTGGCCAGGCGGCCCGGTCCGGGTTTTTTCTCCTTTGTTTCAGACGCCTGGTGGGCGGTGCCACCCGATCACAAGGGCTGGCAAGGCTTTCGGAGCCTGGGGAGCGGACACCCGCACAAAGGGTGGCCAGGCGGCCCGGTCCGGGTTTTTTCTTCTTCTGTTTCAGACGCCTGGTGGGCGGTGCCACCCGATCACAAGGGCTGGCAAGGCTTTCGGAGCCTGGGGAGCGGACACCCGCACAAAGGGTGGCCAGGCGGCCCGGTCCGGGTTTTTTCTTCTTTCTTTCACACGCCTGGTGGGCGGTGCCACCCGATCACAAGGGCTGGCAAGGCTTTCGGAGCCTGGGGAGCGGACACCCGCACAAAGGGTGGCCAGGCGGCCCGGTCCGGGTTTTTTCTTCTTTGTTTCAGACGCCTGGTGGGCGGTGCCATCCGATCACAAGGGCTGGCAAGGCTTTCGGAGCCTGGGGAGCGGACACCCGCACAAAGGGTGGCCAGGCGGCCCGGTCCGGGTTTTTTCTTCTTTGTTTCAGACGCCTGGTGGGCGGTGCCACCCGATCACAAGGGCTGGCAAGGCTTTCGGAGCCTGGGGAGCGGACACCCGCACAAAGGGTGGCCAGGCGGCCCGGTCCGGGTTTTTTCTTCTTCTGTTTCAGACGCCTGGTGGGCGGTGCCACCCGATCACAAGGGCTGGCAAGGCTTTCGGAGCCTGGGGAGCGGACACCCGCACAAAGGGTGGCCAGGCGGCCCGGTCCGGGTTTTTTCTTCTTTCTTTCACACGCCTGGTGGGCGGTGCCACCCGATCACAAGGGCTGGCAAGGCTTTCGGAGCCTGGGGAGCGGACACCCGCACAAAGGGTGGCCAGGCGGCCCGGTCCGGGTTTTTTCTTCTTTCTTTCACACGCCTGGTGGGCGGTGCCACCCGATCACAAGGGCTGGCAAGGCTTTCGGAGCCTGGGGAGCGGACACCCGCACAAAGGGTGGCCAGGCGGCCCGGTCCGGGTTTTTTCTTCTTTGTTTCAGACGCCTGGTGGGCGGTGCCACCCGATCACAAGGGCTGGCAAGGCTTTCGGAGCCTGGGGAGCGGACACCCGCACAAAGGGTGGCCAGGCGGCCCGGTCCGGGTTTTTTCTTCTTTCGTTTCACACGCCTGGTGGGCGGTGCCACCCGATCACAAGGGCTGGCAAGGCTTTCGGAGCCTGGGGAGCGGACACCCGCACAAAGGGTGGCCAGGCGGCCCGGTCCGGGTTTTTTCTTCCTCTGTTTCAGACGCCTGGTGGGCGGTGCCACCCGATCACAAGGGCTGGCAAGGCTTTCGGAGCCTGGGGAGCGGACACCCGCACAAAGGGTGGCAAGGCGGCCCGGTCCGGGTTTTTTCTTCTTTGTTTCAGACGCCTGGTGGGCGGTGCCACCCGATCACAAGGGCTGGCAAGGCTTTCGGAGCCTGGGGAGCGGACACCCGCACAAAGGGTGGCCAGGCGGCCCGGTCCGGGTTTTTTCTTCTTCTGTTTCAGCACGCCTGGTGGGCGGTGCCACCCGATCACAAGGGCTGGCAAGGCTTTCGGAGCCTGGGGAGCGGACACCCGCACAAAGGGTGGCCAGGCGGCCCGGTCCGGGTTTTTTCTTCTTTCTTTCACACGCCTGGTGGGCGGTGCCACCCGATCACAAGGGCTGGCAAGGCTTTCGGAGCCTGGGGAGCGGACACCCGCACAAAGGGTGGCCAGGCGGCCCGGTCCGGGTTTTTTCTTCTTTCTTTCAGCACGCCTGGTGGGCGGTGCCACCCGATCACAAGGGCTGGCAAGGCTTTCGGAGCCTGGGGAGCGGACACCCGCACAAAGGGTGGCCAGGCGGCCCGGTCCGGGTTTTTTCTTCTTTGTTTCAGACGCCTGGTGGGCGGTGCCACCCGATCACAAGGGCTGGCAAGGCTTTCGGAGCCTGGGGAGCGGACACCCGCACAAAGGGTGGCCAGGCGGCCCGGTCCGGGTTTTTCTTTTCTGTTTCAGACGCCTGGTGGGCGGTGCCACCCGATCACAAGGGCTGGCAAGGCTTTCGGAGCCTGGGGAGCGGACACCCGCACAAAGGGTGGCCAGGCGGCCCGGTCCGGGTTTTTTCTTCTTTCTTTCAGACGCCTGGTGGGCGGTGCCACCCGATCACAAGGGCTGGCAAGGCTTTCGGAGCCTGGGGAGCGGACACCCGCACAAAGGGTGGCCAGGCGGCCCGGTCCGGGTTTTTTCTTCTTTCGTTTCACACGCCTGGTGGGCGGTGCCACCCGATCACAAGGGCTGGCAAGGCTTTCGGAGCCTGGGGAGCGGACACCCGCACAAAGGGTGGCCAGGCGGCCCGGTCCGGGTTTTTTCTTCTTTCTTTCACACGCCTGGTGGGCGGTGCCACCCGATCACAAGGGCTGGCAAGGCTTTCGGAGCCTGGGGAGCGGACACCCGCACAAAGGGTGGCCAGGCGGCCCGGTCCGGGTTTTTTCTTCTTTCTTTCAGACGCCTGGTGGGCGGTGCCACCCGATCACAAGGGCTGGCAAGGCTTTCGGAGCCTGGGGAGCGGACACCCGCACAAAGGGTGGCCAGGCGGCCCGGTCCGGGTTTTTTCTTCTTTGTTTCAGACGCCTGGTGGGCGGTGCCACCCGATCACAAGGGCTGGCAAGGCTTTCGGAGCCTGGGGAGCGGACACCCGCACAAAGGGTGGCCAGGCGGCCCGGTCCGGGTTTTTTCTTCTTCTGTTTCAGACAGCCTGGTGGGCGGTGCCACCCGATCACAAGGGCTGGCAAGGCTTTCGGAGCCTGGGGAGCGGACCCCCGCACAAAGGGTGGCCAGGCGGCCCGGTCCGGGTTTTTTCTTCTTCTGTTTCAGCACGCCTGGTGGGCGGTGCCACCCGATCACAAGGGCTGGCAAGGCTTTCGGAGCCTGGGGAGCAGACACCCGCACAAAGGGTGGCCAGGCGGCCCGGTCCGGGTTTTTTCTTCTTTGTTTCAGACGCCTGGTGGGCGGTGCCACCCGATCACAAGGGCTGGCAAGGCTTTCGGAGCCTGGGGAGCGGACACCCGCACAAAGGGTGGCCAGGCGGCCCGGTCCGGGTTTTTTCTTCTTCTGTTTCAGACGCCTGGTGGGCGGTGCCACCCGATCACAAGGGCTGGCAAGGCTTTCGGAGCCTGGGGAGCGGACACCCGCACAAAGGGTGGCCAGGCGGCCCGGTCCGGGTTTTTTCTTCTTTGTTTCAGACGCCTGGTGGGCGGTGCCACCCGATCACAAGGGCTGGCAAGGCTTTCGGAGCCTGGGGAGCGGACACCCGCACAAAGGGTGGCCAGGCGGCCCGGTCCGGGTTTTTTCTTCTTCTGTTTCAGACGCCTGGTGGGCGGTGCCACCCGATCACAAGGGCTGGCAAGGCTTTCGGAGCCTGGGGAGCGGACACCCGCACAAAGGGTGGCCAGGCGGCCCGGTCCGGGTTTTTTCTTCTTCTGTTTCAGACGCCTGGTGGGCGGTGCCACCCGATCACAAGGGCTGGCAAGGCTTTCGGAGCCTGGGGAGCGGACACCCGCACAAAGGGTGGCCAGGCGGCCCGGTCCGGGTTTTTTCTTCTTCTGTTTCAGACGCCTGGTGGGCGGTGCCACCCGATCACAAGGGCTGGCAAGGCTTTCGGAGCCTGGGGAGCGGACACCCGCACAAAGGGTGGCCAGGCGGCCCGGTCCGGGTTTTTTCTTCTTCTGTTTCAGACGCCTGGTGGGCGGTGCCACCCGATCACAAGGGCTGGCAAGGCTTTCGGAGCCTGGGGAGCGGACACCCGCACAAAGGGTGGCCAGGCGGCCCGGTCCGGGTTTTTTCTTCTTCTGTTTCACACGCCTGGTGGGCGGTGCCACCCGATCACAAGGGCTGGCAAGGCTTTCGGAGCCTGGGGAGCGGACACCCGCACAAAGGGTGGCCAGGCGGCCCGGTCCGGGTTTTTTCTTCTTCTGTTTCAGACGCCTGGTGGGCGGTGCCACCCGATCACAAGGGCTGGCAAGGCTTTCGGAGCCTGGGGAGCGGACACCCGCACAAAGGGTGGCCAGGCGGCCCGGTCCGGGTTTTTTCTTCTTCTGTTTCAGACGCCTGGTGGGCGGTGCCACCCGATCACAAGGGCTGGCAAGGCTTTCGGAGCCTGGGGAGCGGACACCCGCACAAAGGGTGGCCAGGCGGCCCGGTCCGGGTTTTTTCTTCTTCTGTTTCAGACAGCCTGGTGGGCGGTGCCACCCGATCACAAGGGCTGGCAAGGCTTTCGGAGCCTGGGGAGCGGACACCCGCACAAAGGGTGGCCAGGCGGCCCGGTCCGGGTTTTTTCTTCTTCTGTTTCAGACGCCTGGTGGGCGGTGCCACCCGATCACAAGGGCTGGCAAGGCTTTCGGAGCCTGGGGAGCGGACACCCGCACAAAGGGTGGCCAGGCGGCCCGGTCCGGGTTTTTTCTTCTTCTGTTTCAGACGCCTGGTGGGCGGTGCCACCCGATCACAAGGGCTGGCAAGGCTTTCGGAGCCTGGGGAGCGGACACCCGCACAAAGGGTGGCCAGGCGGCCCGGTCCGGGTTTTTTCTTCTTCTGTTTCAGACGCCTGGTGGGCGGTGCCACCCGATCACAAGGGCTGGCAAGGCTTTCGGAGCCTGGGGAGCGGACACCCGCACAAAGGGTGGCCAGGCGGCCCGGTCCGGGTTTTTTCTTCTTCTGTTTCAGACGCCTGGTGGGCGGTGCCACCCGATCACAAGGGCTGGCAAGGCTTTCGGAGCCTGGGGAGCGGACACCCGCACAAAGGGTGGCCAGGCGGCCCGGTCCGGGTTTTTTCTTCTTCTGTTTCAGACGCCTGGTGGGCGGTGCCACCCGATCACAAGGGCTGGCAAGGCTTTCGGAGCCTGGGGAGCGGACACCCGCACAAAGGGTGGCCAGGCGGCCCGGTCCGGGTTTTTTCTTCTTTGTTTCAGACGCCTGGTGGGCGGTGCCACCCGATCACAAGGGCTGGCAAGGCTTTCGGAGCCTGGGGAGCGGACACCCGCACAAAGGGTGGCCAGGCGGCCCGGTCCGGGTTTTTTCTTCTTCTGTTTCAGACGCCTGGTGGGCGGTGCCACCCGATCACAAGGGCTGGCAAGGCTTTCGGAGCCTGGGGAGCGGACACCCGCACAAAGGGTGGCCAGGCGGCCCGGTCCGGGTTTTTTCTTCTTCTGTTTCAGACGCCTGGTGGGCGGTGCCACCCGATCACAAGGGCTGGCAAGGCTTTCGGAGCCTGGGGAGCGGACACCCGCACAAAGGGTGGCCAGGCGGCCCGGTCCGGGTTTTTTCTTCTTTGTTTCAGACGCCTGGTGGGCGGTGCCACCCGATCACAAGGGCTGGCAAGGCTTTCGGAGCCTGGGGAGCGGACACCCGCACAAAGGGTGGCCAGGCGGCCCGGTCCGGGTTTTTTCTTCTTTGTTTCAGACGCCTGGTGGGCGGTGCCACCCGATCACAAGGGCTGGCAAGGCTTTCGGAGCCTGGGGAGCGGACACCCGCACAAAGGGTGGCCAGGCGGCCCGGTCCGGGTTTTTTCTTCTTTGTTTCAGACGCCTGGTGGGCGGTGCCACCCGATCACAAGGGCTGGCAAGGCTTTCGGAGCCTGGGGAGCGGACACCCGCACAAAGGGTGGCCAGGCGGCCCGGTCCGGGTTTTTTCTTCTTCTGTTTCAGACGCCTGGTGGGCGGTGCCACCCGATCACAAGGGCTGGCAAGGCTTTCGGAGCCTGGGGAGCGGACACCCGCACAAAGGGTGGCCAGGCGGCCCGGTCCGGGTTTTTTCTTCTTCTGTTTCAGACGCCTGGTGGGCGGTGCCACCCGATCACAAGGGCTGGCAAGGCTTTCGGAGCCTGGGGAGCGGACACCCGCACAAAGGGTGGCCAGGCGGCCCGGTCCGGGTTTTTTCTTCTTCTGTTTCAGACGCCTGGTGGGCGGTGCCACCCGATCACAAGGGCTGGCAAGGCTTTCGGAGCCTGGGGAGCGGACACCCGCACAAAGGGTGGCCAGGCGGCCCGGTCCGGGTTTTTTCTTCTTCTGTTTCAGACGCCTGGTGGGCGGTGCCACCCGATCACAAGGGCTGGCAAGGCTTTCGGAGCCTGGGGAGCGGACACCCGCACAAAGGGTGGCCAGGCGGCCCGGTCCGGGTTTTTTCTTCTTCTGTTTCAGACGCCTGGTGGGCGGTGCCACCCGATCACAAGGGCTGGCAAGGCTTTCGGAGCCTGGGGAGCGGACACCCGCACAAAGGGTGGCCAGGCGGCCCGGTCCGGGTTTTTTCTTCTTCTGTTTCAGACGCCTGGTGGGCGGTGCCACCCGATCACAAGGGCTGGCAAGGCTTTCGGAGCCTGGGGAGCGGACACCCGCACAAAGGGTGGCCAGGCGGCCCGGTCCGGGTTTTTTCTTCTTTGTTTCAGACGCCTGGTGGGCGGTGCCACCCGATCACAAGGGCTGGCAAGGCTTTCGGAGCCTGGGGAGCGGACACCCGCACAAAGGGTGGCCAGGCGGCCCGGTCCGGGTTTTTTCTTCTTCTGTTTCAGACGCCTGGTGGGCGGTGCCACCCGATCACAAGGGCTGGCAAGGCTTTCGGAGCCTGGGGAGCGGACACCCGCACAAAGGGTGGCCAGGCGGCCCGGTCCGGGTTTTTTCTTCTCTGTTTCAGACGCCTGGTGGGCGGTGCCACCCGATCACAAGGGCTGGCAAGGCTTTCGGAGCCTGGGGAGCGGACACCCGCACAAAGGGTGGCCAGGCGGCCCGGTCCGGGTTTTTTCTTCTTCTGTTTCAGACGCCTGGTGGGCGGTGCCACCCGATCACAAGGGCTGGCAAGGCTTTCGGAGCCTGGGGAGCGGACACCCGCACAAAGGGTGGCCAGGCGGCCCGGTCCGGGTTTTTTCTTCTTCTGTTTCAGACGCCTGGTGGGCGGTGCCACCCGATCACAAGGGCTGGCAAGGCTTTCGGAGCCTGGGGAGCGGACACCCGCACAAAGGGTGGCCAGGCGGCCCGGTCCGGGTTTTTTCTTCTTCTGTTTCAGACGCCTGGTGGGCGGTGCCACCCGATCACAAGGGCTGGCAAGGCTTTCGGAGCCTGGGGAGCGGACACCCGCACAAAGGGTGGCCAGGCGGCCCGGTCCGGGTTTTTTCTTCTTCTGTTTCAGACGCCTGGTGGGCGGTGCCACCCGATCACAAGGGCTGGCAAGGCTTTCGGAGCCTGGGGAGCGGACACCCGCACAAAGGGTGGCCAGGCGGCCCGGTCCGGGTTTTTTCTTCTTCTGTTTCAGACGCCTGGTGGGCGGTGCCACCCGATCACAAGGGCTGGCAAGGCTTTCGGAGCCTGGGGAGCGGACACCCGCACAAAGGGTGGCCAGGCGGCCCGGTCCGGGTTTTTTCTTCTTTGTTTCAGACGCCTGGTGGGCGGTGCCACCCGATCACAAGGGCTGGCAAGGCTTTCGGAGCCTGGGGAGCGGACACCCGCACAAAGGGTGGCCAGGCGGCCCGGTCCGGGTTTTTTCTTCTCTGTTTCAGACAGCCTGGTGGGCGGTGCCACCCGATCACAAGGGCTGGCAAGGCTTTCGGAGCCTGGGGAGCGGACACCCGCACAAAGGGTGGCCAGGCGGCCCGGTCCGGGTTTTTTCTTCTTTGTTTCAGACGCCTGGTGGGCGGTGCCACCCGATCACAAGGGCTGGCAAGGCTTTCGGAGCCTGGGGAGCGGACACCCGCACAAAGGGTGGCCAGGCGGCCCGGTCCGGGTTTTTTCTTCTTCTGTTTCAGACGCCTGGTGGGCGGTGCCACCCGATCACAAGGGCTGGCAAGGCTTTCGGAGCCTGGGGAGCGGACACCCGCACAAAGGGTGGCCAGGCGGCCCGGTCCGGGTTTTTTCTTCTTCTGTTTCAGACGCCTGGTGGGCGGTGCCACCCGATCACAAGGGCTGGCAAGGCTTTCGGAGCCTGGGGAGCGGACACCCGCACAAAGGGTGGCCAGGCGGCCCGGTCCGGGTTTTTTCTTCTTCTGTTTCAGACGCCTGGTGGGCGGTGCCACCCGATCACAAGGGCTGGCAAGGCTTTCGGAGCCTGGGGAGCGGACACCCGCACAAAGGGTGGCCAGGCGGCCCGGTCCGGGTTTTTTCTTCTTTGTTTCAGACGCCTGGTGGGCGGTGCCACCCGATCACAAGGGCTGGCAAGGCTTTCGGAGCCTGGGGAGCGGACACCCGCACAAAGGGTGGCCAGGCGGCCCGGTCCGGGTTTTTTCTTCTCTGTTTCAGACGCCTGGTGGGCGGTGCCACCCGATCACAAGGGCTGGCAAGGCTTTCGGAGCCTGGGGAGCGGACACCCGCACAAAGGGTGGCCAGGCGGCCCGGTCCGGGTTTTTTCTTCTTCTGTTTCAGACGCCTGGTGGGCGGTGCCACCCGATCACAAGGGCTGGCAAGGCTTTCGGAGCCTGGGGAGCGGACACCCGCACAAAGGGTGGCCAGGCGGCCCGGTCCGGGTTTTTTCTTCTCTGTTTCAGACGCCTGGTGGGCGGTGCCACCCGATCACAAGGGCTGGCAAGGCTTTCGGAGCCTGGGGAGCGGACACCCGCACAAAGGGTGGCCAGGCGGCCCGGTCCGGGTTTTTTCTTCTTTGTTTCAGACGCCTGGTGGGCGGTGCCACCCGATCACAAGGGCTGGCAAGGCTTTCGGAGCCTGGGGAGCGGACACCCGCACAAAGGGTGGCCAGGCGGCCCGGTCCGGGTTTTTTCTTCTCTGTTTCAGACGCCTGGTGGGCGGTGCCACCCGATCACAAGGGCTGGCAAGGCTTTCGGAGCCTGGGGAGCGGACACCCGCACAAAGGGTGGCCAGGCGGCCCGGTCCGGGTTTTTTCTTCTTCTGTTTCAGACGCCTGGTGGGCGGTGCCACCCGATCACAAGGGCTGGCAAGGCTTTCGGAGCCTGGGGAGCGGACACCCGCACAAAGGGTGGCCAGGCGGCCCGGTCCGGGTTTTTTCTTCTTCTGTTTCAGACGCCTGGTGGGCGGTGCCACCCGATCACAAGGGCTGGCAAGGCTTTCGGAGCCTGGGGAGCAGACACCCGCACAAAGGGTGGCCAGGCGGCCCGGTCCGGGTTTTTTCTTCTCTGTTTCAGACGCCTGGTGGGCGGTGCCACCCGATCACAAGGGCTGGCAAGGCTTTCGGAGCCTGGGGAGCGGACACCCGCACAAAGGGTGGCCAGGCGGCCCGGTCCGGGTTTTTTCTTCTTCTGTTTCAGACGCCTGGTGGGCGGTGCCACCCGATCACAAGGGCTGGCAAGGCTTTCGGAGCCTGGGGAGCGGACACCCGCACAAAGGGTGGCCAGGCGGCCCGGTCCGGGTTTTTTCTTCTTCTGTTTCAGACGCCTGGTGGGCGGTGCCACCCGATCACAAGGGCTGGCAAGGCTTTCGGAGCCTGGGGAGCGGACACCCGCACAAAGGGTGGCCAGGCGGCCCGGTCCGGGTTTTTTCTTCTTCTGTTTCAGACGCCTGGTGGGCGGTGCCACCCGATCACAAGGGCTGGCAAGGCTTTCGGAGCCTGGGGAGCGGACACCCGCACAAAGGGTGGCCAGGCGGCCCGGTCCGGGTTTTTTCTTCTTTGTTTCAGACGCCTGGTGGGCGGTGCCACCCGATCACAAGGGCTGGCAAGGCTTTCGGAGCCTGGGGAGCGGACACCCGCACAAAGGGTGGCCAGGCGGCCCGGTCCGGGTTTTTTCTTCTTTGTTTCACACAGCCTGGTGGGCGGTGCCACCCGATCACAAGGGCTGGCAAGGCTTTCGGAGCCTGGGGAGCAGACACCCGCACAAAGGGTGGCCAGGCGGCCCGGTCCGGGTTTTTTCTTCTTCTGTTTCAGAGGCCTGGTGGGCGGTGCCACCCGATCACAAGGGCTGGCAAGGCTTTCGGAGCCTGGGGAGCGGACACCCGCACAAAGGGTGGCCAGGCGGCCCGGTCCGGGTTTTTTCTTCTTTGTTTCAGACGCCTGGTGGGCGGTGCCACCCGATCACAAGGGCTGGCAAGGCTTTCGGAGCCTGGGGAGCGGACACCCGCACAAAGGGTGGCCAGGCGGCCCGGTCCGGGTTTTTTCTTTTCTGTTTCAGACGCCTGGTGGGCGGTGCCACCCGATCACAAGGGCTGGCAAGGCTTTCGGAGCCTGGGGAGCGGACACCCGCACAAAGGGTGGCCAGGCGGCCCGGTCCGGGTTTTTTCTTCTTTGTTTCAGACGCCTGGTGGGCGGTGCCACCCGATCACAAGGGCTGGCAAGGCTTTCGGAGCCTGGGGAGCGGACACCCGCACAAAGGGTGGCCAGGCGGCCCGGTCCGGGTTTTTTCTTCTTCTGTTTCAGACAGCCTGGTGGGCGGTGCCACCCGATCACAAGGGCTGGCAAGGCTTTCGGAGCCTGGGGAGCGGACACCCGCACAAAGGGTGGCCAGGCGGCCCGGTCCGGGTTTTTTCTTCTTCTGTTTCAGACAGCCTGGTGGGCGGTGCCACCCGATCACAAGGGCTGGCAAGGCTTTCGGAGCCTGGGGAGCGGACACCCGCACAAAGGGTGGCCAGGCGGCCCGGTCCGGGTTTTTTCTTCTTTGTTTCAGACGCCTGGTGGGCGGTGCCACCCGATCACAAGGGCTGGCAAGGCTTTCGGAGCCTGGGGAGCGGACACCCGCACAAAGGGTGGCCAGGCGGCCCGGTCCGGGTTTTTTCTTCTCTGTTTCAGACACCTGGTGGGCGGTGCCACCCGATCACAAGGGCTGGCAAGGCTTTCGGAGCCTGGGGAGCGGACACCCGCACAAAGGGTGGCCAGGCGGCCCGGTCCGGGTTTTTTCTTCTTCTGTTTCAGACGCCTGGTGGGCGGTGCCACCCGATCACAAGGGCTGGCAAGGCTTTCGGAGCCTGGGGAGCGGACACCCGCACAAAGGGTGGCCAGGCGGCCCGGTCCGGGTTTTTTCTTCTTTGTTTCAGACGCCTGGTGGGCGGTGCCACCCGATCACAAGGGCTGGCAAGGCTTTCGGAGCCTGGAGAGCGGACACCCGCACAAAGGGTGGCCAGGCGGCCCGGTCCGGGTTTTTTCTTCTCTGTTTCAGACGCCTGGTGGGCGGTGCCACCCGATCACAAGGGCTGGCAAGGCTTTCGGAGCCTGGGGAGCGGACACCCGCACAAAGGGTGGCCAGGCGGCCCGGTCCGGGTTTTTTCTTCTTGTTTCAGACGCCTGGTGGGCGGTGCCACCCGATCACAAGGGCTGGCAAGGCTTTCGGAGCCTGGGGAGCGGACACCCGCACAAAGGGTGGCCAGGCGGCCCGGTCCGGGTTTTTTCTTCTTCTGTTTCAGACGCCTGGTGGGCGGTGCCACCCGATCACAAGGGCTGGCAAGGCTTTCGGAGCCTGGGGAGCGGACACCCGCACAAAGGGTGGCCAGGCGGCCCGGTCCGGGTTTTTTCTTCTTCTGTTTCAGACGCCTGGTGGGCGGTGCCACCCGATCACAAGGGCTGGCAAGGCTTTCGGCGCCTGGGGAGAGGACACCCGCACAAAGGGTGGCCAGGCGGCCCGGTCCGGGTTTTTTCTTCTTTGTTTCAGACGCCTGGTGGGCGGTGCCACCCGATCACAAGGGCTGGCAAGGCTTTCGGAGCCTGGGGAGCGGACACCCGCACAAAGGGTGGCCAGGCGGCCCGGTCCGGGTTTTTTCTTCTTCTGTTTCAGACGCCTGGTGGGCGGTGCCACCCGATCACAAGGGCTGGCAAGGCTTTCGGAGCCTGGGGAGCGGACACCCGCACAAAGGGTGGCCAGGCGGCCCGGTCCGGGTTTTTTCTTCTCTGTTTCAGACATCCTGGTGGGCGGTGCCACCCGATCACAAGGGCTGGCAAGGCTTTCGGAGCCTGGGGAGCGGACACCCGCACAAAGGGTGGCCAGGCGGCCCGGTCCGGGTTTTTTCTTCTTCTGTTTCAGACAGCCTGGTGGGCGGTGCCACCCGATCACAAGGGCTGGCAAGGCTTTCGGAGCCTGGGGAGCGGACACCCGCACAAAGGGTGGCCAGGCGGCCCGGTCCGGGTTTTTTCTTCTCTGTTTCAGACGCCTGGTGGGCGGTGCCACCCGATCACAAGGGGTGGCAAGGCTTTCGGAGCCTGGGGAGCGGACACCCGCACAAAGGGTGGCCAGGCGGCCCGGTCCGGGTTTTTTCTTCTTTGTTTCAGACGCCTGGTGGGCGGTGCCACCCGATCACAAGGGGTGGCAAGGCTTTCGGAGCCTGGGGAGCGGACACCCGCACAAAGGGTGGCCAGGCGGCCCGGTCCGGGTTTTTTCTTCTCTGTTTCAGACGCCTGGTGGGCGGTGCCACCCGATCACAAGGGCTGGCAAGGCTTTCGGAGCCTGGGGAGCGGACACCCGCACAAAGGGTGGCCAGGCGGCCCGGTCCGGGTTTTTTCTTCTTCTGTTTCAGACGCCTGGTGGGCGGTGCCACCCGATCACAAGGGCTGGCAAGGCTTTCGGAGCCTGGGGAGCGGACACCCGCACAAAGGGTGGCCAGGCGGCCCGGTCCGGGTTTTTTCTTCTTCTGTTTCAGACGCCTGGTGGGCGGTGCCACCCGATCACAAGGGCTGGCAAGGCTTTCGGAGCCTGGGGAGCGGACACCCGCACAAAGGGTGGCCAGGCGGCCCGGTCCGGGTTTTTTCTTCTCTGTTTCAGACGCCTGGTGGGCGGTGCCACCCGATCACAAGGGCTGGCAAGGCTTTCGGAGCCTGGGGAGCGGACACCCGCACAAAGGGTGGCCAGGCGGCCCGGTCCGGGTTTTTTCTTCTTTGTTTCACGACGCCTGGTGGGCGGTGCCACCCGATCACAAGGGCTGGCAAGGCTTTCGGAGCCTGGGGAGCGGACACCCGCACAAAGGGTGGCCAGGCGGCCCGGTCCGGGTTTTTTCTTCTTCTGTTTCAGACGCCTGGTGGGCGGTGCCACCCGATCACAAGGGCTGGCAAGGCTTTCGGAGCCTGGGGAGCGGACACCCGCACAAAGGGTGGCCAGGCGGCCCGGTCCGGGTTTTTTCTTCTTCTGTTTCAGACGCCTGGTGGGCGGTGCCACCCGATCACAAGGGCTGGCAAGGCTTTCGGAGCCTGGGGAGCGGACACCCGCACAAAGGGTGGCCAGGCGGCCCGGTCCGGGTTTTTTCTTCTTTGTTTCAGACGCCTGGTGGGCGGTGCCACCCGATCACAAGGGCTGGCAAGGCTTTCGGAGCCTGGGGAGCGGACACCCGCACAAAGGGTGGCCAGGCGGCCCGGTCCGGGTTTTTTCTTCTCTGTTTCAGACGCCTGGTGGGCGGTGCCACCCGATCACAAGGGCTGGCAAGGCTTTCGGAGCCTGGGGAGCGGACACCCGCACAAAGGGTGGCCAGGCGGCCCGGTCCGGGTTTTTTCTTCTTCTGTTTCAGACGCCTGGTGGGCGGTGCCACCCGATCACAAGGGGTGGCAAGGCTTTCGGAGCCTGGGGAGCGGACACCCGCACAAAGGGTGGCCAGGCGGCCCGGTCCGGGTTTTTTCTTCTCTGTTTCAGACGCCTGGTGGGCGGTGCCACCCGATCACAAGGGCTGGCAAGGCTTTCGGAGCCTGGGGAGCGGACACCCGCACAAAGGGTGGCCAGGCGGCCCGGTCCGGGTTTTTTCTTCTCTGTTTCAGACGCCTGGTGGGCGGTGCCACCCGATCACAAGGGCTGGCAAGGCTTTCGGAGCCTGGGGAGCGGACACCCGCACAAAGGGTGGCCAGGCGGCCCGGTCCGGGTTTTTTCTTCTTTGTTTCAGACGCCTGGTGGGCGGTGCCACCCGATCACAAGGGCTGGCAAGGCTTTCGGAGCCTGGGGAGCGGACACCCGCACAAAGGGTGGCCAGGCGGCCCGGTCCGGGTTTTTTCTTCTCTGTTTCAGACGCCTGGTGGGCGGTGCCACCCGATCACAAGGGCTGGCAAGGCTTTCGGAGCCTGGGGAGCGGACACCCGCACAAAGGGTGGCCAGGCGGCCCGGTCCGGGTTTTTTCTTCTTTGTTTCAGACGCCTGGTGGGCGGTGCCACCCGATCACAAGGGCTGGCAAGGCTTTCGGAGCCTGGGGAGCGGACACCCGCACAAAGGGTGGCCAGGCGGCCCGGTCCGGGTTTTTTCTTCTTTGTTTCAGACGCCTGGTGGGCGGTGCCACCCGATCACAAGGGCTGGCAAGGCTTTCGGAGCCTGGGGAGCGGACACCCGCACAAAGGGTGGCCAGGCGGCCCGGTCCGGGTTTTTTCTTCTCTGTTTCAGACGCCTGGTGGGCGGTGCCACCCGATCACAAGGGCTGGCAAGGCTTTCGGAGCCTGGGGAGCGGACACCCGCACAAAGGGTGGCCAGGCGGCCCGGTCCGGGTTTTTTCTTCTTTGTTTCAGACGCCTGGTGGGCGGTGCCACCCGATCACAAGGGCTGGCAAGGCTTTCGGAGCCTGGGGAGCGGACACCCGCACAAAGGGTGGCCAGGCGGCCCGGTCCGGGTTTTTTCTTCTCTGTTTCAGACGCCTGGTGGGCGGTGCCACCCGATCACAAGGGCTGGCAAGGCTTTCGGAGCCTGGGGAGCGGACACCCACTCAAGGGGTGGCCAGGCGGCCCGGTCCGGGTTTTTCTTCTCTGTTTCAGACGCCTGGTGGGCGGTGCCACCCGATCACAAGGGCTGGCAAGGCTTTCGGAGCCTGGGGAGCGGACACCCGCACAAAGGGTGGCCAGGCGGCCCGGTCCGGGTTTTTTCTTCTTCTGTTTCAGACGCCTGGTGGGCGGTGCCACCCGATCACAAGGGCTGGCAAGGCTTTCGGAGCCTGGGGAGCGGACACCCGCACAAAGGGTGGCCAGGCGGCCCGGTCCGGGTTTTTTCTTCTTCTGTTTCAGACGCCTGGTGGGCGGTGCCACCCGATCACAAGGGCTGGCAAGGCTTTCGGAGCCTGGGGAGCGGACACCCGCACAAAGGGTGGCCAGGCGGCCCGGTCCGGGTTTTTTCTTCTTTGTTTCAGACGCCTGGTGGGCGGTGCCACCCGATCACAAGGGCTGGCAAGGCTTTCGGAGCCTGGGGAGCAGGACACCCGCACAAAGGGTGGCCAGGCGGCCCGGTCCGGGTTTTTTCTTCTCTGTTTCAGACGCCTGGTGGGCGGTGCCACCCGATCACAAGGGCTGGCAAGGCTTTCGGAGCCTGGGGAGCGGACACCCGCACAAAGGGTGGCCAGGCGGCCCGGTCCGGGTTTTTTCTTCTTTGTTTCACACGCCTGGTGGGCGGTGCCACCCGATCACAAGGGCTGGCAAGGCTTTCGGAGCCTGGGGAGCGGACACCCGCACAAAGGGTGGCCAGGCGGCCCGGTCCGGGTTTTTTCTTCTCTGTTTCAGACGCCTGGTGGGCGGTGCCACCCGATCACAAGGGCTGGCAAGGCTTTCGGAGCCTGGGGAGCGGACACCCGCACAAAGGGTGGCCAGGCGGCCCGGTCCGGGTTTTTTCTTCTTTCTTTCACACGCCTGGTGGGCGGTGCCACCCGATCACAAGGGCTGGCAAGGCTTTCGGAGCCTGGGGAGCGGACACCCGCACAAAGGGTGGCCAGGCGGCCCGGTCCGGGTTTTTTCTTCTCTGTTTCAGACACCCTGGTGGGCGGTGCCACCCGATCACAAGGGCTGGCAAGGCTTTCGGAGCCTGGGGAGCGGACACCCGCACAAAGGGTGGCCAGGCGGCCCGGTCCGGGTTTTTTCTTCTTCTGTTTCAGCACGCCTGGTGGGCGGTGCCACCCGATCACAAGGGCTGGCAAGGCTTTCGGAGCCTGGGGAGCGGACACCCGCACAAAGGGTGGCCAGGCGGCCCGGTCCGGGTTTTTTCTTCTTTCTTTCACAAGCCTGGTGGGCGGTGCCACCCGATCACAAGGGCTGGCAAGGCTTTCGGAGCCTGGGGAGCGGACACCCGCACAAAGGGTGGCCAGGCGGCCCGGTCCGGGTTTTTTCTTCTCTGTTTCAGACGCCTGGTGGGCGGTGCCACCCGATCACAAGGGCTGGCAAGGCTTTCGGAGCCTGGGGAGCGGACACCCGCACAAAGGGTGGCCAGGCGGCCCGGTCCAGGGTTTTTTCTTCTTTGTTTCAGATGCCTGGTGGGCGGTGCCACCCGATCACAAGGGCTGGCAAGGCTTTCGGAGCCTGGGGAGCGGACACCCGCACAAAGGGTGGCCAGGCGGCCCGGTCCGGGTTTTTTCTTCTTTCTTTCACACGCCTGGTGGGCGGTGCCACCCGATCACAAGGGCTGGCAAGGCTTTCGGAGCCTGGGGAGCGGACACCCGCACAAAGGGTGGCCAGGCGGCCCGGTCCGGGTTTTTTCTTCTTTGTTTCAGACGCCTGGTGGGCGGTGCCACCCGATCACAAGGGCTGGCAAGGCTTTCGGAGCCTGGGGAGCGGACACCCGCACAAAGGGTGGCCAGGCGGCCCGGTCCGGGTTTTTTCTTCTTTGTTTCAGACGCCTGGTGGGCGGTGCCACCCGATCACAAGGGCTGGCAAGGCTTTCGGAGCCTGGGGAGCGGACACCCGCACAAAGGGTGGCCAGGCGGCCCGGTCCGGGTTTTTTCTTCTTTGTTTCAGACGCCTGGTGGGCGGTGCCACCCGATCACAAGGGCTGGCAAGGCTTTCGGAGCCTGGGGAGCGGACACCCGCACAAAGGGTGGCCAGGCGGCCCGGTCCGGGTTTTTTCTTCTTTCTTTCACACGCCTGGTGGGCGGTGCCACCCGATCACAAGGGCTGGCAAGGCTTTCGGAGCCTGGGGAGCGGACACCCGCACAAAGGGTGGCCAGGCGGCCCGGTCCGGGTTTTTTTCTTCTTTCTTTCAGACAGCCTGGTGGGCGGTGCCACCCGATCACAAGTGCTGGCAAGGCTTTCGGAGCCTGGGGAGCGGACACCCGCACAAAGGGTGGCCAGGCGGCCCGGTCCGGGTTTTTTCTTCTCTGTCTCAGACGCCTGGTGGGCGGTGCCACCCGATCACAAGGGCTGGCAAGGCTTTCGGAGCCTGGGGAGCGGACACCCACTCAATGGGTGGCCAGGCGGCCCGGTCCGGGTTTTTTCTTCTTTGTTTCAGACGCCTGGTGGGCGGTGCCACCCGATCACAAGGGCTGGCAAGGCTTTCGGAGCCTGGGGAGCGGACACCCGCACAAAGGGTGGCCAGGCGGCCCGGTCCGGGTTTTTTCTTCTTCTGTTTCAGACGCCTGGTGGGCGGTGCCACCCGATCACAAGGGCTGGCAAGGCTTTCGGAGCCTGGGGAGCGGACACCCGCACAAAGGGTGGCCAGGCGGCCCGGTCCGGGTTTTTTCTTCTTTGTTTCAGACGCCTGGTGGGCGGTGCCACCCGATCACAAGGGCTGGCAAGGCTTTCGGAGCCTGGGGAGCGGGACACCCGCACAAAGGGTGGCCAGGCGGCCCGGTCCGGGTTTTTTCTTCTTTGTTTCAGACGCCTGGTGGGCGGTGCCACCCGATCACAAGGGCTGGCAAGGCTTTCGGAGCCTGGGGAGCGGACACCCGCACAAAGGGTGGCCAGGCGGCCCGGTCCGGGTTTTTTCTTCTTCTGTTTCAGACAGCCTGGTGGGCGGTGCCACCCGATCACAAGGGCTGGCAAGGCTTTCGGAGCCTGGGGAGCGGACACCCGCACAAAGGGTGGCCAGGCGGCCCGGTCCGGGTTTTTTCTTCTTTCTTTCACAAGCCTGGTGGGCGGTGCCACCCGATCACAAGGGCTGGCAAGGCTTTCGGAGCCTGGGGAGCGGACACCCGCACAAAGGGTGGCCAGGCGGCCCGGTCCGGGTTTTTTCTTCTTTGTTTCAGACGCCTGGTGGGCGGTGCCACCCGATCACAAGGGCTGGCAAGGCTTTCAGGAGCCTGGGGAGCGGACACCCGCACAAAGGGTGGCCAGGCGGCCCGGTCCGGGTTTTTTCTTCTTTGTTTCAGACGCCTGGTGGGCGGTGCCACCCGATCACAAGGGCTGGCAAGGCTTTCGGAGCCTGGGGAGCGGACACCCGCACAAAGGGTGGCCAGGCGGCCCGGTCCGGGTTTTTTCTTCTCTGTTTCAGACGCCTGGTGGGCGGTGCCACCCGATCACAAGGGCTGGCAAGGCTTTCGGAGCCTGGGGAGCGGACACCCGCACAAAGGGTGGCCAGGCGGCCCGGTCCGGGTTTTTTCTTCTCTTGTTTCAGACTGCCTGGTGGGCGGTGCCACCCGATCACAAGGGCTGGCAAGGCTTTCGGAGCCTGGGGAGCGGACACCCGCACAAAGGGTGGCCAGGCGGCCCGGTCCGGGTTTTTTCTTCTTTGTTTCAGACGCCTGGTGGGCGGTGCCATCCGATCACAAGGGCTGGAGAGGCTTTCGGAGCTTGGGGAGCGGACACCCGCACAAAGGGTGGCCAGGCGGACCGGTCCGGGTTTTTTCTTCTCTGTTTCAGACATCTGGTGGGCGGTGCCACCCGATCACAAGGGCTGGCAAGGCTTTCGGAGCCTGAGGAACTTACACCCGCACAAAGGGTGGCCAGGCGGCCCGGTCCGGGTTTTTTCTTCTTTGTTTCACAAGCCTGGTGGGCGGTGCCACCCGATCACAAGGGCTGGCAAGGCTTTCGGAGCCTGGGAAGCAGACACCCGCACAAAGGGTGGCCAAGCGGCCCGGTCCGGGTTTTTTCTTCTCTGTTTCAGACGCCTGGTGGGCGGTGCCACCCGATCACAAGGGCTGGCAAGGCTTTCGGAGCCTGGTGAGCAGACACCCGCACAAAGGGTGGCCAGGCGGCCCGGTAAGGGTTTTTTCTTCTTTGTTTCAGACGCCTGGTGGGCGGTGCCACCCGATCACAAGGGGTGGCAAGGCTTTCGGAGCCTGGGGAGCGGACACCCGCACAAAGGGTGGCCAGGCGGCCCGGTCCGGGTTTTTTCTTCTCTGTTTCAGACACCTGGTGGGCGGTGCCACCCGATCACAAGGGCTGGCAAGGCTTTCGGAGCCTGGGGAGCGGACACCCGCACAAAGGGTTGCCAGACGGCCCGGTCCGGGTTTTTTCTCCTTTGTTTCAGACGCCTGGTGGGCGGTGCCACACGATCACAAGGGGTGGCAAGGCTTTCGGAGCCTGGGGAGCGGACACCCGCACAAAGGGTGGCCAGGCGGCCCGGTCCGGGTTTTTTCTTCTTTGTTTCAGATGCCTGGTGGGCGGTGCCACCCGATCACAAGGGCTGGCAAGGCTTTCGGAGCCTGGGGAGCGGACACCCGCACAAAGGGTGGCCAGGCGGACCGGTCCGGGTTTTTTCTTCTCTGTTTCAGACATCTGGTGGGCGGTGCCACCCGATCACAAGGGCTGGCAAGGCTTTCGGAGCCTGGGGAACGGACACCCGCACAAAGGGTGGCCAGGCGGCCCGGTCCGGGTTTTTTCTTCTTTCTTTCACAAGCCTGGTGGGCGGTGCCACCCGATCACAAGGGCTGGCAATGCTTTCGGAGCCTGGGGAGCGGACACCCGCACAAAGGGTGGCCAGGCGGCCCGGTCCGGGTTTTTTCTCCTTTGTTTCAGACGCCTGGTGGGCGGTGCCACCCGATCACAAGGGGTGGCAAGGCTTTCAGAGCCTGGGGAGCGGACACCCGCACAAAGGGTGGCCAGGCGGCCCGGTCCGGGTTTTTTCTTCTTTGTTTCAGACGCCTGGTGGGCGGTGCCATCCGATCACAAGGGCTGGAGAGGCTTTCGGAGCTTGGGGAGCGGACACCCGCACAAAGGGTGGCCAGGCGGACCGGTCCGGGTTTTTTCTTCTCTGTTTCAGACGCCTGGTGGGCGGTGCCACCAAATCACAAGGGCTGGCAAGGCTTTCGGAGCCTGGGGAGCGGACACCCGCACAAAGGGTGGCCAGGCGGCCCGGTCCGGGTTTTTTCTTCTCTGTTTCAGACGCCTGGTGGGCGGTGCCACCCGATCACAAGGGCTGGCAAGGCTTTCGGAGCCTGGGGAGCGGACACCCGCACAAAGGGTGGCCAGGCGGCCCGGTCCGGGTTTTTTCTTCTTTGTTTCAGACGCCTGGTGGGCGGTGCCACCCGATCACAAGGGCTGGCAAGGCTTTCGGAGCTTGGGGAGCGGACACCCGCACAAAGGGTGGCCAGGCGGACCGGTCCGGGTTTTTTCTTCTCTGTTTCAGACATCTGGTGGGCGGTGCCACCCGATCACAAGGGCTGGCAAGGCTTTCGGAGCCTGAGGAACTTACACCCGCACAAAGGGTGGCCAGGCGGCCCGGTCCGGGTTTTTTCTTCTTTGTTTCACAAGCCTGGTGGGCGGTGCCACCCGATCACAAGGGCTGGCAAGGCTTTCGGAGCCTGGGGAAGCAGACACCCGCACAAAGGGTGGCCAGGCGGCCCGGTCCGGGTTTTTTCTTCTCTGTTTCAGACGCCTGGTGGGCGGTGCCACCCGATCACAAGGGCTGGCAAGGCTTTCGGAGCCTGGTGAGCAGACACCCGCACAAAGGGTGGCCAGGCGGCCCGGTAAGGGTTTTTTTCTTCTTTGTTTCAGACGCCTGGTGGGCGGTGCCACCCGATCACAAGGGGCTGGCAAGGCTTTCGGAGCCTGGGGAGCGGACACCCGCACAAAGGGTGGCCAGGCGGCCCGGTCCGGGTTTTTTCTTCTCTGTTTCAGACGCCTGGTGGGCGGTGCCACCCGATCACAAGGGCTGGCAAGGCTTTCGGAGCCTGGGGAGCGGACACCCGCACAAAGGGTGGCCAGGCGGCCCGGTCCGGGTTTTTTCTTCTTTGTTTCAGACGCCTGGTGGGCGGTGCCACCCGATCACAAGGGCTGGCAAGGCTTTCGGAGCCTGGGGAGCGGACACCCGCACAAAGGGTGGCCAGGCGGCCCGGTCCGGGTTTTTTCTTCTTTGTTTCAGACATCTGGTGGGCGGTGCCACCCGATCACAAGGGCTGGCAAGGCTTTCGGAGCCTGGGGAACGGACACCCGCACAAAGGGTGGCCAGGCGGCCCGGTCCGGGTTTTTTCTTCTTTGTTTCAGACGCCTGGTGGGCGGTGCCATCCGATCACAAGGGCTGGCAGAGGCTTTCGGAGCCTTGGGGAGCGGACACCCGCACAAAGGGTGGCCAGGCGGCCCGGTCCGGGTTTTTTCTTCTCTGTTTCAGACGCCTGGTGGGCGGTGCCACCCGATCACAAGGGCTGGCAAGGCTTTCGGAGCCTGGGGAGCGGACACCCGCACAAAGGGTGGCCAGGCGGCCCGGTCCGGGTTTTTTCTTCTCTGTTTCAGACATCTGGTGGGCGGTGCAACCCGATCACAAGGGCTGGCAAGGCTTTCGGAGCCTGGGGAGCGGACACCCGCACAAAGGGTGGCCAGGCGGCCCGGTCCGGGTTTTTTCTTCTTTGTTTCAGACGCCTGGTGGGCGGTGCCATCCGATCACAAGGGCTGGCAGAGGCTTTCGGAGCCTTGGGGAGCGGACACCCGCACAAAGGGTGGCCAGGCGGACCGGTCCGGGTTTTTTCTTCTCTGTTTCAGACATCTGGTGGGCGGTGCCACCCGATCACAAGGGCTGGCAAGGCTTTCGTAGCCTGAGGAACTTACACCCGCACAAAGGGTGGCCAGGCGGCCCGGTCCGGGTTTTTTCTTCTTTGTTTCACAAGCCTGGTGGGCGGTGCCACCCGATCACAAGTGCTGGCAAGGCTTTCGGAGCCTGGGAAGCAGACACCCGCACAAAGGGTGGCCAAGGCGGCCCGGTCCGGGTTT
Source organism: Neolamprologus multifasciatus (assembly GCF_963576455.1). Classification (NCBI taxonomy): domain Eukaryota; kingdom Metazoa; phylum Chordata; class Actinopteri; order Cichliformes; family Cichlidae; genus Neolamprologus; species Neolamprologus multifasciatus. The sequence goes on from NC_140441.1 coordinate 45,244,620, forward strand.
TTTCTTCTCTGTTTCAGACGCCTGGTGGGCGGTGCCACCCGATCACAAGGGCTGGCAAGGCTTTCGGAGCCTGGTGAGCAGGACACCCGCACAAAGGGTGGCCAGGCGGCCCGGTAAGGGTTTTTTCTTCTTTGTTTCAGACGCCTGGTGGGCGGTGCCACCCGATCACAAGGGGTGGCAAGGCTTTCGGAGCCTGGGGAGCGGACACCCGCACAAAGGGTGGCCAGGCGGCCCGGTCCGGGTTTTTTCTTCTCTGTTTCAGACGCCTGGTGGGCGGTGCCACCCGATCACAAGGGCTGGCAAGGCTTTCGGAGCCTGGGGAGCGGACACCCGCACAAAGGGTGGCCAGGCGGACCGGTCCGGGTTTTTTCTTCTCTTTTTCAGACGCCTGGTGGGCGGTGCCACCCGATCACAAGGGCTGGCAAGGCTTTCGGAGCCTGGGGAGCAGACACCCGCACAAAGGGTGTCCAGGCGGCCCGGTCCGGGTTTTTTCTTCTCTGTTTCAGACGCCTGGTGGGCGGTGCCACCCGATCACAAGGGCTGGCAAGGCTTTCGGAGCCTGGGGAGCGGACACCCGCACAAAGGGTGGCCAGGCGGCCCGGTAAGGGTTTTTTCTTCTTTGTTTCAGATGCCTGGTGGGCGGTGCCACCCGATCACAAGGGCTGGCAAGGCTTTCGGAGCCTGGGGAGCGGACACCCGCACAAAGGGTGACCAGGCGGCCCGGTCCGGGTTTTTTCTTCTTTCTTTCACACGCCTGGTGGGCCTTGCCACCCGATCACAAGGGCTGGCAAGGCTTTCGGAGCCTGGGGAGCGGACACCCGCACAAAGGGTGGCCAGGCGGCCCCGTCCGGGTTTTTTCTTCTTTGTTTCAGACGCCTGGTGGGCGGTGCCACCCGATCACAAGGGCTGGCAAGGCTTTCGGAGCCTGGGGAGCAGACACCCGCACAAAGGGTGGCCACGCGGCCCGGTCCGGGTTTTTTCTTCTCTGTTTCAGACGCCTGGTGGGCGGTGCCACCCGATCACAAGGGCTGGCAAGGCTTTCGGAGCCTGGGGAGCGGACACCCGCACAAAGGGTGGCCAGGCGGCCCGGTCCGGGTTTTTTCTTCTTTCTTTCACACGCCTGGTGGGCGGTGCCACCCGATCACAAGGGCTGGCAAGGCTTTCGGAGCCTGGGGAGCGGACACCCGCACAAAGGGTGGCCAGGCGGCCCGGTCCGGGTTTTTTCTTCTTTGTTTCAGACGCCTGGTGGGCGGTACCACCCGATCACAAGGGCTGGCAAGGCTTTCGGAGCCTGGGGAGCGGACACCCGCACAAAGGGTGGCCAGGCGTCCCGGTCCGGGTTTTTTCATCTTTCTTTCACACGCCTGGTGGGCCTTGCCACCCGATCACAAGGGCTGGCAAGGCTTTCGGAGCCTGGAGAACGGACACCCGCACAAAGGGTGGCCAGGCGGCCCGGTCCGGGATTTTTCTTCTTTGTTTCAGACGCCTGGTGGGCGGTGCCACCCGATCACAAGGGCTGGCAAGGCTTTCGGAGCCTGGGGAACGTACACCCGCACAAAGGGTGGCCAGGCGGCCCGGTCCGGGTTTTTTCTTCTTTCTTTCACACGCCTGGTCGGCGGTGCCACCCGATCACAAGGGCTGGCAAGGCTTTCGGAGCCTGGGGAGCGGACACCCGCACAAAGGGTGGCCAGGCGGCCCGGTCCGGTATTTTTTCTTCTTTCTTTCACAAGCCTGGTGGGCGTTGCCACCCGATCACAAGGGCTGACAAGGCTTTCGGACCCTGGGGAGCGGACACCCGCACAAAGGGAGGCCAGGCGGCCTGGTCCGGGTTTTTTCTTCTCTGTTTCAGACGCCTGGTGGGCGGTGCCACCCGATCACAAGGGCTGGCAAGGCTTTCGGAGCCTGGGGAGCGGACACCCGCACAAAGAGTGGCCAGGCGGCCCTGTCCAGGTTTTTTCTTCTTTGTTTCAGATGCCTGGTGGGCGGTACCATCCGATCACAAGGGCTGGCAAGGCTTTCGGAGCCTGGGGAGCGGACACCCGCACAAAGGGTGGCCAGGCGGCCCGGTCCGGGTTTTTTCTTCTTTCTTTCACACGCCTGGTGGGCGGTGCCACCCGATCACAAGGGCTGGCAAGGCTTTCGGAGCCTGGGGAGCGGACACCCGCACAAAGGGTGGCCAGGCGGCCCGGTCCGGGTTTTTTCTTCTTTGTTTCAGACGCCTGGTGGGCGGTGCCACCCGATCACAAGGGCTGGCAAGGCTTTCGGAGCCTGGGGAGCGGACACCCGCACAAAGGGTGGCCAGGCGTCCCGGTCCGGGTTTTTTCTTCTTTCTTTCACACGCCTGGTGGGCCTTGCCACCCGATCACAAGGGCTGGCAAGGCTTTCGGAGCCTGGAGAACGGACACCCGCACAAAGGGTGGCCAGGCGGCCCGGTCCGGGATTTTTCTTCTTTGTTTCAGACGCCTGGTGGGCGGTGCCACCCGATCACAAGGGCTGGCAAGGCTTTCGGAGGCTGGGGAACGTACACCCGCACAAAGGGTGGCCAGGCGGCCCGGTCCGGGTTTTTTCTTCTTTCTTTCACACGCCTGGTCGGCGGTGCCACCCGATCACAAGGGCTGGCAAGGCTTTCGGAGCCTGGGGAGCGGACACCCGCACAAAGGGTGGCCAGGCGGCCCGGTCCGGTATTTTTTCTTCTTTCTTTCACAAGCCTGGTGGGCGGTGCCACCCGATCACAAGGGCTGGCAAGGCTTTGGGTGCCTGGAGAGCGGACACCCGCACAAAGGGTGCCCAGGCGGCCCAGTCCGGGTTTATCCTTCTTTGTTTCACTGCCTGGTGGGCGGTGCCACCCGATCACAAGGGCTGGCAAGGCTTTCGGAGCCTGGGGAGCGGACACCCGCACAAAGGGTGGCCAGGCGGCCCGGTCCGGGTTTTTTCTTCTTTGTTTCACTGCCTGGTGGGCGGTGCCACCCGATCACAAGGGCTGGCAAGGCTTTCGGAGCCTGGGGAGCGGACACCCGCACAAAGGGTGGCCAGGCGGCCCGGTCCGGGTTTTTTCTTCTTCCTTTCAGTCGCCTGGTGGGCGGTGCCACCCGATCACAAGGGCTGGCAAGGCTTTCGGAGCCTGGGGAGCGAACACCCGCACAAAGGGTGGCCAGGCGGCCTGGTCCGGGTTTTTTCTTCTTTGTTTCAGACGCCTGGTGGGCGGTGCCACCCGATCACAAGGGCTGGCAAGGCTTTCGGAGCCTGGGGGGGGGGGACACCCGCACAAAGGGTTGCCAGGCGGCCCGGTCCGGGTTTTTTCTTCTTTGTTTCAGACGCCTGGTGGGCGGTGCCATCCGATCACAAGGGCTGGCAAGTCTTTCGGAGCCTGGGGAGCGGACACCCGCACAAAGGGTGGCCAGGCGGCCCGTTCCAGATTTTTTCTTTTTTTCTTCTTTCTTTCACAAGCCTGGTGGGCGGTGCCACCCGATCACAAGGGCTGGCAAGGCTTTCGGAGACTGGGGAGCGGACACCCGCACAAAGGGTGGCCAGGCGGCCCGGTCCGGGTTTTTTCTTTTTTTCTTCTTTCTTTCACAAGCCTGGTGGGCGGTGCCACCTGATCACAAGGGCTGGCAAGGCTTTCGGAGCCTGGGGAGCGGACACCCGCACAAAGGGTGGCCAGGCGGCCCGGTCCGGGTTTTTTCTTCTTTCTTTCTCACGCCTGGTGGGCGGTGCCACCCGATCACAAGGGCTGGCAAGGCTTTCAGAGCCTGGGGAGCGGACACCCGCACAAAGGGTGGCCAGGCGGCCCGGTCCGGGTTTATTCTTCTTTGTTTCACTGCCTGGTGGGCGGTGCCACCCGATCACAAGGGCTGGCAAGGCTTTCGGAGCCTGGGGAGCGGACACCCGCACAAAGGGTGGCCAGGCGGCCCGGTCCGGGTTTTTTCTTCTTTGTTTCAGACGCCTGGTGGGCGGTGCCATCCGATCACAAGGGCTTGCAAAGCTTTCGGAGCCTGGGGAGCGAACACCCGCACAAAGGGTGGCCAGGCGGCCCGGTCCGGGTTTATTCTTCTTTGTTTCACTGCCTGGCTGGGCGGTGCCACCCGATCACAAGGGCTGGCAAGGCTTTCGGAGCCTGGGGAGCGGACACCCGCACAAAGGGTGGCCAGGTGGCCCGGTCCAGGTTTTTTCTTCTTTGTTTCAGACGCCTGGTGGGCGGTGCCATCCGATCACAAGGGCTGGCAAGGCTTTTGGAGCCTGGGGAGCAGACACCCGCACAAAGGGTGGCCAGGCGGCCCGGTCCGGGTTTTTTCTTCTTTCTTTCACATGCCTGGTAGGCGGTGCCACCCGATCACAAGGGCTGGCAAAGCTTTCGGAGCCTGGGGAGCGGACACCCGCACAAAGGGTGGCCTGGCGGCCCGGTCCGGGTTTTTTCTTTTTTTCTTCTTTCTTTCACAAGCCTGGTGGGCGGTGCCACCTGATCACAAGGGCTGACAAGGCTTTCGGAGCCTGGGGAGCGGACACCCGCACAAAGGGTGGCCAGGCGGCCCGGTCCGGGTTTTTTCTTCTTTCTTTCTCACGCCTGGTGGGCGGTGCCACCCGATCACAAGGGCTGGCAAGGCTTTCAGAGCCTGGGGGGCGGACACCCGCACAAAGGGTGGCCAGGCGGCCCGGTCCGGGTTTTTTCTTCTTTGTTTCAGACGCCTGGTGGGCGGTGCCATCCGATCACAAGGGCTTGCAAGGCTTTCGGAGCCTGGGGAGCGAACACCCGCACAAAGGGTGGCCAGGCGGCCCGGTCCGGGTTTATTCTTCTTTGTTTCACTGCCTGGCTGGGCGGTGCCACCCGATCACAAGGGCTGGCAAGGCTTTCGGAGCCTGGGGAGCGAACACCCGCACAAAGGGTGGCCAGGCGGCCCGGTCCGGGTTTATTCTTCTTTGTTTCACTGCCTGGCTGGGCGGTGCCACCCGATCACAAGGGCTGGCAAGGCTTTCGGAGCCTGGGGAGCGGACACCCGCACAAAGGGTGGCCAGGTGGCCCGGTCCAGGTTTTTTCTTCTTTGTTTCAGACGCCTGGTGGGCGGTGCCATCCGATCACAAGGGCTGGCAAGGCTTTTGGAGCCTGGGGAGCGGACACCCGCACAAAGGGTGGCCAGGCGGCCCGGTCTGGGTTTTTTCTTCTTTCTTTCACATGCCTGGTAGGCGGTGCCACCCGATCACAAGGGCTGGCAAGGCTTTTGGAGCCTGGGGAGTGGACACCCGCACAAAGGGTGGCCAGGCTGCCCGGTCCGGGTTTTTTCTTCTTTCTTTCACAAGCATGGTGGGCGGTGCCACCCGATCACAAGGGCTGGCAAGGCTTTCGGAGCCTGGGGAGCGGACACCCGCACAAAGGGTGGCCAGGTGGCCCGGTCCAGGTTTTTTCTTCTTTGTTTCAGACGCCTGGTGGGCGGTGCCATCCGATCACAAGGGCTGGCAAGGCTTTTGGAGCCTGGGGAGCGGACACCCGCACAAAGGGTGGCCAGGCGGCCCGGTCCGGGTTTTTTCTTCTTTCTTTCTCACGCCTGGTGGGCGGTGCCACCCGATCACAAGGGCTGGCAAGGCTTTCAGAGCCTGGGGAGCAGACACCCGCACAAAGGGTGGCCAGGCGGCCCGGTCCGGGTTTTTTCTTCTTTCTTTCACACGCCTGGTGGGCGGTGCCACCCGATCACAAGGGCTGGCAAGGCTTTCGGAGCCTGGGGAGCGGACACCCGCACAAAGGGTGGCCAGGCGGCCCGCTCCGGGTTTTTTCTTCTTTCTTTCACACGCCTGGTGGGCGGTGCCATCCGATCACAAGGGCTGGCAAGGCTTTCGGAGCCTGGGGAGCGGACACCCGCACAAAGGGTGGCCAGGCGGCCCGGTCCGGGTTTTTTCTTCTTTCTTTCACACGCCTGGTGGGCAGTGCCACCCGATCACAAGGGCTGGCAAGGCTTTCGGAGCCTGGGGAGCGGACACCCGCACAAAGGGTGGCCAGGCGGCCCGGTCCGGGATTTTTCTTTTTTGTTTCAGACGCCTGGTGGGCGGTGCTACTCGATCACAAGGGCTGGCAAGGCTTTCGGAGCCTGGAGAGTGGACACCCGCACAAAGGGTGGCCAGGCGGCCCGGTCAGGGTTTTTTCTTCTTTCTTTCAGATGCCTGGTGGGCGGAGCCACCCGATCACAAGGGCTGGCAAGGCTTTCGGAGCCTGGGGAGCGGACACCCGCACAAAGGGTGGCCAGGCGGCCCGGTCCGGGTTTTTTCTTCTTTGTTTCAGACGCCTGGTGGGCGGTGCCACCCGATCACAAGGGCTGGCAAGGCTCTCGGAGCCTGGGGAGCGGACACCCGCACAAAGGGTGGCCAGGCGGCCCGGTCCGGATTTTTTCTTTTTTTCTTCTTTCTTTCACAAGCCTGGTGGGCGGTGTCACCCGATCACAAGGGCTGGCAAGGCTTTTGGAGCCTGGGGAGTGGACACCCGCACAAAGGGTGGCCAGGCTGCCCGGTCCGGGTTTTTTCTTCTTTCTTTCACACGCCTGGTGGGCGGTGCCACCCGATCACAAGGGCTGGCAAGGCTTTCGGAGCCTGGGGAGCGGACACCCGCACAAAGGGTGGCCAGGCGGCCCGGTCCGGGTTTTTTCTTCTTTCTTTCACTGCCTGGTGGGCGGTGCCACCCGATCACAAGGGCTGGCAAGGCTTTCGGAGCCTGGGGAGCGGACACCCGCACAAAGGGTGGCCAGGCGGCCCGGTCCGGGTTTTTTCTTCTTTGTTTCAGACGCCTGGTGGGCGGTGCCACCCGATCACAAGGGCTGGCAAGGCTTTCGGAGCCTGGGGAGCGGACACCCGCACAAAGGGTGGCCAGGCGGCCCGGTCCGGGTTTTTTCTTCTTTGTTTCAGACGCCTGGTGGGCGGTGCCATCCGATCACAAGGGCTGGCAAGGCTTTCGGAGCCTGGGGAGCGGACACCCGCACAAAGGGTGGCCAGGCAGCCCGGTCCGGATTTTTTCTTTTTTTCTTCTTTCTTTCACAAGCCTGGTGGGCGGTGTCACCCGATCACAAGGGCTGGCAAGGCTTTTGGAGCCTGGGGAGTGGACACCCGCACAAAGGGTGGCCAGGCTGCCCGGTCCGGGTTTTTTCTTCTTTCTTTCACACGCCTGGTGGGCGGTGCCACCCGATCACAAGGGCTGGCAAGGCTTTCGGAGCCTGGGGAGCGGACACCCGCACAAAGGGTGGCCAGGCGGCCCGGTCCGGGTTTTTTCTTCTTTGTTTCAGACGCCTGGTGGGCGGTGCCAGCCGATCACAAGGGCTGGCAAGGCTTTCGGAGCCTGGGGAGCGACACCCGCACAAAGGGTTGCCAGGCGGCCCGGTCCGGGTTTTTTCTTCTTTGTTTCAGACGCCTGGTGGGCGGTGCCACCCGATCACAAGGGGTGGCAAGGCTTTCGGAGCCTGGGGAGCGGACACCCGCACAAAGGGTGGCCAGGCGGCCCGGTCCGGGTTTTTTCTTCTTTCTTTCACACGCCTGGTGGGCGGTGCCACCCGATCACAAGGGCTGGCAAGGCTTTCAGAGCCTGGAGAGCGGACACCCGCACAAACGGACGCATCTGAGGGCCGCATTTCGAGCAGCCTTTGAATTGGGACAGACTTCGGCGCGCCGCTGTGACGTAATCGGCCTTAAAATGCACCCTTTAAGGCTGCAGACCCTGAATTGGGATACAGCCTTCAAGACATGTTGAGGAGCTAATTTAGCCATTCAAATCACCTGTGTTGGATCAAGGACACATCTAAAACCTGCAGGACACCGGCTCTCGAGGCCTGGAGTTGCCCACCCCTGCTTTATATGATTTCTTCTACACAGTTTTTATTTTTTAAACTGCATACATGAACATGACAACACCCAGAAAGAAAGCAAAAGCCAGTGCTTAACTCAATTAACAAATTCCTCTCACACGGCCAGCTTAAAGAGCTCAGTGAAACAGGCGTATGCTAAGAAGTAAAGAGCAAACTGATATTTCCATCCAGAACTGCTAGCTCATTTAAAAGTGGGGACCAATCCTGTGAACATTTCGGTTAAACGATGGGCGGCGAAGACAGAACGCAAGATGCCAAAGATGAAGAAGGTGATGAGAGGAAGTGAGAAAAAGGAAGAGTGGTGGGTTAAGAAAGGAAACCAAAATAGTGAATTATAATTGTGTAATCTGTCAAAGTGCTGCTTGTTATGTTAACTTCACAATCTTTCTGCTGTGTAAATGCAAGACACACACATGACACAGACTCACACACCGTGCTCTGGGTTTCATGTTTATTACTTTTCAATGTACAATGTAAATTTCCCAGGCATTGCTCCAGCAGCGTGCCAGCTGCTCACAATATTGCTCCTCTTTGGTTCCGACACCTCTCCAGCTTCTCCTGGTGCTGCCCCTTCAACCATCCACGTCACCTCTCCCTCTGCAGCTGAGCCACAACACACACCTCCCTGCCACACTGCCAAACCTCGACAGTGACTCCAAAAGTGGCACGAAGGGATGAACAACCACTCTTCTATAAAATATTCCCTCATTTGGTGTTTTGGACATGATGACGGACAGTGCTGGGTAAGATCTGAGATCCATGAAAGCCATAAAACACAACAGATCAGTAAATCCTGCAGTAATGTCCTATGGTCTGTCATCTTGAGTGAGACCAGTCCCAGAACCTTACAGTTTTTTCTGAATGCTTAAACCCTAACTGTGATTCTTATAGCACAATTCCTAAAACTATTAACACTTATAGCAAAACCACTCACTGAGTTTGCAAAACTAAAAGCACAAACACTGCTTTGCACTCAGTTTGCAATTTTGTAACACACACTTTGCAAAACTGTAGGCACAACTCACTGCTAACACTCAATTACCAAATTTCCAACACACTCCTAGCAAAATTATACACATGTATGGCTATCATTAACACTATTTTGCCAACTGTCTGGCACACTTTCACATGTGAAAACTGTTTTAGATAATTAGTCCACTTTGCAATCAGCCTAAGCACTATAAACAGGCCACAGGTAAGCTGTCTATGTGGAGTACAATGGAAGGAGCAGTAAGAGTGAGAAGAGTGAGAATCAGAGGAGGCCGAGGGAGAGGACGTGGAGGTGAAGAAGTTGGAGGAAGAGGACGTGGAGGTGAAGAAGCAAGAGGGTTAGAGGAAGTTAGAGGAAGAGGACAAAGAGGAGCAAGAAGAGGACGAGGAGGGGAAAGAGGAAGGGTAAGAAGAGTAAGAAACAGAATAACTGATGACATCAGGGCTACAATAGTGGACCATGTCATCAACCATGGGATGACCCTGAGGGAAGCTGGCCAACGGGTTCAGCCTAAACTGAGCCGCTACACTGTGGCAAGCATCATTAGGACATTTCGAAATGAGAATCGGTAAGTACTTTGTAGCACTGCCATACTCTAATGAGAAACACAACAGTACCATACATGCAAAAATACTGAAATTGTTACTTTACAGAATTGCTAGACGTCCAGATGTTGGGGGCAGAGGCAGAATGTTCAATTGTCATTGAGCTGCCCATTAATGAGGGCACATTAACGACATTGCTTTTGGCTGTTTTCACCAATGTCTTGTTGTGCTGTATGAGGCTACCTACACAACACCAGGGCCTGTGCTTCTGGCCGAGGCCATCTTCACCACACCAAGCCCTGTGCTTCTAGCTGAGGCCACCTACAACACACCAGGGCCAGTGCTGCTGGCTGAGGCCACCTACACCACATCAGGGCATGTTTCTCTGGCTGAGGCCACCTACACCACACAAGGGCCAGTGCTGCTGGCCGAGGCTAACTACACCACACCAGGCCCTGTGCTGGTGGCTGAGGCCATCTTCAAAAATCCAGGGCCTGTGCTGCTGGATAAATGCTAAACTGAGTCTTTGGGTTAGGGTATCAGGCAAGCATGCAGGTAGGGTTATAGGATTGTGTTCGTAACTTCAGGTACTGGCCACCTCATCACTTGATTCCATAAATTGACACATTCTCCTGTGGGCAGCAGCTTACGGCCAGTAGCTTACGGCCATACCACCCTGGGCACGCCCGACCTCGTCTGATCTCGGAAGCTAAGCAGGGCTGGGCTTGGTTAGTTCTTGGATGGGAGAATACCTGGTGCGGTAAGCCTTTCATGTCCTTGAACTGCTTTTGATCCAGAGAAGGGGTGTATTAAAATCTACACCACAGCAGGCCCTGAGAAGTAGAACGAAAATCATACATGATTCCAAACATTTTTTACAAATAAATAACTGCAAATTCGGGTGTGTGTAATTATTCAGCCCCCTTTGGTCTGAGTGCAGCCAGTTGCCCATAGAAATTGCCTGATGAGTGCTAATGACTAAATAGAGTGCACCTGTGTTTAATCTAATGTCAGTACAAATACAGCTGCTCTGTGACAGCTTCAGAGTTTGTCTAAGAGAATATTGGGAGTGACAATACCATAAAGTCCAAAGAACACACCAGACAGTTATTATATAACACACAGACAAGTTATTGAGACATTTAAAGCAGGCTTAGGCTACAAAAAAGATTTCCCAAGCCTTGAACATCCCACGGAGCACTGTTCAAGCGATCATTCAGAAATGGAAGGAGTATGGTAGTGGTGGGCAGATGAAGCTTCCTGAAGCACTGAAGCTTTTAATCCAATTCTTTCACCCCAGCGCAAAGCGTCTTGAAGCTTCATTTGCTCTAGTAGGACATTTACTGGATGTAAAAATATTAGTTGGCATGAATTTGAAGAGTGTGGCATTTTACACACAGCCTTTAAATGTCAACAACAAAAGGAGTGGGTAAAACATGTATATTGTAGTGATAGCAGTATACTGTGTATATTTATACTAGCAGTATGGAAAATGATTATTTGGAAATGCTTAAAATGGAAATGATGATTTACTGTGAGGTGTGGTTGAGGTATGGACAGTGATTAGTGCTTAGGGGATACATTGGTTTTTATTTAAAAACAACAGTTTCTCCACTGTGGCAGGTCGTAGGCAATTTATCTTTTTTGGACAATATTTCCCCTGCTTTTGAAAACACTCACAGGGCACAGATGAGGCAGGGGTACACAGGTATGTCAGTGCTAACTTATATAAGTGAGGATAGACATATTTTTGTGTCTCCCAGTATTTAAGGGGGTCCTCCGGCCTTCCAATATTCCAGCCTTCCAATATTTGGCTCCATCATGTACCGTTGGACCTCAATATTTGCGTCTGCTGTCACATTTTGTGTCTGTGTCTGCCTGACACTTTCATCCAGGCGACGCCACAGGTTGTTACCTAAACAATAAGGAAAGTTTTATGTGATACTAAGAATTCAATTTTCAATCCAATTTTATTTATATAGCGCCAAATCACAACAACAGTCCCTCAAGGCACTTTATATTCTACAGTAGATCGTACAATAATAGATACAGAGGACATCCCAACAATCAGTTTATATAAATGCAACTCAAATGCAATAACAATAGTACCGTGGGAAACGGCCTCAACAGTTTGTGACGTTGATAGCTGTGGTGGTGGTGGAGGCCCTCATTACAGAAGCACATTCTGCTTTCAGTCTTTTTTCTGCTTCGCTAGCTCTTGCAGGGCTGAGAAACCAGTTTTCTGAACCTTGGGTCCAGCAGTGTCGCAAGGAACATAATGCTCATGGTTTGTATTTTATCCAGCTTCTCTCTCAATAGCATCCTCAGCTTCTGAGCCAGAGAAGACCCAATGGATGGTGATTTTTCCATTTGTTCATTTAGGCAATGATCCAGCATAGTGAGCAAAGGTATGACCTTTGACCCAGACACCCTTTTTTCCTGAGAGAGCTCAGTGGTTGCATCGTTAAATGGTGCTAGGACAACCAGACACTCAATTATACCAAATTCCTCGGATGAAACAGGTGGGATGTCTGTTGTGAGACTTGCCAAAGCAGCACCCACTGGCTCCCTTTGCTCAAACAGTTTTTGCAGCATATTATAAGTGCTGTTCCAGCGGGTTTCCACCTCCTGTATTAGTTTGAGTTGAGGCTTCCTTAGTTGTTCCTGCACCACTGAAAGCCTCTCCTTACAAAATACAATTTAAAAAAGCACACATTAGATTGTCAAGGGAGCAGAACTAAACACTTAAGTAGCATTAAAGAAACTGTAATTAAGACACTTAAGAACTTACCTTTGCAGTGGTACTGCTCCTGAAATATCCCACGATCTTCCTGGACTTGGCTCGGATGTCAGAGAGCTCAGGGGTCTGGTCAAGGGCCTTCTTCACCACTAAGTTCAGGGTGTGAGCTATGCATATGGCATGTTTGACTCATAGCTCCCTTGCACAAGCCCCCATATTGGCAGCCCCATCTGTTACTAGGCATGTGACTTTGTCAGTAATTGCCCATTCTGTCATGAGTGAGCCTTTCACTTGTGCAATATTTTCTGCATTAGGAAAATAGCCCAGTCAAAGTCCAGATCTAAATCCATTCGAGAATCTGTGGCAAGATCTGAAAATTGCTGTTCACGAACACTGTCCATCTTATCTGACTGAGCTGGAGCTGTTTTGCAAAGAATGGGCAAGGATTTCAGTCTCTAGATGTGCAAAGCTGGTAGAGACATACCCTAAAAGACTGGCAGCTGTAATTGCAGCAAAAGGTGGTTCTACAAAGTATTGATTTAGGGGGCTGAATAATTACGCACACCCCACTTTGCAGTTATTTATTTGTAAAAAATGTTTGGAATCATGTATGATTTTCGTTCCACTTCTCACGTGTACACCACTTTGTATTGGTATTTCACGTGGAATTCCAATAAAATTGATTCATGTATGTGGCTGTAATGTGACAAAGTTCAAGAGGGGCGAATACTTTTGCAAGCCACTGTAGGTACAGCTCCCCAGTGGGGAGCTTGGGACCAGCTAGGGGGACCAACTTGGGGCACCAGCGAAGGGAAAATTAAGTGTAAACTATTATTTCTCCCTATCAATTTTAACCAATAAGATAGATGCACATTCTTATATAAAACTTTGTATACCACTAGTCTAGGATACTGTTTTGGGAAGACTGACTGCAGCTAACTGTTTTAGAGCCTGCAGTTTTCTGAACAAAAAACATCCATGTACATGATACTTTTTAATAATTTAATGCCTTATAAATACATTTATCAAAAGAAGAAGTGTTTTGGCTGGTGATTCCTAAATGGCGATAAACAAACACATTAACAAAGTGGCGACCCTGACATGATCCACTATGGATAATTTGGACACTTTGTTTTTCTTATATTTATGAACTTTATTTTTATACATTTGTTAAAACAAAACAAAAAAAGAAAAGTAAACGGATCACACAAGGCTAATTGCAACTGCACGAAGAATAATAAAACCATAAATTAAAAACAAAAAAACACTGCTTTTGTATGTTTAAATACTTATAGAAAAATGGAAATCCTTGGTCAGTGTAGATGGTTACAATAAGAGAAAACAGTCTTCGTCTGTGAATTCTTCCAAGAAAGTTGTCTCTGCTCAGCAGACCTGGAGGTGCTGGATCTTGTGTTAACTATATTCAACCAATAATGGCTTCTTTCTCTCATTTGACCTAATGTTCTGAAATGCTTCTGAGGGGGCTGCAAACATATTTTAAAGACCTTATAGTGCCGTATGACTCCAATAAAGCACTTTGCTCTTAGACTGCTGGCTTACCTGTGGTTCCTAGGATATTTAAAAGTAGTATGGAAAGCAGAGCCTTTAGCTTTCAGGCCTCTCTTCTGTGGAACCAGCTCTCAGATCGGATTCGAGAGATAGACACTACTTTTAAGATTAGGTTTAAAACTTTCCTTTTTGACAAAGCACTTCCACACTATGTCTTTGTTTTTGCTCGTTCCCCTCACCTCAAACCAGTCACAGTAGATAGCTGTGTTTTTCCTTCCCACTGTCACCAAAGTGCTTGCTCACAGGTGGTCGTCTGAATCTTGGGGTTTCTCTGTATAATTGTAGGGTCTTTAACTTACAGTGTTAAGTACCTTAAGGCGACTGTTGTTGTGATTTGGTACTACATAAATAAAACTGAATTGAATAAATGTGGTCTTAAAACCAATCAAAATATTAACAAAGCCCAATCAGATTCCTCTGTAATTTGAATATGTAAATCATTTGTCTTTGTAAATTATTTTATACTTTTTTTTTTTTTTTGCCTAATGTCAGCTACTTATAATAAAATACTATGCAAAAGCGCTGGCTATAGCTTGTTTTGAAAAACTATACCATTTTAGTAATCAAACTATAAAGTGAGCATATTAGTAAGCAAGGTAGTGGCTGAAAGTCTGTTATGATAATTTTTGTTGACGTGTTTAGTGTAATCAGATATTTGTATATGTAATTTATCACAACATCAAAAAACAACAACATTTAACTCTTTTTTTTAACTTTATTATTTCTTTTTCAGATCAAAATACATTTTACTCTGGTCTTAGCGCTTCGTTTCATTGTTATGAATGACTACTGCCCCCGTGTGTTTAGAGCTCCTGCTCTTGTTTCTGCTTAAAGTTTTTTTATTTATTTATTGACGATCTAAAAGCAATCGAATAAAGTCACGTGGGCCTTTCCAGCAACATTTTTTGCGGCATTTTGTCTTTAAATGACAAAAACTATGTTTGACAATTAATTTAAAGGTCAGGCGTACGTCTACTACGCATGCGCGTGTTCAGATCTTGGTGTTTTAGTGTGAGCCAGAGAAGTGATAAAGTTTGAATGGCAGAAATGGGCTTTTAGGAGTGTGCCGTGTCCAAGTCTGAAGCTCAGTACAGAGGGTGCAGTGCAGGAAAAGAAAAGTATGACAGCCAACGAGGATCAAGAGGTATGAAAGAACGCATGAATGCTGTTAGCGTCTAACTGCTAGCTAGTTGACGGTAGCGTGACTGTTAGCATTGATCGGGGTGGTCCTCGGTTCCAGACAGCAGCCAAGTTAACAGACTGTTATTATTTCGAGTACAAAAGCTCAGCGACACTTTCCCAGCTCGTCCTGGTTCAGATGTCGCTCACGACACCTTCCATTCAGAAGTCTACAAGGTTAATCTTGTACCTGCAGCGACAAACAGGGCTTCAGCCCGTGTGTTAGCCGGCACACAGCAGTTTTCCACCGCTACTGTGTTGTTGCTTCTCCGGCTCCTTATGATGGTGACTTGTTTCGGCTTGGATACAAAGATCGTAAAAGCAATGAATTTAGCACATACGAGTGTATAAGGCCTTGTGACAGACCTGTCCTGCAAACCTTTGCTAAGCTAATGACTGCATTTCTCAGGGTTGTCTGGTAGCGTGCTGTCTGATGTGTTCTTGATGTACTTCAGTCCTGATGATATTCCTGTTACTTCACTTGTTTATGTGATCCCAGATGGAGCTCGAAGCTCTTCGCTCCATCTATGAGGGGGATGAATGTTTCAAGGAAATGAGTCCAGTTTCTTTCCAATTTAGGGTGAGTATGTGCACTGCACTGTCCAAGGCTGTGCAAAAATGATTGTCTTCTGCAGTCCAGTTTCCAGTTTCAGAACTATGGCCATAGAATTAAAACAAGAAATTTGAGCCATCATGCTCACAGCTACTTTAAAATGTTAACAAACCTAAAGGCTGAATTCAGTGTCAGTAACCTTCTCGTCTTTTTGAATATTACACAAAAGGTAGGAGAACTCGAGGACAGCAAAGCATTCATTCTGGACATCACGTGGCCTGAGATGTACCCTGAAACTGCTCCACAGATCTCACTTGAAGCTTTTTTCAACAACAGGATGTAAGTTCCAAGTATACTGATCCCTTAGTTTGTGTTAAATTTAAGTCTTTGAAGAAATGGTAAATGGACTGTTTCTTATGTAGAACCTATAGTCCTCATTCATGCACTTTTTTTCTATGGTTGAGTGCTTTCTAATATTTACACACACATACTCATCAGAGAGCAACTTGGAGTTAGTATCTTGACCAAGGATATTTGATTCAAATGATTCACTCCTCCATCAAGCCTCCAAAATTGGCCTTTTCACTCTTTTGAAAGAGAAAACTATTTTCATGTAGTTCTTTCTAACCAGCTTGGTGTGAGCACTTTATTCTTCAACACACCCTGAATTCTGTGGGCGATTTGTGTCATTTCTCTGTGTTTTCAGTTTTATTTTTTGTCCTCAGTTTGAATTTGTTAAACCAAGATTTTGGACTAACAGCTCTTTTAGAATTAGCTGTTGATGAAAAACTACTACTGCTACTGCTGTCAAACTGCTATCTTTGGCATTTTTCAGAGATTCAGCTAAAGAAATTAAACAAATTATGTGTTTTTTGCAACAGGCTGCTGGTAACAAAGTGTCTGAAGATACAATTTCAAGTTGGTTTCTTTGCTATTTGTCATGTGTGGTCACAACACTAGTTCATTGCTTGATTTTAACTGCATGAATGGTTCATAGGTCAGGGTTAAAAGGCTTAAAAAAGCCCTTTCCTCTGAAAAAGGTCCGGTATGAGGACCTGACCTGAAAGTAATTTAAAAAGAAGCCGATGGCCAAAGAGAAACTTTGAAAGACTCACAAAACACAGAACTTTTGCTTAAAAGAATATCAAAAAATGGCTTTTTATAACAAGAAACAAAGACTTTTGCACAGTACTGTATTTACAGTATTGGAGAGTGCAGGGTGAGACTGTGGCTGATGGACAGTACTTGAGGATTTTCTTTTCTTTCCATCATCTTGCTTTGAAAACAGCTCAGCAGAGACGAAGCAGCTGATCCTGGCAAAGTTGGAGGAGCAGGTGGAGGCTAACCTGGGAGCTGCAATGATGTACACTCTGTTTGAGTGGGCAAAGGAGAACCAGGAGACGCTCATGGAGAACCACAAGTCTATAGTAACGGCTGTGGTCAGTACATTATTATTTCCCAATATTACCATAATAAAGAACAGCGTTTCTTCCTCTGTGAAAAGTTTGGGTGTCATCCTCGACAGTATCTTTCAATTCACACATTAATAATGTTACTCGGTCTGATTATTTTTAATTGCGCAAAATTAATCGTCTCCGTCCTTTTCTCCCCCCACATGTCACTGCATTCTTGTCCACAGCCTTGTTACTTCCTGGATTGATTATTGTAATTCACTTCTTTTTGGTCTTACTCAAAAATCCATCCACAAGCTCCAACACGTCCAGAACTCTGCTGCCCGTATCATCACCAGGACCCCTTCTATCCACCACATCACTCCTGTCTTGCAGCAGCTTCATTGGCTCCCGGTCAAATATCGTATCAATTTCAAAATACTCTTGTACACATTTAAGGCTATTCATCATCTCTCTCCTCCATATCTCTCTAATCTGGTTAAGATCACCGCCCCATCTCGGTGTCTCAGATCTTCTTCTTCCCTTTCACTCTCCGTCCTCTCCCCCCGTCTTGCCACCATGGGGAGCAGGGCTTTCAGCTGCTCTGCTCCACGACTCTTGAATTCCCGACCTCCTGATTTAAGAAATATCTCTTCCTTCTCTCTCTTTAAGTCCCAACTCAAAACTTACTTGTTCAAAATAGCTTATCCCACATAACCTAGCCACTCTGCTATTTTAAATTTGTTTATGTCTTATGCTTTTATGATTGTGTAAACTGCTTGCTTTTATGTTGCTTTTTATTCTGTGTACAATGACCTTGAGTGTTTTGAAACGTGCTTTCAAATAAAATGTATTATTATTATTATTATTATTAGCTGGTAAAAGGTGGAAAATATCCCAGCTCCTGTTATGGTTTTGTTAGCACTGCATGTAGTTTTTTGCTCAGATCTCCAAAAGTTGATTCTGTTCATCTGTTTGTAGCGTTTTGTGGGAGAAACGTTTCATCACTCATCCAAGTGACTTCTTCAGTCTCAGCTGACTGCAGCTTTCAATCTTATAAACAGTACATTTGCATAATGACTGAAACCAGCCCACTGAAGGAACAATGGGCTGGGAGGTCAGTTCCTTAATCATAATTATGCAAATTCTCATGACCATTGATCAACAACCACTGACCACAACCCACTGATCAAAGACCACTGATCAATGGCAATGAGTACCATTCACAGAGAGTTGGGGTATGGCTGCAATCACAGCATTGTAAGATGGTAACAGATGTACCCTTAGGCCCCCTCCTCGATTCAGAGATGGTCTTTCCCTTTTCACATAAATGGCCTCCAAGATGTGTACATCCTCATCATTGAAAGAGTGTCCACTGGCCTGTAGGTGTAAATAGACTGCAGAGTCCTGACCTGACGAGGTGGCTCTTCTGTGTTGTAGCCAGAGGTTGTTTGGTTTCCCCGATGTATAAATCCTGACAATCCTCCTGCACTTAACAGCGTACACTATGTTACTCTGTTTGTGTCGAGGGACCCGATCCTTGGGGTGGACCAGTTTTTGGCGCAGCGTGTTTTGGGGTTTAAAAGCCACAGAGACCTGGTGTTTAGGAAAAAATGCATCTCAACTGCTCCGATACTCCTGACACGTACGGATCACTACAGGCCACTTAGTCAGCGGTTGTCCTTCTCTCCTGGATCAGCTGGAGCTTTCTTTAGGTGCCTTTCCATCTTTGACAAAAGTCCAGCTGGGATAACCACATTTATTCAGGGCCTTCTTGATGTGATGTTCTTCTGCCTCCCTGGCCTCTGTTTCAGTGGGGATGGTGTTCTGTAGCATCCTGACGACACCCAGTTTGTGCTCCAGTGGATGATGAGAGTCAAACCTTAGATACTGACCCGTATATGTAGGTTTACGGTACACATCAGCTTTTAGATGTCCCCCATTACTGATGGAAATCTCACAGTCTAAGAAGGCTAACCTGCCACTTTTCATATCCTCCCTGGTGAATTTGATGTGTCGGTCCACTGAGTTAATGTGATATGTGAATTGTGGTACATCCTGAGATTTGATTTTCATCCAGGTGTCATCCACATATCTGAACCAATGGCTTGGTGGTGTTCCAGGGTAGGATAGCAAAGCCCTCTTTTCCACTTCTTCCATGTACAAATTGGCCACGATGGGTGAAACTGGGGAGCCCATGTTTATGCCTGTAGAACTGACCCTTGTATGTGAAGTAGGTGGAATGAAGACACAGTTCAAACACACTTGGTCAATGCTGAGAGTGGTCCTGTTGCTGAGGTTGGGGTCATCCTGTAATCTCTTACGGACTACCTCCAACACTTCCATGACTGGGATGCAAGTGAACAGAGATGTAACATCGTACGAGACCATGGTTTCATCTGCCTCCATAATGACATCTCTCACCCTATCAACAAAATCCAGGGTGTTCTGGATGTGGTGTTCAGAGCTGCCCACCAGCAAGTTGAAGATCGAAGCCAGAAACTTGGAGATGTTATAGGTAACAGATTTGATCATGCAGACAATCGGTCTTAAAGGTGCATCCTGTTTATGTATCTTTGGTAAACCATACAGACTTGGTGTAGACTCCCCTGGGTACAGCCTGTGGTATGAGGTCCACTCAATAGCCATCTCTTCTTCTAACTGCTTCAGACAGTCTATCACAGTCTATAAGGTGGCCTAAGGGTACATCTCACAATGCTGTGACTGCAGCCATTCCCCAACTCTCTGTGAATGGTACTCACGGCCATTGATCAGTGGTCTTTGATCAGTGATCATGAGAATTTGCACAATTAAGAATAAGGAACTGACCTCCCAGCCCATTGTTCCTTCAGTGGGCTGGTTTTAGTCATTATGCATCTGTTTATAAGATTGAAAGCTGTAGTCAGCTGAGACTGAAGAAGTCACTTGGATGAGTGGTGAAACATTTCTCCCACAAAACGCTACAAACAGATTAACCGAATCAACTTTTGGAGATTTACTTACCTGGATGATTGAGCGTGCATCTTCCTGATGCACGCTTTTGCTCAGAATTTAGTGTTTGACTGATTGGCTTGAGTCATCAAAGTTTGAGGGGAATAAACCCAAAATGATTGATGATGTTGTTGTTGTTGTTGTGCAGACGCTGACGTCAAGCAGTGAGGTGAGTGAACCTGCCACAGCAGCAAAGAAGAAGGAAAAGAGAGAGCAGCTGACTAAAGCCCAGAAAAGAAGGATGATAAACAAAACAGGTACATGAAACTGTGTCCAGTAGCTCGTATTGTTGGATACGTTATAAAAACTCTGCCATATTCTTCTAAAAGCTCTTCAAAACAGTGCTGGTTTTAATTTGGGGATAATGGTAAACTTTTGTGCTCTGACTCTGAATTGGTCAGAGTTGGTCCTAGCACAGACGCCTGTGGAACTCCATAATTAACCTTCTGGAATTTCTTTGAGCGGTCTGGTAGGAGTGGGCTCTAAAAGATTGATCATTTGGAGGATGCAATTACTGGTTAACTCAGAAAGATCAACTGGAGAAAAGGTAGAAATAAATATCAATGGTATTTAATGTACATACATACCTTTACATCTCTGAGAAGTTTATGTGTTATTTTTTTCTATAATGGTTAAAATTTTGTTTGAAAACATTTATGAGATCATTACTAATTTTGGTTAAAGGAATTCATTGCCGAGTGGATCTCTGACTCTTTGTCAGCCTGGCTACAGTGCTGAAGAGAAACGTAGGGTTGTTCTTATTTTCTTCATTCAATCATGAATAGTAAGATGTCCTGGCTTTACAGCAGCTTTTTTTTTTTTTTTTTTTAATAGAGCAAATTTTTTTTTTTCCCGGTGAAGATTATCTAAATTATTGAGATTCCATCTGCATTGCGATATTCCTCTAGTAACTGATTGAAATTGAGGCTGATTATTATGACACAAAAACTATTCCTATTGATGACTGATTTTGTTCTTTTTCCAAGGCTAAAAGAGTCAAGTCAATTATGGCTCTGAGATTAACACAATAAAGTAAAAGCACCACCAGCAAGGCTGTTGGAAACATTTTGATGGAAAATCGTTAGACTGCATATAAAGATGAACGTAGCTGTCATGATGTCCCTCGTTGGTTAGTGTTTCATAATGCATCTACAAGTGTAATAATTGTATTTATATACAGTTGTGATCAGATGTTTACACACACTTAACTTGGGTATTTATGCTGTGGTAATTTTGGGTGTGATTTCTTTAAACAGTTCTTTTTCCTGGGTGGAATGACTATACAGTATTAAGTAGTGGAAGTAATGGTTTAATCCCCTGCTGAATTTGTGAGTTTGCTCAGTTACAAATAAATGAAAAGCTTCTCGTTTTTATGATAGTTTGAATTTCAAGTGACAGCATATCACCCAAAAATCCAGATAAACACGCCTCATTAATATTATACATTGATTTGTGTGCCATTGAGTGAAATGAGTATTTGAAAACATGATCCCCCGAGTGAGTACTTGGTGAGAAACACAGCGGTAAGGTGTTTCTTGTAGTTGGTCACCAGGTTTGCCACATCTGATGTTCTGTCTGTGTTCTATTTAAACTGCCACTTAAAAACTGGGGGCTGTTCATTTTGTCAGTTATCAAACATACATATTCAGCAGGGTATCAAATAATTATTTCTTTCAATATATATCATTAATGACTAAAAAATAAAAAGCAACGTTTTAATTTATTTTGGATTTTCTCTTAAGTATGAATACAGGCTCAAATATACACTTGCACTCACTTAAACGTTTTAATAGGTGAATGCCTTCATTCTTCTTGTCAACAATCATTAATGACGATGTTTGGCAGCACTCACTGGACTCACCAGTAGTCAGAACAATGGGAAAGTCCAAGGAACTCATTCAAAAGCTAAGAAGGAAAACTGTAGTTGTAGAAGGTCTATTGGAGCCATTTCTAAACAAGTGCAGATTTCAGGATCATCAGTTTTAAACCATTGTTCATTAATACATGTTATACGCTTTTGCCAAAAAATGGAAGACAACCCAAACCGTCCCCTTTAGCTGAGAGGAAATGAGTTGGAACAACTCAGGAAGTACTAAGGCTCAAGCCTGCCTGGAAGCTGCTGAAACACCAGCATCACTGTGCACAGTCCATTCACCAAGGACTGAGAGGGTGCTGACCACAAAACGTGGTCCAACCTTCCTTTATCTCAAAAGTTCCTGAAAGAGTAGTTGTCATACAGCTAACAGATCATCTGCAGAGGAATGGCTTATTTGAAGAGTTTCAGTCAGGTTTCAGAGCTCATCAAAGCACAGAAACAGCTTTAGTGAAGGTTACAAATGAGCTTATGGCCTCTGACAGTAAAACCCTGAAAGCCTCACTGCAGCATTCAATACTGTTGACCATAATATTTTAGAAATATTTAACTGCAGTGGTTTGAATCATATCTATCTAATAGACTCCAATTTGTACATGTAAATGGAGAGTCCTCTTCACACACTGAGGTCAATTATGATGTTCCACAGGGTTCTGTGCTAGGACCAATTCTGTTTACATTATACATGCTTCCCTTAGGCAGTATCATTAGAAGACGTAGCATAAATTTTCACTGCTATGCAGATGACACCCAGCTCTATCTGTCCATGAAGCCAGATAACACACACCAATTAGTTAAACTGCAGGAATGACTTAAAGACCTGGATGGCCGCTAACTTTCTGCTTCTAAATTCAGATAAATTGAGGTTATTGTTTTCGGCCCTAACAATTTTAGAAGTATACTATCAAACCAGATGCTTACTCTGGATAGAATTACAATATTGGCTTCTCTTCACTGGCTTCCTGTTAAAACCAGAATCTAATTAAAAACATCCTTCTCATCACATACAAGCTCTTGAATAATGAGCCTACACAGCACTTAACTCTCAGACTGCTAGGACTAGTGGTTCCTAGAGTATTTAAAAGTAGTATGGGAGGTAGCGCTTTTAGCTTCAGGACCCTGTTCTGTCCAACCAGCTTGCACGTTGGATTCAGGACACAGACACCCTCTCGACTTTTAAGACTAAGCATAAAACCTTCCATTTTTGACAAAATAAT
This sequence comes from Neolamprologus multifasciatus, assembly GCF_963576455.1. Classification (NCBI taxonomy): domain Eukaryota; kingdom Metazoa; phylum Chordata; class Actinopteri; order Cichliformes; family Cichlidae; genus Neolamprologus; species Neolamprologus multifasciatus. The sequence goes on from NC_140441.1 coordinate 45,267,501, forward strand.
TACAGTTGGATTAGATGGCCCTGAATTGTCCTCTAGTTATGCTGCAATAGGTCTAGGCTGCTGCTGAATGCAATGATATGCAGACCATATACGAGCTGTAGAAGTTCAACCAAAATGTGTCATCACAGAGAGAATCCACATGTAAATCGAATATTCACAGCAGTAACATTAGAAAATATGTAAAGTGGAAAGCCTTGGGAAACTTTGGGAATCACTTTCATGTATACTTGATATTCATTAATATAACTGTCATTAGACAGCAGTAAGAGGTTTATAGGTTAGCTTCATAATATTTGAATTCCTGCTTTCAGATCACAAAGGTGAGCTGCCCAGAGGCTGGAACTGGGTTGATGTAATTAAGGTAGGTGTCTTTTAGTGTTTTACCACCAGATGGTGCACTTTGTTCCTTTAAGCACTGTTGTTACAACTTTTTCTTATCTTTGTCCTCTTTCCTTGGTCCCTGCTGCTTGACCACCCTCCAGCATGTAAGTGGCAATGGTTAAATGAACATTGTTTGCACATTGTCAACATACAGAGTGACTTACTGTTTAATTTTGCATCCCTGCTGCAGCTCAGTAAAACTGGAGGGAAAGATGAAGACTAGGTTGCACAGACAAGCTACGTGAGGCTGATGGTGTCTGTAATACTCCAGCTACATGCGCCACTCAACATGACTGCTTCCACAATGAGGACAGTGTGTAAAACTGGATCTGCTCACAATCCCAGTTAGACTCTGACTGTAAGCTGAAAATGACCTGAAGGCTTTGCTGTGCTTGTGGTGGTTTACTTTTTTTTTTTTTTCCTTCCTCACTGCTAGTACAGCTACGGCCAAAGCTTTTAGCAGTCACGTCACTGCAAAATCAATTTTTTTTTTTATTTGAAAACATTTTTGAAATTCATGAAATCTTTGTGATTGCGCTTCATAATATCATAGAAACATGTTTAAAGACAGCAAAGTGTATGAAATTAACTTTTGGCCATAACTGTACATGAGACGGAGAACACATTAGGCTTTTGTTGAAGAGTGAGTCTCCTGCTCTGTGGTCTGTCAGGGTGAAGTGTGCTGGAGTTTGACTGATCTGCTGCCCAGCACTGAGCTGTTGGGGTTCTCAGCTGAAGCGTTACGCTGCTGTTACTGTGAGGTACCATGTGACGTGTTAAGAGCAGAGCTGCGTGTTACTTTTCTCAATATTTTCCTATTTTGATAAACGTCCCTCTGCCCTTTGAATTGTAAAGCCAGAAGTTTTTATATAGAAATAAAATCAATTTTATCTACTGCTGGTCTCAGAACATAATTATTCATTGGCTTGTCTTGTGATAACACTGTTTTGTGCTGCAGTCAGCGTCCATTTCTTGGAGCTGCAAATGGTCATCTTGAATCAAGAATTACTTATGGGTGCAAGTCCGCCAATACCTTTGTCTGAGGTCAATTATATCAGGGCTCTCCCATTGAATAAAAACTGACAAATATATATAAGACAATGCTGAGTATAATATGTGCCTTGAAGAATGTGATGTGGTTTCTCATCTTTCTCAAACAAAAGCAGGTAATTCAGCCTTTTTGAAGGAAGGTGCTATGATGCATATCTATTAAGATATCAAAGGAGCTTGGAAAGAAGAGTGACAGGACTTGAAGTTTTTCCAGTTCTTAGACCAAATGTGGAAGTGTCCCAAATTTTAAGCCCTAGTGACAGTGGTCCCTGAGAGCAGCACAAAACAAATTAAATCAAAACATACTCTGGTCCGATTTTTGTTGATGTGTTCACAAACGACAAGAGTATGTTAAATGAATTACTATACATTGTTTTAATGATTATAAAAGGAATGTACACATTAGTGAATTGGTGAAAACAAATGACATCTAGTGTCCCGTCAACAGCCATCTCCTACATTAAATATCAGTCTCTTATAAACACATGTAGGTTATACTCTAGAAGCCATTCCTGTAGACACTGATTTCAGTCACTGAGTACAATAAAGAAAGTTGCCATGTACACGTGGACCTTGTCCAGAGTTAAAAAGGAGTTAAAAATGCAGTTGCTTATTGTTGTACATGAAAAGAAAAAACTGGTTCAAGCTGATGATTGTTGAAGTAGCTGGTGACCCTACAGACTTGGAGCACAAGTGTCAGCCCAAGTTCAATCCCAATTTGTCCTTGATTAATATTAAATTTGGTTGCCAATGGTGTTCGATTGTCCTCTTATAGCATCACAAGTGCTTGTAAATATGACTGACAGGTCTAATGCCAGGCTGCTTTCCAGATACAAGTCACTACCTGGACCTGCGGTCTTTTCTGTTCTTATCTAGGCTTTTATCCATGGTCTTTTCGTTGTCCCCTCTGCATTTAGGGCAGTACCACTTTCCTTTGGGCTTGTAGGTAAGCCCCACACAAGAGAAGTGGAACCACTCAATCGGGCACTGATCATTGTCACAGCCGATCATTTCACCGTAGGACACTTGTTCACAGAGACAGTAGGTGGGCTCATTAGGATCAATGGCAAAGTCGACCGGTGAGGCATCTCGCTCTTGTTTAGCCTTACGTTTCTTTTTCTTTGCAGACTTGGACTTTTTCTCTCGGGGTGGAGGGAGGGACAGCTCTTCCACAGGGTCATCCAGAGAGCCATTGGCAGACTGGTGGCTGGAGTCACGGCTCTCGCTGTTGCGTTGACGTCGTGGGCGGCGGGTTGAGGTGCGTTCGGGGGCTGGGGACTCTTGGATGCTGGAACGCCTCTCTGTAGTGAGCCGCTCTGCCTCACTGGGCTCCTGGAGGCACAAGGAGTGAGAGTCCATTTGGCGGGAACGGTTCTCTACCAGTTCTGTCATCTGGGTCACTACATGGATCTTCTCATCACCAAGCTCCTGGCTAATGATGAGCGCTCTCTGTAGCTGGATCTGCAGACGTTTTCTCTGAGCTCCATCTTGCTCACCTTTGTATTTCTCAAACACTTCATCCACTTCATTCAGCACATCTGTAAAGTACAGGACATAATAATTAATGGGTGTTTTAAATGTAAAAAATATTAATAAAACAATTTTTAATTCAGTTTTATTTACACAACAACAATCACCTCAAACAATAAGAGAGGAATCCCCCAACAATCAGCCCCCTGTGAGCAAGCACTTGGCGACAGTGGGAAGGAAAAGCTCCCTTTAAAAACAACACAATCTTCAGGAGAATCAGGCTCAGGAAGGATAGTTTTTTTTTTTTTCTCTCCATGTTTCAATTCCTTAATTGCAGCTGTATTTTGAATATAGACAGGAAGTAGGGCTGGGCAATATGGCCTAAAATCCATATCACGGTATAATTTGAAGCACGTGTGGTAACGATATATATCGTGATATATTATTTTCTTCTGTATAACGTATTTTCCACACTATAAGACACACAAATCAAGAGTGTGCCTTATGTATGAATTCTGGTTGTGCTTACTGACCTTGAATCGATTTTGGCGTGCAGAAATCTGTTAAAATGTTTTAGTACAACTTTGGTAAGCTGCACTGCTTGATGGATTATCAGTGCATTACAGCTGCCGTAGTGAGGAGCTTCGCGGAGTAATCTGGGTCAAAAACTCTGTCTGCTTCAGGTCCCAAAGTCAAACAAACAGAGTTAAAAACGATCTAAATTCTTTCATCTTTAATAAAATCATCAGCGTTGCTGCTTTACCAGGTGTAACAATTAAGTTTAACATCCATGAAAACAGAATTTATTAAATTTAACGGAGTTAGAAATTAACAGGAAGTTAGCTCGCTGGTTTCCACCTAAACATTTCATACCATGTTCTGATTGAGAGATTTTTGAAACAAATTCAAACGTACAGCTCTGCTACCACTTCCAACATAAATGAAGACAGAAAACTAAACAGCAGTGGCGTTTGCAGGGTTACTGAAGTTGGACTACCTGGTATATAATGTTGTGCTACGTGATTGCTAGCGACACAGCTATGTTAGCATAACATTAGCACAGTGAAGCTGGAGGATGAACGCCAACTTTTTTCCACTCAATAAAAGTTAACGTGAGGGATTCTGGTGGTTAGGGACAAACCACCCTAACCACCAGTTGAAAGCATTTGGTCGATGCTTTCGACCAAAACAGGCGCAGCTTGATGACATCATCAACATGTGCTATCGCGATAGAGCGATATAGTCAAAATCTCTATCGTTGGCCAAATTTATCATATATCATTTCTATCGTATATCGTTTATATCGCCCACCCCTAATGGGAAGGTTTGTGGTAATGGTTAAATATGTTTTTAAATGTCAAGTGGATCAAATGCTCTTTGAACAATGGACAATGTATTTATGAGTTTTTAGTGGTCAATGTACCTCATTATTGGGAATTCAGTAAATAAAATCACTTGCCCAAAGACAAAAACAACAAGGCTCCCTCAACATCAAAGCTAACATGGCTTGATATCACAGCATCCAAAGAAGTGGAGGTATATTAGACAATGACACTGAAATAATGTCAGTGGTCACTGTTTGAGTAACCCTAAAAACAAATTCGTTTTACAAAATTCCATCTGGCACTTAAACATTACATGACAAAAGTAATCCAAGTAGCTGAAGTGGGTTTGTGGTTTAAACTATATCAGCTCCAACTCTAAGGAACGTATGCAAAGCGAGCAACAACATTTGACTTGTCTCAGGGACATTAGACCAGCTTCAGTAATGACAGGCAACCAAGTGAACGGCGTCCAGGTAAACTAATATTACCTGTTTGGCAATACAGCAGAAGCACGTGATGTTGGTAACTGACACACAGGGATGGGAAACCTACAAATAGGTTACCAGGACATCAGGATTTTGGAAATGCACACAGGTGACTAACTGCCAGCTAGCTGGCTTTATACGCAGACCGCACTTTAGGGACACCCAGCGTAAAATTACTGCAAAATCACCTTCCAGCACCAGGCTCTTCTTTACTTAAAGTGAAACTGGAGTTGGACCTAAACAGCAGGAGCATGGGCGAGGGCTGAATCCCAGTGTGGTCCCGCCTACAGGAAATGACGACAGTCAGTTGCTGCGAGAGGGATAGCTAGAGTAGCAGCTGTCTTGCAGCTCTGCAGTTCACACTTAATAGAGCGGAGCGGCGCGGAGAATGTGCATTGGCAGCCCATAAACACTGAATATTGCTGAATATAAAAATGAAATAATCATTCGAGCTCAGCCCGAAGTGTCAGGGACTTGCTGCTTATTCTGTGTCAACATGAGGCAACAAAGCAAAGGCTTTCCGGTACCGAAGGCTTTTGTTAACGCCTGCTCCAGGCCTCCATCAAGGACTTCATAACCAAACACACCTCACTGACAAGGCGAAAATGAGCTAAAGCGACTCTTTGTTGGGGAGAACCTGATCAGCTCATATCTATTAAAGCGATGCAAGCTGCTTGTGACATTAACCTCGGCCGTCAAACAGGCTTCACAAACAGATGACCGCACTTATTGATCTCCTGCACGTCTTTATTCTAATATTTCACTTCAGCATCTAGTGACACGAACAGACTTCGTTAAAAGCGGAGAAATCCTCAAGTTTAGGCGTAGTTTCCAACCGCAAAGAGTACTCAGCGAAAACACCGTGCGGGGACACACACTGCTCTTGTTCAAAAGTTGATTTTATACAGATAAGGTCCTAGTTTCTGGAATATGTTAGGCCGATTTTGCCGCGGGATACCACACTCCTTTTATTAAAACAATGCTTGTGTATCACGTCATACTGTACATGTTTTCCGATATCAAGTGTAATCATTCTGCCCTGCAGTTTGGTGCAGAGGGAGTATGTCAGAGCTATGCTAGCTGACGGATGTCCACCTCATTTTTTAAAACACTTTGCGCGTCAGTACGAGTATCCACATCTCAGTTCCGGGAAGTAAGAACGAGCACGGACATGAAGCTTTCTGCAAAATGGGAACCCGGGGCTCGTGCGTTCTCCACCATTTCAGCACAGCACGCGACACTGCCCTTAAAGCCTTACAAAGCGATTCGCGCGTGGGACAAGGAAATAGGAAGGCACAGTACCTTGATACTTTGCATCAATTTCTCGAAGCAGAGAAACATTTCTTTGTATGTCCAGGGGCAGCGACTCCACACATTCCAGATAATCCTCCACATAGTTGACCAGTTGTTGCGACTTGTCGGCATTTGGGAAATGGTGGCCTAACATCGTCTCTAAGATGCATAGAGGCAAAAAGTGCTGTGAAAAAAACAGGTAAATATATTGCTAAAACCAAATGCTTGGCGACTTTACAGCTTCTAAGGCAGTTCCAAGCAGCAGTTCACTTCAAACAACACTAAAGCCACTGCGCATGCGGGAGTATTTTCCCTTTATGGTTTTGTAACACTTCTCTCGCTTATCGCCGCTGAAGGCGTGTCCGTTTGGGGTTGCAGTATTGGGATTGGTTTAGAGTGACCTCATTATCATAATATTTTCCCGGGAAATATAGCAGTAGTTTAGGCAGAGCCCAAATTTGACCTAATGTTTCAGTTAAAAGTTTAGTTCACCATCTGTGTCCGAATGTGACGCTAATACAGACAAGTGTGTTTTGACGGAATTTCAAATACACTAGTGTTTAAAAAAAAAAAGAATATCATGAAAGCTTTTTTTTTTCATAATTTAAAAAGGTTAATTTTCTTATTTTAAATATAGGTTTCAAGGCTATTTTGTTTTATTTTCATTACCATGGCTTTTAGTTCATTCAAATGTGAAAAATCTCAAAATATTAGATTACATTTTGAGTTGGAATGTTTGCCATAAAGCCACAAAATAATGTATGTTTGAGAGGACTTCCCATAGTCTTTTTCTCCAAGTGATCTTTCTACTTCAGTAATTACTTCATCCAAACCATTTTTTCGACCCCATTTTACAAGAACACCTCAAAAAAGTCATACCATTAATTAATGTGTCAATCTTAAATATGACCAACCTATCTCAATTAATCGGCTATGCACCACAGGCTTTCAGTCTAGCAGTAGTTAAACCATCATGTATCATATCTATCCAACTCCAATTTGTTCATGTAAATGGAGAGTCCTCTTCACACACTAAGGTCAATTATGGTGTTTCACAGGGTTCAGATGGATCAGTTCTGTTTACATTTTACATGCTTCCTTTAGGCAGTATCATCAGAAGGCATAGCATACATTTATACTGCTATGCAGATGACACACTATCTATCCGTGAAGCCAGATAACACAGCAATTAGTTAAACTGCAGGAATGTCTTAAAGACATAAAGACCTGGATGGCCTCAAATTTTCTGCTTCTAAATTCAAATAAAACTACTTGTTGCTAAAATTCTTAGAAATATGGTATCTAACCAGATACTTCCTCCGGATGGCATTACCTTGGCCTCCAGTAGCGCTGTGAGGAATCTTCGAGTCATTTTTGACCAGGATATGTCCTTCAATGCACATATTAAACAAATATGTAGCGCTGCATACAATTATCCTGTCTCAGAGTGACGCTGAAAAACAAGTTCATGCATTTATTCCTTCCAGGCTGGACTACTGTAATTCATTATTATCAGGAAGTCCTAAAAACTCCCTGAAAAGCCTTCAGTTAATCCAAAATGTACTGACAGGGACTAGAAAAGAGAGCAGATTTCTCCTGTATTGGCTTCAGTGGCTCTCTGTGAAATTCAGAATTGAATTCAAAATCCCGCTTCTCCTTCCTAGCATCCCCAATAATGTCTGTCTATGTCAAGCTCTGTCTCTTGCTCTGTCTGTCTCTGCATCCATACCTGAGTTGCTATAATCAGCTTTTATTTAGTTTCCTGTTTTGTTTTGTATTTCTGCTTATGTCAAGTTTACTTCTCAGCTCATTAAAGCGATCGCCTTTAGTTAAACCTCCTTTTCCCTCTGCATGTGCAATTTTGGGTCCTGCTTCATCTCACCCTGACAAAAACTTTTACATTTACGTGAAAAGGGACAGACCATCTCTGAATCAAGGAGAGGGCCTAAGGGTTATCATCTTACCATCTTATAATGCTGTGATTGCAGCCATCCCCCAACTCTCTGTGAATGGTACTCATAGCCACCGATCAATGGTCAATCAATGATCACTGGTCAATGATCAATGATCATTGGTGATCAGTGTTTCACCACTGATCATGACATTTTACATATTAATGATCAAGAAACTACCCTCACAGCCTTTTGCTTTGCTAGTGCTGGTAGTTTCAGTCATTATGCAAATATACTCTTTATAAAGTTGGGGAAACCTGCAGTTAGCTGAGACTGAATGAGTTATAAAATGTTTCTCCCACTGAAAACACTTTTTCCAGATAAACAGAATCAACTTTTTGGGATTTCCTTGCGTGGATGATTGAGCATGCATCAAGACAAATCTTTAAATTGTGTTCTTGGATCTTCAGGAAGCGTTCTAACCAGCTCATAAAATAGAAAATCTGTTCTGATAAATTGCCAAGACTAAAACCATTAAAAGTCTTTAAAAAAGATTACTAAAATATATTGTGGAAATCTACCATGCCATTCTCTTCAAGGCTGATGATATAACAAAAAGGGGGAAGAGTGCTGCATTAGAATAACTGATAAAAGATTTTGTTAGCCTCAAAGAGGAAGGAGTTTTTATTCCATCATTAGGTACTGTGGTACTATTTTAAAGTTAAATACACAGATGTACTAAAAATGTGAAGTATGTTTTTTGTTTAAAGGGTTTTTTCTCTTACATGTTCTTTGGCATCTCATCATATTACTACCTGTTGCCAGTGAATCTAGTTAAAATGTTCCTCCAGGTGTTCCTTTTTAGTAACACTTAGTTTTCCACCCTTCTTACCCTTGTCCCATCTTTTTTTAGATGTGTTGCTCAAATTCAAAAGGAGTTAATATTTTGAATTGTCTCTTGGTTCTGCTGCAGTTACTTCCTGTTAAAAGGGAGATTTTTCTTCCCATTGTCACCAAGGGTCATCTAATTGTTGGGTTTTCACTGCATTATTTTAGGGCCTTTATCTTAAAATATAAAGTGCATTAAAGCAACTTTTGTTTTATATAAATTAAATTAAATTGAATTCACAATTTTCACAGCATCCCAAGTTTTTTGCAATTGGGTTCAATTTCAATTTTTGTTTATTCAGTTTTATTAATATAGCATCAAAACACCACAACAGAGGCTTTTGGGTAAAGACCCTGCAATAATAAGGGTTGTATATGAAACACTGAGCGTTGAAAACAGTTGTCTTTAAAACCGTCTGGCCATCACCCATCGAGGTTATCTTTGTAGTGAACATTGTACGCTCACCACAGGTCTAAAAGTGCAAACAACTGCGGGTCATAAAGAAACTAACATGAGGCCTATCTCACATCTATTGTTTAAAAAATGGCCACAAGAAAATCTTGATCCGTTAAAAAGGTACCGATGATGTAGTAGCTGTGATTACTAACATACATGAATTAAATCTGGACAAAATCTGGATTTCTTTAAAAATCAGAAAACACAACAGGGTACCCCTTGTTAATTGCAGCCTTCTCTGCTGAGGGAGGAGCACCAACTCATCATAAGGTGGCACTGGTGAACACATACACATTTTGTCAAAGGTTACTTGAATGTCTGTGTCTTTCAAAATATTGCAAATATAATCTTTTATTTTGTATGGCAGTCATTTTTAATAACAACACGGCAGGCACAGTTTTGGGCAGATTGTGTTTGTCCAGTTTTTAAATTCAAGAAAAAAGAAAAATCTAATAGTATGCAAATGTTCCTACTTTTATCATTTCAATGACTTTTCCCTAATCTTCTGCACTAGCAAGAGTATTGCAGTCTGACAGTCATGCGTGTGTGTCCTGCCTTGGGGATTAACACGCCTCTACTTCCTACAATGCAGCTGGTTTGTTTGTTTTTTTGTTGGATCTTTATTGTCTAGAAAATGTATGTTTGATGATGCACAGAACATGCAGAACTTATAGTTAAGCCATGCCAGCTTATACTTGAGTTATTTCACTATCTTAACCTCAGTGAGGTTTTTGTGCAGTTACCTGTAGCTTCACTGATGGTAAATGTAAAAAGAAAAACTAACATGTTTGGGTGCATTCAATGCAATCCTGAAGCGTCACGAGGATGACTGGCAGTGTCACCTGCTTGTGTGTTGTGTGTTTCTGGGAACCACCTTATTTCCTCTTTTCGTGTCACATGACATGTTTTGTCTATTTATGCTAACAGTCAGAAAGTTAACAATTTATATTTACACTAAGTGCACCTTTCACTCTGTAGGACACAGTATTTATACGTATATTCTTTTAAAGCCATGTTTGTGTTAAGTATATGTGCCGTAGCATGTCATTATTTGTGTTTGTTCTCTCGGTTTTTGACCTGGAGTGTGTATTGAACTTTGATTATATAGTTAATACTAGAACCTTCTGTACCATCACTGCTCATAACTACTGCACTGTCATTAGATTTAAGTTATGTTAGCTTAATTATGGCAACCTTAATTCTTACTGCTTTGTATATGTCAGTATCATAACAACACCTTTTTTTTACCACTAATATAAAGTCCTATCGCTATAGCTACTACTATTACTAAGACTGAAATACTTGCAGTTATGCTGTTTATAGTATTCGTTTCTACTAGCAGTAATAATAATTGTACTAGCCTACAACTTGTATGTCGACTTGCAGCATTACACTAACGTGCCAATTATAATTACAGATAATGACGCTCCGATCAGATCAAAGCGAACTGCTAGCAGCCGTTTAAGAGAGTGTTTTGTCAGACAGAAATCTGGAGTTTTGTTTTACTCATCGACCTTTCTGTTAACGCTGAGACTGTGGGTTCCCTCCTGCTAGCAGTCTTGTTGGTTTCGTTTCCTTGCTGTTGCTCATTTCTGAAGTTTTAAATCCTCGTAATTATTGCCTGTTGATGCTTTCAAAATAAAATTCATACTTCACGTTTCCTTGCAGAACAAGTCAAATCCTCGTTCCTGGCTGTGGTAAAATGCAGCTATATTGGTTGGCTGCTGCCTCTAAACATATCATTATTAATACTGTGTGTTGCTCATAAAAATTTAATATTCATGATTTACTGTTACTTTTGCATATGGTGGTTGTTGCTGTGGTTTCCCTAATGTGTGTTTGGGGGGGGGGGGGGGGGGGGGGTTAGCAGGCGATGAAGCAGATTTTCAGTGTCTTCTCTCTCTCTCTCTCTCTCTCTCTCGCTCTCTCTTCACAAAATTTCTTTCCTTTTCCTTTCTCTTCCCGGTCCCCAGTTCTGTCAGTTCTGACTGTAATAACCGACAATAAAAAAAATCCTAATAAAAATCCAGTAGACTATAACTATCAAGTGGACCAGTATAGCTAAAAGCAGTAATGGTCCACTTGGAAAAGTAAATCTGTTCTTGGCCTTCAGGAGAGGCCAAAAAAATTAACTAATTTCTCTGTCCACCTCTTCTTAAACTTAAATTCATCTACAATATTAATTCCAGGCATGATCACACTCTAAAACTTACATTTTAAACAAAACACATTACATTATATAGAACGGAATACTATTTAATAATTTATCAAAACATCAATTTGAAGTGGGAAGCATAGTGATACTTTGCACATTTTAAACGTAACTTTAAAGTTAAGTGCCTGTAGAAAAAACTATTATTATTTGTATACTACTAGAATGGATTTTGTAATTCCTTAATTTCACGTTGTCTACAAGGCTGGTTCTGTTGGTGGTCTCGTCCTAAAAAAAATAATAATAAGAAGAAAGTTCTTCCTCACCACCGTCGCTCAAGGACTGTCTAATTGTTGGGGTTTGCACTATAGTACTACAAGGGCAGCTTGCCCTATTTCAAAAAAAAAATTACTGAATGAGAAGCTGTTACTCAGAATAGTACATCTTCAGCGCTGACTGCGGATACGGATGCTTTTATTTTTTTAAGCATGGACTTCCTGCTGCTTGAAAAGTGAGGTATTTATAGGTCGAGGCGCGACGGCATCGCTCCAAAGCTCCTGGTTCCCCACTGCTCTGCACTTGCCATCATGCTGAGGACTGCTGTTTTCGTCTTTATCGCGTGCTGCGCGCTTTCAGGTAAGACCCCTAAACAATACTAATATTAAAATAAACGAGATCCATATATGAAAAAGAAAGGCGTAACTGACGTCAGATCTCGCTGTTAGTTTTGTGCTTAAGTGCCGCAGTAAGTGTTTAGAGTCTACAAAGATACTGTGTTATATAATATATAAACAAAAAGGCTCAAAATGAGGCTCTGTCTGTGTGTGCTTACCCACGGAGTTTGTCATGAAATACAATGTATGTGAAACTCTACTTCACAGGGACTTCCTAGATTGTGGGGGAGACAGAAATTTGTCTTTCGATATTGTTGCAAGACCGAGTCACATGTCTGCTGACAGATGACAGCTGTTGTTTTTAGAACATGATTTCCGCAACCGAATACAAACCTTAAACCTACCTTAAGGTTTATAACTTCACTATTCGTATTTTATTGATTGATTGATCAGTCAAGAAAATCGATTGATTGATTTGTAATAAAATTATTTTGTTTAATGTGCAGAGACCGTTTAAACTGATATCTTGTCAAATTATTTATAAGCACATTTAAAAACAACTCAGGTTGACCAAAGTGCTATACAGACTAATAATAGAGAGCAGAAAGGGAAAAGACATACACACACATTTCCATCATAGAAGCTTTGAGTAATCCCGCTGTACTCTACTCAAACTACTGTTTGATCCCATCAAACAGAAGTTTGAGCAGCTGGTAATGAAAGCACATTGGAACTTCATTTTGTTTAATTTCATTAAATGTAATGATAAAACTACCGTGTGAATAAATACATAGCCAGAACTTATTTAAGCAAAAATGTAAGCAATAAGAAAGTTTGTGTTTTCTTACCAAAGCCCAAAGTAACTAAAAGTCAGCTAATACAGCAACAGTAAAGTAAGAGTTCATTTAGTCTGGAATTAGTATGAATGCTGAAAAGGATTCTTTGTTTCTTTGTCCCACAAGCGCTGTCATTGGCTGGAGACACAAACAAATCCAAACCTTCAGCAACTGTCGCCCCTGCAAGTCAATTTGACAGTTCAACCAGCAAGCATCCAAACACCACCACCAAGCATCCAAACACCACCACCAAGCATCCAAACACCACCACCACTACCAGCAAGCCTCCAACCACCACCAAGCATCCAAACACCACCACCAAGCATCCAAACACCACCACCACTACCAGCAAGCCTCCAACCACCACCAAGCCTCCAACCACCACCAAGCATCCAAACACCACTACCACCAAGGCTCCAACCACCACCACCAAGCCTCCAAACACGACTACCACGGCTTCACCAACGCCCACACCTAGACCCTCCGCTGGCTTGACCGTAGGAGACTACAATATCACAAAAAATAAAAATGAGACCTGCCTGAGGGCTCAGATGGCGCTGCAGATCCGAAAAGTATCAACAAATGTAGGTTTCTTAATATCGACTGTCTAGCTTTTTCGTTTTCTTTTTGTTTGTTTTTTTGTTTTGTGGCATGTAAATTAGTCTTAACATAGCATATAGAAATTCTATTAGCAATACATCCTAATGAGTCCAGCACGAGGATGTGACTCAGCTTTCAGTGATTTAGTTGTCAGCATTCTGTCTTCAGGAAGAGAGAATTTGCTATCATGCAAGTTTAATTTCCTCATTTAGTTACTGTAAATGGTTAAATATTGCCAGTGTTTGTGTAACAAGACAATCGGGTAACTTACATGACCCATGAACTAGAGTTTCTTTAAAGAAAGTCTGCTGCTGCCTTGTTATCTTAAATGAAGTGTGTGAATGTGTGTGTGAATGGGTGGATGACTGGTTGTGTAGCGATTTGGGGTCCTTAGGGACTAGTAAAGCACTATACAAATACAGGCCATTTACCATTTACCATTTGTTCTTCTCTGTTTATTTCCAGGCAATCTTCATTGTTCAGCCACATCTAACCAGTACTAAAGGAAGTTGCAATGAAAACAGTGCCAACATTTGGATTTCCTTTAAAGAGGGCTTCATTAACTTCAACTTCACCAAGGTACTTGGTGAACTCTTTTCCCAAAGCCTGTGACATATACAGCATTATAAGATCAAAATGAGGTGGTTAAAGAGGTGCTGAGGTCAGCCAATCATTCATCTTAACCTGAAATTACCACAGTTACCCTATCCTGCACATTTATGACAAGAACGTCAATTCAACCTCTGACGTCCAAGTCATGACAACCTTAACTTTGCAATCTTAGGATAAGATAAACAGATAGATACCTTATTGATCTCAGCCATGGGCAATCAGAATGTGTAATTTCTGTTTTTATTAAACTGAGCTCTAGGTTTCAGGAAACAAAGTAAATAATCATTCTAACGTCAAATAATCACATTTCCAAAAAAGTCTGTTCCACATTTCTCCAAGATGTAGGATTAGGGTTAGCACTTCAGAGTGTTAACAGTTTCCTTGACGGGTAAATCTATGTAAGCTGGAAATACTAGTCAAGCAAAGTAAATTGCAGAAGTGTTAAAAGAGAAGTAGCCCATAGGGAAACTACATCAGGCGGCTTCGCCCTACTGCATCCATGTGATTCATTCTGTGGTTTTGTAAGTGATAGTCTATCTGAACATTTAAAGTGTTTATGTCAAATAAAATATACAGCTGAGGTGTAATTATACCACCATCTGCAGCCTGGCCGTCCTTATGTCATATTTATTATGCACAAAAATTAATCGATTTGAATTTATTATCCCAGAGAGTTGGTTCTGCTCACTTGAACATTGTGTTTCCAGCGAGAGAAATGTTTCGAAATATTTCGCACTCATCCAAGTGACTTCCTCTGTCTCTTTGATTGTGCTTCCACAACTCCCATACAGTGTGGGCACACGGAAGAATCAACTGTCTGGGATTTCCTTTGCTGGAGGATTGAGCGTGCATCAGTTATCATTTTCAAAGATGCAATATGGATTCATAGCCAGAAAAAAATAAAGATAGAAGGAAACATTTGTAATTAGTTTGCCTCCAAAATAAATGTTAGCTTAGTAGAAGTGCATGCTGCTCCTGGCGGCAACTTTACTGTAAGTATAAAAACATCCAACAGCTTTTAATAAAAGCCCCACTTGTGAACTGGTCTCAATAATATCACAATAAAGAAAGACACACTGCTGAAAATCAGCTTTCAGTTTTCAGAGTCAAAGCTGACCAAAGCTTCTGGGACTCTGGGTTACTTTCATTTTCTTTCTTTTTTTAAAGTGAGGTTTTTTTTTAATTCTGTACTCTACTGCAGTAGTAGTATAATATACTTTAATATAGTGCTATCATATTAAATATTAGATTGTAGTGGTTCTGGCTAACCAGATTTTAAATAGAAAAGCTCAGACACGACAGCAAGGAATAGTAGATTGCTTTGTTATGTAGGCTGGTCTCAAGCATATGTCCGGGGTTAAGAGGAAAACAGTAATACATTGTCAAACTGGTCGGATGAGCTGTTTCCTGTTTCACACTTCAAGTTCAAATGCTAGCAGCATGTGTACGTGCTGAAACCTGTTTATCTGTTGTAAATGAGCACAGAAACCCTCCGACCCAGAAAAATGTTCAGTGTTTGGATTCAGTAAAACGAAAACCAAAATGTCACATTCGGACACAGTGTTTCAGTGTTACATTGTAAAAGGTTCCCTGTTTTTTATAATTCCTCAGAATGTTCCTAATAACACCGTCTACGTTGATGCCGTGTCTTTCAGCTTGAACTACCCTTTAACCACTGAAGGTAAGTCAATGTTTATTTCATAACATTTTCACTGATGAGAGTTTGGACTCACTGGATGTCCCCTGATACTTTAGCTACAGGTAAGTGTTGCACCCGGATGGTAAACACAGAAAGAACACAAGCTGTTGTTGCCTTGTTTGTGTGCCTGCTCGACAATATACAGACAAGACCTGTGGAGTTACTGTTAAGCATGTCATGCTACTACTTTCAGTGTAATACTGTTTAACTCGATTGTCGCGATACTTGATCAGCAGTCTGTAAAAACTGTCTTTCTATTTCACACTTGCAGGTACAATTTACAAGGCCATCAACAAGTCAGTCCATCTGTTCCCTGCACAGATTGGACACTCCTACTCCTGCAGCGCTGATTCTATTTACATGGGCAACGACCTGTCCCTGGATGTAAACTCTGACAGAACACAAGCCTTCAATCTGACCAAGAACAACTTTGGCAATTGTAAGTGTCCCTGTGAAGAACAATTAATCATTAAACCATCCTATCAGTCTCAAAAACATTGTTAGAGCCAGTATTGGGATGGCTGTAGCTCAGGAGGTACAACTGCTTAGCTACTAAACAGGAGGTTGGTGGTTTGATCCCTGGCTGCTCCAGTCTGCATCCTTGGGCAAGATGCTAACCCCAAGTTGCTTTCTATACATTGGAATGTGTGTATGTTAGATAGTAAGCACTTATGTATAAAAAGCATAGAAAGTGCTAGTGTGAATGAAGCAAGTTGTATAAAGTTCTCTGATAGAGTAGAAAAGCGCTATATAAGAACCAGTACGTTTACAATAATGGAAGCAGGAAATGTCCATCGAGTTAGGTTTGGAAGTACTCTAGTCTAAATGTTTTCCATTTCAAGTCAAAAAGTTGTAGTCTCTTATTCTCATTTGTTCTAATGGAGTCAAACAGTAGGTTTGGAATGACTTTATTTCTTACAGCAATGCGTAACTTTCAGACTTAAAACACTTTATCTTTCATGGGGATTTAAACTTTACACATCCTATTTGAATAATATTTTCCAAACAATATTTTACGAAATGATGTAATATGATCAGCATACAAAAATGTGTATAAAGTTAAAAACCAAGGTCCTGAAGCCAAAGCAAGGAAGCAGTGATTATTCATTGCTGCATCTGTAATAGTCCTTAAAAACATGTAACGCACAACACACGGTTGAAATTTAAAAAATCGGATACTTCGTCATGAGTGGCTTTTCATCATTAGAGTTTCCAACAGTGGAAACTAAAGCAGCTGCGTGACAGCTTGACAGCTCTGGAATGCAGCTCAGGAAGAACAGGTTTAACTGCAGTCCTAAGCAGATTTCATAGAATAGTTAAGTTTCGTGGAATGCATTCATGCTCCATTGTCTTTGTCAGTTGTTGGATTGAAGAATAAAATTTAGCCTGAACTCTGTTACAGACATCCACAATCTTCCAAAAGTGACATTTGACATTTTATCAGTTCTTAGAAAACTGGTCACTTAAAAAAGTGATATGTTGTTTAAATGGGAGTGTGTGTGTGTTTTCCAGCTGACTACTGTCCTGCGGACCAGCGTAGTTACAAGATTGCCATTGGAGTGGGAGTGGCACTGCTGGTGCTCATCGTGGTGGTGGTAGTGGCCTATCTGGTGAGCCGCAAGAGGAGGACCGATGGCTACCAATCCCTGTGAGGGGGACTGGCCAGAAAGGGCTAAGCAGTCACTAAGACCTTCTTAGGTGGATGAAGGGGATCTTTACTGAAACCTGTCATTTCTGTCTTTGTCTCCTAATTTAACTGGTTGATGGTTAGTTACAGTTTTCATTCAGAGGTTCCTGCGTATGTGTGCCACTTTAAACAGCTTGATTGTACAATTTGAGAATATAAAGGTTTTTAAATTTAGTTTTAAACGAGTTAAATGTAGATCAGTTTGAATAACAAATGCATACTGGTTTTCATTTTATTGTCACTGCCACACACTCCATACAGTCAGGTTTTGAAACGCCAGTATGACAAGTCGAGCGCTTGCTTTGTCATTTAATGCCAGTTGCTAGGATGTTTATTTGCGTCACTATGGTACATAAGCAGTGTTTGGATCACAGAGTTGTATTGTTCATTATTGACAACAGCGGGCCCCCGTTATGAGTCATAATCCAACTGTTGCTATCACTTAACTCAAGAGTTGTGAAGTAAAAGTCATTTTTAATCATCTTTTCTTTTAAAATTAGAAGCAGCCTATTTTTAAAAGCCTTACTGATTTTTTTTTTAACTGTTACAGGATGTTGTATTAAATGTTTTTTGTTTTTTTTTTAATCGCATCTTGTATGCTCTTAATTTTTTTCATAAAAAGGGAGGTGATGGTATACTGTGTTTGGATCATTAGCTATCATCAGCTGAAGGGATCATCAGTTATTGCACTGATCGTTGTCTCAGCCTACTTTCTTTGCCTTTGTCAAACTGTAGTGGAATGGAGCCTCCATGTTGGTCAATAATGACTTTAGTCTAATCCTGATAAGATTTTTAATGGCTCATGCACGTTTTATTTGGTGTTTATGCCGAATAAACAACAATGACACAAGGGAACCCCTAATTGGCAGTAGGGAACTATGCAGTTTAAACAACAGTAACTTAAAGTAAGCTGTTCATTTGCATTTTGGGTTCATTTGTGTTTCTAATTTGGATGTCAGATAAAGAACAAATGTTTGGTTTATTGTGGCTTATTCTAAAGTGGTCAGTAAGAGAAATATGTAAATGACAGTCCATTTAAATTTTAGAGCGTATAAATGTTGAACAGCAGATTGTTTTGTTTAAAATTCCTGCAACACAGAGAAGTGAGAGGACATCTGAACCCACTCAATCTATGTATGTTTGAAGTTTTTTAAAAAGAAAGAAAGCAATAGGAATGTCAGTGCTATTACATTTAACTTTTGAAATGCACAAGCTAAATTTCTCTGTAGGTTTGAAGCAGGGAAGTAAAAAGCTCAGAGAGATGTCTCAGGAATTGAACAAATGCAACCAAAACCTTCTGCGTGCCACCGTAACACCATACTGTACCAACAAAGGAGTTTCTCTCCTAGTGTCAAATGTATTCGTGTGAACCAACTCTTCAGTAATACTTTAAATGATTATTTGTGTGCTTTTGTTGATGTAATAAAAAAGGGATGTTGTGATGTTATAACTGGTGACTGGCAGCTCCACTCTTACTGTCAGGGCAGGCAGAGGCTGTGAAATGAAGACATCAGCAGAAAGGTTAGACTTTACTGTTGTGCACAGCATGTGAGCACTTTGTACCTTGTTTTTACGCCCTTTTCCAATAAAAATGATTATATTATTTCTAAATATGTGTCTGTGCTGATGGTATCACAAAACTGTAGAGGGCATAGCAGCCGTGGCACAACTGCATTCTCCACATACTTCTTTTTCCCTTTTTTTCCTTTCTTATCGTGGCCCTAATACTCTTTGTAGAAAAACCATATCTACAAAAGCCCCCCCCCCCCCCCCCCCCAAAAAAACCCCCAACAACTTAGAGATTAGTGTTGGAAACAGCAGAGAGAAAGAGCATCGGAAAACCAAAAACAGAGTAGCTGAGATCATAATAAGCAAGAATGACAAACTTTACCTTTCTTATGTTGTCTTTGTATTATTTTCAGTCAGGTAGTCAGGTATAACTAAAAAAAAAAGCAAACATAGCAGCACTAAATATGTGTCATGATGAAAACACTGTGGGAAAACTGCACTTGTACTCAGAGGTCATCCTCTTGGTCTGCCCCCAAGAGGTTACAGCAGCTCGTGCCAAAAACCGATTGTCTGCCAAAAAGTGATTTCCAGTGTTTACAGGTGTTTTTATTATATGTAATGTCTTTACTTATATTGGTTGTTACGTCCCTCTGCAGCCTCTAATCTGCTCAGTGTGTTCAGCTGGTGCTAATTGGCCACACCTAGTCAGGTGTGGATAAAAGCATACCTGAGGCAAGCTTCCAGGGAGCTCCCTTGTCTTTGCCTTGGTGACATCAGCCATTTTAGCCAACCTGCTATGCCATTTTAAGATAAAACCTCTTCTCACCCATACTCTGGTATTCATCTCCTTTTTTATATTGCGGCTTTTGAGCCGGGTCGTAACATTGGTAAATAGACTAAAGTGAACAGGGTTTACAAAGAGGTTATATGGTAAGATGGTCATCTTATCAGCTTGCTTGCTCACTGTACATTTTATACATAGCTCTGTGCAATTTTTCCATACATATTTCTGTACATTGTTACATGTATATACGAACTTCAGTTGCTTATGTATATAGGAACACTTTGTGTCTTCCTTTTATATTCTATAAGAGCTGTGTAACACCCAAATTTCTCATCCGTGGGAAAATAAAGGTCTGTTCTATTCTATACTGTGTAAAATGTGAAAATTACCTCTTTTTCAAGTATCTTCATGACTCTGTGTTATTATACCTACATTATAAGCAATCGAGTACTTTTTAGCTATTTAAAATATGTTTACAGAATTATTGTTATATTTGTTGTAATGTCTGCTGTCCTTAAAAATGACATTTTTTAATGTCAACAAGATTTTTTTTTATGGTATTCATAGAGGATATTTAAACTTTGCCAAAAAAAACAAACTCTGCCAAACACCCCCCCCCCCCCCCCCAAAAAAAAAAAAAAAAGAAAAAAAAAAAGAAAGAAAAGAAACTGACTACGGCTTCTAACTTGTAACAGGAATGTTGTTTGTGGCGCAAGGTGACTTGATATGATTCACGATGGATACATTTGACATATATTTCACATTAAAAAATATTTACAACAGTTTAAAAACAGGAAATCCCTTTTTGCCACTACACCCCGATAGAGGATTGGGTGGGTCGAGCTTCCCTACAAAATCCCGAGGTCAGCACATAAACGAGGGAAACTGGCGAGCTGTCTGGACGAAGTTGCAGCGGATCTTGTGATCATGGCAGGTAAAAATATCGATATAATTCAAATCTAAACGATGGTGTACTAGCAGTACACTAGAAAAAATATTATTGACATTATTATCGACATTTGTAGCTTGTTGTAACTGTAGCCTCTACAAAAAAAAAAAAAAAAAAAAAAACCATCGTGAAACTAACTGATCAGCCGTCTTGTGATACAACACCCATCGTGTTTGCACACGGGTGTAACCATCATTTGTACAAATCCGCTTTTCTGGGTTTTTGTGGGTTTTTGCTTCTAACCAGATGCAGTTTTCCGCGCTATCTTTTCAGCGCCCTTCTGCTGATCATCACACTGTGTCAATGAGCTAAACAACCAAACAACTGTAATCTCCACATTTCGACTTTTTTCTCAAAGCAGATTTTTGGCTTTAATTGCGAATTTCGACTTTATTCTCAAGAGGAGCAATTTTATTTAATACTTAACAACCTTATTTCTCGGTGCTAAATTTACGATGTCCCCGCTTTGGTTTAAGGGGAAATGAGAGAGCAGCAGCGTCTGATAAAATCCAGATGTCGGTGTTGATACTGAGGCATGTTTGCCATCCAGCTGTTTCTGCTAAATCTGCACATAGACTGCTGTTAGTGAGTAGAGAAACAACAAATACCCTCAGCACTGTTATTACAGTACAGCACAACCCCACGGTGAAATCTGCGTTTTATTGTCACCCTCAGAGATTCTGGACTCTGAGTAAACACAGTTATAATGTTAATATAAACCCAAACTTATATGAATACCGCTGTGATTTGCAGTGAAGTTTAGCAGCACAGTTTGGATACTGAGCTGAGTCAAAACTGCAGCAGTAACAGAGATCCTTTCACTGCTGCTTTCAGAAGAAGTACCAGCTGTGGAAGAAGCCATCAGCCCAGCTCAAAGTCCTCTGGTCACACTCACCTTCCAGAAACACATCCACAGGAAAGAGAAATACCTGGAAGCTGAACCCAAAGCTCTGGGGGTATTGTGTGTGTGTGTGTGTGTGTGTCTTCAACTTCAACTAGTTTATATATACACACTATATTGCCAAAAGTACTCACTCATCTGTCCAGATCATTAAATTCAACTGTTCTAGGTTTATTTTCTGACACCTTTTCCTGACTTTACTTCAGATCACTCAGATCAGCCTCAGTGTTTTCACGATGCTCAGCACCATTGTGTTTCTGAGTAACTGGGGTAATACGTACGCTGTTATACCTTTCTTCATCTCATCTCTCCTGGTAAGTTTGCAGACACTTCACACACAGCATTAGATGAGCAGATAAACTATATAAGACAAGAAAACTTGCATTCTTCCTAACTACTTACATCCCAAGTCCAGCTAGAATAAAAGACATGAAATGTTTTCAAATAGTGACATCTTTGCTGCAGGACAATCACTGATCTGCAAAATGACACCGGCACTTAACAACCTTGCTTTTATATAAGAAGATAACCCAAAATATAGAGTTCTCTGTTTCAAAGGGATGTAGTAAATAAGTGTAGTACCCATCAGTGTAGACTCAGAGTGACTGCAACATGTTGGCAAGCTGTCTGTGTTAGAAATTAGATTATAGTTATTTAATTACCTTCGCCAGTCTGTTTAATTGCAGTCATCCAACTACTACTAGCAATTGACAGCTAAATACAAGAAAGTATGCTGAATGAAAATATTGAGTGCAAATTCTACTCTACTGGAGCACTTAAAGCATTTTATACAACATGTCCCATTCATACAAGCACTTCCTTTCATGCCTGAGCGCTTTCTAGCTAACAATCACACTGCACTGAATCCACTGAGGGCAACCTGTACATAGTATCATGCCCAAGGATGCTTTGGAACACAGACTGGAGTAGCCAGGGATCGAACTACCAGTTCATAGAAAAGTTGCACTACTTGTTAATTCTGTTAGTTGGTTAATTCCAGACTTGGGCCTAATATCAGCCTTCTTGTGTGTGGTTTTGTTCTCTGTACAGGTGATAATAGCTGGGAGCGTAGCTGTAGCAGCAAAGAATCTTCATCTGCCAACAGTGAGTTTGCACACAAGCATGCACATACAACATAACAGCTTAAAAACAGCAACCACAGAGTACGGGAAGATATTTTCCATATCAGTTAATGCCACTGTTGAAGTCCCCTGCCACAGAAACAGAACAGCTCAGTCTCACTTCCTTTAAGAATCACTGAGTAAGGCTGAATGCAGCTGGTTGTTACACATGTCAAGTGACCTTGTCCCTGACATTTTACTGCCAGGACTGGCAGTGACCAGTACATGCAACAGCACATATGGCCAGGATGTAGAAGCAGTACTTCTCATAATACAGCAGACAGACACCAACAGTCACCTTGTTAGCAACTAGCTGGAAACAAGTGGGAGGAGTGAAACTGACTTTTTATATCAGGATTGAAATTTAAAGTGTTTTTTTTTTTTATATCTTCTTACACAATGTATCCATGTCTCCAAGCAAATAATTGTATCAGCTGTTTTTCTCAGCTAAGGGCCTGCTTGGTGATGCAGATTGTGGCGTGTGTCGCTTCCATCGTCAATATAGTCTGCACTCTGATTAAGGATACCACACCCTATTACTGCTGGCACTCTTACATGATGGACTATGGTGAAATCTGCCATAAAATTGAGGTGAGTAACAAATGCCTTCTTTATAAGAATATTGTGATTATATTTAGTTGAGCTACATTCATTTTATTTTCAAATTAGTGGAAGTAAGGGAAGTGTCAAACTAAGAACCATCCATTGTCTTCCATTATTCTAATGCGGGAAAATTCTTGAAAGAGTAGTGTGAAATGCACTACACACAGGCACACACAGGCACACACAGGCACACACACGCCCAGGTCTTTGTTTTCAGACACCAAGTTTATTTATCGTTGTTTGTGATGACCGACCACAGTCTGACAGCTGTCGGTCACAGCTGATCTCCAGCCCCCCTCCGCTCCTCTCCCGTCTCACTGTAAAGGGTAAGGAAAGCATCATCAGTCCAAAACGCCATCAGCTGTTCTCACCTGCGTTTCCAGCACCGCCCCGTTGAGCTCACCGCACCACTCCTCCCCTGCAGCCGCGCCCGGGACCACACCTCCGCCACAAGTAGTTTTCAAACAGCTAACAGATCATCTGCAGCATAATGATTTATTTGAAGAGTTCAGGTTTGAGAACTCATTAGTAAGGACGCTGGTGAAGGTTACAAATGATCTTCTTATGGCCTCTGACAGTGGACTCGTGTCTGTGCTTGTCCTGCTAGACCTCAGTGCAGCGTTCGATACTGTCGACCATAATATTTAATTACAGAGATTAGAGCATGACATAGGAATTAGAGGTACTGCACTGCAGTGGTTTAAATCATATCTATCAAATATACTCTAATTTGTTAGTGTAAATGGAGAGTCCTCTTCACACACTAAGGTTAATTATGGAGTCCACAGGGTTCTGTACTAGGATCAGTTCTGTTTACATTTTACATGCTTCCCTTTAGGCAATATTGTTCTGGGTATCGCTTACATTTTCACTGCAGATAATGCCCAGATTTATCTGTCAATCAAGCCAGATGACATAAATGGCATGGACAACCAAGTGTGGGCATGCAATAACTCGAGAATGAGACAGAGCAGAAGTTTGAAATTAACATTATGGGTGCGTCTACTACGAATCTTGGACAACCTTGATCCCAAAGTGATCATGATCACAGATTTTCAGAAGTTTTCTGAAAATCCCGTGAATGCGATAGTGTAGGATTTTTCAAAAAGATGGCTTGGTGCATCTACTGGGGTAACTGGCAGCCACCAGTATTTTCTCTGTATTATTGTAAGGTCTCTATGGTAAAAATGGTAAATGGCCTGTATTTGTATAGCGCTTTACTAGTCCCTAAGGACCCCAAAGTGCTTTACATATCCAGTCATCCACCCATTCACACACTGGTGATGCCAAGCTACATTGTAGCCACAGCCACCCTGGGGCGTACTGACAGAGGCTATCTCACAATATAAAGCACCTTGGGGCAGTGGCCTTGTGATATGGTGCTATTTAATTCAATATAGTTTTATTTATTTATATAAATATGGAAAAACTACAATTATAATAAATGTAAACAATATAAATGAAATTGAATTGAAATAGGTGGAAGAGTAATGTGACGGCACTTCACAGTATGCTAAATGCACAATTTAATGAAGGAAGTTGAGCTGAAGAATGACATGAACGATGTCCATATGTCATGTGTGTGTATCGTGTTCTATTTACAGAAAATCAATGCCCACTTTTGTGCTGGAGGTATGCTCATCCAGGCGACTCTGTTTGCCATCTCTGTTACTTTGGCTGCCTATTGCTGTAAGGTGGTCAACTGTTGTGGGCCACCGGCTAAACTAGTGAGTAGATGCTCATGATCGCAATCGCAGTGCACTGTCACATTGTCATATTCATTAATGCCTACACGCAGGCATTTGGACATGTGTGGAGCCAAACTATACTTACAGTTTTGAAATACCCTGTTTGTGTGTCTCCAACTAGTTTTTCGCTGAGAATGTAGTGGCATAATCTTCAAATATTTGGTCAGTTTGTCGAGATAGAGCCTTTTTGCAAAAGTGCTCTGACGTTTTCAAAGACAGTTGTTCCTGCTGCCAGTTAACTTTGTTAACTGTTAGATTTGTGCTCACAATCTTTCAAAATACACAAACAAGGTATTTCAAAACTTTACTTACACTTGTGCCATTTGTGGTTTTCAATGCATTCTGGCATACCTGCCCCAAATCCACTTCATGGCAATCGATTATCTTGCCATGACTTTGATGGGTGAGGTTGAACAATAAAATTAATTCATGAACACAGCAGAAGGGTCAGGAGTGCCAATATGACTTAATTAAATAATCCATTGAATAACTAATTGTGTAATTAATTAATTACAATTGAAAACAACTAAATAAAAAATTATTAAATCTTTTACATGAAATTAATTGACATGATATTATTGATTGATTATTTATATATCTAATTAATGATTTATTGTCAATTATAATTAATTATTTAACCATGGCACTTGAGGCCCTCTACAGTAAATTAATATTTTTTTGTTATCCCATCAAGAATAGGCCACACAATCATTGTTACTAACTTTAGACAGGGCTCATAGAGGTAATGATATTCAACCTTATTTTCTGTGCCTTTCAGCCAGTGATCACCGTACAAGCCCCTCCCGCCCAGGAGTGAAGATGGGACAGGCGCAAAAGACTCACGTACAGCCACGAAAATGCTCCAGTACAGTCTTGAGTTAAAACCAAATCAGTATTTTGAGAATAATAATCATGCGTAATGTCAAGGTGTGATAAACCCATTACCACATTAAGTGGCACTTTACCCTCCATTATATATACATATATATATATATGTATATATACACATACACACACACACACACACACACACACACACATACATATATATATATATATATATATATATATATATATATACACACACACATATACATACACACACACCAAACAGAAAACAGGGAGACTTCCAGGCCAAGGAACAAGGCACATTAGCCAAATCAGTTCATGGAGGTTGACCAGGAAAAGAAGAAGCAAGAAACTGAGACTTGGTTAATACGACTATTAATTTGTGCTTGAAGATGTCCTGTGAGCCGCCTATTACGCAAGCTGTTAACTCTCAGAAACTTGTCCTCTGATTCAGTTGTGTCTTCGGGTTTGTCAGACCTCTTCCTGTCAGAGTTTGTTACTGAGCCTTTTGATGGTGAAGGAAACTGTACTCACTGACACCTTGACTTTCTTTGCAATTTCTCTGTAGGACAGACCTTGCAATAAATAACTGGAAAAATTGGAGGGGTCTAAACGTTTTCACCTGTAGTGTACATATACATATTCATATACAAATAGTTTGCACTTCAGTCACATCATGGCTGATTTAAAATCCTCTGTGGTAGTGTACAGAAAAATATGGGCCAGACTTATAGCTCAGGGAACCATAACTAAGATTATACCCCCAAAACAGTTATTCAATTCAGTTTTATTTATACAGCGCCAAATCACAACAACAGTCGCCTCAAGGCGCTTTATATTATAAGGCAGACCCTACAATAATACATACAGAATGGAAGGATTAGTTATCAGTCATGTATAAAAACTAAAGATTTTATTCTGCTTTTTAAATAATTAAGAGAAAGTGACAGAAACAAGACAAAAGTTAGGCTGGACTTCCTGCTATCACTGGGTAAGGGAAAGGCAGGAACATCATGAATATGTTGTCATCACAGGGCTAACACAGAGATTCAACCATTCACACGCCCATATCCACACTTAGAATTACCAAGTAACTATTAATTAATACATATGTGTGTACTCTGCATATTCTCCCTGTGTGGTTTTCCTCCCAAACTCAGACAGACTCCAGCAGACTGGAACGAAGAGAAGACAGCACTAACACTAATTCAACACTAATAATGACAACAAAAAAAGAGTGTACCCTGCCTCTTGCCCTATGATTGCATGAGTTAGAGGTTCAAATAGATTGTGGATGAGAGTTTGCTGTATAACCATATTAATGCCAGTCCACTGACAGTCGCCACAAACTGCAGATCATTTTGGAAGCACGGTCCTTTCCACGCAGTGCTCCACTTCTTCTGACAGTGACGTGATGTCCAGTGAGAAGTAAACGCATTTTTTTACAGCTTCCCCTTCTTCATATCTGCAGTTTGTCTGCCCAGTGACTCTGTGGAAGATCAGTACAAATTAGCAAAGTAATTATTAAGCACCTTAAATCTTCTATATTTACTCTTCATTTTATTCCAGATCTACTGGTGTGGTGTACACACACAAGATTTCTGAAAGGGATGTGACATTTTAAGGCCCAACTGTACCTACATATCCAGTTACGTAAATTAGAATGCATACAGTCTTTATCAATTAGGGATCAATGAAAGATCATCTGATTCAAATGATAAAATGCAGAAACAAAGTGTGAAAAACTAAGTACATAGGTAAATAGGTAGTAGAAGCCAGTACTGCAAAGCTCAAATGCACATAATTAACTGATCATCAAGTCTGAGCACTTCTATAAAAACAGAGGTTTTGGCAGTTTGCAGGTCAGAGTAGAAAATTGTTATATAGATTACCACTCAGAATACCATACAGCATCAGCCTCGTGCCAACAAAACAACAAAAAACAACTTTATTCTGATATTAATCGAATCTAAAATTAACATTGAATTAAGATACTCGTGTGCAACAGTGTCAATCATGTTTGCCTCCAGCTGACACGCAACTTTAGGCTCACAGCTCCTCCCTCCACTGACAGCTGAAGTAGTTAACATGCATTACACTGGGCAACACTTTCAGAGGAATTTCAGAGCTCAGTAAAACTCTCATTTCAGCAACACTGAAATATTAAACAGTTATCATAAACGTTAGCCTGGCTGGCACACACAATAACATTAGGTGTTTAGCGTTAGCAATTACCCGATAGCCACATTAGCCGTCTGTTATCATTAACATTGCAGCCAGCGAACTGCAATTAGATAAAAGACGAATAATTATTGCAGAGCAGATTATGGACATGTGGATAAGCAGGCAGTTTGCTGGCTGTGCAGAGCAGAGGGGAGACTGTAGCTGAACTGAACAGAACGGAGGGTCCATGGAGAGCTAATCGTGGCAATTAAAGATAAATAATAAAAATGGAATAAATTATAAATTTGACTGAACAGCACACAGTACTACTAATACAGGATATGAAGCAGGCAAGGAGGTGACCGGGGCAACAGACATCCAGAGGCCCCCCCAGACCACTTCAAGGACAATGGCAGCCCCTACCTGGAGAAGAGCAGAGGTAAGCAGCCAGCAGCCACAGTGCAGAAGGCCCAGGGCCACAGAAATGAGCCCGCAGGTGCTGCCGGCAGCCAGCTGTGCCAGAGCAGACTGAACTCCAGGCCCAGGACCTGAGACCCAAGAGCACCACCCCCACCACCCAAGCAGGGGCCCATCAGAGCCGGGAGGGCCAGGCCATGCAAAGCAGCCTTTGAGAGTGAGCCACAACACAACCGAGCACCCAGCCGCAGACACCGAGAAACACCAATGCACCAGCCAGTGCGTGGGGGCGCCAACCAGCACCAGCACTGGCACCAGAGGTGTGGACCCTGTTCAGTGTGCCCACCTCAAAAGGCCCTATATGTATGTGTCATTAAAGTGTAAGGAATGAGAGTGTCCAAGTTGTGAAATCATAACAACACTAGTCAGCACGGTGATCCCAAGAATCAAGCACACCAGAGGCCAAAATTCTTCCACTGCCATGGGAGAGACTGATAACGTCATAAGAAAATGATTACTCCGAGTTGTGGCTGGTAGACGTTGTTCTACAAGCTACTGAATCATAGGGAGTACTTGTTTTTCACACACTGCTTTGGCATTTTGTCTTAATTTCGCACATGAAAAAAATAAAATAAAAAACAGAAATACAGTGAGACTCCAGTAACCGCCTCTGGCGTAATCAATGTGAGCAAAGCTTTTTGTGAGAGGCTTTAGTAAAGAACCAACAAGAGACATGCAAATAATAAAAGTGAGGAATGAACAGAGAGCTGAATGTATTCTATCTAAACATACTGAGCCTGAGATGCTGTAACTAACTTGGGCTGCAGACAGCGTGACCTCCTCCAGGTCTCCGAAGCAGCCGTGTTTATGTCGGATGAGACTTCCCCACAGCATCGAGCTGTCGCAGGAAGGACACTCGCCCTCAACTGGCAGAAGGTGGGATGGCTCAGACCTCAGGAAATATCTGGCAAGGCAGATTACATGACTTCTCATCCCACAGGAAGGGTGGACACAGCTCAGCTTCTCTGACACCTCGAAGAGCACAAAAACATTACATTGTTTACATTACATTAAATTCAGCTAAAATTTCAAGTAAAGTTTGAACTATTACTGATTCTGGGACACAAAATAAACTTTCAAGATATTTTCAGGCGAGACCTCGATTTATGAAGACATCACATGTTTGCAAAAGTTCTCCCACATTTTCGGAGATGCCTGACATCCCACCAGCTAGCAGTAGATAGTCGACTGGGATGTCAAGGCTCACTAGAGCCAGTCTTGTGTCAAGGTAGTTATCCCCGACAGAAGTTGTTTCCCCTGCGTCGGGAGCCCGACTTTGCACATTATTTTCAACCCTGCGTCATTTGGATACTCAGTGGAAGTTAAAGTTGAGTTGAATAAAATTCACTTAGATAACTTAATGTTCATTTCAGTATTTTATTTGTTCCTGAGCAAATCAGCTTGGCTGAGACTAAATAAATAAAAACAGAGGGACAGGTCAGGAGCTCTGCTGCAGAGCAGGAAGCTCCACACATTCTCTCCACTGCATGTTTATTTGAAGAAAGGTCATTGAAGTAGTTTAAAATGTTCCTAGATTAAAAAATATATATCAACAATGTGCTCAGATGGATATGATTTGAAAAACAAGTATGTAAACAACCAAACGATATCTGAGCCATTGAGTATTTTGATGAGTTAATCCTGCTGACCATTAAAGACATCCTGCTGTTTAAACTGAACAGAAATGTGTAAAAGCACTGATACTGATCTGTTAGATGACTCTACCTTGATGTTCTTCTCACAGAGAAAACACATGGACGCCTCCTCCTCTTCCTCATCCTGACATTGTAGCGAGGGTGTCTTTTTGGCTCTTACGGTGCCAAAAGCGATGGGGATATGGAGGGGAGGCTGCAGGCCAGGCTCAAAGTCCATCCTGTACTCCTGTTTGAGCCAGCGTGCTGTTAGCGGCAGTCTGTTCCATGGCGCCATCCTCAGCATGTTGGAGACGACTCGCCAGTGGAATTCCAGGCTCGATTCTTTTCTGGAGCGCCGAGGTACATGCACAAGCCTCCTGGAGGAATGAGGGTGCTGCCACGCCCACTCAAACTGGCACACAGAAACATGACAGTCACACAGCCACTCAGGACAGTGTCCAGCTTGGATGGAGCTTGCAAAATATTAATCTGATTTATTTCCCTTCATGGCAGTATTTTCCTCATTTCACTTGGTGCCTAAAACCTTGTCTGTTTTCAGTCTGGTTCAATTCTATTTATATAGACAACAGTGCCACAAGGTGCTTTATACTGTACGGTAAAGACTCTCCACCAAGTAAACACTAAAACCCAACAATCAGATGACCCCTATGAGCAAGCACTTTGCAACAGTGGGAAGGAAAAACTCCCTTTTAACAGGAAGAAACCTCTGGTAGAACCATTCTCAGGTAGGGACAGGAATCTGCAATTCCATTAATAAAATATAATGTTTAAAGTAGTCTTTAAACATTTCAGGGCCCACCTTATCAGCATGTCTCTGGATCGCCCCTCTGCTATCTATGTTTCCACAAAAAGAGGATTTCTTCTGTTGCTCGTGTTGTTGTGCCAAGACGCAATGAACAGAGAAATCAAGTAGTAAAGCTAGCTAACCCTGCTGTCTGGAGCATATTTTTTAAATTTTGAATCATATTGTCCCAGCTACAGAAATGAAGCCCTTACTGTCTCATAACACAAGATCAGCCTTTGTGAAACTCCAAAACCTCCAAATTTCCAGCAACTTTCAAGGCATCAGAACTACACCTGAGAAGAGTGGAGATGTTGTCTGTTGTGTGTGTGTTTCAGATTTATTGGAAATGCAATTAGGCTGTGACATAAAAAACTTAGTGTCTCAGAACACAAACACTATGGTCACTATCTCTTCTATTCTGTGGTTATTTGGTGCTATGACTAGCCACGGATGATTTTGTGTCCACTGCGACAGTCTTCTGACCACAATAAATCAAACAAGACTAGAGTTCAGATTCCAGAGTTCCTTTAAACTGAACTCTGGAAACATTAAACTAAATTTCAGCTGTTAATGTTTGATCATGAATCTGACCTGTCTAGCGTGCACATGCAGTCATGGTCATGTTTTTCTTTTTGTTAGCTTTAAGGATCATTGTCGGAGCTGAATGGTTGAAAATCGTGCTCAATTTCTGTGCTGAAAAATGGACCTCTATTTGTTTTTATCACTCCATAAACATAACCCCCCCACCCCCACCCCACCCACTATCATTAGGTGAAAAAATGACAAATGGAAATTTCATCACCTAAAGCCCAGATAGGCAGATTTCTGCTGAAATCCAATGATTTAAAGCAAAGCAAATGAAATTAATCATCACACTTATTATATACTAACATTTGCATGAAATTCCAACTGACAAACTGTAGAAGATTGGACCACCACATGTAAAGAAACAAACTCTGAAAACTGTGCACGCATGAAACTGTGCTCTTATTGCGATGGGCTTGGGTGACACTTTATTATAGTCACAATGACGCTCTGACTTTTTACACCACAGATTACAGAGTTTTTGATTCATTTCCATCACTTATAGATTGGACAGTGTCTTGATACTTACCCTGAGAGCAGCAATATCAGATGGGAAGCCGTGGATAATGAGAACCATCTCCCTGTAAACAGACGTTCCCAGTAAATAGTAACTAATGTCCAAGGTGCGGTATACAGTACTGTACAGTAAGTTGCGAGGCCCTACCACGGTCCTCTCCCGCTGGTCCTCTTGGCCCCTCCTCTGTGCCTCCCAGCATTGTGCTGTCCTATCCTTCGCTCTGGGTTCACAGTGAAGCCGATGTAGATACGGCCTTTAAATTTTGGATTGATGCAGTACAGCATATACACCCCGAAGAAACTTTCCACCTCCACTACCATAGCAACAGCATAAGCAGACTACTCTCATAAGCCCAAGACTGAATCACGACTTTACCAGATATCGGTCAC
The DNA here is from genome assembly GCF_963576455.1 of Neolamprologus multifasciatus. Classification (NCBI taxonomy): domain Eukaryota; kingdom Metazoa; phylum Chordata; class Actinopteri; order Cichliformes; family Cichlidae; genus Neolamprologus; species Neolamprologus multifasciatus. Next base: position 45,299,976 of record NC_140441.1, read on the forward strand.
AGTGGCTAATATTGGCTACATGCTAAAGTATTATACAGGTATAATACACACCAAATAACTCCAAGTATTGTTCAACACTTACGTGACTTTTGCACAAAATCTTTACATTTTTCATCCACTGTTAGCCACCTCCGACTGCTTGGTAGCTTTAAAAAAGTACATACACATAAACAGCCTCTGTATTAGTAGTCGAAAAATATGCCTGATAAAATTAAAAATTCAAAAAAGCGTAACGACGCAGAGTAGCTAACAAAAGCGTAACATCTTATACCAGTCAGGCTATACTAACACATCTACGACTAAAGATGTCGGATACGTGCAGTCTTTTCTGATTCATTAATCGAAACAGCAAAACTTTAGTTTGGCTTTCTGCATAGACCTCTAGTGTTATGATTTGCTATTTTAAATAATAGGTCCCGCCTACTGTATGTACGGCTCTCAAATGATTGGGCACTGTGTAATTTGTCACAATGCAATTGGTGTTTCTTTCGGTCTGTTGTGATCTTAGCGCCGAAGACTGACGCCAGTAGGACGTCCGCACAGAGTCACTAAGGAGCGACAGCATCACAGCCTTTGGTAATACTCTCATCTTCAACGATTTAACAGTCGAAGAGTATTTTTCTTTTAAATATACCGAGAATGCACGAGTGAATATAACGCCCTTATTTTAAGTGGCAGTTTACATCAGTCATCAGATCCAGTGTGACAAAGCAGCTGCCGGTCCGGCTAACCACTAACCCTACAATCGGTTTGTTTCCGTTTTTATATCATGTAGACATGTCAGTAACAGCTGATCACATCCGGGACAGACTTATCAAAGAGCTGGCGGCAGTGCACGTGGTAGGTTCAAGGCTGTTTCTAAGTGTGTAAGTGTGTGTGTGTGTGTGTGTGTGTGTGTGTGTGTGTGTGTGTGTGTGTATGTATAATATGCACATTCAAAGTGCTTTCAGTCGTTAACAACAAAACCTTAACTTTGAAGTAACATTTTACAGCTACAAGGGCCCATTTGTAGCACAGTGGGTTAGGTCTGTTGCCTCACAGAAAAAAGGTTTGAACCCCAGCTGGGTCCTTTATGTGTGCTATTTGCATAATGCCCATGTCTCTGTGTGATTCCTTCCGCATTTCAAAGACATGCCTGTTAGTCTAATTTGTAATTCAAAGTTGGACATGGATGTGAGGTAGAAGCACACCTATCTACATAATCAGTTTCTTCAAATCCAACCTCTCCACCATCACGTACAAGACAAAAGAGCTGTCAAAGCACATCAGGGACAAGATTGTAGACTTGCACAAGACTGAAATGGGCTACAAGACCAAAAGAAAGAAAGCTGGTGAGAAGGTGACAACTGTTATAATTCAGAAATGGAAGAAATATTAAACGACCCCCTATTATCCCAGGTTGTATGCCATATGCAAGATCTTACCAACATGAAAGATGATGGGTGTGGATGATAACGGTTGAATCAGCCCAAAACTAGACAGAAGGAGTTGATGATTTCAAGGGTAGTTAGGACCAAGGCCACCTGGAACACCACTTGGAAAAGACACTACGCTGTAACAGACTGAAATCTGGGTTGAAGAAGGAAGGACACATCTAAATAATTCAGAGAAGGCTTGAGAGAAAGTGCAGTAATAGGGTGAAACCAAAATTTAGCTTTTTGGCATTGAAAAATGCTCAGTATGACCCAAAGAACACCAAGCATGGAGGGTGAAACACTATACTTTGATGGTGTTTTGTGTTAAGGCTTCAACATACAAACACCTGCACACTTTCCAGCCCACTTAAAATCCCGAGTATAAGAGATGATCCTGTCGAACCTGAAATAACTGGTCTGTTTTGAAAATGTGTACAGAAAGTACAGATATTTGTTTAAAAATGTAGGGAGTAAAAGTACAGTTGTCAGAAAAATAAATACTGAAGTACAGATAGGTTAAAAGTATATTTAAGTACAGTACCAATGCATTTGTACTTCATTACTTTCCACCTCTGGGTAGGACCATGTATCATAAAACATTGAAGATGGGTCTTCCAGCACAACACTAACCCAAACCATACCGCCAAGGCAACAAAGGAGTGGCTAAATAAGAAGCACATTAAGGTCATAGAGTGGCATAGCTAGTCTCCAGGACTCCAATAGAAAGTCTGTGGATGGAGCTGAAACAGCAGCCAACAAACCTAAAGGGCTGAGAGTTTCTGTGACCCGTGTCTCATGAGATGTGTGCAAGCCTGGTGACCAACTACAAGCTTTTTTTAGGCAACAAGGGTTTCACCACCACTCACTCATGTTTTACACATGACACACAAATCAATTTATAACTTTTATGTATTGTATTTTTGCCTCTGTTAAAGTGAAACTACCATAAAAAAATCAGAGCTGTAATTATTGACACTATGTTGTAATAATGTGCATTGCTGGAATGAAAGAATGAAAGTACACTTACATCAGTGTACTTTTCATACTTTACATGAGTTCTTTTTCTAATGGCACATAAACCAGTATATTTCAGAGAAAGTACAGAAGTACAGTAAGGTGTTAGTTTGGCTTCTGGCTAATGGTGATGCTAGCTCACTGTTTTTAAACAATGCAAACAATGAATTGATTAATGCAGCAAATAATGAGCACATTATTTGGTTATGAAAATGTTCGTTTCAGCTTGATACTCAATAGTTTCACTTCACACAACTACTGCAAATCTACCTTTTTATAATAAAGGATGAGTAATAATGACCTTGAAATGTATTTTTATAGAAGTATTTAGATTATTTGTCTTAAGTAAAGGTACTCACATACTTGATCTTGTGCTTAACCAGGAGGTGGAGGATACATCAGCCAACAGATGTGCTGCCAGCTTCAAAGTGCTGGTGGTTTCGCCCCAGTTTGAGAACAAACCACTGCTGCAGAGACACAGGTAATAACACATGTGCCAGTGTGTACGCATGAGGTGCTGATGACAAAACAAAGCTGTGGATGGTTTATTTGTTTCTCTGTAACCTTAACCTTCTTGGGTTAAGAAGTAAAAAAGGCTCAAGGGATGAACCTGTGTTATGGCTACATGTAACAGAAAATTAGGCAAAGAATTTTATATTGTGTCTTTAGACACTTTAATAGTAGCGTACTGCAAAAACACATATTTTGTTCCAATTACTTTAATTGAATATATGAAAAATGTAAACAATAAAAAAAACAAGTATTTTTGCAAATACCAAGTGATTCCTTAATGGTTATTAGTGCAAGACTTTGTTTGGCTTGAATCCTTTAAAAAATTAGCAATTTGAACAGGAAATGAAACAAAAAGAGAAACAAAATTGTATATTTTTGCTTCAAATCATCATCGGTATGTACAGAGGAGGTGGGGAGAGAGGTTCAACATTGTGAGTGTGTAGAGTCATCGTTAAAACACAGTGGAGGCTCTGGTCGTGGTTTCAGCCAGTGGTGATCATGGCAATGATCCCACCAGTGCAGTTAAATTATACCTGGATAGGAGAACACACAGTGGAGCACTGTCAGTCATGGAATAGCCTCCCCAGAGCTCGACATTATCTAAGCTGTGTGGGATTATCCTGACACAGAACAGAACAAAGGCAGAAACATCCAAAGAAGAGCTTTGAATTTCCTTCATGAAGGACAACTATTTCTGAAAATGACCTGAAGCAGCCTCAGAGTGTTCAGCGTTGCCTTTCAAGCTGGTTAGAATTGTGCAAATGGAGTTTTTGCCTTAGATGCTGTATTTCAACATATGTCTGCAGATTCCCATAAACCACAGCAAATATTTTCTATTTTCCTAGCAAAATATAAAGAAATGAAGTGTAACGCAGGACTTTTGCTCAGATTATACGTCTGTGCGGGTTTCAGTGAAACTCCTTTCTAGCCGTTTCTGCAGCCTTAAAGCTTGTCATGTCACTGTGCTGTGTGTACTGTGTGTTGGCAGGATGGTGAATACTTGTCTAGCCGGGGAGCTGAAAGAGATCCATGCTTTTGAACAGAAGACCCTCACACCAGAACAGTGGAAGAAACAGAATTCACAATGACACACAAACACTGTATCACGTTGTTGCCATAAACACTCACTGGATATGTAGAACGGATACACTTCTTAAATTCTCTTTAATCGACTGGCAATAAAACTCTTTGATGCTTCCTCCTGTCTCTGTTCAATCATTTTTATTGGACTCTCTGCTGTTTTGACAGCACAACATCATGTTTTTATTGCTAATAAATCATGATAAATACATTTAATGAAGTTACAAATGCCTACTGCAGAACATGGTAAATGGTAAAAATGGCCTGTATTTGTATAGCGCTTTTCTAGTCCCTAAGGACCCCAAAGCGCGTTACACATTCAGTCATCCACCCATTCACACACTGGTGATGGCAAGCTACATGTAGCCACAGCCACCCTGGGGCGCACTGACAGAGGCGAAGCTCATAATTTATATATAATTTATTCTGTTTATTTTATTTATATGGCACAAAATCAAGTAAACCCTCACCTCAAGTCAGTATGTAGTTTATCTTATCAGTGCATATCATTAGATAAGGTGAGGTGATGGTGAACAGTTTATTAAAGAAGATCATTGATCATAAAGGTACATCGTTCACCATCTCACAATACTGCGATTGCAGCCATTCCCCAACTCCAACTATGGTGTAAATGTGATTTATGTAATGGTGAGCGTGTCATTTTAAGGATGTGATTAAATCCTAAACTTATATTGATTCAAGTATTTTAAGGAGCAGTGCTGTTATATGTCATATGGCGATGCTGCTGGCACACTGCATGTCCCAGTGACCCCCAGGATTACAGACCAGTGGCACTGACCTCGCACGTCATGAAGATCCTAGAAAGGCTCGTCCTTGACTGTACATATACAACAAAATTGTGGATTGTTGATTACCTGACAGGAAGACCACAAGGTCTGACAAGGTGATCAGCAACACAGGGGCGCCACAAGGGACCTCTCCCCTTGGACATTGTGGAGGACTGTAAATACCCTAGAGTACACATAGGGCATATGAAGGGTCAGAGCAGCTGAGGTCTTTTAACATCTGTGGGAAAGTGCTCATGATTTTCTATGAGTCTGCTGTGGTCAGTGCCATCCTCTGATGTTGCAAGTTAAGGGGCCATAAATGCCAACATTAAGTGTGGATCAAGAAACTGGTTCTGCAAGGCCAGTAATATTGTGGGGGATGGAGCTGGGGTGGTGTTGGAGAGGTGGATGTTGTCCAAGATAAGGACAACGTTGGACAGTACCTTCCACCCACTCCGTGACATGCCAGCACATTCAGTGAGAGACTGAGATTACACAAATGCACCACTGGATGACAGGAAATCATTCCTGCCTGTGGATATCTGTCTGTACGACTCCTCAGTGTAATGCACAGTACACAGTGCTGTAGTCACACCCTTTTGCACATCCTCCACAGTGAAAATAACAAGATTCAACGACTAACTCAAGATGCTGGAGAGAATTTGGATGGAAACATCTTACTCGATTCTTTATTACACCAAAAATCAAAAGTAAACAGACTCAAGACAGTTTGCCATGCTGGAGAAGATGTGGTAACATGGAAGCACACCATACGCACGTGTTTTGGGAGTGCCTGAAACTGCATAATTTTTGGAAGAACGTGACTCTTGTAATAGGCAATATCTTGGGCTATCAATTACCACACAATTTTAAAACTGTATATCTTGGGAATATTAGAGAGTATGTTATGTACGACGACTTGTATTTGACAAAAATCCTGTTGATAGCTGCAAAGAAAGCTATGACAAAAAACTGTTGCAAACTGGATCCGCCTTCTTCAAAAGACTGGTTAAATATTGTTGGAGAAATCTATGCAATGGAAACATACTTACATTCTCAGATTAAAGGAAGATATTTTCGTTGCTAAGTGGGAGAAGTGGACATTATATGGTACCAAGGAAAATTAATGAACGAACAAAACATTTAAGGTCTATAACTCTGTATATCTATTGATACTTGCCCGTATAAAAGTAGGTATATAAGCTGGAGTATGTATGCTGCGGAGTAAAGGCAGGTATGCATACGATAGTTGATTAGAATTGGCACCCACACCTTTTGTTCACTTTAGTTCTGTTTGTTTTGACTGTGTGCTTGCATGGTTATTTCTCCTGTAATGCAATACATGTCTGTGTTTAAACTGTGACAAAACTATCAATAAAAATTACAGTGTCAAAAAAAAAAAAGAAAGAAAATAACAAGATTATACAGTTAGAGAATCTGTAACCACATAATTTCTTTAAGTTAATAAAGTATTTTATTATGATTCATTATAAATTGTTATGTCTATATCAAGCTTTTTTTGTGAAAAGTGCATCAACAGCTATCACAAAATGATGCACTCTAAACCCTGTAAGAGCGTCACACACGTATGTTCCCAAGATAACGTTGGAAGGAGTGTATAAATGGAACTTGCAGAGACGTTCACTGTGTATGCTTTTCCTTCCTTTCAAGTAAATAAATGCGTTGGAGCTCGCTACTGTGTGTCTCACTGTGTCTTACTTCATAAGAGACTTTTTCTAACAATAGGTTATAAATGATTAAAATCACTTGGAGTATGTGTGGTTTAAGTGGAGTATTGTTGAAACTTGTACATAGGTCTCAAATCTGCCTTAAAGACTGTGAGCGAGAAACAATAAGTCAATATTTTATCATATTTTCATGGTTTCACGCACTTTTCACACAGCATTAGGTGCTCACCTGAGCATGACACTATTTGTTGTGTTTTGAGCATATTTACTGGCTGATATGCTTTTGACCTGAACTTGTGACTAAGCTATTAATGATCATGTGCTCCCAAATAAAAATAGATTCAAAGAAATAATAAAACCTTTGCATCTGAATTTTTCTGTTTCTGTTTGTTTTATACATTTTTTGGTGTTTAAGTATAAAGTACTTGGTGAAGTCAGTGGGTAAAGTTAGCATACGATATTGAGCATTTTTTTAAACGAGTGATGCTGTATAAAACAGCTTCTTAAAGGTAAAAAGGGTCTTAGATGAAGACTTTTTAGACTTATGACATTTTAAATTTGCTAGTATATTTTTGTATGTGTAGAGGTGTTTTTATAGTGTGCCATTGCATTAAAGGAACAGTTCTGAAAAGGTTCCTCCACCTCTCTCCATTTTTTAGCTAATGATACTGTCATGACACAAGCATGTCATGTGGCAGGCAGAATGCAGGACTCTGCAAACAGTCAAAATCACAACTTTATTGCTATCAAAAAGCAGTGAAAATCAAGTCAAGTCAAGTGATCTTTATTTATATAGCACATTTAAAGGACATCAAGTGTCGGCCAAAGAGGTATAATATAATCAAATAAAAATAATTAAAATAGATAAGATCAAAACATTATAGAAAAGATTGTGAGACATCCATATATGTTTGTAAAAAATATATGTGTACATGCAAATATGCACATACATATACAAAAGTGTAGACATTCACACACAAGCACACATACATGAACATAAAATACATGTATAAGTATACACATGCAAACATCATCCAATGAGATAAAAGACCAGAATAATAAAACAGAATAAAATAGGTGTCAGAGAGATCCGAAAGCCTTGGAAAATAGGTAGGTCTTCAGATTTGATTTGAAGAAGGAGGAAGAGGGAAGACTGTTCCAGAGTCTCGAGGCGGCAATGGAGAAAGCCTGTCACCTCTAGATTTGAACTGGGAGTATGGAAATAATAAAAGCGTCTGACTGGAGGAGCACAGAGTTCGAGTGGGTAGGTGTAGGCTAAGGAGATCTGAAATGTAACCTGGAGCCAAACCATGGAGAGGTTTAAAAACAAATAAGAAAACCTTAAAATCAATTCTATATTTAACTGGCAGCCAATGTAGAGATGCGAGTATCGGAGTAATACTCTCTCTTTCTGGTTGCGGGCGGGACAGGCTTGAGTGACACATGCCTAAATAGAGAGAGTTACAGTGGTCAGTCAGAATCAACAGTACAGTAATCAATGAGAAATACAAAGCTACACTCAAGCAGAGGTGATACCCATCATGAGGGAGAACACAATGAGGAACAGAGGGAGATGCAGACAATATATACACACATGGGAACACAGCTGAACTGAATCACAGCTAATGAGACAGGCGGAGCAAAGCTGAACATCACACACAAAGGACAGAATAAAACAGGAAGTAACACACACAGTGAGACTCAGACTAAGAAACAAGAGCGTGACACTGGGATCAGGGATACGGAGAGACATGACAGACTGGGGAGACACAAAGGACAAAATACAAAAACAGACAGATGCCGACATATTTCAGAGGTTTAATATTTTTTATCCACAGCTTTGAAGTCTTTATATAGTATGAGGCATACAGTAGGTATGCTGGTACCCAACATGTGTTGCATCAAAGGTTAGGGCCAACATGCAGCCTCCGTACATACAATCCAGTAACTAAAACCAAGCATAGCAGCCAAGCTACTTTGAGATCGGACCAGCAGTTGGTGGTATTACAAACTACAATACATAATATTGGTAGAGAGTCAATCTGAACCCTCCCTAAATAATAAAAGGGCATCTTGTAGTCCAAATTCCCAGTGATGTGAAGTTCTCACTGTGAATATGTGCAAGCTGCACAAGCTCCATAATGGTTCCAGCAGCTCACCACATGATTCCTCTCATGGACTCGGGTACAGCGGGATCTCAGAATCGCTGTCAGGAGGTGTTTTTGTTTGTTTTTACCAAGGATCAGCTGGTGGTGGGTGGACTAAATGGATGGAGCCTAATTGATGTATTCACTCTTGCTCAGCCAACTCTCTTTGCTTTTCACGTCAGTGCACAGGTGAAGTGCAGTGCATTTGTGTGTGGTTAGCTAGACTCGTCAGCTCCTGCAGAGAAATCAGGCCTTCTAATTTAACCTCTGTTATACATTTCAGGGCTAGGTTATTGATTTCTTGCCTTTTCACTCCCACTTGAGCAGATTTATTTCAGAGTGATTTGAGTCATTGTGAGGAGCTTTGTTTGCAAGGCCAGTTTGTAACGTGTGTTAACATAAAAAGCTTTTCATCTTCAGCTCAAAGATTTCTACTTAGTGTTAATTTCAGGTGGTGTATTCCTTTGGTCTTTCTGCTGAGCAGGACCAACTTGGCCAACCTGTTTTTGCCTTTGCATATTTATTGACTTAATTTGTAATAACCTTTTGGCCAAGCAGCTTTATGTAACCAAACTCTATTCAAACACTCCTTCCAGGGCGAACATATCCAGAAACTCTCAGGGTTGAAAGGAAAGCATAAAGTCATAATTAGCTCTTAAAGAGAAATGTATCTGGTAGAAAACACCAGGTTTTATGTCACATGAACATACACTTGCTCTGTCCTGAATAAATATCCATCCTCATACACTCAGGCTCAGACAAAGACACACACTTTTCCCCTTGATGCCTCTTCCATTAGCACACCTCAGGAGGGTAAGTGGTGGAATTAATCCTCACACACTTGACACTCTCGCTCTGTTTCTGTTTCCTGTTCTCTGAGGGATGAAATTAAATCAGCATTCAGCCATTTCTGATCTAAACCTGATGCTTGATGCTGTCAGGGGTGTGTGGTGGATGATCTGCTACATTCAGAGGCATTATACTTACTATGTTCCACTTGTTTGCATTTTAGTCTAGCTTCTGGGGTGGCAGATAAGTCATAATATATTCAGGAAAATGAAAATACATGTAAGGTCACTGACTCACAGTCAGTCTAAAAATATTTCCTGAGAAGGAAATTCATTGATATGGTGCCTTTCAGTGAGTATTTTAAAGTCTGATTTTTCCTTTTTCTTAAGTTTCAGTCGGCTGAAATGTGTTTTCAGTCATTTAAAGCTTTGTGTCCATCTCATACTGAGAATCAGCTTTTCTTTCTTTTTAAATTCACTAGATTCATTTCTTTTTCTTACATAACTGTTTCTCTCTCCTTGTTTTAATGCCATCTTCTTATTTATTTCTCCTTTTAACGGGATTAAAAGGATACTCATTTCATTGTGACAGAATAAAAGTGGGTGGTAGGCAGAGACCGGCTCCTCCGGGCTGCACATTAGGGAGCACTGTCCACTCACAACCAATCACAGTCTCTCTGTGTGGGTTGTCCCTGTGTTCTCGACAGTTATTATTCACTTCCGGCTCTCTTCCACAGTGTGTCTTTGTTCTGTCTTCCTCACCTCACCCCCAACTGATCGTGGGAGATGGTCACCCCTCCCTGAGCCTGACTCTGCTGGAGGTTTCTTCCTGTTAAAAGGGAGTTTTTCCCTCCCACTGTCACCAAGAGGGAAGGCGTCTCAAACTTAAATGAGCTGTGGGCCACTGCTAGCACTGTCATCTCATGTGAGGGTTGTTTGTTTTTTAAAATGTAAAATATTGTGTAACAAGAGAAAACTGCAAACGTGAACGCAAATGTTTTTCCTCCCTCTTAACTGAAGCCTTTCGTTGAACTACCAAATAAACACGTTGGTCCTCGCTTTCTGGTTAGACATGTGGCAGCACTTCTGCTAGCATTGTGTTCATATTTAACAAATTAAAAATGCAGACATAAGGTTACACATGAGTTTGTGACTCTCTCACTGAACTAACAGAGCCGATCCCTCAGCATGTTTGTGCTCTCTGCTCATGTCGCCTTCATATTCAATCTGGCATATTTTGGCTTTTTAAAGAACTTATTTTAACACTGAACTCAACAACAAATAAATCTTCCCTAACAAAAAAGTCACTTCGAGGGTCAAATTGCATTAGATTTCTTCATAGCAAAGTGTATGGATTGCAAGTGGCCCCTGACACAGGAGGTCATGTGATTGTTAGGGTTTTTTGTTTTTTGCAGGGTCTTTACCTCATAATTGTGTGCCTGTAGCTCAGGCATTAGAGCAGGTTGCCTACTAATTAGAAGGTTGGTGGTTTGATCTCTGCTCCAGTCTGCATAACAAAGTATCTTTGGGCAGTACACTAACCCCAAGTTGCTTTCCGAGGCGTCCACTAGATTTGAATGTTAGCTAGAAAGCACTTAGGTGTCGAGAAACGTGCTTGTCTGAATGGTTAAGGTTTGTTGTATGGAGTATGACAGAAAGATGTCATATAAGAACCCATCCATTTACCAATATAAAGCACCTTGAGACAACTGTTGTTGCAATATGGCACTCTGTGTTAGCCCTGCCTGATGACCTGTCCTGGCTCTGTCCTTCCTCTCAACCTATGGCAGCTGGAATTGACTGCCGCCCGTTGCTGACCCTGAACTGGATAAGCAAAAGAAGAGGAATGAATGAGAATGTTTCTCTGAGATGAAGCAAATAGAAATCAGCTGTAATTCATTTACAGTTTCATTGATTTTATTTCTTTTAATTGATGTATATAGTATAAGTTAAATATACAAAGGATTGCTAAACGAGTCCATGTGCCTTAACTATTTACAGAGGAATAAATAACTTTTAAAATGAACTGACATGAATTGATTTCTATTATTTGACAGTGACAGAGATAAAGTGGTACACCACTTCCATGTCGTCAAACAAGCATATGCGCTGAGCTGTGTCATGTAAAGTGAAAACTATAAGACGCTTAACAAGTACTGTTCCTTTTTCTTGCCTCACTATAGACTCTTACTGCTGATATTCAGTGTGGCATGCTGCTCTCCAGGCTCATATCCAAGAAGACCTTGCAGGTTGCATACGAAGCGATAGACGTAGCGCTTGCCAGCGGTTTTGCGAATAATGTTCTTGTCATAGTAGTAGCGCAAACCACGGCTCAGCTTCTCATAATTCATCTTAGGTTTGTTCTTCCTGCGACCCCATAGCAGTGCCACCTGAAGAAATAATCCACATGTAAACACCAGCAGAATAAGCCTCGTGTTTCCTTTTTATAACAGCAACATGATGATTTCTAAATGACAAATAGTGAAGCAGCTGTTAGCGATGTCAGCTCATAGAAGAAGGTTCTTTGGTGCTTTTATTGCAGAGTGGAACATGTGGAGGTTACAAATATGCCATTACAAAGTGAAAAATACCCTAATTGAAATGTGGCCCTTCATGCTCTACTCATGCAGATATATATCCTGATATGTTGTGAACTCAGCATTAATGACCTCGTCAGGATCCGTCAGTTTGAACTCCCAGCCATTTCCTGTCCAGCTTATACACGACTGACAGCTGCGGTCTGTCAGAAGCTCCAGCAGAAACTGCCAGAGCTGAATGGGCCCACTGCCTATTGAGACACGACAGAACAAATGAGTATGCTTACCTCATGGCTACACCTTATCGTTTACCTCCTTCAGCCACTCTACTCACCAGTGTAGCCAGCAAGAACTGCTACTGGTATTACAGCTGACTCCAGATCAGTTTTGCTGCCTGCACATTCCCTGAAGTTCCTCTGTTGCTGAGGTAACATGAAGGCATTTTCAGACATGCTCTCTTCCATTACTGGCTGGACATCATGGTGCGGAGCAGCCCATGATTGAGTGCCCACAGCGGCAGACTCATCCCCGAGAACACTCTCCACTTCTGAGCCTGTCCCTGGACACACATTGGAAACAGAATCAAGTGATGTCTGCCAGCTCAACTGAGTGGTCATATCAAACTGTAGATTAGTCTACAGTCTTCCAAAAATGAGCTGATGTAATAAAGTAACTAAAATTAACTAAGTGAAGAAGAGAGCGTTAGTCTGAGCACAGTCCAGAGCCTCCTCCCACAAGGATGAAACACAGAATACACAGCTGCAGGGAGGACACGGCAAAGAACAGAGGGAGACTCAGACCATATGTACACAGGGAGATGGAAACACCGAGGAACACAGCTGAAACTCACTGGGAAACAAGGCAAAGGAAGCAAAACTAAAGACAGTGCACAGGAGATAAGTAACAAATAAAATAAGACAGGAAGTAACAATCACCGAGTCCAGGACAAAGACATACAAACACGACACAAGTAATGGGGAAACCAGAAAACCAGGGAGGCAAGACACAGAGATGTCCACACACAACTGGGCACACAAGAAGGGAAATATTACATAACAGAGACACGTGGGCTCAACAAGAACATAACTAAAGATCCAAACACACTGCTGGAGGATAATGAAAGGATAAAGGGAAATAGCAACCATTTTCCTAAAGAGCAATACTAAAAACACAAGTGATCCTCAAAAACTCACAACCCTGGCTCCAAGACCCATCGACCATGAAACGATTATTATATTCCACGTCAGCTGTAAGTCCTCTAACTGCAAAGTGGATGTGTTTACGAGCCACGCACCTGTCAGCCCACATAAATGCTCTGCTCACTCAGTAAGCTCCTCTGGCATTAACATCAGCTCTAAAACTGTATGTGGCTCACTTACTTTTGTCCATATTGGGTATTTTTCCCTTTGTGGAGCAATTCTGACTGTAATGCTTTTTATTCAACTGATGACTCATTATCATGTGATCTGTCTCACCTCCATTCCCTCGTATTTCTTGCAGCGGGGCTGCAGAGCTAATGTTGCTGCTGCCACGTTGTGAATAGGCTGGATAGTGGCCTCCATGCTGCACACTCATTGGTTCCAGATCGTGGAGGTCTGAGCTCTCACTGGGATGGTACTGAATGTGGTAATTATCTCTGTCTGAGCATCCCTCAATCTCTGAGTAATTTTCTGAAGGAAACACGACAACAAAACAACAAAAGTCTCAAGCTTGCAGTTGGGTGGTGCGTGCAGACGGCTAATGAAGAAGAGCAGTCACATTCTCTCAGTGACAATGGGCTTTATTCACAATCAGTATGAACACATCTGTAAATGAACTATGCATACAGTTCACTCTGTTCCATATATCAATATATAATTTCTTTCACTGATGATAGTAATAGTATCAAGTTTGAAGCAGTTCTATTTTTTTTCATAGTCCAAACATATACAGGTGGTAGTATGTGGCTCAGCACATCTATTCAACACTGTCTGAAATGCCATATAATGACCTGATGAGAGAAAGGACTGTGCAAAGAGAACTGACCATTTAAAATTTCAGAGTTTTGAATTCTTCGCCATTCTTGTGCAATGATAGAAAACAATGTGGCTAGAAAGCTAACTCTGTGCTTTTCAATAAAAGTGCTATCACCTCTCCTCATGGTCTCCAGGTGCTCCCACAGGATTTCTCCTGCAGTGGAGTCAGACAGCAGGCCCAGGAAAGCCTCTTGGTCAAGACCACACAGCTCGCTGCCATCCAGACCCCTGAGGTCTGAGCCCAGGCAGCAGAGCCCAAACTCAGCCTGGCACCAGTCCAGCCAGTGGTCCACCTCCCACTTCGACCACAACCTAGGATCTAAATATACATGCACATGCATTAATAATAGAGTCGGCAACACGTGACAACTAATCAAAGCTCCCACTCCCACTGTACCCTGTGGAAAGTGACAGCTGACTCTCTCCTGAGTGAAGCCTGCAAAGCTGGCTTTCACAGCCTGAGTGAAGACCTCCTTACTGGTTGGGGTGAGGGGGGGGACCTCTAGGACATCAAACTCTGGAACAAAAGTTATGTTTACTGTTTACAACACATTAAAGACGACCTATCATTAAATATTTCACAACTTTTGATTCAGTTATTTCATACATGGTGTAATAAAGCTAATCTACAGAGATTAAGTTTATTATGATGACACGTTTATGTATGTTAATTAGAATATAAGTTACAGTTATGTGCAAAAGTCTTGAGTCATCCCTCTCTTTTTTATTTCTAAGGACCCAGACTTTCTTTTAGGCGATGCCCTTTCTTTTTCTTTCTTTCTTTTTTTTTTTTTTTACTTGTTTTATTTAATTAAATTTGATTTGATTTATATGGCACCAGATCAAAACAACAGTCACCTTAAGCCACTTTAAATTGTAAGGAAAAGACACAAAACACAATAAACCTGAACCTCGCCATTTTCAGATGAACTTTTTTGTTCGCCACAAGAAATTTTAAATAGTCTTTTCAGGCACTTTGTTACCAGCAACCCAATAAAAACATAATTTTCTTTCTTTTCTTGGTAACTTGGTTTATCTCAGCATGGTGTGCAGCATGTCAGACAAATTAAAGTAGAGTCCCAAAGAAGAAGTAGGTGCCCTAAAAAGAAAAGACAGCAAATGAACAATGTCTGAAACTCGTGTCCTTAAGAAAAAGACCTGACCCAGGACCTTCATCTGACCCATCTGCTGTTCTGGAGCCAGAAGGACGGCTGTCTCGCATGCTGATGAAGTTCACCTAATTTCACAGAAATTGGACTGAAAATCAGTGGCAGCCGGTTTGATGGGGGAATGAAGCCAACTGTGAACATTGATTTAAATCACCATCAATATGTATGTATGCCTGCAGTCATCTTTAAAATGCAACAAGGCTCTGTCATGTTTTGCTGTTGGTTTTCAGACAGTGGTGTTGGAGGTTTTGTCAAAATTGATGAATTGATGAATTAAGAAAAGTATCATTATGAAAATAATGTCAAACACACCATCAGTGCAGTGAAAGCAGAGCTGGAGAGAGAACACGGTGGAGCACCATCGTTCATGGACCGGCCTCCCCAGAGCTCAACATTATATTATTACTAATATTATTATTACTCCTATTAAAACAGTGTGGGATCATCCTGACAGAGAACAGAAACATCCAAAGAAGAGCTCTGGAGAACTATTCAATAAATAACTGCATCGATATCCCCATTTTTCTAGCAACACATAGAGGGGGGACTCAAGTCTTTTGCACAGCACTGTATTAGCTGTTTAAAACCTCCCAGACATTGTCATCACATTAACCAGCATGAACTAAATTATTAGATCGTCAATCAAAAGTGATGCGAGTCAGCTACAGGATGCACAGTGAGACGCTGGTTTGTGTTTGTATGATGGGGGACTGTTCCACTTTGCTGTCAGTCCGAATGATCTTATTAGTTTGAGAGTAAACAAACTATGAACAAATACACTTTTTTCTAATATGTTATTGGTTCTATGCTGTTTATAAATGCAAAGGCGAATAAAGTTTTGTGTTATAATATCAGCCATGTCTAACATAATGTATTAGACATATTGACAGACAATAAAAAGATTCAAAGTAAAAATCATTCATTCTGATAAAACACAGAACAGAGAGATGTTGGTGTCTTACCGTAAGTGTTGCCATCCATCTCAGTGTGTGTGAGACTGAGGATCAGGTGGAGTAAATAGGGATCACACGGGGAATGAGCCTTTAATATAATAGCTGTGAGGGAAGGAGGAGGCAGGCCGTGATTGACAACTGTCAGCCATGGAGATGTGGGAGGGTCAGCAGGAAGAGATTTAAGGTCCAGTGTAAGCCCTCCACATAATAAATCAGCGTGTATAAGAATCAGAATCAGAATCAGAAAGGGTTTTATTGCCAAATGTTGAGCAGGTTTACAACATTGGGAAATTGCTGCGGTACTTAGTGCAAACAGTGTCATATAACGCTTAAATAGACATAAAAATAAATATAAGAATTAAAAGTGCTAAGTAGATAGATATATACATGAGTGCAGGTGGTGATCAGTGCCAAACATGGAATGATGCAGTGAACACAGCGTAGGGTCATGTGTTAGTGGTGGGAACAGTCATATGGTTATTGTTCATGAGTCCAACAGCAGAGGGGAAGAAACTGTTCTTATGGCGAGAGGTTCTGGTGCGAATGGACTGGAGCCTCCTGCCTGAGGGGAGCAGGTCAAACAGACTGAGTCCAGGGTGAGAAGGGTCAGCTGAGATCCGAGCTGCACGCCCCAGTGTCCTGGAGGTGTACAGGTCCTGCAGAGATGGGAGTCTGCAGCCAATCACCTTCTCAGCAGAGCGCACAACACGCTGCAGTCTCTGTTTGTCCCTGATAGTGGCTCCAGCGTATCACACGGTGATGGAGGAGGTGAGGATGGACTCGATGATTGCCGTGTAGAATTGCATCATCATCCGTGTTGGCAGGTTGAATTTCTTCAGCTGCCTCAGGAAGTACATCCTCTGCTGGGCTTTCTTAATGATGGAGGTGATGGTGGGCTCCCACTTCAGGTCCTGGGTGATGGTGGTACCCAGGAAGCGGAATGAGTCCACAGAGGTGATGAGGGTGTCAGTCAGGATGATTGGGGGGGGGGGGGGGGGGGGGGGGGGGAGTGGGGCTGTGTGCTTCCTGAAGTCCACAATGTAAGTATAATAACATAAGAATATGCTAGAATAAGTACATTTACTGTTTTTGTGGTGTATATTAAGAATTTGTTAAAAAACACAGCTTCCCACTTCCTGTTTGTTGGAAATTTGTAGAGAGTAGTAAACTCTGAACTATCTTGGAGGAGGTATGGGTGGACTATTTCAGGAGAAAGACTGGAGAATAAAAAATAAAATAAAATAAATCAGCAAAACTGCAGCTAATTGTGCATCAAACAAGTCACGAGACTAAAGTGACATCCTAAGTTTAAACAGCAGGTTAGTTCTAATGAAAAATAGGAAGAAAAAAATATCAGAATTTCAGAAAATAGGGAAAAGCTGACCGTGCTGTAAAAGACAAACTTCCCCACTTTGGAATGAAAAAGAGAAAACCAAAATAAACGAATAGAGTATTGGAGTGGGTCGTTGATTTAGTCAGAAAATTGTGTGAATTGCATGAAAGGATAAAGTGTGCGTGTTTTCACTTTTAAATGCTGGTCCCTTCACAGATGTTGGAACATTTTCCTTGATTGCATCGTTTTCCTTTCTCCTCATTTTGCTCAAATCGTTCTTCAAACAGAATTACACATTAACTCCAGGAGTCAAAAAGTTGATGATAAATGCTTTTTTAATATCACTCTTCTATGTTACACACAAATACAGCTGAGAGTACACACACATGTTCCAGAGAGGTATGCAAAGAGTAGGCACCATCAATGTCTAACAGACGACAGCACAAAGACAACATGCTGAGAGGATGCCACAGCTACCAAACTTCAACTATAATAAACACACAAATGAATACATTCAGCTAACATCATACAACACTGGACAAGCAGCTGGACAGTGAACGTGAAATAGTCATGTGCTGAAACACGGGTACATGCTTTTTAGTTACAGTACTGCTGGGAGGCTACACTCTTCCATGGAAGACGTGACTGGTCAGGAACAGTGACAGGACTCGGGCTTATCTGCAGTTCTGCTGGCTTTTGGAAGGAGGGAATGTAATCTAGTTAAAGACAGGCCTCAATTATTCTGGAGTGACCGAACACATTCCCAGTTTTCTCATAATCTGCAGTTAGTGGAGTACAAGTACTACTAGTAAAAATAATAAAATGAACAGTACTTGTTATGCGTCCTACAGTTTACACTTTACATAAAACAGCTCAATGCCTAGTAGTACTTGTACAAGTGATACAAATGCTACTGGTGAAGAAAGAAAAATAAAGACATGTAACAAGTTAAAGGAAAAACAAGTGATGAAATAATTTATTAAGGGGACGCCAACAGCCTTAATCCTTGGCACTGATTCCCACTCTCTGGAAATGGACTAATGGCAGACCATACTTCCAACAATCATTCCCTCTCTTTTCAGGATCAACAATCTTTCCCCTTAAAAAGAGAAAAGTGGATCAAACCCATGGAGGCAAAATACCTCCACAGCCCTCAGTGGGGGAGTCGCAGGTTCTGCTTTTTCCTTTAATTTGTCACACATGCATAGTGGACCATTTCAGCTCCAGTTAGCACAGGGTGAACCGGAAGTGGTTGAGGTTGTACAGGGATTGTTACTGTAAAGAAATAATGCCACAGTGCACAGTGAGAAGCTACAGGGTTCGTCTCTGGCTGCCGTACCACGTGCTGAGCTACGGACGAAGGTAGTTTGGTTTAGCGAGGGACATCCGGAGCAGCGATCTTCTCCAGACTGGGCTCCATTCCCCAGATTTCCCGGGCATACTCAGAAATGGTGCGGTCACTGGAGAATTTTCCACAGCCAGCAATGTTGTGAATCACCATCTTGGTCCACTCTTTAGGGTTCTGTTAACACAGAGAGGGCGTCACAGGCCAGGTGCCATTTATTGGACAATACTTGTGTACATGACCTCACTAGCAGCAGAGCGTACCTTGTAGAGCGCGCTGACTCTCTCCTGACATCTGATGTAGTCTTCGTAGTCAGCAAACACCTTGAACCTGCAGGACATAAAAATGTTTCAACAGTGAGCTGCATTGTTCACTCTTGAGCTCGTGTCTAACGCCTGGGAAAGTCAGTCACATGTTTGCTCAGCAATGACACGACATCATTGGAGCCAACAGTGTGAGTTAGAATGCAAAGTACTGACTCATGAGTTTAGGGACCACCGAGCGCTCACCTGTCATGGTGCATCAGCATGTTCACGAGGTCTTTGAAGAGGCCAGGCTGGCTGGGGCTGAAGAAGCCTCCTGCTATCTGGTCCACTGCCTGCTTCAGCTCGGGGACACGGTTATAGTAGGACACGGCGTCGTAGCTGAGGACAGAGTCATCATATAAAGGGGCGGTGCTTCTGTTTAGTCTTCTCACGACAAAGCAGGACACTTCAATCAACTTTCAGCAGCACAATGTGATGGATGCTGACACACAAACATAGAAGAGTAGTTTATGCTCCCCATCTTGAGCACTGAGCTCAAACACTGAGGTACTAAATCCTCAGTTCCTTCAACACAATAATGGTGAAACACAATACTTTTAACATAAAACTGCTCAATCTAAAGGTGGAAACGACAAATGTGTTTAATCAAATAAGGCAAAAAACACAGAAATGCTAGCTGTGCTCCACAGGACAGAGCAGACGGTGGATGGAAGTTACTCCTGTGGTTACCATGGTGGTAAAGCAGGGCTTTAAAAAGCACAACATCCCAGATGCAAAATGCTTTTCAGTTTTTATTATTATGTGATGTTCAGCTCCCATTACATGGTTAAGTTACTTCAGCTAACTAGTTGAGCAGAGGCCTGGGAGCTCGAGGCTCCTGCACAGTATCTTAGCTGTTCCTAGGACTGCGCTCTTCTGGACAGAGATCTCCGATGTTGTTCCTGGGATCTGCTGGAGCTACTCTCCTAACTTGGGAGTCACTGCACCGAGTGCTCCGATTACCACTGGGACCACTGTTACCTTCACCCTCCACATCTTCGAGCGTAAGACGTCCGTGGCAGCAACAGACGTGTGCAGATCAACAATGGATAATATGGAGTGCAGAGAGAGCACGACCAAGCAACGATTAAAGCGTGGAAGTAATCACATTACTTTGAGTTTGATTCTGTAAAAAGTGACAAAAACATTAGCGTCTGCTGTTCACTCTGCGTGGGAAGAAAACTTCTTTCTACAGCGAAAAATTAAACTTCAACTCTGAGCGAGCAGCGAGCATGCTGCCACGTGAATGTGACATTCACGGTGAAATCCCCGGATCCTCCCACTGACAGGACCGCTGTGGGCAAACCTCCACCCGCCCCACTCCTGCTAAACAGGTGACAATAGATTTAAGAGCTGCTGAGTCTTTGATTTTATTTATTTTCTGCTGTTTTTACTCGCATCTATTTGAAAGAGTGAAAACACAAAACATTATTTTATCTGCTGGATTATGCAGGAAATAGGTTTAAATGTTAAACACATTTCTTCCAGTCAAAGATTGTTGCATATAATTTAATTTTTACTTGATGCATAAAGTTAAAAGATAACTAATAAACTAATAAAACAAGTTTTAAAGAGACTTTTTCCATTTGATTCAGTTTTATATGATGGATTATGCAGAAAAAATAGAACTGGGCTGAAAGGTCTGTTGCCTTATTATATTCAGGTTGTGTATCATGTTATTTAAAAAAGTAACTAAGCAATAAAGTAACTAATTGCTTTTGAAAATAAGCAATCAGTAAAGTAACTGGATTACTTTCTTGGAGAAGTAATCAGCAATTAGTAACTAATTACCATTTTCAAGTAACTTGACCAACACTGGTAGTGAGGCAGTTTATTGGCTGGTAGCTGGATGGGACCGGTCTCTTCTGGGGGTTGTTGGGGATCAGGACTGTCCAGCCTTTAGTTAGCCACTCTGTGCGTCTCTCATTGACTAGCAGCTGGTTCATTTGTGCTGCTAGACGCTCACGGAGAGCAGTCAGCCTCTGTAGCCAATAGGAGTGACTCATGTCGGGGCCTGGCGCTGTCCAGCTCTTCATACTAGAGACACTGTGATGGTTACTGGGTCATGTTCAGGGAGGGTGCTGTGGTCTGCTCTTAGATCCACTGGCTACTGAGCATTGCATCTTTCTCCCATATGCTCTTCCAGTATTGCTCCGCTCGCCTATGGAAAAAAGCCCCCAGCCTCGGTGGTGCTGTTCTCATATTGTTTCTCAGGTATACTTCTTCAAGCGGCTGGCCAAGGCTGTGAATCTTTAGCAGCTGTTTCCAAGGCCTCAGGTATGGACACTTTGCTGTACTTCTTAGTTACCTTTCTGCAACTGAAGTTGGCTAACATCCCTCTATGCTACCTAGATCTTGGCCTCTAGTCTCCTTTTGGCTGTTGTAGCCAAGCATCTCACTTATCCCTGATGTTGTGGATGTATATCTACATCTCCATATATATACACACACACACACACACACACACCTCTGAACCAAGACCATTTTAAAACTCACCCCTTCTTGTCCAGAGCCTCCACATCGTGCACCCTCATACCAAAGATGAACAGATTCTCCTCTCCAGCCTCCTCTGCCATTTCCACGTTGGCACCATCCATGGTGCCAATGGTGAGGGCACCATTCAGCATGAACTTCATGTTCCCTGTGCCCGAGGCCTCAGTACCTGCTGTGGAAATCTGCTCAGACAGGTCAGCTGCAGGGATGACTGCACAGAGGAGACACATGGAATACAGTCGAGTCAGCTTTATGTGCTACTGTCCCAACAGAGAATGACCCAACATAAATGATCAGGTTTATCCAGCTGTAGTGTAAATAAGTGATATTATCACTTATTTCCAGTAAGACACAGTCAAAAACTTATTACTCTTCTCAGCCAGTGTGACGCGGTAGTTCTCCAGGAAGATGACTTTAAGGCGATCTCCCACCACGGGGTCATTATTAACGATATCTCCGATGGACGTGATCAGCTTGATGATCATCTTGGCAGTGTGGTATCCTGGAGCAGCCTAGAAACGCAGAAGGCACATGCTGGGAAACCAAGAGGCTCACCACATCCTCAAAGTTCAAAAACAGGTGTTAAATTCATAGCGGCTAACAGCTAGCTTCAACTCGTCCAAGACGTGCAGCTCAACTCAGTCATGCTCAATTTTCCTCCAGAGGTGCTTCTAAATCATCACAGTTTCATAGCCTGTCCTGTCACAGCAGTATATAAACTGCAGGTGAATAAACACTACTGAATGAGGTTAGTGTAGAAGAAGAAGAAAGGTCCTGCTTGGTGAGACAGATGTCTACAAGCAGCTTCTCTGATGCAACAACATCCATGTGCAGACAGATGGACAGCCATGTTTATGACTGACTGTGTCAAAGTGGCCTAGACACATACTAGATAAGGCTGGATTTGATGTAGTGTGAAGTGCAGTGGGGTGTGGGAATAAACTGCTTCCATGACAGGCTTTCTTCTGACCACATTAAACTTTTAGGAATATTGCTGCTCACCTTTCCTCCAATCATGATCGTTCTGGGTGTCCACTGCTTGTTGGGCTCGTTCTTAATGCCTGATTAGAGAGAAAGACTGTTTATTTGTTTGTTTGTTAAACAGAAGACAAGTCTGGATTCAGAGTTAAAGCTCAGCAGCACCCACGGTTGTACAGTGTGATGATATGCAGGCAGTTGAGTAGCTGCCTTTTATACTCGTGGATCCTCTTCACCTGCACATCAAACATGGAGCTGGGGTTGATCTTCACCTTGTAGTGCGCTTCAAGATGCGCTGCAAACTTCATCTTGTTCTCCTGAAAGTTCAGACAGAGGGTGTAAGAAGAAGCATGCAAGCAGAGTGCATTTTACTTTTGTCATTTTAAGCTCTCACTTGTTTGATTTTGGCTACGTCCCGGATGAAAGCGTCATCATTCACAAAGTCCAGAAGCTTCTTCAGCTTGTCCAGGTCACGGATGTAATCCTCTCCAATTTTCTGGAGGTTAAGCAGGTGAGTTAGGCAAGATCTCTACAAAGACTTACAACTTTTACAAATAACTAACCCACCTCAGCGATGACCTCAGCCAGACCGGGGTTGCACATGACCAGCCAGCGCCTGGGGGTGATACCGTTGGTCTTGTTCTGAAACTTCTGAGGGTCAACCTCGTAAAAATCCTTGAACCTGGAAGGAACGTGGAACACCAGTCAGAGATAAACTTCCAAACATCTTTGTAACATGTTATGCAGCTGGATTCCTACAGGTTTCCTTACACAGTGTTTTTGATGATATCTGAGTGGATACGGGCCACTCCGTTGACTGCGTGAGAGCCCACAATGCAAAGATGAGCCATGTTGATTTTCTTCACATTTCCTTCCTCAATCAGGGACATTCTACATATGCGGTCAGTGTCCCCTGGGTAAAGCTTCGAGATGCGCTGGAGGAGTGAAGATAAACACTCTGAGATTACTCACCACTGTGCGTATAAAAAAATGTTTCATTCTTCAAGAACGAACCACATTTTCTCTGCTCAAAGCTTTTCAGGCACCTTATTGCCTGAAAAGCTCCAATATTACATGCTCCTCATACCTCCAGGTGCCTCCTGTTGATCTCGTAAATGATGTCGAGGTGTCGAGGCAGCAGGTTTTGGAAGAGGTCCACGGGCCAGCGCTCCAGTGCCTCAGGCAGCACGGTGTGGTTGGTGTAGGCACAGGTTCGGATCACAATGTCCCAGGCCTAGACACAGAGGCCAGAGCCACAGGCAGCTAGGTTAGCATTTAAGAAACTGTGCACCAATGTGAAAGCACTTTTTCATCCAGCTGATCAGTGACTTGGTTTGAGGTTAGCGCTAAGGACACAAACAAACAATGAGACTGAATCCCGGTCGAAGAATCCTAGAACGTCTATAAAATATGGGCTGATCAGCGTAGCCAGAGTCTGAAAACTGCATTTGTTTTAATGGCAGGTAGCGACTCCTAATGCACCTACTTCTTATTTGCAGAGCTCACTAAACATTTTCCCAGTGAGTTTATGGTCTCCAGCTCAGTTTGAAGTCTTGAATACACCATTAGGGTCCCACAGACTCACTACAGATGCACACTGGATGGAAAAGTTAAGAGTTTGCGATGTGATACCTTCTCCCAGGGCACTTTCTCAATGTCCACCAGCAGCCTCATCAGTTCAGGAATGGCCAGAGCAGGGTGGGTGTCATTCAGCTGGATGGCCACCTGCACATGGAGAGAAAACAGAAAACTCATGATCATCAGTTTTAGGAGAAATCAATAAGAGAAAGTAAAAAACAAAAGAGAAGCAAATAACACAGAATGACAGCAAGCTCACCTTGTCTGGCAGTGTGGAAAGATCTAACCGCACAAACTCTGTGGAGCCAAACTTTGAGGCTTTGAATCGACGGATGATGTCCTGAAGAGTTGCAGCTACGACAAAGTATTCCTGCTTCAGACGCAGCTCCTTCCCTTCAAAGAACTGAAGGAGAGTATGAAGAGCTGTTACACCAGATCTCAATGCTTACAATCAATCTGCTGCCGGTACACCCGCTGACATTATTATGGAAAGAAGCACAGAAAAAGAGAGCAGCTCAGGAGGAGGAAATCATCAGGTTAGTCCGTGATTTGAACCAAGGGAACAAATCGTGTTTGTGAACTAAAAATCAAGAATGTGGGATACTGTTTGCCCGTGATTTAAACAGCCCAGCGCTGCTCCTGACGCAGGGAAAACCAATTCTGCAGGGAGACCTACCTTGGCACTTGTGCAGGTGAAATCAAAGGGAAGATATGCTTCACCATATTTTCTAGTCTTTGGCTTAGAACAGCGGTCCCCAACCCCCAGGCCTCGGACTGGTACCGGTCCGTGAGTCGTTTGGTACCGGGCCGCGAGAGTTGAGGCTCAGGTGTGAAATGTATAGTTTTCAGGGTTTTTATCAGTTTTCAGCATTATTTTGTTATCGTTTTGATCGTTAACTCGGTTTTTCTGGGTCTTTTCACATGTGTTATGAATAAATCTTCTTTTTTTCGGTACCGGTACTAGTAGTTCAACTATTTTGTTGTTTTTATCCGCGACACATTAAAGGCCGGTCCGTGAAAATTTTGTTGGGCATAAACCGGTCCGTGGCGCAAAAAAGGTTGGAGACCGCTGGCTTAGAATGAAGTTGGTTTGGAAACATATTCAGCGATGCTTCATCTCCTGCTTTGCGTTTGTGTGGGAGCCCCGTCAAAAACCTGTCCATTATGCTAGCAGTGTCCAAGCATTCCTTTTTGTTTTTTCCTTCATACCGCGCCCCTCCCCCCTGCAATGGCTTGGCGCCCCCCCTAAGAGGTGGGCCCCACACTTTGGGAACCTCTGCACTAAGAGACATTTTTGTGCCGTTTGCAGACCCTGTGCTTATTTTCAAGTCCCAAATGCAATCATTGCAGGAGTTGGGTCAATCTTAACTTTTAAAACACTGGACAGATAAGTAAAAATGTCACCTGGCACAGGGATAAACACACTCCTGAACCTTGAGGAAAGCTTAGAAGAGTTGGAGCTGTTATAGCGGCAGAGGGTGGGCTGACATCATGTTAAACTTTAGGGATTAAGAATGGGATGTCGCTGAAGTTCATACGTGTGTGAAAGCAGATGAGCAAATACTCTCAATGTCACGCACAGCACCACCCACTAGTTCATGTGAACTAAGCAAAAGTTCAAATAAACAAGAAGTGCAGCTGTAAATCCACTCACGTTGTCGTTGGGGTAGAGCACTCTGGAGATGTTCTCAGCGAGGTTTCTATCGAGCACAGCTTGAATGTAGCCTCCAACATTAACTGTGGGACAACAGCAAGAAGAGCAGTCCATGTCTGCTGGTTCTACTTTTCACAAAGTGTCATTGCTCAGAGTGATGTGAGCAGAGGGCAGTACTCACAGTCTTTCAGGTTAAAGTCACAGGGCGCCTTTGCAGACCACAGCCTCATCGTATTAACTATGTTGTTTCTGTAGCCGGGGACTGGAGTGTCATAGGGAAGAGCCAGAACCACCTGGAACACACACACTTCATCATTTCTCAGTGTTTAAACTACAGTCTGCTGATTTACTGTCAGGGATGATGTCACAGACCACAGGACAAGCCAACTAGACTGAGATGGGGCTGCAGGGCAAATACAAACCATCTATCCCAGGTATCATTACAGGGAATGTGAGGGAATACCACAGTGCAAGGTTCCTGGGTTCAGACATTTTCAGGCAAACTGAGGTGTTCATCGGGGAGACATGAAGAGCTGCACTCTCTAATCCTTCACATATTCCCGAGGCACAGATACTGAGCTGGAAGCTACCAGAAAGCATTCATATCTGTTACTGTTGTTTCTTGACGTCCTTCTTGACCTTAGTGCAGCATTCGATACTGTTGACCATAATATCCTATTAGAGCGATTAGAACATGCTGTAGGTATTACAGGTATTGCACTGCAGTGGTTTGTATCATATCTATCTAATAGACTCCAATTTGTGCATGTAAATGGAGAGTCCTCTTCACACACTGAGGTTAATTATGGAGTTCCACAGGGTTCAGTGCTAGGACCAATTCTGTTTACATTATACATGCTTCCCCTAGGCAGCATCATTAGAAGACATAGCATACATTTTCACTGCTATGCAGATGACACCCAGCTCTATCTGTCCATGAAGCCAGATAACACACACCAATTAGTTAAACTGCAGGAATGTCTTAAAGACATAAAGACTTGGATGGCCACTAACTTTCTGCTTCTTAACTCAGATAAAACTGAGGTCATTGTACTCGGCGCTGAAAATCTTAGAAATATGGTATCTAACCAGATTCTTACTCTGGATGGCATTACCTTGGCCTCCAGTAACACTGTGAGGAACCTTGGAGTCATTTTTGACCAGGATATGTCCTTCAACGCACATATTAAACAAATATGTAAGACTGCGTTCTTCCATTTGCGCAACATCTCTAAAATTAGAAATATCCTGTCTCAGAGTGACGCTGAAAAACTAGTTCATGCATTTATTACTTCCAGGCTAGACTACTGCAATTCATTATTATCAGGATGTCCAAAAAACTCACTGAAAAGCCTTCAGCTAATCCAAAATGCTGCAGCAAGAGTACTGACAGGGACTAGAAAGAGAGAGCAGATTTCTCCTGTTTTGGCTTCCCTTCATTGGCTTCCTGTTAAATCCAGAATTGAATTCAAAATCCTGCTCCTCACATACAAGGTCTTAAATAATCAGGCCCCATCTTATCTTAATGACCTTGTAGTACCATATTACCCTATTAGAGCACTTCGCTCCCGCTCTGCAGGCCTACTTGTTGTTCCTAGAGTATTTAAAAGTAGAATGGGAGGGAGAGCCTTCAGTTTTCAGGCCCCTCTTCTGTGGAACCAGCTTCCAGTTTGGATTCGGGAGACAGACACTATCTCTACTTTTAAGATTAGGCTTAAAACTTTCCTTTTTGCTAAAGCATATAGTTAGGGCTGGACCAGGTGACCCTGAATCCTCCCTTAGTTATGCTGCAATAGATGTAGGCTGCCGGGGGATTCCCATGATGCATTGAGTTTTTCCTTTCCAGTCACCTTTCTCACTCACTATGTGTTAACAGACCTCTCTGTATTGAATCATATCTGTTATTAATCTCTGTCTCTCTTCCACAGCATGTCTTTTTTCCTGTCTTCCTTCTCTCACCCCAACCGGTCGCAGCAGATGGCCCCGCCCCTCCCTGAGCCTGGTTCTGCCGGAGGTTTCTTCCTGTTAAAAGGGAGTTTTTCCTTCCCACTGTCGCCAAAGTGCTTGCTCATAGGGGGTCATATGATTGTTGGGCTTTTCTCTGTATCTATGAAGCGCCTTGAGGCGACTTTTGTTGTGATTTGGCGCTATATAAATAAAATTGAATTGAATTGAATTGTTTGCATTCAACCTTCTCTGATGCAGAGAACAAGTGACGTGACTCTCTCCACCCTGCATTCTTCTACTGCCATGGTCATTACTACTGCCATGAGTGTAACCACATCTGAAGATTACGGTGCATCTTTGTCCCACTTTCCCCAAATCACTCGGCAGACTGACGCCCCTCACTGAGCCTGGTTCAGCCGCAGGGTTCTTACTTTAAAAAGATGTTTTTCCTTCTCATCGTCACCAAGAGCTTGCTCACAGCGGGTTTTCTGACTGTTGCGGTTCTCTCTGTATTATCATAAGGTCTTCATCTTACAATACAAATACACAAATGTGTGATTTGGCACTGTATAAATCAAGTGGGAAAAAGTCCTGCTTCACACAACATTACCAACCTTTCAACTGTATATCAGCTGTGCAACTAAATGGTAAATGCACTGGTTCTTATGTAGCAATTTCTACTCTACCCGAGCACTCCAGGTACTTTATTACTCACCTCATTCAAACCAGCACTTTTTTTCTATGTGTTTCTACAAAAGTGCTACTTCACACTGTGATGGATACATCGGAGAGAAACTTGGGGTTAGTATCTTGCCCAAGGATCTTTGGCATGCTGACTGAAGCACCAACCTTACGATTAACAGAGGACCTGCTCTCCCTCCCCCTCGACCCCTGAGAGAGACTACAGACAGCCACTAGAGACACAGAACTGACCTGCTGCATGCAAATGTTACTAATGCATACAGTCCCAGTGCATTTAACCTGATCCAGCCACTGTTTAACTCAATTTTTTTAACTACTATAACCAAAAAACAAAAAATGTGTCTATTAGATAATTACAGCAAGTTGAGGGGTTTGTCTTTACCCCGTATCCTCGTTAAACTGTAGTCTTTGTTACCCAATAATAATAATAATAATAGTAGTAGAATGTACAATTAGAGGTGTCAGAGAAAATGTGACAGTCTCAGTACTTTCTATTAAGAGTATACAGAAACGACCAGGTACCAACCTGCGTGTCAACCCATTTCACTCCATCAGCTGTGTGCTCCACGCGGCCATAGAAGTGGACAGGGCGCATGTACTCGGGCCGAGCCTTCTCCCAGGGATTCCCATAACGCAGCCAGTCATCTGCTTCTTCCACCTGTGGAAATACCAGATGGCATCTTCCTGTTTAAAACTAGTTAAAATATGAAAAAAGTCCTGCAAAGTCTCATATTTGAGGACTTATATGACAAAACCTACATCAGCAGACCGTCCTGTCCAAACACAACAAACACTGGAGTTTCAAGACGGTACTCTGACTATAACTCCATTTCCACTAAGACTACAGAGTGAACAGATGGTCCATCAAATTCTCTCACTTTGCCACGTTCTGTGCTCTGAATAATCCTCCTAATAATCCTATTAATGCTCCTTTTAATCAGCATCACCCATATCTTGTGTAAACAATTTGTAAACAAACTGTGACAGGTCCATCATGCAACACCCTCTGCTACCATCACAGAGAGCGCTTTTGTCTGGCTAATCTTATTCAGTATGACTGTAGTGCAAAGGTGCTTTAAGTGCATACACAGCACCGGGTGGACATACCTGCCAGCCGGTGACAATTTTCTGGTTGAAAATGCCGAACTCATACCGGATGCCATATCCATAAGCAGCCAGACCCAGAGAGGCCATGGAGTCCAGGAAACAAGCTGTGGAAACGGGAGCGCTGTTAGACACAGCTGTGCTTCACATTACCATTTGTCAGCAGCCAATCAGGAGCTCACCAGCCAGGCGTCCAAGGCCTCCATTGCCTAGACCAGCATCTTCTTCAATGTCCTGCAGCTCCTCCATGTCCAAACCCAGCTAAAGAACATGAGCACACACACAGTAAGGTGTGTATTAGCTGTGAGTACTGCAGGACAGAGCTGTTAATCACTCCTCCCACGTTAATGGCAATGAACATTAGAGCTTCAAGGTCTGGCTGAGTGTTATTGACAGTAAAGCATCAGTGTGTGCTCCAGCACTGGGACTCGCAGAGAGAGAGATCTACTTCTGCAAGATCCTGAGAAAGACTTTATTCCCCTGCCATTATCGCACTTCCATCATTACTTGAAGCTGTCCTGAGCACTGCAGCTGCTCACAACTGAATTCAGCCAAAGGTCAGTTTACGCCTTGTGATGACTGTAACCCCTTAAACTAAGAACTTTCTTCAGATGGCTGTCACTTATATAAAAACCGCATCTACTGCCAAGCACTGATTTAATGTCTTCATAGTTTGGGCCAAGCTCTAAATAAAAATCTGTGAATCTCTCCCGCATGTGCGTCTCTCATTGCTATGGTTGTTTCCAAGGTCTCAGACTGACCTGGAAGTGCATGGACTTAAAAACTTTTGCGGGATCTTGTAAAACTACATCTTCAAATTTTTTTCTTCAAATTTAAATTAATAAAAAATTAATTAACACTAAAGATTCACTCATGAACTCACTGAAACTAAACTGAATTAAAAACAGGAAGTCAAAATAAAAGTAAAAACTAATTAGAAATCTATAATATCTCTGGTCATCCCTCTCACTTTATTCAGCCATTGCTTGAGGATGTGGAAGCCTCTCTGCATCAGTGTGGGTTGATTTGATTTTGTTTCTGTTGGAAGCGTGTTGTATTACCCTCACCTGGTATGTGGCTTCATCGCAGGCATTCTCCAAGGCCAGGTTCACCATGGTGTTCTGCAGAGTACGGCCCATGTAAAACTCCAAGGAGAGGTAGTAGACGCGCTGCAAGAAAACAGAGCGAAATGGCTTCTTATTCCACTTCCACCTGATCCTGAGCTGCTGGTAGTTTGAATTTCCTTTCAGTTATTGCACTTTTACATCTGTATGCAAAAATATTTCCAAAGGCAACAACACAAATATGACTGGATGAAACTCTGAAACAGAGTCAGGTTATTGACAATAAAGCACACAGTATGTGCCCCATGGCCCGGCCACGTGATCTCTAGGACAAGACAGCAGCAGAGCTACTGCAGGCAATGACACCGTTTCACTTCAGAGAAGCAGCATTACAAGTCTGGTACAGAGAACAAAGCTTCTGACATTCTGATACGGCTCCAGCATGAGAAGCATGTGTAGACCGAAGTGACTGAGACATGCAGAGGTCAGCAGGGTAGGTCACACTGGCTCCTTTGTTCTTTGTCACAGCATATGTATCGTTAAACACTGACCTCCATGTATGACATGTCTAACTGAGCACCACTTTAAGAGTGCTGAGAGTCAGCAGCACATTGACTCAGTGTATAGAAATGTGACAGCTGTTCCAAGTGCACCACGCCACATGGTCACAGGAAAAGTCACCAAAGTGCAGCAGCTGAATGCAATGCTCACCCTGAACCTCCAGTTCCAGAGAACCAGAACTTCTTTACTGAAAATTCAACGAATCATCATCATCTAACATTTTACATGCTTTGAAAAGAATCACTTCATACTTTTATGCACAGCAGATCGGCATCTTTTGACTATGAAGGCCTCCCTGAAAGCCGGTCAATAAGCTGGAGGACAAGACATAGCCGTCTGAACAGCCAGGCTGGAGCACAGCGGGGTCTCGGGCCGTGCCATTGCTATGCAGTCTTAGTGACGCAGTTATCAGAACTGTGAGCCAGTGAGGGCAGCCCCCTCCTCAAGGAACCCCAGCCCAGTAGGTAATAAAACAGTGGCGAGCTGATCAGAGTAGGTACTAATGCAAAAGGGGCTATGCAGCAGCTCTGAGGGCTCAGTTCTCGCTGCCTGCTCAAGGCCTTTAGGTCATTTTGCGCTTTGGTGAGAGGAGAGGGGGTGGAGGGATGGATGGAGGACACGCGTTTACGTGAGCTATGTCTGGTTGGTCCCAAGCCCGCCCGTGTGGACGCATATGAGTGAGCGAGGTACAGCAGAGGTCAGGTGAAGGTGAGACAGCTGCGGATGACGTTGCGTAACATCTCATAAGAGCGGAGCTGTCGGGACACACGCACACACGACTCACGGTCAGAGCGAACGTGACTATAAATGGATACGAAGAGTTACGAGCCGCAGCCATCACTGCTGACATCCGCATCACGAACCCGCATCCCCTCCCTTCCCCCAGGCCTCCGATCAGCTGTGCTCGACTGCGGTGCACCCGGTTGCTTACTTTGGGGTCCTTCTCGTAGTAATGCTGCTGCGTTCGGATCCAGCGGCCCACCAGGTGATCTCGGACCGTGTTCGCCAAAGCGAAGTAGTAGTCCCGTTTGGTGGCCACATTCCGATCCTTGACCAGGGTGAAATGGAGGTGGCGATTGAAGTTAGTTTTTAGGTCCGCAACGTTCTCCACCCCGGCCAGGCCCCGCACCGAGATCTGCTTCCTCTTGTCTTGGTCTGTCAGCGGCTTGGCCATCTCTGTGCTCCCGGAGTGTGACCCGACGCGTCGTTGCTCTTCTTCGGCTCTGCGTTGAACACAGCCAGAGCCTAGCGATGCTCCAGCCTCTTTAATATGTCACGTACAGCTGAGAGCGTCAGGACGGAACAGCCAAACAGCTTTTCCGGTCGACAGTTTCAAAATAAAACTCAGTATCATCAGGTGGCCAATCAGCGACTCGGAAGACTTTCGTCTTACTGTTTGGGTACTCCACGAAACTCTGTAAACAATACTTTTTCTAACTTCCAGTGTAAATGTGGCTACTTTGACTTAACTGTGCCTCACTGAGACGCACATGGATAGAATATGTAGCAGTTCTATGCAAACTTCACAGACCCTGACTTCAGAAGCTAGTCGCACAATGAGAATAAAATATTTGGTGCGTCTTTGAGCACATTGATCTTTCTGTCCCTGGTTTAAAGCATTCAAACCAAGAAGAAATTTGAGTCTAAATTCAGTGTCTGAACTGAACAAGTACTGACGAATCCACAGAGAAAACTCGGTCCAAGGTCAGGTGGTCATGGTTGCGGGAAACCTCACCTTCAAGTCTTCAGGCTAACCTCATCACGTGACCCACAGTAAAACTGTTTACATGTAATATGAAGTAATCAAATATAAATTACCCAAATGGCACAGATTACATGGTTTAAACTTTGAATAGTTCAGATGACAGATCTCTCTTTGAGTAAAACGCCACAGTTCAATCCTTTGTACTCATCTGTAATCCTGTCAACATTTCTGATATTTATTAAGCCTCATATTGAAGAGTAAGGTCAGAGCTGACCCAAACTAGACTTCATAGACTGACAGTAACACATAGGATATGTGTGGGGAGACTATTGCACAGCACGGTCATCGTCAGTACAAGCCAACATGTACTATCAATTGGTACATGTTGGCAATCAAGTAACTCTGAAGCTAATTTTTCTGAACATAGATTTAGGCTGTTTAAAGACAGTTGCTTCAGGATGGGGACACGAGCTGCACGGCATTTTTAAGGCCATGTTCTTTTAAGCAGACCACATTATGTAACACTTTCATGAAGTGGCCAACAGGGTCTCCTCTCGGGGGAAAGAAAAGCTAGCTTTCTTTCTGACACAAAGGGCTCACATCCATAAAAGGAGAAACAACAAGTTGACATGGATCAGTTTAATATGAAACCAACATTAATTCAGGCTAACATTACACGGTGGACTCCAGAAATGAACAATTTTCTACTCAGATAAGTCAAACAGAAGCAACACTAACACTGCACACAGCGTCTAATCACAGCAGAGATACATGAACGAGGATCTTCTGAGCAGTCGATTAGTGCAGGGGGCACAAAGCTCGGTGTCACCGCCAAGACCCAGGCCAAAGAAGAAAATTAAAACCACAGGAATCCCTGGAAAACAATCTTAGTACTACAAAGGTTTTACGCAACTAAGGTACACTTCCTAGGTTGCATACAAAAATATTCATCTTGTCCAGCTCAAAGCGAAGATGGGGAGCAGGTCAGAGTAGAAATGTGTCACTTTAAACAGAATGAGCTGTCTGAATGGATCATGCAAGCTGAACTCTGATATATTAAAGCCAATGACAGGCAAGTCTTCACATACATTAAACCTGGTGCTGGCTGGCTGAGTCATAACTGTACTTATGTAACAAACTATGGCAGTCAGAGAGGGACACTGTACACATGGGCCGAGCGCCGTGTCCACACAAACGTTAAAAACAGCGACAAGAAGTGGAATTAAGTTACAGAGTGAACAATCACAGCCTGTCACTGTTCACAACATCATGGATCCATAAAAAATAAAGCACTGGTTACATTTCTGTGAGCACAGACTTCAGTCTATGGGTACATGGTGACCATTCCTCTGACCCACACTTAATTCTGGGGGGGAGGGGGAGGGGGGGCAGGAGGCATGCCAAAAGGGGGCATGCCCGGTACCCCCATCCCCATCATTGTGACAAAGTTAGAGGGGTCCATGGGTGGTGGAGGCGGTGGTGGGGCATACATCACGCCCGTGGAGCCTGGAGGAGGTGGAGGTGGTGGTGGTGGAGCGCCCGGGGGCAGTGGGGGCTGGACCCCAGGTGGAGGAGGCACCATGGACGGAGTACCCATGGGTGGTGGGGGCTGGGCTCCAGAGGCTGCAGGCTGTTGGGGTTGTTGCCATGGAGGCAGGGTGCCGGTGCCGGGGCTAGATGTGGTGGTGGTGTCTGTAAGAGAGCAGGGGACACATGGAAATGAACTGTAGGCAAATATAAAGGCTGCACATTCGCAGATAAGCTCCTTATGCATAGAGTCTCCACAGCTCTGTGAATAAGGTTCGGTGAGTACGTCTTTGTGTGTGTGTAAGGACAAAGACATATTGCAAATATGCACTGCCTATCTGTTTGATTCGGTGATAAACTCTCAGTCAAATCAACACACCGAGGCCAACACTCTTCTTTGGGTGACAGCCCCCCCAGAAACCAAAAAAATGAAGCCGTTTTGTTATAGATTACACAGTGAACACACTACCTCTCGTTTCAGTGTACACCGGAACCAGTTTTGAAACCACTGACGTATAAAAGAGCTGTGTGTGTGCTGAACCACTGAAAGTTTTCTCAATAAAGCTTTTGTGCGCTCTTACTCTGTTGCCAGGGCAATGGTGTGCTAGTTGCCATGCTGCTGGTTGGAGGGGGAGGTGGAGCCTGCTGTTGCCAAGGTGGCAGAGGACCTGAAGGGGGAGGAGGTGGCTGGCTGCTTGGGGGAGGAGGTGGAGGTGGCATCATACCCATTGGAGGTGGCAGCAGACCTACAACAAAAGCACATAAGTTTGGGGGTTCTTTTCTATTTTGCAGATTTTCTACAGTAAAGTTCTGGGTCCTTTTCTAATACAGCAGACGCTCAGACGCTTCTTTTGCATTTGACCTCTTCAATATTGGAAAGTCTTTACAATAAAACACACTTCAAAGCAACTTAAGTACGACACAAAGAACTCAGGAGGTGAACTGAATCTTACACAGAGTTCATTAGCTTTCATGAGACGTCTCAGTAACTCGACTTGAAAAATCTAAAAGCCTTCATGAGAGTCCAGCCTGTGCCAGCTCCCTGCCATCTGTGGGACATCACTGGCGCTGTATGGATCACCAGGTCTTAGCCTTTT
Organism: Neolamprologus multifasciatus; assembly: GCF_963576455.1. NCBI lineage: Eukaryota > Metazoa > Chordata > Actinopteri > Cichliformes > Cichlidae > Neolamprologus > Neolamprologus multifasciatus. The sequence goes on from NC_140441.1 coordinate 45,335,476, forward strand.
ACCCAAACTGTACTCTTATCACCACCATGCAGAATTTAATCCTCCATACACTCTGATTTTTGTTGGCAGTATCCGGACTTTAAGTCTGACGTCATTAGCTGTGTCTGGGCCCAAACTCCGCTTCAGGTCCCAAAAACAAACGAACACTGCAGCATCACTGAGAGTTACAAACTGTCTAAATTCTTTCATCTTTAATAAAATGATCAGTGTTCTGCTCTACCAGGTGTAACTATTAAGTTTAACATCCAGGCATCCATGAAAACAGAATTTATTAAATTCAACGGAGTTAGAAGTTAGCAGGAAGTTAGCTCGCTAGTTTCCAACTATGCATGATATAGCATGTTCTGATTGAGAGGTTTATGAAAAACTTCAAACGTACAGCTCTGTTATCACTTCCAACATAAATGAAGACAGAAAACTAAACAGCAGTGACGTTTGTAGGGTTACTGAAGTTGGGCTAGCTGGTATATAATGATGTGCTACGTGGTGGCTAGCGACACAGCTATGTTAGCATAACATAAACACGGTGAAGCTGGAGGATGAATGCTAACTTTTTTCCACTCAATAAAACTTGAGGGTTCCTGATGGTTAGGGACAAATGCAATCACATGGCAGGATACTGTAAACGGACCAAACTTCAGTCAGGAGAACAACTGAGATAATCCACCCACAATGCGAGGTTAGTCATTAATAGACTGCCGCATGGGCTTAAAGGGTTTAGAAACTGACTTTTAAAAAAATTAAATAGAACAAGATACAAAGCATTAAAACATGTTAAATACACAACAGCCCTAATGAACGCAGAGTAGTTTGGACCTGAAGCAGGGTTCATACGTCATCACTAAACACATTGTTGTGTAGTCTGGATCTGCTCTTACCCATCGGGTGTCCATGCGGTCCAGGTCCCTGGCCCATGGGAGGAGGAGGGGGCTGCATCCAGGGTGGAGGCAAGCCATTGGGGTTGGGAGGCATAGGCGGTCCTCCCATGCTGGGCATCGGAGGAGGAAAACTGTGAGGTCCTCCAGGACCACCGGGCCCCCCAGGCATACCGTGAAAGTTCCTGTTCTCGGCTGGACCAGAACTCATCCACGGAGGCCGGTTCTGTCAAACACACAGAGAATTTCAGACAGAGCTCTACACGACGAGCACAGAGAACCACGTGCGTCCCAACTAACCGGTGGAGGTTGGGAGCTGTTGGGGCCTGCAGCCCGAGGTGCGCCCTGGGTGCTGGTGTGTCCTCCGGCTGACGTTGGGACAGGGGCCTCCCCCAGCTCAGCCATGAGAGACAGATACTCCTTGTCCATACGAGCCTTGTCTTGAGCTGACTGAGGGGGCTCTCCACCAGTTGCTCTGTGTGCAGCGAACGAGCTGTAAAAGAAGCACATGTCGTTACACAAGTCAGGCGAGTGGAGTCAGGAGTTCAGCTCAAGTTTGGACACTCAGCGCATCGTCACCTGCTGTACTTGCAGTCTGAGGAGATATGGCCGGCTCCACCACATTTAGTGCAGAGGGTGGTGTTAGTAATGCTGCGTGGCTCAGAGTTCTGCCAAGGACGAAGAATCCTGTGGATACAAGAGACAATAAGCATGGTGTCCGGAGACTTCAGAAATGGAACAAATCCATCCTTGATTCCTATTCTTGCTCATTCTGTACTTTAATGACCAGGTGTTATAACAAATAAGGAGTGATTGTGCACAAAGCCCGGGCAGTGTCACAGACCTGTTGTCGTCTTCCCTCAGTGTGCCATTGAGTCTGGCCAGCTCCCTGAGCTGCATTTTTCTTAGGTCGTTCTGATCCTCAGGCGTCTCAATGCCTTGTTTCAAAATGTTACGAATCTGTGGACACACATTTCACACCATTAATATCACGGTATATATTCCCCAAAGTATACATTCATTACATTTAACAAACTGATGCTAAACATCTTCACATAATGAACAGGAGGTGCTCCAACCTGCTCCACAGCTTTCTTGACGTTCTCCATCGTGTTGGCAGTGACCAGGGCATGCAGAGGCTCGTCCTCCCCTGGCAGCATCTGGCCATCTTTTCGACCAACCTTCCCCTCCTTCACAGACCCTTTCCCCCGGATCATAATCTTGGCACAGCACTCCTTCTCAATGTTCTTCAATGTATTACCACTGGGAGGAAAAGCAAACGTGAGAAACTGTTTCTTCCCCCCTCAGTTGCAGTATGAAAGCACGTCAAACAAACTGCATGACTTTAAGATGGCATCGAACTTACCGGGGTCCAATGAGCAGACCAACAAAGTTGATTTCAGGGTATTCATCTTGAGGGATCATAACTTTGTCGTTGACTCTGGTGGCTGGAGGCCTGGAGAACACAAACAGGTAAAGCATTTAGCTTTCTAAACGTCCTAAGAGCCAATCCACTATTTAGATCATCAGCAATTAGCATGGAGTAGCATTTGCAGTAGGGCTGCTCTACAGGAAGAAAGTGTGTACTCTTCACAGAGCCATTAAGATACAACTTAAAGCACAAAGCAGATGGACTCCAATCAATGATTAGACCGAGACCACTGAAGAAGAAAACTAAACTGAAATCATTCTGTTACTGACCAGTCAAACACTCTCATTCTGACAATTAATGCATAAAAATCACTTTCTGATGACACATCATTCGTTTGCACGCGTTACTGCACATGACAACGTATGACAATGATGATAAAAACACAGTAGTAATGTCAAATGAACACGCTTCTCAAAGCTTAGAGAAACGCTTAAGTCAATCAGACTGTTGGCACTAACAGAGACCTCCACTCTTCTTTCTGTTGATGTCCTGTTCTATAAGAGACAAGGAAAATAATGGCAGCATGTCTCTGGCCACAGTGTACCCATCATCTAATGGACAACACTCCACATCCCAGATCAGATTCTTGACCCTAACAGGAGTTCACTGAACTCAGATGGTTTGTGAGGTAGCAGTGGGCGATAGATTCAAATTTGTGCTAATGGCACTAATAACGATGTAGACCAGTAAAAACAAACAATGTTTTATCAGTGAGCTTCCAGGCTTCAGCATTTACTAATACGAACAAAACCAAAGGTATCTGCCATCCTTCCTTACAATGAGCTGCTGCTAGAACACTACGGTTCTGCTCAAGTCCTGCTTTATCACAGCAGGGACTTCCATCCACCGTCTGCTCTGACAGTCTGAAGGACTTCCACTAGCCTTTTCCCACTAAAGGTTTAATGGTGATTATGGGAACAACAGCACTGTTTCAGACTAGAAACACGTTTTCTTTCATGCTACCTGAGCTCATCGTCTCGGTAACAGGACGCCTCTATGCTTTTCAGTGTGTAAACAGACTCCAGCTCCACACTAAACTGTGCCAGCTGAACACTGTGTGGGCTTTATGTTGTCACGTTATTTATTCATATGCTGCTCCCAAATACATTGGTATTGCAGGTCCCTTTTTAGTTGCAAATGTTGGTGAAACGCTCGCCGTGAGGCGACACTTCTTGTGATTTGGTGCTGAATTGTTTGTGTTTCCATGGAGACAATGGCGTGCTATAGAGCAGTCTTATATGACGCATCGAAGCAAAGAATTTGTATAAAAAAAAATACTCAAATTGCAGCAGCCTAGTGACAATTAGTCATCTAGTCCACTAGATTCACACATCATTTCAACAGCTTGAACAAAATGCTGTACCTGCAGAAACAGATCCTCATGGAAAATGTGTCACAAGCTGCAAACTGCGATCCAGGCAGTTTAACATCTAAACACAAGGCTGACCTAACCATCAGGGTCTGACATTACCAATGGCCCCATGGCCCAGAGGACACATTACCCAGTGAACCCTTTGGATGGATGGATGGATGAAAATTAAATCTTTTGTTTCTCTCAGTGCCCCCTCTAACCTTTTTCCTTCAGTTGTTAATTATGTCATATTGTTCCCAGAGAATAAAAAGCTAGTAGATTACAAAGAGGGAGACTAGTGGACTACTCTAAAAGTAATTTGGGGTTAAATATGGCCCAAGTACTGCTTGTGTTTTTAAGAGCTAACCCAAACTGTTCCTCACATTTTTTAAGGACCAATTGTCACAAATTGCTGCTGAAATGTGCAACAATTTGCACCACAGGCAATATTCAACATGCATGCAATGTTAGATTAATTTGCCGACATCAGCGCATTTGTTCCTTTGCAGGTAGCATCAACACACCTGTGGAGAGTGTGGTTAGACATTGCTTCAGGCAACTTTCCTGTGACACAGTCTATATGCAACCACTAGTTTTCCGCACCAACTGACTACAGAACACTGCTTTTGCAAAGCTTCATCCATCTACTTATCAACTTTCCCTGTTTGCAACTTCCCATCACAGACACAGAGGGTGGCATTATAACATCTTCAATCCAACAGTTAACAGTTAGTAACAGTTAGCTTATCTGGGATACACACTCACACTAACAGCAACATTTAACCATCCGGTCAATTGGTCATTTTTTATTTACTTTTTCTACCAAAATCACACCAGTGCCCCCCATTAAAAGACCGCGTGCTGCATGTTGTTTTTCTGTCCCTCATCAAACTGGCGTCCCAGATAAAACGCTAGCTTTTTATTTTATCAGATAAATGAACACAAAATGAAACAAAAATTAAAAATACAGTCAATGGGGTGAAAGAAAAAAAAGATAATCATACTTGTAGTCTGCAGGGGGCTTGAAGTCAGGGTTGAGTCCAACCATTTCAGTGATAAGCGCATGTCGCTCCTCCTCGAGCTTCTTTCGTGTGCGATACTCGCGGGTGTTTAACCTCTTGCCCTCGCTGTTGTAGATGGGCTCAGGAGAAGGAGACCTGAGAGCGGCAGACAAAAGACAAGACAGACATCATCAACACCCTCCTACAAGCAAAGCTCTGCCAATAACAATCACACAGGCTCCCTACAGCTGACTAAGACTTTAACAATAAAAGAATCTCAATCAGTGAATCTTTAAAACAACAATAAACTTTGAGACTGTAATTGTTTCTACTGAGAGAATCTCAGATGGACTCTGACTCATGGCCAGTGCAGCAGTAGCAGCAAACTTAAACAAAAGAAAAGTATATAGGAACTCTGCACTGCCATTTCAAAGACTGAAGTCCATTCTGACATCAAAAAATTTATATTTTTTTTTAAACAAAACCAGAAGAAAACAAAAGAAAAACGTAGCAACCAAAGCTGTATAGTGGCAGTAAACAAATAATCTGGAGGGGCATCAACCAAGAAGAAAAAATAAAATACACGGCCATAACTTCAACCTGCATACAGGATTGTTGGCCTACAAGAAAGCAAAGTTGGAGGCAAGAAAACAAATCAAAGCAAAATTTGCAATCCTAAGCAGAAACGCTGGCTGTGAGAGTTGCTTGGTGCTGACGTGGTGGAAGAGGTCCGTGCCTCCCCTTGGATGCTGAAAACCTGTGGTACTGCGTTAAGGAGGCTCTGTGCTTGAAAAAGGGTTAGGTTGATGTGGGGTAATTTGGGTTAGAGAAAAGGAATTAAGATTAGATATCCACCTTTTCCTACGCTCTCCCATCAGAGAGCCACATGTGTCCACGTGACGAGTGAGAAAAAAAAAATTCATTTTACGCTTCAAACTTCCAACGCTGACAACCTGAAACACCTCCCAAGTTGGTCACATTAGATTGGGAAGTGATTTCTAAAGCTTCTGCAGCTCTGCATTCAAGTTTTGGACAGCTGTGGAAATGTCTGATTATGATTAAAAAAAACTATATACAGTGTACAGGTGACCGGGACGCTACCTAGCAAAGGTCAACTTCACACACTCTAAGGCAGCCATTGGCTTTCCAAGAACACATACATTTGTGTCAGTTTTCCTCCAGACCTCAAAATCCAGAGGGAAAACTGAGCATATCCTCCTCCTTCCTGGGCAGAAATGTTCACAGCCTCATTAGGGGAAAACCAGAGAGGACTAGCAATAGATCACTTGTTCACTCCAACACAAAGCCCAGTTGGATCACTGGGATGTAATCAAGTAGGCTTCATGCCATGGGCTGAGTCACTGGCAACAATGGACCAAAATAAGTATGTGAAATAAAGTAAGACAAAGCAGTAGTTTGGTGCTCGTGTGCATTTAGTACCCATCTTTTCAAAATTAGCCAATTCAAGTCAAACCTAAGATGTGAAATAAATCAATATGCAAACTTATTTGTACACTAGTCCAACCTGTGTCAGAGGAAAATCTTTACACATGAATTATAGCACTCACATATCCAGACAGGCCCCTACTGCAGACACAGAATAAGCAGTGTGCAGAAATACTACAGGTTTAAATTTGAAGCAACGACTGTGTTAAGTAAACTGCCAAGCATCCAATAGAAGGAGTCTGGCAGTGACTAGCTAGATACCCTTGTTAGGACAGCTCTAAAGACTGAGCTTATAGTCGACTATGGAAAGCTGGCTTTCAAAGCCTTAAAATCCTTCAACTTATTCTCACTCCCACCTCAGGCAGGTCATAATTTAATGTGCTTTTTGGCCCTGCAGCACATGTTCGCTGCAGTGTACTGAGGAATGAAACACAATACCTAGGAAAAGTTCATTTTCCAAACATTTGTGTGGATGTTTGAGTTCAAAATAATATCAGACATATTTGGGGTGTGTAAACCTTAGCTACATTACTAAACTTACATTAACTTAATAAGTAGCAAACTAGTAACCCTTCTGAATGGTTCATAGCTTTTAATACGTGACCACTCCTCGCCCTCGTGTTCTTTAATGTGGCCTTCAGGTGTGTGTGTAACAGGGACACACACCTACCACTAAAGTCTCTGTGATGGTATTGACTCGTATTCGTATTTGGGTATAAAATATAGAAATTAAATACATATGCAGCTCCACGGTGTAGAGGTTTATACGCTCATCTAATGCACAAAGTTCAAAAGTGGGAGGGCGGCATCAGAAAGGGTGTTGGGCATTATTCAGTGGCTCCTCTCCTGTGGTAAGCGCTGCAAGAAAGTGAGCAGCCACTGTTTTTGTTTGTTTTGTTAACAATACAGTTACAGCTGTCAGTTAGGTTGAAAATATACAGAGTGAAGACTTTGACGAGCTATTGAGTTATAGCGAGTTAATGTGGAACACTGCCTTTACCTGAAAACGTGAAGGAGAGGATCACCGAGTTTATATATGAGCTACCCAGCGTTAGCAATAGCATTATGAGGACGCTACCTTCAATCTGTATCAGGATGGAAAACACTAAAGTTTGTCAGCCAGGTAACATGTGAAACCAAAGGTCGCAAACAAGCACAGCCATCTATAAATGTATAGAAAGGTGAGAGAGGAGTGAGAATGTGTTGGCCTTTTTTTTTTTACTCAAGATCAAAACAGTGGTTGTAATTTCATTCAAATGAAACAATTTGCATAAGCTTGTACAGATTTCTGTGAGAGAAACAAATCAAAGGGACCATTCGATCACTTCTCCGGTACTGTGAAGCACATCTTACAGTGTTCCTGTGCTGATGGCAGCTGTTGAGCTCAGAGCAAACACCTTTGTCAAAGCTTGGTTTCCAAAAAAGCAGCAGCAGCCACAATGTGCACTTTGATTTCGTGTTTTTGTTAAACAAATATTTCACCTGTCATGAAGGAACTTTCTGTTTGCGCCAACAACTATTCAAATGTTACGAAGGTTGGCTTTTGGCTGTCCGTTCTATTACAATTCTTTCATTTCAGTGTAATTACAAACACTGCTTCTCCGTCTTGAGTAAAAACATTCAAACTTGTGTTGTTTTACAGGAAACAGTGTAACAGTGGAGTTCTGCTAATCACTCTCCAGTTTACTCAAAGAAAATGTTAATTTACTTTTAAAAATGCATCATTACCAATTCTAGACAATCACTGCATGTGTAGAAAAGTGCTGAAACTAGTAGTCACGTGTACTAAGTGGTGATGGACGAGGAGCAGTCTTTAGAAAAACGTTCATATATATCAATTCTCCTCTAGCAACAGGAAATGGAAATGTGAAGAACTCAAACTGTCTAAACAACACTGTTCTTCACTAAACTACATCCTTCAGCTAATACTAAAGTTTTAGGCTAACAACCACATATACTCTGAACATGTCTTCCAAAAAGTCAAGAAGGTAGAGAAAGTGTTACTGTTCGTGGATTTAATCTTTTTCCGACCTGTCCTCAGGGTTAACAGGGATTCCCAGGTCTCCTGTACGCAGTTTACGAGTCAGGTCTTCAATCTGCAGTTGGACTGGAAGAATTCAGGTTAGGAAAGAAAAACAAGGATGGAGAGAAATTTGATTACCACAATAACAACAGAGAGACAATGCTCTGCACATTGGAGCACTATCTCATTCATTACTGAGGTAAAGACAAACGGTGAGTCTGTTAAATACAAAAGGAAGATCAAATAAACATCTGGTAAGACTCTAAAGTATTACATCATCAGAAGCACACATTACCAGCAAGTCCTAGACGTCGTTTACTTTAGCATGAAAAAGTCTAACGTCTTCTGAACGTCAATGTGTCCGTTAACTCCACGACTCCTAATAATACCTACCGTATATAAGACTCTTTAATTAATTCCATGAACAGTGCTTAAATCTTAAACATTTGAGGATACGCTGGCTATTTGGTTTTATAAAGTCAGTCACAGTCACTCCACAGATCTAACACTGAGGGGATCATTCCAAAGGCAATGAAATCAGTCAGTCATCTAATGCACATTATGAAAGCTGTGATGAAATACACCAAACACACAGGTTCACTGGCACTGAAACTATTAGTCTGGGTTATTGAGAAGAATAATAAAGGGCCAGTGACTTGTGCTTCATCTTTAAATCTTCCCTCACAATGTTTTTGGGGCTTTACTGAATGAGGAAAAATAACAAGTGTGACGACGGAGGGTGGGCACAAATGAATGTTTACATACCAAGATCAACCATTACCAATGAGTGCACAACATCAATAATGATGTTAGTTTTTGACAAAAAAGGATTGGTCTGCTTCAGAACACCCGCTGAGGGCCTGTGAAGGCAGTATGTTGGTGTTACACTGCTGCTGGAAGGCATGTGTGGTTCAAAAGGACTTTTTATGATCAATGTTTTTGGGACAGGCCAAAATCAGAGCGCGCACACAGTCCTTAAGCATTTCCGAATTTGCAGTGCCCACAAAAACAATTCGTCTTCTTTAAACTCACTGGACTTGTTTGCCATTGAAGCAGCATTGCTCACACTTCAAACCAAAATAAACAGAGCATTCTTTAGCAATGTTAGGACATTATGACTAACTCCTCCATGCACAGGAACAAAACTGATGATGTGTAGGGAATCAGGCAAGACAGTGAGCAGTGACCTGCAGCTGAGGACAGATATCTGCAAGCAGTGGTGTTTAACAATCTACTCCTCTTGCTAATGGGTGCCCAATGGTATGCAAACTATAACACTATGCAGCACCACCACTAAGCCTCCATTACAAAGAAGTCAACTTAACATTTTCAATCATAAAGTAATCATTGCTCTTCAGAAAAGACAACAGCTGGAGCAAAATGTCCCATCGTGTTAGAGTAAACATACTGGAACCAGAATGTGTAATGGGTGTCTTTAGAAGCTCTAACTGTTGGCAGTTCAGCAAACAGGATAAAATTATTACTGGCAGGGAAACCTAAACCCCAAACAAGTAATTTCCTAGACACATAATACAAGAAACTACATGTTTCATTATCACCAACTCAATATTTACCTATATATGCTCTCTCCTGATCCCGGGTCAGTCCGGGTGGGATAACGGTGGGCATGCCCGGTATGACGGTCTTCTGATCAGGCGTCTCGCTGCTCCAACGACTCTTCTTTCTTCCCTTCTTCTGGCCGAAATCTACCGCGAGAAACACAGCATGCCGGTGAAACATTACATGATGCACGCCAGCTCTACCGCCCTTCACGGCATTGATGGAGCCAGTGTATTTCGAGATTAAATGCAGGAGAACGGCAACGTGGTGATCACGTTACTCCTCGTTTGGGCTCTATCGGCTACTCCTCTCTCATGTGCTTCGATTTAGAAAAAGACAGTTATGGATGGCCTTGATGAGGTTTACGTATGAAAGCGAGGCAATGCACTGTTACCAATAAAACATACCGTCAGGCAGAGAGCTGTCGTTTCGCCAGACTTCACTATTAACCCTCGTTAACTAAACCGTCAGGTCAGAAGAGGACAACCTAGACCAAAAAACACCAACCACTATCGTTTACTAACCAACTTTAGCGGCTCCTTATCCATGCCGCTCAGGCCAGGGCTCGTCACCCATGTTGGTTAACGTCGTTAGCTTCAGCTCGCTAACGCCGCGTTGAGGGCTACAGGAGTTAGCTTCAGCTCGCTTAACTTACCAGGTTTAGCCATTCCGCTCCCCGCAGCAGATTGCTGTTGAGCTTGACTCGAAAAACTTGTCCCCGGGTTGAACTGATGAGACTGGGGAAAAGATGCGCTTGGCATCGAAGGCTGGAAGCCTTGTAGAGAAGGAAAGGACCCGGGCGGCCCCGGTGTTGGCATCAGCCCGTTCCCCGCTCCAGGCCCGGCATCAAAGGCTCGTTTAGCGCCAATACTAGGGTGCAACTTCCCTAATGGAGTTGCATTTGCTCCCGTCGCCATTTTCGAAGTACTTAAATGGCTCAATCAGTATGAGCGATCAGTCAGCTCAGGTTTAAATGTGTGCAAATAGCTGACAAAGTGCTTCCTGCTTTAGCTCTCACACAATACTTCAATCAAAATGGCGCCCAACAGAAAATCACAAAGGTTAATCCTTCGGACGTGGGACGGGCCGTCGCAGTAAGAAAGATTCCTATTGGTCAGACCAATGCTCCCTGCGCCTCTCATTCTAAAAATTGATTGGCTGAAAAATGTCAATCTCCTATTTTTGGTGCCTCGGTAACAGGCAACAAATCGCAAATATAACGTGTCTATACGCTCACCGGCTCCAAGTCTGTACATTAATGCATGTAGACGACCTCCTGAAATTCATACCTAGCATCAGCGTAGGGAAGAAAGGTGATTAAGATTAAGATTAAGAGACTTTGAATGGGGGCTGCGGTTTCACAAACTGCTGAGATTTTCCTGTACAGCCTCTCTCTCTGAGGCTTACACAAGATATTCCGGAAAAACTTCTACTCTCTACTTCCTGTAGAGTGCAGTGGTGTTTTTAACCTAGTCTAGTTTATTATGTGTACTCTGAGGTATTTATAGTCCTCCACAATGTCCACATCGACCCCTTGGATTGAAACAGGGGTCACAGGTTTCCTGGTCCCCCTAAAGTCCACAAACAATTCTTTGGTCTTTGTCTTGTTGAGCTGCAGGTGACTCTGCTCTCACCACATAACAAAAGAAAACGCTACATCCAGATAAACAGAATCAACTTTTGGAAAAATACTTCCGTGGATGATTGAGCATGCATCAAGATGACAAAAGAGTCCATCATAACTCAGTACTCTGTCGCAACACCCTCACTGATGCATCCAACCACCGCAGAGTCATCAGAAAACTTCTGAAGATGAACCTCCTCAATATTGCCCGCTCTGAAGGCCCCTTTTCTTGTCACTGAGGAGGGTTTTTATGTCCTTAGTTATGCACAGCTTGTTATTTAGGTAACAATGGACAGTCTGAGCAGGGACGATGGAGTCAGTGATACACTCAGTAAGCCCACTGATGTCCTCACTGACAAGTTTACAGTGTCTCCCAGTCTGTCACCTCAAAACAGCCCTGAAGTTTCACTAAGACCTCCTTTAACCACTCGCTGTGTGTGTGTGTGTATGCTAACAGTAGGTCTAAAATTCTCTCCCCCTTGGTGGGACAGACCACATACTGTGTGAAAGTTGGCAGTGTAAAACTTCAGATATACAGCCAAATGTCATTACTAAAATTACTGCACATTATACATAATCATAACAACAATAATAATAGTACTCACTAGTTCGGGTCAGCCATGAAGCAGGACAAGTTCAGACTCCAACGGACAATCAGCTCTGCAGGGAGGCTTATCAGCACCGATATGCCCTCCATCAAGGACCTGTACAGGCCCAGTTTTAGGAAAGGGCCAGAAAACATCTCTGCAGACCCTTCACATTGCAACTGCTTCCTTCAGGAGGCACTACAGAGCACCGTTTACTAAAACCAGCTGCCAAAGACAGTTTCTTCCCCCAGGCTGTCATGCTGATGAACACTGAGAAATAGCCCACTGTTATATCATTCAAGGTAACAGTGGCTTAGTATTACACTATTAAATGAGTGTCTAAGATTCATCCAGGGTTGCACTATGTTCACCCCATTTATAGCTATGTAACTTGTAAAAGAGCAAGAGGGTTTTTTTTGTTTTTTTTTAAACAAAACGGGTTTTTTGCATTAAAAAAAAAACTTGAACTGGAGTCAAACAAACTTGGCCAAACACAGATTCTGATATATAAACATGTCCAAGTCAATGTTTATCATGTCATAACATATTTCATGTCACAAGTTGCATTTATCATTCTCTGTATGACAAAGTGATCTTCCACCAGTCTTCACTTGTGTGTTCACGGGCTGATGGACTCTGAAGTCGATTTCACATCTTATAGTAAGCGCACACACACACAAACACACAAAGGTCACAATCCTCAAACTTTAGACAGAGTTTTTATTATAACCTAATAGTGAGAAATCAATACAGACAAAAAGGTTCCGAGGTCAATGCTTTACTACTACAGGTTGAACATGTGAATCTCATATTTATCATAGCAATGGAAATCAATGGAATTTAAGTAATGTTCCTACTGTCAATAAAAGAAAAAAAAAAAAAGAAAAATCAAACACAATGTAGCTTAAGAAAAAAAAAAGTTCTCCCATCTTAATTTCACAAATGTTTTCATCTGATCCCGAACAGAAAAGTGGAACCATGAGAAGGAAGAGAAGGTCCTCGTTTTCAGGCTTCAAGCACTCACATTTGTTTAGCCGTCGCTGCAGTTATGAGGCATACTTCCACTAACACAAATACACTAAACGCACATAATACATTAGAAGCTGCTGAATACACTTTAAGTTCTATTAACAGAAGACTCACCTTTACAATAAGCACCATGCACTAATGTAATGTGTTCAGGCTATGTATGTTTTTTTCAGAAGGGCAAAAATTCAGTTGTGGCAGTGTCACATAAGGAATCAGGCTGGACCTGCTTTTACATACTTGCTAACTGCAGCTATACCACAGCATGTTACAAGACAATGAGAGATGGGAAACTGAGCCACTGTTTGGACTGGAGTGTGAATTAGGACCTGGAAGAAGATCAAAGCATATTGTGAATGTATCCAACCATTTAGACTTAAATGTTCTGCTTACTGTGCCCACCCACCCACATACAGAGCGCTGACTTTAGCTTCAAACAACAGCAATGAGATTCACTGTGTGACGTTTACATGGCACTTCGGCTAGCCTACCTGCTTACTGTAAATCAGCTCTGCCCTGACTGCATGGGACAAGCACTAGTATGTATACCGTGCCCGCTCCGCGCCGGGATCCCGCGGATTTTCATAGGTAGAACTTCTTGGGAGGGCGGTCACCGGAGAAAGGCGCGAACGCTCATATGTATATCCATCTGCTTCGGCAGCAACTCTCCGAATCGGACTCCGGTCACGTGCGTAGTATGAAGAGACTGGGGCTGGTGGAGGAGGGAGGGGAGGGCGCTCGTATGGGTTGACATTAGAGGGAGGCAGACGCTCCCTCATTATAGCCGTGGAGGAGGACGCTGCTGGAGCAGGCAAGGGGACAGCGCGGCGTTCCTCGAAATAACTGCCTCCGTAAGAATTGGCCCTGTACTTCTCGTAGTAGTCCACAACCCCGTACGGATCTCTTTCCTCGTAAGGCGACCGTCGCACCGGGTAGGCTGGGAACGCGCCATAGAGTGAGCCGTTGCCCCTGTATGCTGCCTCACCGCCATACATCTGAGCCATGCTATGTTCTGCAGCAGCATTTACACCATACCCCGGGTGTGGCCCATACCTCATTGCACCCTCATAGCCTGCACCTCTTCTGTACCCTGCCATGTTGCTGCTGTGACCGGAACCTCGGGAAAAACCGTGCACAGGAGCATAGCTGCCACCGTAATCTGGTTCGCCACTGAAGTCCGGATGATAACCCCTGCTGCGACCCCGCCCGCCAAATCTCGAGGCATCGTATCCATCAGACTTTGGCTCTGAACCGTGGTAGCCATTTTGGTCAAGAGGGCATTCTTTGGACCAGTGGCCTTCCTGCCCGCAACGATAACAACCCGATCTGTCTCCCATTCCCGGCGCAGTACGCAGGCGGCTAGTCGAAAGCTTCACGCTCATCAGTTTGCCTTAAAAAGAAAAGACTCAATAAGGATTTATACCTGCATTCATATTTCCTGCCTGTATCAATCAGCTAAAAGGCTGCATTGTATTCCAACAGTAGCAAGAAGACATACCTAATGATTTGAGCACTAAAAATATGGTTATTAAAGCTGAAATCCGTAACTTGAAACGCTTCTTAAACCACCGAAAACACAACAGGTAACTAATACGATGTGATCAGTGAGCGTCAATTTCAACTTGTACTCGTGGTGCGGACGTGGATCTCACCGGCGCAACCCGAGATTTATGATCCTGCGAATAAATGCGTGTCAAACACCACGTTCTACGAACAGGACTACGTCATGTCCGTTTTAATCCCGCCCTTAATGGGACTATGCATTTGGTCCGATTTGTACACTCTATGTACTTCAAATCGGATACTTGGAATAACCACACAACAGGTGTTTACCTGACGAGTGAGTCATAAATTCCAGTCTGTGTCCCTTTAAGTCCACAACACAGGCGGATATTACCAAAGACATTACGGATACCAGCTTTAAAATGATGTTGGAATTGTCTATTAAAACTTACCTTAGTTCTTTTTACTCACCTGCATTTGAGCAATAATTTACCCATCAACATAACAATATTGACACTACATCTTTAATCTGACTTTAATTAAATCATCAAGCCCAGCCCAAGAGTTCACCTTTAAAAGCTGTGTTGTCTAACTGATTAATGGCTTCCATGGCATCCTCCATTCTCTCCATGTGAACAAAAGCATAGTTTTTTACTATGTCACACTCCAACACAGCGCCAAACTCTTCAAACTTGGCCCTCAGCTCCTGGTTGGTACAGGCAATGTTGCCAACGTGCAGTTTGGTGGATCCTCTTGACTTGCCACGACTTAATTCCACGTTCATAGGCTGGCCATTCAGCTCATACTGGTGGAGATTGCGGATGGCTTCCTCTGCCTCTGTTTTGTCATCCATGTGCACAAAGCCAAAGTTCTTGACAATTGAGCATTCTGCAATCTTTCCATACTGGGAGAAGAGAGAGCGAAGTTCATCTGATGTGGTGTCTGGGGACAAGTTCCCTATGAATATTTTCACCATTGTGCAGGGTCCACGTCACTAAAGGAAGAGAGGAACTTCAGCATTAGTAGCTTCATGACTCGGATGACTGAATTCAAACTTTTACCAGTTCAATTAACAAAATGCTATTCAGTTTAATTTTATTAATATAGCGCCAAATCACAACTCCAAGGTTGTAAGGTGAACTTCTGCAATAATGAGAGTTTCCAGCAGTGTTGTTGAGCAATCACTACTCAAACTTTATGGACTTTTTTCCATTAACAAGGCTTCCTGGGGCATGTAGGAGTGAGGACCCCTACTAGTTAACTGTATATTAAGTCTCCACGTAATCTAATGGGGACAACAGGAACAACACTGGTACAGTCCGCACAGAATAGAGTGGCAGGAATACTAACAAAGCCAGCACTCTGACAGCATTTCATTAAAGATAACCCATTCAGCTTTAACGAGTCACCGTATGGGCCTGTAACGTTAACTGGAGAATAACGTAATGGACGCGCTCTTTGGGCAAAAGTTTAAGCGCTACAACTAAAGTTTGACGAAGGAGCTGACCAACAGACAAAGCTGCAGTGGACTGGATTCAGCGGAGCCATTTCTATCGGCTGTTCAGTTTACAAAGAACCAGCGTGGTGTGCGGAGTCCAAAGGAAACGCGCGAACGAGCCATTAGCAAGCACAGCAGTGCCCGCGCGGTGCTTAACCAGACACTGAGCACGCAGCCGAAAAAAGTCGTTAGCGGCACCGCTAAATAACATCACCGCAGCTTAGCTGATTACAATGTGCATCAAAACCGTGACAAAACACTTACACTTAGCGCACTATACTATGCCTGCTTTGGTCAGTTACTCTTACGTAACGTCACAACATTCAGGCTGCGGCCTTCACTACACGAGTCGCGAGGCTGTAGCTTGGATGTTGGATTAGCAGATCTCTTTTACAGCAAACACTTCTGGAGCAGCTGGAACTGTGGTGCACTGGGTCATTTTCGCAACCGATTTTTGTTCCTCGCAATTACGAGGTAATACAATTCATACCTGTTAAAAGTCGCACTCCTCGTCTCCTCCCTCGGAGAATGAAATGGCGGCTAGCGCGTTGGCAGGCAAATACATACAGCTAACCCCGCTAGCGCTTTTTGGGAGGGACTAGCTAGCACCGAAAGCTAAGCCATGGCGTCTCCACATGCAGAGCAAAGGAAACCAAGACAGGAGAATAGGCAAGATGGAGGATATAGTTCGTGACTACGTGAAAAATAGTTTTTTTCTCAACATTATTATTAGTACTTGAACAGTGACATTTAAGAAATCCGACTTGCTTTGGAAGATTAGCACCTAATCACGCTGATCAAAAGTGAAAAAGGTTCTTTCATACAGTCGCTGGATCACATCTTTGGGTCTTTGAAAGCGTTCATGCGGAGACACACAGCCCACTCAAAGCTGGATCTGTAGCCTGGAGTTTGGAGGTCCCATCTCGGTTCACGGAGCAAAGTTTTCAAGTTAACTGGACTACCACATACATATTAGTGTCAATGCGTTTCGTCCAATATGTTCTGATATGAAAACCTTATTGATAACAACGTAGCGAAAGAGGGGGCAATTTAGTTCTGATCCATCCCAGTTTGGGCACAGTGGTTCGTCCTGTATTCTCTACCATCCGCAGCAGAATAAAACACACATGACCCAAACTGGCTCAGCACATAAGGCTGTTTTAGTTTGTCAAAACAATTTTTATTTCTCCAGGCTTGTCCCGGTGACTTCTCTCTCTTTTAAATGGAATTTAAATGTATGGTCCTGAATTTTAACACAATGAAGAGACAGGGGTTAGTATTTTTTCTCTCTAAAATCTGCACTGAAAAGTTTAATTCAACTGTGGCTCTACATCAATGAAGAGCTTTAAACAAACAAACAAAAACAAAAAACAGAATTTCAAAGAAATATAGATTTTAAATATGTGAAGAATGGCCTTTCATTGGAGACTTTGTTTTATTTATTTTTTTACAAGACATTGTCTTGAACATTAACCTTGAGCCCCTATTTGGCCAAATAACTGGATTTTATTTTCTGATATTCATACTTGGAGCATTTTTAGAACAAAATACCAAAAGCCACACCACTGCGTTCATCATACTCAAGTAAAAAAACTGAAAAGAGCATGACCAAAATAATTTTGGCTTTATTAAAAATCATTAACTTCAGATTTTTTTTTAAAGGTATATTAATATTTTTTCAGCTAGTATGAAAAATACAAACTTCAAATCCACTCATAAGCGAAACAAGGAAAGGCACCTTCAACAGTACACAGGACGTGCCTCACAACTTCTACAGCTCTGCTCTGTCCCCCCACAGACTTGTTTCTACTCAGTGTTACATGGATACAACAGAGATCTCACACATTGTGGCTCATTTCTGTTGTTGGCTACAGGCAGTCAGCACCACTATCATCGGGAAGAAAACCGTTTGTCAGTTGCACAATCCATATCAGCTAACAGTCTCACTTTGGTGTCACTTAGTTGAGGAATTTTAGACCAGCAGACACCTCAATTATTAGAAAATGAACAAATAGCAGAACCCACAGACACATTTAAATGAGAAAAAAGCTGGAATGTTTATGATCTCCAGGCTTAACTTTGGTTTAAACTCTGTAAATGCTAACTGAACGCCAGACTGCACACACATCCATTTCCCTGCTGCTGCCTTTAGCCTTTTAATCCACTACAGAGGGAAACGCTGCACCATTCGATTCCACACTTCTGGCTTTACCTGTGATAAAATACACATTGAGAGTTACCGCCCGCTGCAGCAATGACGCTGCAGCAATGATGATCATTTGTAACACTTTTTTCTCTTTATCCAAATTCATTTTACTGACACACATGTCAAATGTCTGAAAGGGCAAGATCCAATTCTTCTGTGCAACGGGTAACCTATGCCATTATGTGGAATGAGGTACGCTTCATGCAATCTTAAAAAACAAAACATGTATTAACTGAACAAGAATATGTCTAAATGACAAAGAAAGACCAAAAATTATTATTTGCCGATTTGAACAATTTGCAACAAATGATGAGAGACATGTAAAGAAAGAAAGACTTGGCTAAAACCCGAGCTGAAAACCTGCAGAGTAAGAAAAATGTCAAAGTGTGACGTTTGCTAATCGCCCCTTCAGAAAACAAGCTAGGGGAACATGGCTGAAAAGAGTCATCTGCAGGCCACTGGCATCTCAGATGCCTAGAAGATACGGACACCATTTTCCAAACAAAGTCTCTTTGCCGTACATCAACGCAGACTGAAGGAATCACACTTGAAGTGACGGCAAAGGAAAAGTCTTGCAGTCCACAGACAGACCTAGAAAGAGAGCACAGCATTCCTGAGAAACAGTGCTGACACTTACCACAACTTTAAAAGATTCAGAACGTTAAAAACAGTCCAAGTTCAGACAAACACAGAACCGCGTCAGTGCCCGCTGACTGCTAATGTCTTAAAGTAACGTTATGGACTGTGGTGCTCACCTGGCTTTAGTAAGGCGCATAACGTGATGCATAATGACCCTTGGGTCGTGCAGCTGTGTATGAGCTCCTGGAGGCAGAGGCGGGCGACAGTTGTGTTCGCTCATAGGCAAAGCCGGCCGATGGGACAGCTGCTCGTCTGGTCGGGGTGTGCTCACCTGTGTAGCATGCGGCAGGCACTTGAGGCGGAGGCAAGGCCTGATGCTTAAAGGGATCTACACTGGATGAGAGCTTTGAGATGGAGGAAGGTGGGGGAGGGGGAAGGTAGGACATGCGCCGATCCTCAAAATAGCTTGAGCCAAAAGGATGAGCTCTGTACTTCTCATAATAGTTGACGCTGCTATAGAGATGGTCACGATCAAAGGCTGGTGACCTATCAGCATAGGAGCCTGGTGCTCTGCTGCCGTACCGATCCCCCGGCTCAGAGGCGTAGCCGCTAAGCCTATGGGGAGGAGGTGGAGGCAACCCACCTACGTAACTAGCCTGACTATATGCAGAGCCACCCATGTAATCAGCTGCTGCAGGTGAGGCCATCCCGTAGCTGCCATAACTTGGGAGACCGTGTGGCGGGGCCCAGGTGCCGCGGCCTCTCATGCTGTCACTGTGGCTACCGTTCCGACTGACTGGACAGTCTTTCGACCAGTGGCCGTGTTTCCCGCAGACAAAGCAGCCCGTATGATTTCCCATTCCCGGGGCAGTGCGAAGCCGACTGGTGGATAGCTGTACGCTCATCAGCTTGCCTTGTAAGGAAAGAGAAGACACGCATGAGACCGTGGGGACTCTGACACGGAAAGCTTCTTAACGACCATTAAACACGTTAAAGCGACAATGACTGAGAGAAGCGAAAAAACGTGCAGCACAACGTGCAGGTGACTGAATGACAGTGCAGTGCCCATTCATCAAGTACACTGCCACTGGTTTTACAAAAAAACCATCCAAAATTGTGATTATTTTCAGTTAACTGGTCAGTTAACAGTTATCCATACTCTGTGGAAATACATCAGCAAGAGGACTTTACTAATCCCTACGGCGGCAAAATAGAATCCAAAATCGCATGTACAGAGAAGACAACTTGTACTCCCCTGCCCGAGCGTTCACCTTTGTAGGCTGTGTTGTCCAGCTTACTGATGGCTTCCATTGCATCCTCGACTCGCTCCATGTGAACAAAGGCATAGTCTTTAACAATGTCACACTCCACCACTGCGCCAAACTCTTCAAACTTGGCCCTCAAAACGTCACTAGTGACCTCTTCCCCGAGGTTGCTGACATGCAGTTTGGTGGTGGACTTAGGCCTCCCTTTGCTCATTTCCACATTCATGCGCCAGCCGTGCAGCTGGTGCTGGTGGAGGTTTTTGATGGCCTCCTCTGCCTCGCTCATGTTGCTCATGTGTACAAAGCCGTAGTTTTTGACAGTGTCACATTCTGTGACTTTGCCGTACTTCTCGAAGAGTTCCCGTAGCTCCTCTGCTGTGGCATTGCAGGCAAGGTTGCCAATAAAAATTTTCACCATGATGAATTCTTTGTATCCTAGAAGATCAAGAAATATGTCTTTTAGGAACACATTCCATACTTATTGATCTAAAAGGGCCATTGCCCATTTCTGTTGGTTAACAATGTTATGAAATTGCTACCTTATACAAATAAATACAAACTAAATCTAAAAGCAATTGTTCAGCTAATACAAAGGCCTTCGCAAACATTAACAAGGCAGGGCATGTTTGCTTAAACTGTTGAATGTTTTCACACCAAACATCAATGAGGACAGGCCAAAATCAAGTCACATAAAAGGAGAGAATCATTCACTCAGCTTTCACCAGCTTCTTTTATTAGACCGCAGAAGATTCAACGTGTGGACTGTCTGTGGTGGTCAGAATGATGTCCATGTCAGACACTGGCAGGATAGTTTCTTATCTGTACTCATCACAGGCGATCTAACATGTATGACTACTCGAGTAGTCAAGTGTGCACACAGAGACTACACAATTCATTTAAACCGTATCTACATGTTGCTGCTGCAAAATGATCCGCAGATGAGAAGAGCTGAACTCCGGGCTGTGACAGGAGCTGCTTTGGGGCTGGGTGACATAAACAGACTTTTGCTGAGCAGATGTGCTAACTTTTGAGTGTGTATGCTGTATTTGGAAAAGTACCACCTTCATATTACACACTGCGTTCATTTGTCAGTGGAGACATGTCAACACCAGTTTTGCACTCGTAAAGTAGCTAGCTTGTTAGCACTAATGCGTATGTTACATTAATCACATGATAACGAACCCTAACGCCACAGGTACGTGTTGCTCCTAATTTCTAAACTATGTAAACTGCGTTTAGTTCGCAACTCTTCACCATTCATCCACTGTTATTTATAATTTTTGACTGTAATACGTCCAGGAAGCTAATGCTCGCTAGCCACAGACTCACTCACTTTGGCCTGTTAATTAATTTTCTTCTTTAATAAACACCACAACGTAAGTTTTACATCGCACACATAAAGATTCGTGTCACGTCTTCACACCAAAACCCCCAGCTCACCTATAAAGAGACGTAGGCCTCGATACCAATGAATGAACAATGAAATGACGCCACTGTACCGTCCGTGTTCTCTTCTTCTACTGTTGCTTTGATTGGTAGTTAGCAAACCAGCTTGGAGCCGTTCGCCCTCTACTGGCCTGGAGTGCGAACAAGTCAATCGGCGCCAAAAGTGAGCTCGTTGACCACAGCATATATTTTTTTTACCATTATAAAAAAGGACATTAGATATAAAATTTACTGGAAAAAAAACCCTAAAGCATAAGCAATCAGTTCAATCTGCCATGTTGTTGTTGTTTTTGTTTTTTACAAAGGCAGAGCAGCCAGCAGAGCAAAAGGAAGCTGCGACATGAAAATCAAACATGGAGATAAAGGAAAGATGGGAGCAGGAAGGCCCTTGAGTATTTCACCTTATTTAACATTTCTGTACTATTGTTATTTAATAAGATGTTCTTATACAAAGGGTTTCTGTGTGCAAAAAAAGAAAAAAGAAGAAATGAGCTGCACTTTTGTGGCTTGCACACTGGGAGGCTCCAGTAAAGGTTTGAACCATTGACTGTAGAAAACTATGTGTCTATATGTCAGGTCGGGTATCAGATGCCACCTCTCTGGGGACATCTCAGGCCCTCCAAGGTATGGAGGCCCATCTCCCCCCACCACTCCCCCTGCCAGTGGCAGACGCCTTCAGACATCGGTGCATTGGTGGTTCTTTGTGTCCGGGGATGGGCGTCCAGGTACACACTGGCTCACTCCTTGGTGGCTGCTTGTCGGGGCCTGGAGCCTGGGGCTCGCTCGGGCTCCTTCGGGGATGGGGTGCCCTCGGCCTCTTGGCCTGGGGCTCGGTCACTCTGGCACAGCTGACGGAGCTCACGGGCACGTCACTGCAACCCCCCCTGGCTTCTGCTCCGCGGCTGACCCCTCATCTGGGGCTCTCCTCAGCTCTTTCCGGGATAGTGGCACGGTTGCCTCTCCGTTGGTCTTCCTTGGTCTCTTGTGTTCTGAGGGCCTCTGGATGTCTGGAGCCTGGATCTCCTCCATACCTGCTTCATGCCCTGGAGGACGGGGCTGTGGCCCCCCCAAACCCTCTAGCAGATCATTACATAAAGGAATCTTTTAAATACAAGCGCGCTCATGCTCACAGGTGTACACACAGGTGCTCACACACACAAACTACACCCTTTTTGGCTCCTACCTCAAAGCACACTGTGCACTGTCGATCTTTCGTGCTGCACAATAATATTCAATATTTAGTATTTACTGTTATCTTCACATAGATCATCGCGATGATGTTGTTTATTATATTGCTCTCTTTTTCTTTGCTTGTTTTCTCTTTGCTTGTCGTCTTTGACAACTTCCTACCAGACACGTGGAAGTGGAAGCTTCAGTGAAGAAAGATTCCTGCTCCCAGCCGTTCATTGGCTCGGCATTTTAAACCTAATTACATTTGGCCCGCGAAGCCATACCAAATTACTATTAGACTTGGCCTGCTGGTATTATACAGCTAATATATATATTGTTTAGTATTAAGCTTTTCTTGTTCCATATTCAGTTTTCCAGCAAAACTTATTTGAGTCCATAAGAAAAGATTCATTCTTATATCTGGAGGAAGATTTTTTTTTCCAATAAATATTAATGTTAGCCTGCGACTTTGTTCCAGTTTTGAATTTTGGCCCACTGTGTATTTGAGTTTGACACCCCTGCCCTAAAGGGTCACCTGGCCTGTAAATAAACAGGGCCAATAAAAGAAATCACAAGAGTAATACTAAAATTTCCGCCAGTTTAGCTTAATACATTAACTTATTCTTGTGTACACAGTAATTCATAAATAAATAATGTATATTATCAATAAAGATTAATCTAAACAGTTTAACTGCTATGTACAGATAAAGGTTGCATAGCTTTAAAACATTTGCTATCCAGCAAATATCAGTCAAACTCAACACAAAAGGTAACATAACAATCGTTCAAATTGTTTGGACCGGTGATCCAAATCAACTGGCGTTGTGTGGTAGACTTACTTTGAAGGAGCTGCTACCGACAAACCAGCAAATAAACACCAAATATTTCATCTGTGACATTTGTGAGGTTTCCTCAAACACACTCTGTCAGTCTTGTTGCTGTTGAACGACAAACTATTTAAAAATGTCGCGGGTTTACCTGGTCCTATTCTCATTCACGGGGCGATCGCCAAAACAAAAGCAAACAATTAACACCACGCCGATGTAGGGCTGGGTATCATCACTGATTTCTAGAATCGATTCAATTCCGATTCACAAGGTCCCGAATTGATTCGATCCACGATTCGATTTAATTCGATTCAATTCACTTCGATTTGAATCTGGGAAATTTTGACAGTCAGAAATATTATAATTCAGATCAGTATATTTACATATTTTTGTATCTATAAAAAGGAAGCTGACACACGCAAGACTTTATCAAAGGTGTGAGCATCACAGCAGATGCCTTTGTGTCAAAGTAGCTGAAGATAAACACAGAAAAACATGAAAGCGATTTTCTTGGCCTGGGATTTTATAAAAATATTCTGCAGTACATCAAAAACGAAAGAAAACCATTAATCAACACATGAACATTACCTCTGAAGTTACAGCGGTTTTATTAGAGACACAGCTAAGCGTTTTGCATTTTGCATAATTTTAAAAAGTTTAAATTTGTTCAGTATTGAACGGCAGAAATTAGGTTTTCTTTTCAGAAGTATATAAAACAAAAAAAAAAAAAAAGTCGGTCGACAGCGTTGTAAACAAGGTAGACTTGTGCTAACAAGCAAGCGAATAATGCAGAAAACAGTACAGAGAGAGAGAGGGGGAGAGAGAGAGGGAGAGAGAGATCGAGCGCAAGCACACGAGAGAGAGCTGTGCATCGTGGTCGAAGCAAAACAATAAAAGTAAGAGTGAATACATGACGATGTTTATGTGATGCGTAGTTTGGATCTTCTTTTGCTGCTGGTTCGGTCAATATTGTTTGGAGAGACATCAAACTAACAGCTTTAGAATCAGCGCATAAAGGGCGTGAACACAAAGCGCGGACCCGCCGACAGATCAGAATCAGCGCGCTGTCGGCTTTCAGCCCCGACCGTGAGAAAGGCGACATCTAACGGATTCTGATCCGCGGCTCCGCGCTGTGTTTATGTCTTTGTGCAGAATCCGTGTTCCTGCTCTCATTTACTGTCTTAGCTGTTTGGTGGTTGTTGAAATTTTGTGAGATTTCACCAGAGATTCTGGCATTTCGGGCAAAATAAATTTATATTAAAAAATCAATTCAGGTTTTTAATGAATCGATTTTACATTATCCAAGCCAGAATCGATTTTAATCGATAAATCGATTATAAAAACCCACCCCTACGCCGATGCTGTTCACAGGACAGTGTTACGGATTCAAATATTGGGAATGGATACAAGAGGAAAACCAAAATAACCACACTGGTCCGGCCGGGTCAAGTCAAACGATGATTTAATGAACACACGCGTGGGAGATGGACACCATACAGCAGACAGCATCAGATCTCAAAATGGTGGAGCCTTGATCAAACTCTTATAGCCTCTAGTGGCCCCCACCTAATCATAAAAGCCTAAACATTCACATTCTTTCTCTCACACAGCGCCTAAGCTACAACCTTGGCTCCCTGTTTATCTGCTCCTGCTGATGGGGCAGAATGCTCTGTTCTCTTCTAATCAGACAAATGAGACGATGACTTTCTGTGAACAATATTTTCTTATAACTCAGCAGTATAATGCATCACAAAACAATATCATTCATTCACAATAAATCAACAGTCTAATGTAATGCAAATCAGTTTACCAAATGTAATAGTTATCACCTTCTTCTAATTCAGGAGCATAATGCAAACTAAAACTACATAATAATTCACAATCTTTAATTAGGGGTCTAACATGGCATAAAGTAATATCATAATCCGACAATTCCCCCTGATGAGCTCTTTAGACATAAAGAGCTCACTTACACCCTGCAATCCAGTGTTGCCGGGTTCATTTCTCCTTACTCCTCAGGCCCTTTGTCCCCCTGTTGGGTGAACCATATGTGAGATGACCTCTGTGTTTACTCAGTTCAGATGCAAGAAAAACTTTTATTACAACAACAACAGTAGATACAGATGATACTCCCATCACTCCCCAGTTCTCCCACAGCTTTATTTCGGTGCTACCTTATACCCTCCAAACGTACTCGGACTAGAACCTCTGTCCGAGGAGCTTTTAACCTTTATTTTATTGCTGTAGGCACCAATGTCTTCCAGTCGGGTGATCCTCGGCTCTTGTTTCCTTCAACATCAGGGGTTAGACAACCCTTCAGTCGTTGCACAGATCAGGGGATTATTCTGCCCCGATTTCAAACAATGATCTGTGTATTCTGGGATCACAGCTGTGTTCCCCAGGAAAAGGAACAGAAAGGTGTTCTCCTTATGACCAACAGCCTCTCGAACGTCGTTGGTGTGGTGTTCCTGGATTTCCGTCAACCCCTTCATGGTTATTGCTGTGTTTATGGGATCCATCCTTTTGAGGTGACTAACTGGAGCCCAAAATGCCATGACACTTGAACCCAGTTGATGTTTCAGCAGTCACCGTGTCTGTCTCTGCTGCCAAGGATCCTCGTATATCTGTGACCTCGTCTGGTGTCTGTTCCTTTCTCTGTAAGAGACAGAAAACCAAAACACCTCTCTTCCTAGCTCTAACAATCTAATGTTGCTGTCTACTGATCTTTTGGTGATTCAGAATTTGTTTAGAATATTCAGAATGTCCCAAGGACTTATCCTAATTTAGTGTATGTGTGTGTAAGCGTGTTTGCATTTAGCCCGCTGCACTCAAGGCATTTCTTACACTTTATCAGTCCGGACTATCGCCGAACGAAGCTTATGACCTTCAAAAGACCGAGTGCCAACTCATTATAAGCACATTTGCAAGATATATATATAAATGATTAAAACCACTCATTCTAATAAAAGACATAAAAACAAATTAGCCATTTCTAATTCTAACATGTGTCCATTCAATGAAGCTAGAAAATTAAAAGAAAAGGTTAGTGACCTCATATCTTAGAAAGTATCAGACTTTCTCCTATCCAGTGTCGTTGCTCCAGTCTTGTTATTCTGTGTTAGGGAATGAAATCAATTTAATTGTCATGTTAGATCTGTTCAACACCTGGCTCCGCCCAGAGTCTGCGTCTTCACAATCGTCTACAAACAAAACCTGTATTAATATGAACTTCACTTCAATATGAACTTGTTGACTACTTTTGACACCTGTAGATAGAAGATTAACGTGGGGTTATAACAATCACTGTAATACAAATGTTAATATGTCAATAGCTTCAATAAATGTTCAATGCAATGCTTGTTATATGATTCTGATGTAACAATAATGCTGATGCTACAATAACAGTAAAACACCCCCTTTTTATCCCTTACTGACCACCGCAGGGGCATCTATGTTTTAATTCAGCCATGAAGCTCACCTGATTCATCACTGAGCCCCACCGGCACTGGCATCTGACAGGGTGGTGCTGCATATTCTTCCTTTAATGTCACTATTTTCAATCTGTTAATTAGAGTGCTTAAACATGAAGTAGACTACGTCCACAACAAGTCAATACAACTGTGAATGTGGCCAATTATCAATCTATTTACCAATCAATAACAAAAAATAGCTTTTATTTTATGCATGCTTTTAGTCAACCACTCACCCACAGGATCTCCAATCCCAGAAAATTCCTTCTCCTCATTTAATGAGTCTGTCCTCCTTCCATGCCCTGGTAACTGGTCCATCCAGAGCTATATCATTATCAAATATACATACAACAAGCCAAACCACACCTTGGTCACACCAACCCTTTTCCGCCCTGAAGATGTCCAACGCCATCTTAGTCTGGACTGTCAAAGGTGATTTTAACGCTGATTGTTCCGACAATCCATTTATAACATTTCCTGGTCAGATTAGCCAATCCCTGCACTGGAATAAACATAATCAACATGATCAACATTTTTCCTGCGTGTTTTTTCACCATCTTATTGATTCCAATGCTCCATCCTTATGTGGTTTGCTACATTATGTTTATCTAGAACTCCACTCTGTCTCTAAATGTTTGAAGAATTTTTCATGTTTGGGGTCAAGTTTTAAGAATTTGACCATACGTGAAATTAATGGTGTTATTGTAACATGGTAGACTAGTGTGCCTGTGTTAATTCAGCTCCATATTATTGTGTGAAGTTGCACTGGGTTGGGAGTGGTTTTTTGTGTGTGTGTCACATTTTTGGTTAGCCAATGGCTGGAATTCGGTTTGACTAATTACAGGCAGGTGTACTTGATTGCACTGATACACTGGTCTACTTATAGCCCACACTACAAACACTGCTGTGTCATTTTGTCTCTCTGTGCATGTATGTAATGTGATAATCTGATATGTTTGGGATGCATGGGTTTTGCGCTATGAATTTTATACTGAAGGTGTCATTTTGTCTCTCTGTGCAGGCCAGGGCCTATTATATGCCACAGCCTAAAGGCAGCATAGTTGCACAGGTTGGAGTGATCACTGGCTATATGCTTGCAGGGTGGTGGGTCTCCAAGGACAACTTCTACCCCTGTTAAAGGCAACATGTGGAGTGCAACTGGCCGTGTGGCATAGCTGGCTCTGACCTTGGGACTGTGTGTTTTTATTTGATTCATGAATGGGACACTGGACTGTTTTATCTTTTATCTCTTAATATTTTTTGTCACTAAATTATCTTTTAGAATTTTATTGACTGTCATCGTTTTGCCCACGACTGAGACGGTTGGTCAGACCTAAAATCTTTCTTTGGGTGTGTTACATTATCACCCCCATCGGGGCTTACCTTTCCCACTTCTGATGATATTCCTCCCTATTCTTTGCAAGTACCCGCTTTTGGTGGCAAGAAACTGTTGGTGTGGTCAAGTGGGCGCTGTAAAAACAAAAGCTCAGGACAGAACAGTTATCAGTCACGTACTTCATACAAAATTAGCATATATTGAATTTCATATTGATCCTCTGAGTGTAATGGTACATTTTAATTTTAATTTATCAAAACTAAACAATAATTTTTCTTTATTTTGCTCTTGTTCTTGTGCAGCACCACATGCCCCTGTCTGTCGGTTCTATCTTACTTTTCTAAATTATTGACTATTTCAATGGAGAACCTAAATGACGTGGACCAGTGTTTGTCATTACATATCTATATTTTGAATGTGACAAGTGTATCATTCCCCTGTTATTCATAGACATCAGTAGAGTTTTTTGACTTTTTCTATCTAAATTAATTGGCTTTTTTTTTTTTTACAGTGGCCTGCTATGGTTAATAATAACATGTTCAGTCTTGAGTGAAATCAAAGCTTCTCTTCACTTTAGCATTTAACATTCCCAACAATATAATGTGCTGCATTAATCGAAACACAGCTAATAAAACCCAATTTTCTTAATGGAAACATCAGTAGCTCAAAATTAGCAACCAAAGGGTTAAGTCTGCAGTTCACACTCATGTGACGCTGCAGCCTCCCCCCTTAGCCTCTGTCCTCCTACTCCTGCAAAAACAAAACAAAGCGAGACAAAACATCCACCCTTCTTTTACAGGCGAGGTGAATTGTTTGTAGACATGTACTAATCCTAAAGTCGGTATCGTTTTTGTCTCAGTATCAAGTCAGTTAAAACTTTTAGTCGTCAGTCCATCACAGTCCAGTCACATGCATACATTCACACACATTCATACCAGATATTGCTGATAATGGAGTCTCACGCGGAACCTATTCGAGGCTCCATCACCAGCAAGATGACGTCATCATTTTAAAGGAAAAACAGTTCCTTGTTTTTTGGACTGGATTGACTCGCTGCAATCCTTTTAGGCTCAGGACTTCTCATGTGATCAATGTCCCATATAAGTGAATTTCTCCCAAGCCCATTATAATCATGGAGAAAAATACTTTGCAACTGTTTTCAGTAAGAATGTTTTATAGCGCTTTAAAGTTCAATCTCTCAGGCCTGGATTAAAGAGCTGATTTGTTAAATCAGGAACTCACAAAATACCAAAATATCACCACCGGTGGATCACTCCTCTCAGATGTTCTTATTTCAGTGCACTGTAACAAAAGCAAAGACAAACGTAACCAATAAAATACTCATATAATAACAAATACTGGGGCCCGTTGGAAACATGTCCAAGCATAAAACCATCTTTCTCTCTCTTAGAGGAAGAAAACAATCCAAACCTCACTGATAAAATCAACCTAGTGTTAAGCAAAACCCAAAATCAACCAAAACTTCACCAGAAAGTTTTTCTCCGTCCCGGGACAATATTGTGTAAGCATACAGGTACCGTAACTTCTTTTTGCACTGACAAAAACATGTTGGACTTATTTGATTCAATAGTGGACACTAGTTGCACACAAATGTTTTGCTTTGGTAGAAACTTAAACAACTGAGTTAAATCAACACAACCTTTTCATTTTCAGTTAACCTGTGCATTTTGGGTTCATATTACACGATTAAAACATGTTCAGATGGAGTAAGTTGAGCTCCTGGAATATTTTAATCCTTCACAATTCTGTCCTTTTATTTCAACACTATTCAATAACTTTTATCCAAATTCTACTTGGTCCCTTAAATACTACATGTTGTCTTCATATTGCCTACGGTTCAACAAAGTCTAAATTCTGGTTACCATAAAAATTAAATGGGTCTACAACAACTACCATCCTCCTATCTTTATCCTGATTGCACGAGGGCTGGGAAATAACTCTAAAGTGATAGGTTACGAGGCAGGGTGCACCCCGAACCGGTCACCAGTCTATCACCTAGAAACAAACAACCATTTACACTTACATTCACGGATAATTTAGAATCATCAATTAACCTAGCTCTAATAGCTGCATGACTTTTCACTGTGGCAGGAAACCAGAATACCCAGAGAGAAACCACTGCAAACTAACCAGACTGTGGACTTGCACCCAGGACCTTCTTACTGTGGAGCAAAAGCACTCACCACCATGCCAACAATGTAGGAAATACAGGGAAGCTATGATTTCCTGTTGAATTTTGTACAAATCTTTAAAGCCTGAGGCAATTGTGTTAAATACATGTAGGATGCTTACATAAATCCGAGGGCTGGCCCCCTTTTCTTCTTTTTATTTTATATTTTATTATTGTTATTATTTTTATTTTTATTTATTTATTTTTAGTGTGTTCCTCCTTCAATTAAATCTCAATCACAAAAATGTGGCGCTCCGAAATAAGGCTCACACCGTTAATTCATCATTTTCACTCTGTACCACTGCTCCTTATCAGGCTGTGTGAAGCACAGTAAACAATTCAGTCGAGGCCTTAAGCCATAAACAGACATCACTCACAGACATTGTTTTCATAACCAAACTGCTCTAGACCCTGTCCCCTAAATCTGCACAAATGCCCTCTGGGTGACATGAAATGCATTTAACCAATTAAACAATCAATGGCTTCTTGTTGTTGTAACAAATTCTGTATTTGGACGTTTGTGTGCAGCATTTTGCGTATCAGCATAGCATTTGTTAGTAAAGCATTCTTCATTGCAGCAGCGTGTGTGTATCACTCTTCATTGCACAAACATGTGTAGGTGTATGTGTGTATGTGAGTGTGTGTGTGGATCACTTCTCAATGAATTGAATCAGCATTTTGATTTGTGTGTGTGTGTTTGTGTTCATTTCTCAGTCAATCAACGAGTGCATATGTGTTCATATGTGTGTTTCTCTTGCTTCTGAGTCAGTGTATGTAGAGGTGTGTGTTTGTGTGTGTGTGTTTGTGTTCATCACTTTCCTGTTCTGGTGTTCTGGGTAAACCATGGCCTGAGGCTTGCTCTGGGGTCCCGCCCTCCCCCTTTTCAGTCCGTTTGGGTCCGTTGGTGCTGCTGCCCAAAGTTCTCTCCATACTGGTTCTGGCCCCAATTGAGGCAGTCCTTTTCTCCAGTGTCCTGCATCTTCTCCTTGTCCAGCTCCTCCTTAACTTGACCCTTTTTGCTTCTGTAGCTCCTTCAGGGTTTGCTCCTGTGTTGGAGCTTCTCGTCAGGTTTGGCAACCTCCTGCTCCAGCAAGCTCCGGCCTGATTTAAAGTCCTGTATCTGGGACTCCAAGCCTGACTGATGGGTTCGATTAGCAGCCAGCTCCTCCTGAGGCAT
The DNA here is from genome assembly GCF_963576455.1 of Neolamprologus multifasciatus. Taxonomy (NCBI): domain Eukaryota; kingdom Metazoa; phylum Chordata; class Actinopteri; order Cichliformes; family Cichlidae; genus Neolamprologus; species Neolamprologus multifasciatus. The sequence goes on from NC_140441.1 coordinate 45,367,069, forward strand.
GCTCAGTTTCTGCTCTGATGTCTTGAGCTCTCACTGAGGGCAGAAACCTCAGAGTCTTTTCCGTACACGTCAGATTGAAGTTTTTTGATGTTTTCCTTGCTTTGCTCCACGACCTTCTGCAGCTCTGCTGTTCGGCTCTTCTCAGAGGTCAGCTCCTGACCGAGCCCCGACACCTGTGCCTTCAGCTTATGTTCTTCTGCTGCTTTTGTCCAATCTGAGGTGCCTCCTGACCTCAGTTACTCCTCGTGTCTCTGGCACGCCCTTTTTGCTGCCCGATCATCCGTGTTGGTCCATCACTGTCCTGCACAGTTTTAATGCAGAGTTGTTAAGGTCAGCATTCTTTTGCTCGGCCTCACCTTTCATCCGGGCTTAATAGGCGTCTCGTCACAGCTCTGTCAGCTGAAGCTGTCTGGAAATCTCCCCCGTGTAGTGAAACGGGCCTTGGATTTAACGTTCTCCGTCTCCGCTGCATGAGATCTCTTTCCTGCAGCACTGTTGACATTCTCAGGCTGTTGTTGTGGGCCCAGCTGCTGTAGCATTTGGTCAGGGTCACATCAAAGATGGTAGAAGGGAGAGCAAAGATGGTAGAGGGGAGAGCAGGAGTCCAGGTCAGCCTCGGCTTTCCGGGCTGACAAAGCAGCCTGTAATTAAGCATAAAGAGAAAAAACAAAAACAAAACAAAAACAGACGAACAGGAAAATGATGTTGTTTGAAAATAATGTTGTTTTGGCTATGTTATTCAGAGAGGGGCCAGGCCCTGTGTCAGCCTTCTCCCCCCCTTTTTTTTGTTTTTTTTCTCACTATATAATCAACTCATAACCCACCAAGTTGACAGGACAACACAGGTACACGTTAAAATTCTTAAGATCATGTTTAATAATTCAAAAAAGGAATTTTATTTTATTCAGTAATCTCTTGTATTAATCAATCACAGGAACACATGTCACAATTTGACTCTTTTAACCACTAAATTTGTTGTTTCATCACTGGTTTGTGATTTACCAGTGTCTGTCTTTTTGAAGTCAAGTTGTTGTCCTGCAACCCAGAGAGTTTAATTGTTAGTAGTGGATAGACTTTATCATTTAACATCAGGTGTATGTTAAGTTTCGCTGCTTTAACCTTGCTGGAAAATCTTCACGTGTTCATGAGTGTAAGCTGTTTCTTCATTGCGTGTATGTGCGTTTGTGGGTGGGTTATTTTAACTTTTTTTTTTTTTTTTTTTTTTTTTTTCTCAAGCAAGGCATTTCTCCAATTGTATGTGTTTTTAATTTTGTTTCCCAAATTTTGATTTCCCACCTTAAATAACAGCATTCCATGTCTTCAGCCAGGAATTAGAGCTTGCTTGTGAGATTCAGGGACACATGGTGCCAAAAACAATTCAGTGAAAAACTTGCCTGAAAATTTCCAGTGATGGTAACCGATAACTGGAGGAGAAGATGTCCTTTAAGCTTCTTTTTCGGTTATGGACAAAGTGAGAGGTCAAACTGTAAAATTTTGAGCCAGAGCTTGGCATGTGTGTCGTCCCAATTTTATTAATCTATCCTTTTGCTGCTGTACTCAGGTTTCCAGGTTGAGAGAAATCCACCTGTATTAAGAGACTAAAACATTCATTTACTATTTTTCTTACAACATCCATTTGGTTCATCTGCCTAGATTTTACTCTCTCTCTTGGTGCATAGTTCACACAGTCAGGCAGTTGCCTTTTATGGGCATGCAAGTTTCCGGTCACTTACCCCCAGCAGCTGCGAAGCCGTCTCTCCCATATCAAAACTCAGCCAAACATTAAACATTCACCGTAGTCATTCAAAACTTTATTTGTAATATTGTAATCAGCAAAATCAGCGTTTTAATTACAGGCATGTATCATTGTTTGCAAATCATACTTATAAAACTCAATAACACGCTAAACAGGAAGTCCTCTGTGGGCTTCACAGCAGCCACCTCATTTGCATGTTCACACACTATCTAAAAATAGCTTGCAGCGCTGCAGCGCGCTGTCGTCACACACAGCCTCGTTTCACACTCAACTCTATATTATATTACAAAGACGTCTTATATTTACAATCACTCTCAGGCCTGAAAGTTTTAGCGCCTACACAATTTTGACAAATTTAAGATAACGGGTCCAACCGAAGAAAGTCCAACTTTTTTGTAATCAATTAACCAGTATCAGACTCGAACTGTATCTGGCCTCATCTCTAAAGTCCCTACCTCAATTTAAAGTGCCCAAAAAAGCGCAGATAAGGAGACTCGAACTCCTAGTTATTCTGGAGTGCCCCAAGCTCCACAGTGACCAACTGAACTAACCCTGTTCGCCGACAGGTCAAGGTCGCGCGTCCGCGGCCAGGAGGGAGCGTAACCTCCGGGCTATGCGCCTCTTAGTGGACTCTAACCACCGTTCTAACAAAATTTATAATACTTTTAAACCGCCGTCAACCCTCTAAAACAAGAGTATGACCGACGCAGATGCAACGTTATGGACAATGGAGCCTCTAACTCTCAACATGGCCAACACAGATGCAATCCTTTAAACCAATGGAGACTCTAACTCACAAAATGACCAATTCCCTATCCAACTACCTGAGACTCTAACTCAGTATTATTTTCCTTTACCTTGGGACTCTAACCCAGTATTATTACCTTTACCTGAGACTCTAACTCAGTATTATTACTTTATCTTGGGACTCTAACCCAGTATTATTACTTGTAACCTTACTTCAAGTTTCAAAACTCATGAGATTTTTCATCAAAATCAAAACAGACACTCACCGGCAACTTTTACTGAATAGACATTTAATTTTATCGTCCAATTCAGCACACTTCGGATAAAATCAACAGGCCTGTGCCTACCTCTTTTATAAAGGCGCCTGTCCACTCAGTTCGATTGCCGGATAATGTCTGCCCGTCTGACCACCTCGGACCGTCCAAGCCTCCAAAACTTCCATCCCAATACCACAGGACGAGCCCCCAAAACTGTTACGGATTCAAATATTGGGAATGGATACAAGAGGAAAACCAAAATAACCACACTGGTCCGGCCGGGTCAAGTCAAACGATGATTTAATGAACACACGCGTGGGAGATGGACACCATACAGCAGACAGCATCAGATCTCAAAATGGTGGAGCCTTGATCAAACTCTTATAGCCTCTAGTGGCCCCCACCTAATCATAAAAGCCTAAACATTCACATTCTTTCTCTCACACAGCGCCTAAGCTACAACCTTGGCTCCCTGTTTATCTGCTCCTGCTGATGGGGCAGAATGCTCTGTTCTCTTCTAATCAGACAAATGAGACGATGACTTTCTGTGAACAATATTTTCTTATAACTCAGCAGTATAATGCATCACAAAACAATATCATTCATTCACAATAAATCAACAGTCTAATGTAATGCAAATCAGTTTACCAAATGTAATAGTTATCACCTTCTTCTAATTCAGGAGCATAATGCAAACTAAAACTACATAATAATTCACAATCTTTAATTAGGGGTCTAACATGGCATAAAGTAATATCATAATCCGACAACAGCAAGAGTAACGATCAGGAGCATCTTGTCTTCGTTATCGTTCCCCTCGTACGTGTTATTACTGCGATTTCAGCGTTTTCGCTTCACAACTAACGTGTGCAGTTTACTTTGTGTGCACTCAAATGGAGTCAAGTCAATTAGTGCCACCTGTGGTCAAGTGCCATAGCCTACAGCCAGATTAACTTGTGACACACATCTGAGCCACGTTTGAATTCCTGTTTCATGCGCAATACATTTGTAACTTTTAATTTTTTCTGTTTTTGTGTCTTGCAAATAAACCTTTAAACTGATTGAAATGATGTTATGTATTTATTTTTGGCCTATAACTACGGTGGCCCTGAGAGGCCAAACGGACTGCAACTTAAGAAAACACCAGCAATAAAAAAAAATGCTGTAAAAGCTAAAAACACAACTGAAATAGGAAAACCGAAAACACAAATAGGAAAAAAGAAAACGGAAGTGTTTCTGGGGAGACAATAGTAATTAGTAATAAACAGAGCCAGTGTGACTAAGTGGAGCTTGTGAGAGTGAGTGGATTGAAGAAAGTGAGGGACTCAGATGTGTCAGTTGGTTTGTCTTTGTTTTTGAGTGTGGAGGAGAGTTAGATTGGGTTGGTTTTAAAGCTAAGTTAAGAATATTCTGAATTTCAATTCAATTTTATTTATATAGCGCCAAATCACAACAACAGTCGCCTCAAGGCACTTTATATTGTACAGTTTAATTTCCAAAACTTGCATATGATCTTCAGTTTGCAGCTGGACTATCACATAGCAGCTGGAGCAGTCTCAAATGGAGGCCAGTCCACTGCTGCCACCTGTGGCCAAGTGCCATAGCCTACTACTAGATGAACTTGTGACACACATCTGCAGTAGAGGCTGAGTGGCTGCTCTTACACCTGGAGCATCCAAATCGACCCACAAACACGTTGAAAGATGCAATGCCATCAATGTGGATTGTCAAGACTGAGAGACCTCTTCCCTCTGACCCCTCCCCAAACCCTCAAACCCTCCTACCCACCTCGACATACAAACTCTGTGTGGCTTCACGTGTTCTATTGATGTTTACATGATCGAAATAACTTGAACACAAACACAAACAAACAAAGAGGAAGACCGCACCGGAAGGAAAAAACTACAAGTCCCAGCATCCTCTGTGTTTAGGGAGCAGCAGTGAAAGCCTCCGTTCAGAGCAGCAGGAGGAGGAAGGTGGAGCTGAGGTAGGTGAGTGTTAACATGAATATGTTTCTTCTTATGACATAAAATAATTCCACGCTGTTCGTGTCTGTGGGTGAAATGTGAGGCCGGTCGGCTCCTCTGAGCTGGTTTCCTGTAAGTAGAGAGGAAGTGAGTTTAGCTGAGCCTCCGTTTAGTGTGAGAGAGCAGGAGGAGAGTGAGAGCTGTGCTGAGGCAGGGTGAGTGTTAACACCGCTCTGACATTACTGTGTCTCTGTGGCGGGAACAACAGGCTCCGTCAGTGGAGGCAAAAATAATCAGACTTTGGTTTTTCAAAGGAAACAACTTTATGTCCAAAGTTCCCGCACGCTCATTGGATAACGACTTGTCAATCTCGAGCTATTAGCCAATGAGCATGCGGATTCACAGAAAGACCCGCCTTTATCACGGGACTTTTTAAAAACTACAATGGCGACAGAAACTCCGTGAGTGGAGTTCAGGGTGACGTTATGAAACTGTGACGTTTGAGCCACTTCCTGTTCTCAGTCCCAGCGTCCTGATCACCGAGGTTTCTGTTGCTCTGATATCTGATATTGATTATATTGGTAAACAGGCTGTAGCATAAACATCAGGTCTGTTCTGAAAACTGGCTTTATTTTTTCAAAGTAAGGGAATATCTGTGGTCTGATACCGCGGGCTCATGGGCTAAGGACTTGGATTGACAAGTCAAGCGCAGATGATTGTGTTGTTTCTTATAAAGGCTTGTGTGTGTGTGCCTTCCTGTGTGTGTCCTTGTGTCAGTGGAACTGAATCAGTGTGTTAGAGAAAGTGCTCCTCTGATGTGCCGTCATCGTGTGGATGCTTCTTTTAAAGTTGGAACTCATGTTTTTATGATCTGCTTCATTTCATTGAACCTTTATTTCTAACCATGAAGTCCCTTTGAGGTTACAGCCTCCTGGTTAGGTTTAGGCTGTTATTGTGCTTCAGCCTGAAATATGAGGAGTAAGGAGTGGGGCTGGTTAGCCCTCATGACCCTCACCATAGCACATACGTCACAGGACAGTGTTTACCACAGAAACTCCATGAAATGATCAATGAGAACTTTAGAAACCCGTCAGTGTGATGCTTCCAGTACGAGAGCACCTCTGATAGTGTGTGTTTGCCTCTCAGACTAACTCCACCCTGACATCAAGAAGATGGAGGAAGAGGATGGAGCAGGATCTACAGCATCCAGCTGTGTGTCTGTGAGGAGTGACCGGTCCAAAGGAACACCTCCAGTGTTCAGTAATGAACCTGCAGCAACAATGTAAGAGAGCTGCTGACTCATTTATTCAGTGTAAATAATGATTTTTGATGCAATGGGAGAAGAAAAATGTCAAAAGCAGTTTTAAAAATAAGGATTAAAATATTACAAACTATATTTTTGAGTTTCCTGATGTAGTACAAAAATATATGAACATAACTGTATATAGGACAGATATTTTATGGTTCTTTTAGGCAGCAACAAAAAACAAAAAGACTATTTTTAAGCTGTCTGAGGTAGTGAGTCAACATGTCACACTGGGTCAAAGGTCAGGGAGTAAAGGTGTGTTTTAACCCTTTAAAGCTGGTCGGAGTGGGCACGCTCCGTTTTGCGTAACTATTTTTAAATCCCGGTAGCACTTCAACCACGTAAACTAGTGCAATAAGGTTTTTTTGCATATGAAACCGGAGGAGTTGTACTTACATCTTATGCCATCAGCTTGCCCTCGGTCACAGTTTCCTTCCACATATAGTTTTGCAAAAACTGCATAAAAAGCACTTGCAGCAACAAAAACATTATTCCAGAAACACGCTTTGTCGATCCGATCAGCTTTTTGTAAAACTTCAGCGCGAACTATTGCATGTCTGCCATGACCTGCCCGAAACCGGAAGTGACGTTATTTTGGGGAAATGTAGGGTTTTTGTTTTTTTTTTTTACCATCAGGGCCTTATGAGCCTATACTGGTGTTTTTAAAAGTTCTTTTTGACTTTATGACTTTCTGTGTCGTTTCTGGGATGCTTAGGACTCATATTGCACTGCTGGAAATATTTTATTTTGATGCATATGCTGGTTTTTTTTGCAAATTTACATTATAATATTTCTTTTTCATTTTTCCTGCAGTATATAAAAATTGGTGTATTTAAAAAATAAAACTATGAAGACACTTAAAATAAATTTCCTGTGGTGGGAAACTATTTTGTGCAACCTTTTTGTATTTACAGGGAGGGACAAGCCTCTTAAATTTCTCTAACTAGAAATATATATTTAAAAAACTAAAACGATTTTCAGGTTTTTTTTGTAGTTTATTTCACTTTTTTGCAATTTGTGTAATTACTATGCACTTAATGCATACATATTATTAACATTTGGGCTATAATGGTTGTATTGATGTATATCAACTTGAAATGCTCCCAAAAATGGCACCACAGCATGTAAAAATATAATATAAGCTCTGGCGAACTTGGTTCTATGGTAGGTCTTAAAGAGTTAAAGGAGGTTTAAAAGCAGCGAGTGAAGGAGCCTGTCGAGGTAAATCGTTCCATAACTGATCAAATTCAGTTGGTGAACCTCTGTGTGAAATCAAGCATCTGGTTCACAGAGAGGATAACCCTCAAATGGGCTGTACAACATTATATAGTGAGACAAAAACAGAGATTATCGTAGCCATCGCTCTCTCGCATGGACGTGGCAGTCTTGCTGTCTGCTGCGAATCCTCCCCGTACCTCCGTGACCTCGTCTGGTTTCTGCTCCCTCCTCTGTAAGAGACAGTAAAGGAAAACACGTCTCTGCCTAGTCTTGAAAATCTAATCTTATCATCCATTGTTCTTCTAGGGCCTCTTCTTCTCGTGGCCTCAGCTAACTGCTAATATTTAAATGGCTAACATTAACATGTGTGCCAGCCAGGTTAACATTTATGATGAACTATGATTAATTAACTGATGTTAAAACTGGAGCTTTACTGACCTCTGAAATTCCTCCTAAAGTGTTATGCAGTGTTGTGACAGTCAGCTGCTTCAGCTGCTGCTGGGATGGGCTGTGGCAAAGAGAACAGAGAAAATCAAAGTCAGAGTTTTTCCTCTGAATTAAAAGCAAGGAAACAACAATATATTCTACATGGTGAAACTGATGGTTTATGGTATTTGGGTCTGTTTTTCTGTATTTATGCAGATAAAGTGTAAACTCAGATGAATTATACCATCAAATGTTAAAGGAAAATATCAAGATGAGTGTCTGTGAGCTGAGAAGGACGTGAAGCGAGCAGTTTATCCCAGAGCTGAAGCTGCTCTGTGTGCAGAGATGAGCTCAGATTCCTGCTGTGATTGATCAACAGTCACAGAAATGTAGACTTGTAGTTATTACTGCAGTATGGTCACAGCAGATACTGATAAACATGTATTATGAGGATGGATGATCAAGTTTCTCACTCTCTCCTTTAAATCTCAGTTTTTTTCTTCTTCACAGTTTATCTGTTAATTTATTAATGAATAACACTGAAAGAGTTTCTGTTATATTTCCCCTTGAACATCACCTTATTAGGGCGGCATTAGGAAATAGCCCCCTCCAAAGAATGAATAAATGAATGATGATAACAATAAAATGATTAAAAAGCAGAGCTCAGAGTGGTAGAATGGTCAAACATGGATCCACGGGTGGTTCAACTGCGTTTGGTGACGTGACTAAAGCAAATCTTTCAAATAATCCCACCATCAACGGGATGTTGTCTCCTTTACTACGGTTACTTTACTTGGTCACCGTGTGAATTTCTTTGAAATGAACCAAATTCTTTTATTTGTTGGTTGTTGCATATTTAACCTCTACAGTCAGGAAAGGAGGAGATGAGGCCTCAACAATGTTGGGTTGTAGCTGTGGTTCAGGTTAGAGTGAGTGTCCATGGAATAAATGTAAGTCAGTGAACTGGAAACATGACTGTGTTAAAACTTTTTTTCCTTTTTATAATGAGTCTAATCAAAGGTGTACAGAAGTATCTCCACTTTGACTTTTCTGTGTCACCATCAGAGCTTCTGCACAGTGTGGAGAAAGATCCAGAAGCAGAGCTGGACTGCAGACAGCCAGTCAGAGCAGCTGTGTACAAAGTAAGACTGAACATCTGTCTGCTGATGGACTCATTTCTGAAAACTGGACTTGTTGTGTTGTTCAGACATTGAAGAGTTTTCTTTCTCTTTAGTCTCATTGTTTTTCTTTCTTTCAGCAGATGTTGGTCTGCAGGACGTTTTAGATGAACATAAGATCAGTCTGAGGAGGAGATGTGAATGTGTGACTGAAGGAAGTGATGAAACAGGAAGTAGAACCCTCCTCAAAAGGATCTACACTGAGCTCTACATCACAGAGGGACAGAGTGAAGAGGTTCATACCCAACATGAGGTGAGGCAGCTGGAGACAGCTTCCAAGATGGACGCCCTCCATGATGCTCCAATCAGGTGCCAGGACATCTTTAAAGCCTTACCTGACCAACAGAGACCCATCAGAGTGGTTCTGACCAACGGCGTGGCTGGTGTTGGAAAAACCTTCTCAGTGCAGAAGTTCACTCTGGACTGGGCAGAGGGCTTGGAGAACCAACATGTCAGTGTGGTGGTTCTGCTTTCATTCAGGGAGCTGAACCTGATCAGAGATGAGCAGTACAGTCTTCTGGAGCTGCTCCATGTTTTCCATCCAACATTACAGAAGGTCACAGCAGAGAAGCTGGCTGTCTCTCAGCTTTTGTTCATCTTTGACGGCCTGGATGAAAGCAGACTTTCATTGGATTTCACCAACAGGAAGCTGCTGTCTGATGTCACACAGAAGTCATCAGTCAGCCAGCTGCTGACAAACCTCATCCAGGGGAATCTGCTTCCCTCGGCTCTCATCTGGATAACTTCCCGACCTGCAGCCGCCAATCAGATCCCTCCTACATGTGTTGACAGGCTAACAGAAGTACGAGGCTTCACTGACGCCCAGAAGGAGGAGTACTTCAGGAGGAGATTCAGTGATGAAGAGCTGTCCAGCAGAATCATCTCCCACATGAAGACATTCAGGAGCCTCCACATCATGTGTAGTATCCCAGTCTTCTGCTGGATCACTGCTACAGTTCTGGGGCACATGTTGGCTACAGAGCAGATAGGAGAGCTGCCCAAGACCCTGACTGACATGTACTCACACTTCCTGCTGGTTCAGACAAAGAGGAAGAAGAACAAGTACCATGAGGGACATGAGACGAGTCCACAGGAGCTGACGATGGCTGACAGGGAAGTTCTTCTGAAGCTGGGGAGGCTGGCGTTTCAACATCTGAAGAAAGGAAACATCATGTTCTACCAAGAAGACCTGGAGCAGTGTGGTCTGGGTGTGACAGAGGCCTCGGTGTACTCGGGAGTTTGTACAGAGATCTTCAAAAGAGAGTGTGTGATCTTCCAGAAACCAGTCTACTGCTTTGTTCATCTGAGCATCCAGGAGTTTCTGGCTGCTGTCTACATGTTCCACTGTCACACCAACAGGAAGACAAAGGTGGTGGAGGACTTCCTGGGATACTTTTGTAATGATTATGACTTTTTTGACTATTATGATGATACTAACTTGCTTCTAGATCAGTTTCCCCACATTAAACCATCTCTGGGTGAATCTTCTGTGGATGGGTTTCTAAGGAGAGCCATGGAGAAATCCCTCCAGAGTAAAAATGGCCACCTGGACCTGTTTGTTCGCTTCCTTCATGGCCTCTGTCTGGAGTCCAACCAGAGACTCTTCGTAGGTCTGCTGGGTCAGACAGAGATCAGTCCAGGAACCATCCAGAGAGTCATCAACAACCTGAAGAAGATGAACAGTGATAAAATCTCTCCTGACAGAAGCATCAACATCTTCCACTGTCTGATGGAGATGAACGACCTCTCAGTACATCAGGAGATCCACGAGTTCCTGAAGTCAGAGAACAGATCAGAGAAGAAACTCTCTGAGATCCAGTGCTCAGCTCTGGCCTTTATGCTGCAGATGTCAGAGGAGGTTCTGGATGAGTTGGACCTGCAGGAGTACAAAACATCAGAGTGGGGACGACAGAGACTGATTCCAGCTGTGAGGAACTGCAGAAAGGCTGGGTGAGTCCAGATGTGATCATTAACATCATTGATCAGTGTAGGTTAGTAGTTTAATTTTAAAAATGAAATCAGATTGTAACCACAAAGTGTTTGTGTTTGTACGCTGCAACCTTCCACACTATTCCTTTATTGTACAGACTCAGCAGCAGCTGAGGATCCCAAATCCAAGAGTGGAGAACAGATTTGAAGTGTGTCACATCCATGCAGTCACAGCTGTTTCCACCATGTTTCCACTGATATTAATCCTGTTCAATGACACGTTTCATATCAGTGAATATGTTCTTTAGGACGTCCACTGACATGTTTAAGTGTCCTGCTGGAAATCACTCAAATCATCCATGAAATCCATGAAAAATCCTTTTAGTGTTTCTAACTTCACCCTCTGTCCTCTCTCTCTCTCCATCCTCCTCACTGCTTCTTTCACTGATAATCACACAAACATCGTATTCAGCTACAAAATAACACAATAATATCATCTGATGATCATTATTAGAAGAGCGGGATCCTTGCTGTCTCCATCCTCTCTCTCCTTTCTCTCCCTCTCTGTCTTTGTACTGTCACTCAGGTCCAATGGAAACAGTGACATTTACAAACCAATCAAAGACAAACTGATCCATGTCAGGTTATAACAATATTCAAAGTGAATATAGGCTGCTGCTGGACGCAGACAGGTAACATCATTTTGACTTGCTGTCACCTGGATCTGGACTCATAAACACTGAAGCCCTGAACAGGAATACAAATCATTTTCTGCCAACTAGCGACACACCAGCAAATAATGGCTCAGAAAGCTAAAATGAGCCAATCATTTCTGTGTTTAGTTCCCCTGAAATCAGATCTGATATCAGCAGCTCTGAGTTCATTCATCATTATTGTCCAGTGATGAGATTTCTGCTCCGTTTGGTAACAGTCAGCAGGTTTTTCCTGCGTGTGGACGTGAACAGTCGTACCTGACAGCAGGTAGCAAACAGAGATCATCTTTCCAGCTGGAACTCTTCACTGAGCTGAACTCATTCAAATGTTCTGGAGTCAGATTCAAAACAGGAAACAGTCCAAATGTGTGTCTTCACTCTGACTCAGGATCAGATCTCAGTGACAGACTGTGGACATTATGGAAGCCTAAATGTGACACCATCTTCCTCCTTCATCTGCAGATTAAAGCCAAACAAAGATTCTCATTAAAAGTCTGCAGGTCTGAGAGAGACTCAATCGTTGTGTCATGTCAAACACAGTAAGAGGAGCTGAAGCACAGATGTGAAGAGCAGATTCATCAGATTATGACCTCACTCTGTTTTGTCTTCATATACATTCAGTCTGTGTTTATAATGCAGATTTTCTGCTTTTATAATAACACATTTTATATTTTCTATCATCACAGACTGATTCAGTGTCGACTCTCAGAGTCTCACTGTGAAGTTGTGGCCTCAGCTCTGAAGTCCAACCCCTCCCATCTTACAGAGCTGGACATGAGTCTGAACAAGCTGCAGGATTCATCAGTCAAGCTTCTGTGTGCTGAACTGGAGAGTCTAAACTGTCGACTGGAGGCTCTGAGGTGAGTTCACTGACTGCGGCTGTTGTTGTTTTTCTATATTTCAGGTCTTTGATTGATGTTTGAAACTTTCTTTAGTTCCTAAATGTTCAGGATGTGTCTGAAGACAAATGTGAAGAAGTTTGAATGCTTTCAGAAATGTTGTGTCTTTCCAAACAACTGAACAACAGTTTTTCATTTTGGCTCCAAACAGAAGTGACAGACTTGAGCAGGGTTCATTTAAAGGCTGACAGAAGTGGAGTGGTGACGGGGAGATGTTTGACAGGACAGTGTTTCAGCCTCCACAGGTTCATGTTGTGCTCCATCAGTCAGTGAAGATGAAGTCAGTGCTGATGAGGCTGTAGAGTGTGTGAGGGATGTGAATGAGGATGATGATAGCAGATGAAAACAGGCTGCAGAGACTTTGAGCCATACAGGGCACACAGTGTGTGTACAGAACAGCTGAAATCATTATGGAGGCCTCACTGGAATATGGAAGCATCACAGTACAGCTTCAGTGAAGCATTAAAGTCTCTGATATGAAATGAGAAATGAAGCAGCCAGAGCTTTTTCATGAGTGGAAATCCACAGTGACTGTGAGCTGCTGCTACAGCCTCCAGATTAGCCAGCAGCTCATCCTGCTCAACATTTCCTCACCAACTTTAATGGAAGTGTGATGTTTTCAGCTGGAGTGATGGTCAGGGTGGCCTCCCTCTCCTCTTCTTCTTCTCTTCCTCTTTCATTTGTAAAGCCATTTCTGCTGCTTTCATTCATTTGGAAGTCCTGTAGCTGAGTTTGGGAGAGACTAAAAGCCTTGGCAGCAGAGGGGAGAAAGGCTGTAACCACCACTTTACTCTGTTCTACCTGTCACATCATTTTATCAGAAAACAAATATGCTCATGTTTTTACTATGTTTGTCTTGAAGATGTAAGAAGATCACATGGTGCTTTTTATTATTGTGTTGGTCTGTTTCCTGTCACATAATTGACCTTAGTGTAGTTTCATTTCTGCACAATTTAAAAACAACCAAAACTTTTTTCTGTCTTTTCTATGTTATACTGTAGACTTTCTTTGATACCGTGTCCAAAAGGAGCAGGTTTTACTTTGAAGGGGAGGCATCTCTGTTTCCTCTTCAGGTTGGATGATGGAAGTAAATTAGTGTGTGATATTCTTTCAGTGTTGCTCTTTGTAGACGGTCCCTTCACCTTTAAAAGTGAAGCCTTGTGGTTTCTGGAAGGAAAAACACGACTTTTTCAAGTCTTTGTCCTGTTTTTATGATAAATGTACGACTTTAATGTGAAACATTCAGAGTTTTTTCTGTTGTTGTGTTTGTTTGAAGCTGCTTCTTGTTGGCTTCAGCTGTTTGGAGTTTCCATTTTCTAAACTTCTACATTCTGAACCTTCTTCAGCTCTGAACAGATGATGAAACACTGAATGATTTCAAGCTCACACTTTGTCTAATAAACTTGCATCTTTCATTCTTTATACAGATTGAGGAACTGTGGTTTGTCAAAGATCAGCTGTGATTATCTGGCAGCAGCACTGAAGTCCAACCCCTCCCATCTGAGAGAGCTGCTCCTGGGTGACAACAACCTGCAGGATCCAGGAGTGAAGCATCTGTGTTGTTTTCTGGAGAGTTTAGGATGTGGACTTGAAACTCTGGGGTCAGTCAGCATGTTTTAGTTGTGCTGAGATGAATATGATGTGAAAGTTGTGCTGACACTAAACTGCAGACATCAGGCTAATATTACTATTAATATTACCACTTTCAGCCCCGACGGCGCGTGCCGTCGAGTGAACGATCCACGCTCTGTGTTTCCATCTTTGTGTGTTTAGCTGCTCTCATTTACTGTTTTTTCTGTTTGGTTGTTGTTGAAATACTTTTGGGAGCTTTAACCTGAGATTCTGGCAAAATACATTTATATTAAAAATCAATTCAGGATTAGAATGAATCAATATCGCTTTATTCAAATTAAAACCATTTAAATAGGAAAATCCATTTTTTTACACCCGCCTCTAATGCTGGGTAATGTCAGCTGGTCCATGTGCAGCTGGCTGTGAGGCTCAGGGAGCGTCTACAAAGTGCAACACTGAAAGAACATCATCCATAAATATTGAGTAATAACTGGACTCTCATACAGCGAGACTCAAATGCCTTTAAACATCAGCTTATCCTGCGGATCCAAGTCCAACACTGAGTTTGTAAAAACATGTTTGTCAATCATTTTGTTTGGTTTCTGAGGAAAATGATTCAATAACTTGCTGCTAATACACAACATTTCATCATATTTCCTCATAACCCTCTTTTGTCTGACCATTTAAATCCCATTTGAATTTGCAATAAAGGATCCACAGAGTTTGGCGACAATAATGACAGTAGATGTTTGTGTGAAAGTGCTGGAAGCAAATTAGTGTGTGATGTTCTTTCAGTGTTGCACTTTGTAGACAGTCCCTGAGCACTGGTCTCACAGCCAGCTGCACATAGAGACCAGTGTTGTTAGTCCAGGTCAGAAGATGACTTTTTGGAATGAAAATGAACTTGTAGTTTGTCTGCTTTAATAATGTGACTGAAAAAAGGTGTTGGACTTCAAATATGTCCATTTCTTTCACACTTCACCTTTAAAAGTGAAGCCTTGTGGTTCCTAGAAGGAAAAACACGACTTTTTCAAGTCTTTTTCCTATTTTTATGATAAATGTACAACTTTAATGTGAAACATTCAGAGTTTTTTCTCTTGTTGTGTTTGTTTGAAGCTGCTTCCTGTTGGCTTCAGCTGTTTGGAATTTCCATTTTCTAAACTTCTACATTCTGAACCTTCTTCAGCTCTGAACAGATGATGAAACACTGAATGATTTCAAGCTCACACTTTGTATAATAAACTTACATCTTTCATTCTTTATACAGATTGAGTGACTGTGGTTTGTCAGAGATCAGCTGTGATTATCTGGCAGCAGCGCTGAAGTCCAACCCCTCCCATCTGAGAGAGCTGGACCTGAGTAACAACAACAAGCTGCAGGATCCAGGAGTGAAGCATCTGTGTGCTATCCTGGAGAGTCCAGGATGTGGACTTGAAACTCTGAGGTCAGTCAGCATGTTTTAGTTGTGCTGAGATGAATCTGATGTGAAAGTTGTGCTGACACTAAACTGCAGACATCAGGCTGATATTATACTGATCCACACTGAGGATCTTCATGGTAAAGTCTGTTTTCTTCTTCTCTGGTTTAGTCCACTGACTGTAGAACAATGTTCACATTTCAAACAGTGAGACTCAACGTATGGCCCGCGGCCCACACGTGGCCTGCCCACCTTTCCTGATTCAGAGAGAGGGGACCCTGATTAACTGTGTAGTGTTCTTCCTCACAGTTCTAAGTATCAGACACAACAATGAATAATCCACAGCTGACTGTCTTTAGCAGGTCAAAGGTCACGGCACACAGCAGACAGTGGGAAATATTATAATTCTGATCATTTATCAGCACATATCCATATGTATAAAAACAAAGCTGACACTGTGAGACTTGATCAGAGGTGTGATCATCACAGCAGAGGCCTTTGTGTCAAAGTCACTGAGGATCAAACAGAAACACATGAAGCAGATTTTCCTGTTCTGGCTTTTTATAGCAGATAACCTTCAAAATATTCTGCAGTCGATCAAAAACTGAAGAAAACCATGAATCAACATGTGAACATGACCTGATGCTGCTGAATTGAAGCAAAGTTACAGAGGTTTTATTACAGACACAGCTGAGAGTTTGTAATCTGTCATCATTTTAAAAGGTTTAAATTTCTTCAGTGTTGAACAGCAGAAATGAGGCTTTCTTTTCGGAGGCCGACAGCAGTGAACACAACAGCAGACTGGTGCGTAATAAGCAGTGAATAATGCAGAAAACAGATTTTTGAAGGTAAACTGTTCTTGAAGTACACTGAGAGAGAGAGAGCTGTGCAGGAAGTAAACGTCAAAGTCAGAGAGAATTCATGACGATGTTCATCAAACGTAAAGCGTAGTTTGGATCTTCTTTTGCTGCTGGTTCAGTCAGTTTTGGTTGGAGACAGATGAAACCTGCAGCTTCAGGATCTGTGAGCTGTCCACTTTCAGACCCGATGGCGTGTCCGTGTACGTGCCGTCGAGTGAATGATCCACACTCTGTGTTTCCATCTTTGTGTGTTTAGCTGCTCTCATTTACTGTTTTATCTGTTTGGTTGTTGTTGAAATACTTTTGGGAGCTTTAACCTGAGATTCTGGCAAAATACATTTATATTAAAAATCGATTTAGGATTGAATGAATCAACATCGCTTTATTCAAATTAAAACCATTTAAATAGGAAAATCCATTTTTTTACACCCGCCTCTAATGCTGGGTAATGTCAGCTGGTCCATGTGCAGCTGGCTGTGAGGCTCAGGGAGCATCTACAAAGTGCAACACTGAAAGAACATCATCCATAAATATTGAGTAAGAATTGGACTCTCATAGAGTGAGATTCAAATGCTTTTAAACATCAGCTTATTCTGCTGATCCAAGTCCAACACTGAGTTTGTAAAAAAAAAAAAAATTTTTTTTATCAAACCTTTATTTAACCAGGAAGATCCCATTGAGTTTAAAAACCTCTTTTTCAAGGGAGACCTGGCCAAGATAGGCAGCAGCAAGTGTCTCACAGTTACAGAAATTACTCAATCAAACACAGGCAGCAACAACATACATGCAACAATAAGTGAAAGAAAACAAATAAAATAAAATTCAATAAATTTCAAATAAAATAAAAGGTCAGTTCAAATGACAATCAATCTAATTGAAACAGTTGCATGTTATGGACTTGGCCTCAAGGATTCGTAGTTTAGATTTAAAAGCACTTAATGAAATTAATTCAGTCATTTTCCATTCCTTCTGCAATTTGTTCCAAGCCGAGGGTGCTAAATGGACAAAAGCTCTTTTACCAAGTTCAGTTCGGGCAAATGGAACAGAAAGCAACAAGTAACCATGCAGACGAAGAGAATACCGACCAGCATGTTTCATTGCTAGCAGGGAACATATATAGGAAGGCAACAACCCAAGTATCGCCTTATATATAAAACTGTATAAATGAGAGTTCCTCCGACTTACCAAAGCAGGCCATCCTACCTGAGAGTATAACTCACAGTGGTGAGTCTGAAATTTACGGTTAGTGATGAACCTCAGAGAAGCACGATACACAATATCAACCACTCGAATACAGTGAGCAGAAGCATTCATATTTAGAATATCACCATAATCCAGCACAGGCAAAAATGTTGCAGCAACAAGCCGCTTCTTTGAATTAAAAGAGAAACACAATTTATTTTGAAAATAAAATCTCAGTTTTAACTTCAGATTTTTTACAAGATTCTCTACATGTGGTTTGAAGGTGAGCGAGTCACCAATTAAGATTCCCAGATATTTATAGGTGTGAACCAACTCTATTTTATTACCTTCAAGAGTGGTTACTGATGGGATTGTTTGGGCCAAATTCCTTGATTTAGAAAACAGCATGAGCTTTGTTTTGTCTGCGTTGAGAACAAGTTTAAGCTGAAGTAATGAGTGCTGGACAGCAGAAAAGGCTTTCTGCAAGGAGTCAATGGCTTGGACAAGAGTTGAACCACAGCTGTAAATAACTGCATCATCAGCATAGAAGTGCAATTTTGCATCTGGCACATTTAGACTAAGATTGTTTACGTAAATTATAAATAGAAGGGGACCTAATACAGAAACCTGTGGCACTCCGTTGTGCACTGTAACAAAGTCAGAACATAGACCGTCAGATTTAATGCACTGAGTCCTGTTACTGAGGTAGTTTGAGAACCATCCACTGCTCTCTCAGAGAGTCCTGACTGGAAGAGTCTAAGTTTTAAAATACAATGATCAACAGTGTCAAATGCTTTTGACAAATCAATAAAAAGGGATGCACAGTGTTGTTTTTTATCAAGTGCAATAGTAATATCATTTACCACTCTAATTGCAGCTGTGATAGTACTGTGATTCTTCCTAAAGCCTGATTGATATTCAGATAAAATGGCATTGGTGTGTAAAAACTCCTTTAACTGCTCGCACACAAGAGATTCAAGAACTCTGGCCAGCACAGATAGATTAGATATTGGTCTGTAATTAGTTAACACTGCTGGGTTGCCCCCTTTTAATAGAAGAACAACAAAAGCTGATTTCCATACTGAGGGAATTTTATTCGTATCCAGTGTGAGGTTGAAAAGTATTGTGAGAGGCTCTGCCACAAAATCAGCTGCCAGTTTCAAGAAGTAAGGATCTAGTAAGTCTGGCCCTGGAGATTTTCTAGGATCTAACAGCTTAAGAGCTTTACAGACCTCGTGCACAGAGAAAGGAACAAAGTTAAATGACGGACCAGTGTACACCGGAAGGTTTGGGCCGGATTATACAGAGACTGGGTTCAGAGAATCAAACAAAGAGCCAGAAGATATAAAGTGCTTGTTAAAGCAATTCATCATCTCCTTCCTATCATAAACAGGAACAGAACCCTTAAAAATAAAGGTGGGTAGAGTGTGGGAGCTTTTAATCACTGAAAGAGACTTAATGATTTTCCAGAACTTCTGTGGATTATTTAGGTTCTCAGTGGTGACAGACAGATAACAGATAAAAACATGTTTGTCAATCATTTTGTTTGTTTTCTGAGGAAAATGATTCAATAACTTGCTGCTAATACACAACATTTCATCATATTTACTCATAACCCTCTTTTGTCTGACCATTTGAATCCCATTTGAATTTGCAATAAAGGATCCACAGAGTTTGGTGACAATAATGACAGTAGATGTTTGTGTGAAAGTGCTGGAAGCAAATTAGTGTGTGATGTTCTTTCAGTGTTGCACTTTGTAGACGGTCCCTGAGCACTGGTCTCACAGCCAGCTGCACATAGAGACCAGTGTTGTTAGTCCAGGTCAGAAGATAACTTGTTGTAATGAAAATGAGCTTTTAGTTTGTCTGCCTTAATAATATGACTGGAAAAAGATGTTGGACTTCAAATATGTCCATTTCTTTCACACTTCACCTTTAAAAGTGAAGCCTTGTGGTTCCTGGAAGGAAAAACACGACTTTTTCAAGTCTTTTTCCTGTATTTATGATAAATGTATGACTTTAATGTGAAACATTCAGAGTTTTTTCTCTTGTTGTGTTTGTTTGAAGCTGCTTCCTGTTGGCTTCAGCTGTTTGGAATTTCCATTTTCTAAACTTCTACATTCTGAACCTTCTTCAGCTCTGAACAGATGATGAAACACTGAATGATTTCAAGCTCACACTTTGTCTAATAAACTTACATCTTTCATTCTTTATACAGATTGAGGGACTGTGGTTTGTCAGAGATCAGCTGTGATTATCTGGCAGCAGCACTGAAGTCCAACCCCTCCCATCTGAGACAGCTGGACCTGAGTTTCAACAACAACAAGCTGCAGGATCCAGGAGTGAAGCATCTGTGTGGTTTTCTGGAGAGTCCAGGATGTGGACTTGAAACTCTGGGGTCAGTCAGCATGTTTTATTTGTGCTGTGATGAATATGATGTGAAAGTTGTGCTGACACTAAACTGCAGACATCAGGCTGATATTATACTGATCCACACTGAGGATCTTCATGGTAAAGTCTGTTTTCTTCTTCTCTGGTTTAGTCCATTGACTGCAGCAGAACAATGTTCACATTTCAAACAGTGATACTCAACGTATGGCCTGCGGCCCACACGCGGCCTGCCCACCTTTCCTGATTCAGAGAGAGGGGACCCTGATTAACTGTGTAGTGTTCTTCCTCACAGTTATAAGTATCAGACACAACAATGAATAATCCACAGCTGACTGTCTTTAGCAGGTCAAAGGTCACGGGACACAGCAGACAGTGGGAAATATTATAATTCTGATCATTTATCAGCACATATCCATATGTATAAAAACAAAGCTGACACTGTGAGACTTGATCAGAGGTGTGATCATCACAGCAGATGCCTTTGTGTCAAAGTCACTGAGGATCAAACAGAAACACATGAAGCAGATTTTCCTGTTCTGGCTTTTTATAGCAGATAACCTTCAAAATATTCTGCAGTCGATCAAAAACTGAAGCAAACCATGAATCAACATGTGAACATGACCTGATGCTGCTGAATGAAGCAAAGTTACAGAGGTTTGATTACAGACACAGCTGAGAGTTTGTAATCTGTCATCATTTTAAAAGGTTTAAATTTCTTCAGTATTGAACAGCAGAAATGAGGCTTTGTTTTCGGAGGCCGACAGCAGTGAACACAACAGCAGACTGGTGCGTAATAAGCAGTGAATAATGCAGAAAACAGGTTTTTGAAGGTAAACTGTTCTTGAAGTACACTGAGAGAGAGAGAGCTGTGAAGGAAGTGAACGTCAAAGTCAGAGAGAATTCATGACGATGTTCATCAAACGTAAAGCGTAGTTTGGATCTTCTTTTGCTGCTGGTTCAGTCAGTTTTGGTTGGAGACAGATGAAACCTGCAGCTTCAGGATCTGTGAGCTGTCCACTTTCAGCCCCGACGGCGTGTCCGTGTACGTGCCGTCGAGTGAACGATCCATGCTCTGTGTTTCCATCTATGTGTGTTTAGCTGCTCTCATTTACTGTTTTATCTGTTTGGTTGTTGTTGAAATACTTTTGGGAGCTTTAACCTGAGATTCTGGCAAAATACATTTATATTAAAAATCGATTCAGGATTGAATGAATCAACATCGCTTTATTCAAATTAAAACCATTTAAATAGGAAAATCCATTTTTTTACACCCGCCTCTAATGCTGGGTAATATCAAAGGGTCCATGTGCAGCTGGCTGTGAGGCTCAGGGAGCGTCTACAAAGTGCAACACTGAAAGAACATCATCCATATATATTGAGTAATAATTGGACTCTCATACAGCGAGACTCAAATGCCTTAAAAAATCAGCTTATCCTGCTGATCCAAGTCCAACACTGAGTTTGTAAAAACATGTTTGTCAATCATTTTGTTTGGTTTCTGATGAAAATGAGTCAATAACTTGCTGCTAATACACAACATTTCATCATATTTCCTCATAACCCTCTTTTGTCTGACCATTTGAATCCCATTTGAATTTGCAATAAAGGATCCACAGAGTTTGGTGACAATAATGACAGTAGATGTTTGTGTGAAAGTGCTGGAAGCAAATTAGTGTGTGATGTTCTTTCAGTGTTGCACTTTGTAGACGGTCCCTGAGCACTGGTCTCACAGCCAGCTGCACATAGAGACCAGTGTTGTTAGTCCAGGTCAGAAATGACTTGTTGTAATGAAAATGAGCTTTTAGTTTGTCTGCTTTAATAATGTGACTGGAAAAAGGTGTTAGACTTCAAATATGTCCATTTCTTTCACACTTTACCTTTAAAAGTGAAGCCTTGTGGTTCCTGCAAGGAAAAACACGACTTTTTCAAGTCTTTTTCCTATTTTTATGATAAATATACGACTTTAATGTGAAACATTCAGAGTTTTTTCTCTTGTTGTGTTTGTTTGAAGCTGCTTCCTGTTGGCTTCATCTGTTTGGAGTTTCCATTTTCTAAACTTCTACATTCTGAACCTTCTTCAGCTATAAACAGATGATGAAACATTGAATGATTTCAAACTCACACTTTGTCTAATAAACTTACATCTTTCATTCTTTATACAGACTGGAGAGCTGTGGTTTGTCAGAGATCAGCTGTGATTATCTGGCAGCAGCACTGAAGTCCAACCCCTCCCATCTGATTCGGCTGGAGCTGAGCTGGAACAAGCTGCAGGATCCAGGAGTGAAGCATCTGTGTGCTTTCCTGGAGAGTCCAGGATGTGGACTTGAAGCTCTGGGGTCAGTCAGCATGTTTTAGTTGTGCTGAGATGAATATGTCGTGAAAGTTGTGCTGACACTAAACTGCAGACATCAGGCTGATATTATACTGATCCACACTGAGGATCTTCATGGTAAAGTCTGTTTTCATCTTCTCTGGTTTAGTCCATTGACTGTAACAGAACAATGTTCACATTTCAAACCTTCATAGAAGAAGAAAAATCCTCCACTGGATAATTCACTGTGAAACCCTCCAACTCTTCATTCCACCTAAAAGTTTTTCTGACACTGAAATCCAAAGAAAAATGTGCATTTGCTTTACAGACAGCAGTCCAACACAAACATACACACATCATCCAAAACACAGTCCAACATCCAAATCTCCTCCACTGCCAGCATGAATGATGGGAAAGAGAAGGAGGAACACCTGACATTCAGGGTTAGAATGAGTTTCATAAAGCAGACTGTGAAGATCAAAGCTGCATTAGAAAGGTTACATGAATGAATAAGTGGACTGAAGTGGACAGAGATCATCTGAAGCACTTCAAAGGCTTTAAATCAGCACATTTCTCTTTATTCTTTATCAACTCTGTTAGTTTCTCTCAGTTTTCTGTGGAATGAAGCTAACAGCAGGCTAATAAGATGCTGACCAATAGGTTTCTATTAAAGGTTGTAATTTGTATATGAAAAAGTGCTTTGACTCAGCAGGGATCAGCTTACAGGTAGAATACAGCTGCTGGATGGGATTAGCATGTCATAGCTATCTACCAAACTGCTAACTGGGGAATTTCAGGCCATCTATGAATCATCATTTTTGCTAACTGTTTATTCAGCTTAGGCTCACAGGGCTGGAGCCTGTGCCCTAGCTGTCATAGGGCAAGAGGCGTGGTCCACCTGCACAGGTGAGCAGTCCATCACAGGGCCAACAGAGAGAGACAGAGAAGCACTCTCTCACATCCACACCTACAGCAAATTTAGAAGCACCAATGAACCTAAGCAGCATTTCATTGGACTGTGGGAGAACATCCAACCTCCACAGAAAGGCCAACAAGCTTCAACCTACAACCTTCTTGCTTTAAGGCACTAGTGCTAACCACTTTTCCCACTTTCAGCCCAAATCCTGCATCTTCCTGTTTCTGACTCCAGGCCAGCTCCACTAACACTTTCTCATCAGACACTGCCACCTAGTGGAGGAAGTCTTAGTTCCATTTGAAGCTTCAGATGACAGTTAGTTCCTTTACAAAGAGGTGGAGGTGGTGGGGCCACAGCACCATCATCACTGAGTGCCATAGGACACTTAACCTTTGTTTCCATATGCTGGGAACTTCCTGTTGTTCCAAGGAGGACTGGAAAATGTGTGAAAATCTCCCAGTCAGTTCCTCACAGCACACTTCAATCATTTCCCTCCCACAGCACCAGGACCAGGGCTTTTTCTCTCTTTGGTCCCACTAAGAGATTTCCACACAAACACCTCATCAGTGGGACTCTCAGAGCTACCAGCCCTTTGCTACAATCACAAAGCTCTTCATTAAAATCAATGATATCAAAGCTGGAATCAAATGAGTCCAAGTCTTCTGCTGATTCAGCATCACATTCATCTTTGCTCCTTGTTCACCATGGACTTCATTCCTTTCCAAGCCAGCCTTGAGTGTCCTTTATTCAGCTTATCCTCTGCTTTACTTTTACACCTGATTTTAGCTGCTTTATCTCTCTTTCAACCAGTTTCTGTGCCTCAATCTTTTTCTTCTCTCCCTCATAACAAGACAGCTTCTTCTGCCTGAGAACATGTTGGAGTGATTTATTAATCCAGGGCTGCTTATTGGGGAAAATACTTCCTGTTTTTGAAGTAATCCCCATTTTTCCCAGAAAGAAATGTAAGTAGAAATCAATGATCTAAGTGAGAACACGAGCCTTTAAAAATCCCAGTGGGTGCAGTCAAAGCAGTCCCTCAGTCCCAGTATAGTCTTTGGTCCAGACTGGAACAACTGTGTGCCCAGTTTGAACTCTCTTCAGTCCTGTGACCTGACGGACACAGAGGGGCCATCAGATCACATTTAGAAGCTCCCCTAATTGAGCCACAACACATGTCCAATACTTAGTCTGTCTTGTTGGACCAACTGGAAGAAATGATTCAAGGACTTAGTCACAGAACAGAGATTCAAATCTCCAAAATCCAACTGGCTGCATCAGGACATATAGTCTGAAACTCTGCACAGTTTCCTATTTGAAGCTACTTCCTGTTGGCTTCAGCTGTTTGGAGTTTCCATTTTCTAAACTTCTACATTCTGAACCATCTTCAGCTATGAACAGATGATGAAACACTGAATGATTTCAACCTCACACTTTATCTAATAAACTTACATCTTTCATTCTTTATACAGATTGAGTCTCTGTGATTTGTCAGAGATCAGCTGTGATTATCTGGCAGCAGCACTGAAGTCCAACCCCTCCCATCTGAGACAGCTGTTCCTGTCAGGAAACAACCTGAAGCATCCAGATGTGAAGCAGCTGTCTGATCTTCAGCAGAGTCCAGACTACAGACTGGAGACTCTGGTGTAAGTAGAGTGATGGAGTGAGTGGGTGGTGCTGTCAGCAGTATTGTACTAAACACAGTCAGTATGAAACAAAGATCCAGTGTTTCCTGTAAAGCTGCAGCTTCTCAGTGAAGCTGTGAGAGGAGAATGGTGACAGGCTTCAGGATTGGACACAAACACTTCCTGTTTCTGACCTTTATGGTCACCATAGTAACGGCTGACACGCTCTGATCAAACACTGTCAAAAGCCAATCAGCTCTCTGAGCAAAGCAGCACGCAGACCAATGACTGCATTCATTTCCAAGTTTAAAGCAGTGAAGAACACAGTCTGTAGGTGAGGAAGAATTTAGTGAGAGCAGATGTTTGGATGGAATTCCTCCAGTTAACAGCTGGAACCGTCCATCTGGATTGTTGGGCTTGTTGTTGGGGTTCCTACAGAGCTCTGAGTGGACACACCAAGGTTCTTCTAATGAATGAAAGTCCAAACTCAAACTAGGAGGGAAAAACATCTTCATCAACTTCAATAAAAATCCAAAGATTAGAAAAAGTGAAGCAACAATGAGTCCTAGTACAGTCCCAGCACTGAAGTCCCTGCTGCTCTTTATACTGGATGTGCTGCATCACTGACTGACAGCTGATGAAGAGTCTCTGGAAACACTCGTTTATCTCTTCTGCTCTTCCTTCTTCTCTCTGCAGGTGGGAACCATGGCAATAAACAGGACGGTGTGTGTGCTGAGAGAGGAGGAGCTGTGTCCTGATGATCCAGAGAGGTTGAAGCAGCAGCAGCTTGTGTGTAAAGATGCTCTGACTGGGCCATGTTACTGGGAGGTGGAGAGGAGAGCTTCATCCAGCAGTGACTGACAGAGGAATGAGAAGAAGTGCAGATGACTGTCAGTGCTGCAGAGTGAACTGCTCTGAGAACAGCTCCACTGTCAGACACAATGTAGAGTCCAGCATCATCCCTGTGTGTCCCTCTGGATCTGACAGAGGAACATCAGTGTATCTGGACTGCTCTGCTGCTGCTCTGTCCTTCTACAGTCTCTGCACAGTCTCGGTCTGACTCTGGCTTCAGATCCTCCTGGATCAAACTCACCTGGAAAGACTTTCAAACATCACTCAATAGATTTGAATACAGAATAAATTTGATATATACTGTAGATGTACTGTAGAGTTGCAGTTTGTCACTTGTAAATACAGTCTGTGAGCAGCTATGAGCTGAAAGATCTTTCTAGAAACACGAAATGTTTTCACTCTTCTGTTGCTTTTTCATATATTTCCACAAAATTAATATTGATCCCACCTGTCTCACCTGTTTCATGCTTTTATACATAATAAAAGGACATGTGTGATCTGAGCGCTGCTGTGGTTGCTGTGGTTGCTGTGCTGCACGTCTTCATTAAGATAACAGAGACATCTAGTGGTTCAGAGGGAGAACTGCAGGAGGTGGAGCTGTGTTTTAGCATGGAAAACTTTTTTATTGTTATCTTTTAGACCCAGATACAAATATGACAAGTATCAGTGTAAGATACAAAAGGTCACATCAGTCAGCAGAGGGAACAGTGATCACACAGCAATGTAAGAATAGAAACATAACAGTGAATCTGGACATGTATACAGATGGAAGCAAACCAACAGGATGTAACACTACATTAAAGCCACAAATGTGAAGAAAACAAACCCAAAGGAAAATATATTTGATCTCAGGAATCCAAATCAGATGCTTTGGAGCAGGGGTCGGCAACCCTGGGCACTCGTGTCACAGCTGGCACGTGAAAGGTTAACTGGCACGACCATAGCTGGACTGGCCATCGGACATACCGATGGTGATTTTTCGTTTTTATTGGCCAATGATGTTTTTTTTAAATTTTTTTGTAACGGTATAAACAATGGAAGGTGGGGGATTGGCCGGATGCTGGTCGATGTGTAAAAATAGGTCAGTTGTTTGGTGGTGCCTATGGCAGAGCTTCCACAGAGGCAACAGGTGGATGAGGGAAAGGGGAGGCAGGAGGAGCAGAGATCCGAGGCTGCCGCCGGTCCAAGTGTCAGGTGAACTGAACTTTAGGTAAGAAGTTATGACCTGCAGTCTATCTGGGTCAGATATAAACCAAGTTTGTGGTGGAGTTTATTTTCGTTGTGCTGACTTTTTACAGTCAGTTACAATAACTCGTACTGCATACTAGCTAGCATGACGGAGTTTCTATACAGCTGGGTGGGTGCTATGATGTTACTGGTAGTGAACTTTACAGTGGCTTGCAAAAGTATTCGGCCCCCTTGAACTTTCCCACATTTTGTAACATTACAGCCACAAACATGAATCAATTTTATTGGAATTTCACGTGAAAGACCAACACCACCCAAGTGGTGAACACGTTAGAAGTGGAACGAAAATCATACATGATTCCAAACATTTTTTACAAATAAATAACTGCAAAGTGGGGTGTGCGTAATTATTCTGTCATGGAAAAACACACTGCCATCAACTTCTGTTTTGTTTATGTCAAAATCCCTGTAATATAATTACTGTACCTTGATATACATGTGACTTATATTAATGCTGCTGCCCTCTTGTGGCTAAAGTGTAATTATGTTATTTTTACTGCCTTACTTTCAGTTAATGTATTTTGTTTTGCACTATGCATATTTTATATGCCATTAGGTCATTTATTGTGAAAATTCTCATGTGGGAACTATTGTACTGCATGTTGGTTCCACTGGTGCACCTGAGGGAGATGCACGCCCATGTTCATGTGCACGCCATGGCAAGTTGAAGCAAGAGAAGCCAATTTAATTCAGAGAACGTTGTTTCTTAAAAGTATCTGTAAAGTGCTCCTTTCTGCCTCAAAGCATGGGTCAGCCAGCGAGGTATGTTTGTATGATCATTTGTATATAGATCATTTTATGTCTTTATTTCACTCGTCTTACTATTTCATTGAATTTTATGTTATGTTTTAGTTCGACGGTGGCGTAGTTTGTGATCAAGGTGAAGCTGTAACAACCCCAAGACCTTACAACTAACATTAAAGCCAACTTCATGCCATCAGTAAAAGAACTCTTTATTGACTTTAAGAAGAGGTAGAAGTGATAGTCGAACTCGGACCTGCATGATTCCTAGCCCCCTGGTGGTGACATCGTGCCAATGCACCAAGGACCGAGCTGCTGCAAATGTTAATCGACACACAAGTTCACAGTTGCTTCTTCATAAAGATGTCTAGAAGCCAGACATTAAAGTTCATGTTTGGAAAGATGACACAAGGAGGAAGAAACAATAAGGAACTGTGTTAAGCCTGACAACAACAGCATCACAAGTTAGCAAGAAGGGAATTAATGCACCCAAGTTCACAATTCATTACTCAAGTCAAGTTAAAAGGAGATTTTGCATCAACAAATAAGTGCATTACAATAAAATCAAAATGTCAGACACAAATGAGACAGAAATTGAAGCTCCCAGTGCAGAACAAGCTGCAAGGCAAGTGGATGAAAGCTCTTTAGAGCAAATAGTGCAAATAGAGCGACGTAGAAGTGATAGGCCTCGCATGCTCACAGAAAAAGGAAAAGAATTCCATAAAGAAAGGTTACAAGGTCTGCAACGTCACTTTGACAGTATTTATGACAGATGGAAACCATTAATCAAAGTGGCAAAAAAATCTGTTATAAAAGGAGATCCACCTGACATTCTTGAAGGTCACATGAACGTTGTACAAAGAGAAGCAGCCGAGCTTAATGATATTTATGATGAATACAGAGCAATGGATGGACCACCTCATGATATGCGTTCCAAGCTAGACAAATGCACATCAGTGACTACAGTAGTTTTGCAGAAGATCAAATGTCACATTAAAGGAGAAACTCAAGAGGAGATTGTATGGCCTGATGCAGGCTCTATATTTACATCCTCTAGCTCTGTTAGTGTCTCAGTTCATAGTCCATTTAAAGCCAATACAGTTCTTTCTAATGGTTCCTCCTCCAAAAGACAAGAAGCTGCAGCAGAGTATGAAGCCACAAAGGCTGTGCTTCAGATAATGACAGAACAAGAATACAGAGAAAGAATGCAAATGCTTGAAGAAGAAGACAAACGCATATCCGCAGAACAAGCAGTTGCTGCAATGTCACAATGTCTCCTAGAGGAAAAGGAGGAAACTGAGCGCAAGTTACAAAGAGAAAAGGCGAAAGCGGCCGTGATAAAGAGACAACAAGAGGAAAGTGCTGCAAGGAGAAGGTCAGTTGAGGACTTAAGAAGAGAAATTGAAAGATTGGAAAATCTGAAAGGACTCAATGCAGCACAGGCAAAACTACAAGTTTATGACGAAGACTACGTTTCAGTAAAGCAAGAAAGAGTCACTCTAAACAAGGGGTGTCAAACTCAAATACACAGTGGGCCAAAATTCAAAACTGGAACAAAGTCGCGGGCAAACGTTAACATTTATTGAAATATATTTATTCCTCCAGATATAAGAATGAATCTTTTCTTATGGGCTCAAACACGTTTTGCTGAAAAACCGAATATGGAACAAGCAAAGCTTAATACTAAACAATATATATATTAGCTGTATAATACCAGTAGGCCAGCTCTAATAGTAATTTGGTATGGCTTTGCGGGCCAAATGTAATTAGGCTGCGGGCCAAATTTGGCCCGTGGGCCAGAGTTTGACACCTATGCTCTAAACCCTGCAAACTTACAGGTAACAGAGTCCAAGAATACTGCTAATCAACCCTTACAACCACGAAGAGAGTTAAATGTCACTTATGAGAGCACAGGTGAGCTTGTAAAGGTTTTGGCAGAAGCTATGTCAGCTAATAGACTGCCTATTCCAGAGCCCTCAGTATTTAGTGGGGATCCACTTAAGTTCAAGCATCGGAAGGCATCCTTTCAGACTCTAATAGAGAGAAAGAACATTCCCACTGCCGAAAAGATATTTTTTCTACAGAAGTATGTTGGTGGCTGTGTTAAGGAAGCCTTAGATGGCTATTTTCTGATTGGCTCTGAAGACTCATATGAGGCAGCATGGAATATGCTCAATGAACATTATGGAGAGCCTTTTGTCATTGCTAAGGCCTTTAGAGACAAGTTACATACCTGGCCAAAGGTGACAGGAAAGAATAGTGCTAAGAGCTAAGAACGTTTGTGGACTTTTTACAAAGCTGCCAATCTGCAATGACTAATAATGAGAATCTGAACATTCTCAATGATGGCATTGAGAATCAAAGACTTGCTGCTAAACTACCAGATTGGAACCAAAAGGCTACAGAGTACCAGCTGGAGCACAAAAGATTCCCACGTTTCAGTTACTTTGTAACATTCCTGTCAATGGAGGCAAGTATCGCATGTAATCCCATTACATCATACCAAGCCATAAGACAAAGTGACTTTAACCAACCAAAGACAAAACCTCAACCTACATCCATTCCTAAGAGACAAGATACAGTGAAAATCTTCACAACTAACTCGACTGAAAGAAGCATGGTCTCTTGTGTGTTTTGTAAAAGAGCAGGACACGGCTTACACAAGTGTCGTAAGTTCACTGAGAAACCTGTCGCTGAGAGAGTCAAATTCATTCAAGGTGAAAAATTATGTTTTGGCTGTTTAAATAGTGGCCATCTCTCCAAGAACTGCAGCAACAAGATGACATGCAACACATGCTCAAAACGGCATCCTACATGCCTGCATGAAGAAAGACAAAGACAAGAGACAAAGAAAGAACCACCTAAAGAGCAACAAGTAAGTGAACTGAAGGAAACCCAGCATCAGGTAACACAGTCACAAGACACAGTCAATGAGACCACATCTAATAGAGTGACTCATGAAAGTAAAAACACACAGACATCTGCAATAGTCCCAGTCTACGTATCCACACAAAATGAGCCCAGTAAAGAAGTATTGATCTACGCTCTGCTGGACACACAGAGTGATTCTTCATTTATTCTTAATGAAGTAGCAAACAACTTGGACACAACCAAAACTCAAGTTAAGCTCAATCTATCTATAATGTCATCCAAGAAAACCACTGTACCATGCACAAAACTTGAAGCTCTGCAAATAAGAGGACTGTTTTCCAAGAAGAAACTCACTGTACCAGTTGTTTACACACGGGACTTTATACCCGCTAATCGTAGTCATATTCCTACTCCAGACACTGCAAGGGCATGGTCACATTTGGAGCATCTCGCTGAACATATTGCCCCCCCTTTGGACTGTGAAATAGGACTCCTGTTAGGGTACAACTGCACACAAGCCTTAATCCCCAGAGAAGTCGTATGTGGTGAAGAAAACCAGCCGTACACTCAGAGAACAGATTTGGGTTGGAGCATCATCAGCTACTGTGATTCATGTGATACGGGTAATGATGTAATTGGAGTAAGTCACCGCATCATTGTAAAACAAGTTATACCAGAGACTGAGTCACCCACAAAACTAAAGAATAAGGTTCATTACACCTGCAAGACACAAGTAAAGGAAGTAACATTTCCAGATGTAATCAAAGCACTTGAATCAGACTTTACAGAGAGTGCAGTGGAAGAGACAAGCATTTCGCAAGAAGATGTTCGCTTTATTACAAAGCTACAAGAAGGAATAAAGCAAAGGCTAGATGGACACTATGAAATGCCACTGCCTTTCAAAAGTGACAGACCAAATCTTCCCAATAACATGCCAGGTGCAATGCAACGTTTAAGTAGTCTCGAACGCAGATTCAAAAGGGACCAAAGGTACTACACAGACTATGCAAATTTTATGGCGAACATGATAGCATGTGGTGACGCAGAGAAAGTCCCGGAGAAAGAACTCTGTAATACCCCTGTTTGGTATATCCCCCACCATGGGGTATACCACCCTCAGAAGCCCGGCAAGATACGTGTAGTCTTTGACTGCTCTGCACAATATCAAGACACCTCACTGAACACGCACCTGCTTACAGGGCCTGACCTCACAAACACTTTGGTGGGAGTGCTCTGTAGGTTCAGGAAGGGCTCTGTTGCTGTAATGTGCGATGTGGAACGCATGTTTCACCAGTTCCATGTGACACCTCAAGACCAGGACTACTTACGCTTCCTATGGTGGGAGCATGGTGACCTAAGCGTTCCACCCTCAGTCTTTCGAATGAAGGTTCATCTCTTTGGTGCTGCTTCTTCTCCTGGCTGTGCCAACTTTGGGTTAAAACATCTAGCCACGCAAGGTGAGGGAAAGTTCACTCCAAACACTGTAAGGTTCATTCAAAGGAACTTTTATGTAGATGATGAACTTGTTAGTGTTATGTCAGAAGCAGAAGCCATAAAACTAGTCAAAGAGGCAAGAGAACTGTGTAGCACAGGTAAACTAAGATTACACAAGTTCGTATCAAACAGTGAAAATGTGATAAAGTCATTGCCGAGAGAAGAGTGTGCCGAAAGTATTAAGGATTTCGATTTGGCACTTGGAGAGCCATTAATGGAAAGGGCTCTTGGTGTTCAGTGGTGCGTTTCTGCTGATGAGTTAAAGTTCAGAATAACTGTAAAAGAGCACCCAATGACAAGAAGAGGAATCCTGTGCACAATAGCATCAGTGTATGACCCACTGGGATTTGTGGCACCGTTCATCCTAAGAGCAAAGCAAATCCTGCAACAGCTATGTCAAGAGAAAGTTGGATGGGACGAGCCTCTCTCAGATGATCTCAGCACACAGTGGGAATCCTGGCTCCTAGATCTTCAAAACCTGTCAAAGGTGAAAGTTCAAAGACATGTCTTACCTGCAAACACAGACATTGCACAGTGTGAATTACACCATTTTTCAGACGCTAGTGTGACAGGCTACGGAGAGTGTAGTTATTTAAGAACAGTAACATCAAAGGGTGATGTTCATTGTGCCCTAGTCCTGGGAAAGGCACGTGTAGCCCCAACCAAGGTCACTACTGTCCCTAGACTTGAATTAATGGCTGCAGTTGTTGCAGCAAGAACAAGTGCAATGTTAAGAAATGAACTGGAGATAAGTGATCTTGAAGAACACTTCTGGACAGATTCCAAGGTAGTGTTGGGATACGTGAATAATGATGCAAAGAGATTTCACGTGTTTGTGGCAAATAGGATTCAAAGGATACCGTCACTCACAGACCCATGACAGTGGCATCATGTACCATCTGAAAGTAATCTCGCAGACCATGCATCAAGAGGGCTCACTGTCCAACAGCTACTCAACTCTAACTGGTTTAAAGGTCCAGAGTTTTTGTGGCAAAGCGAGCTACCCGTTGAAAATGGCAAGTTTACGGAAGTCAAGCCCAATGATCCAGAGCTAAAAACAGTACATATGTTCAACACCAAAGTAGAAGAACGGAGAACAATACTAGACCATCTCACCAAATTCTCAGACTGGAGAAGAGCGGTTAAAGCTATTGCTTGTCTACAGAAATTTGTGAAGGATTTTAAAGGACTCACCCAAACAAAAGGTGAAAACACAAGTGTTGAGGACAGACAAAAGGCAGAACTGTTCATAATAAAACTTGCACAAGAAAACACATTCAGCAAAGAAATCAAGGACTTAACTAGAGGAAAGGACATTCAACTGAAGGATAAGACACACAAGCTGTACAGCCTAAGTCCATTTGTTGATGAGCAGGGAGTGCTCAGGGTGGGAGGACGTTTAACAAGAGCAACTCTGCACCCATATATCAAACATCCTGCCATTATTCCCAAGTCAAGTCATGTGTCGTCTTTACTTATTAAACACTACCACGAAAAGGTGCAGCATCAAGGAAGAGGAATAACTGTCAATGAGCTGCGCTCCAATGGACTATGGATCACAGGATGCAGCAATGCAGTTGCTTCTCACATCTACAAGTGCACAACCTGCAGAAAGTACAGGAGACATACTCAAGATCAACGGATGTCCGATCTACCAGAGGATAGAATGGAAGCAACACCCCCATTCTCCTACTGTGGCATTGACTGTTTTGGACCTTTTTATGTAAAAGAGGGTCGAAAAGAACTTAAAAGGTATGGTCTTCTTTTTACATGTATGTGTTCTAGGGCAATACATATTGAAATGTTGGATGACCTTACCACTGATGCCTTTATGAATGCATTACGTTGTTTTATTTCTATTCGTGGAGAGTAAGACAAATTAGGTGTGACCAAAGTACTAATTTTGTCAGTGCTAAGGGAGAGTTTTTGAATGCACTAAAGGATTTGGACAAAGAACAGTTGAAACAATATGGATGTGAGTTTGTTCTGAACACCCTGTCTTCAAGTCACATGGGAGGTGTTTGGGAGAGGCAAATTAGAACTATTAGAAGTGTTTTAACTTCTATTTTGGATCACACTTCTAAGAGACTTGACAGTTCCTCACTCAGAACATTTCTTTATGAAGTCATGGCTATTGTGAATAGCAGGCCATTAACAGTAGAGAACCTAAATGATCCAAATTTAGAGCCTCTTACACCGAATCATATTCTCATGATGAAGTCCAGTGTTATTCTACCTCCTCCTGGTGAATTTGTGAGCCAGGACCTGTACCTAAGAAGGAGATGGCGCCAAGTTCAGTTTTTGGCCAATGAATTCTGGACAAGGTGGAAAACGGAATACCTTCTCAATCTTCAACAGAGACAAATCTGGCAAAGAGATAAAAGGAATGCAAAGGTGAATGACATTGTTATTCTCCAAGAGGACAATTCTCCAAGGAACAAGTGGAAATTGGCAAGAATTAGAATTGGAAGAATTAGAAAGGTTAAGCTTTTGCTCAGTGATTCAACCTTGGATAAGGATGGGAAAAGGACTGTCAAACCAGTGTACCTTGATAGGCCAGTACACAAAACTGTGTTATTGCTAGAAGCAGAATAAATGCTAAAATGTAAACATGTTCCTATTATAATGTGTTTAAGTAGAAATCACAATAGTTTTGTGATTTGGTGGGAGTTTTACTGCCTTACTTTCAGTTAATGTATTTTGTTTTCCACTATGCATATTTCATATGCCATTAGGTCATTTATTGTGAAAATTCTCATGTGGGAACTATTGTACTGCATGTTGGTTCCAGTGGTGCACCTGAGGGAGATGCACGCCCATGGCAAGTTGAAGCAAGAGAAGCCAATTTAATTCAGAGAAAGTTGTTTCTTAAAAGTATCTGTAAAGTGCTCATTTCTGCCTCAAAGCATGGGTCAGCCAGCGAGGTATGTTTGTATGTTATATACAACCCCAAAACCTTACAGCTAACATTAAAGCCAACTTCATGCCATCAGTAAAATAACTCTTTATCGACTTTAAGAAGAGGTAGAAGTGATAGTTATTGTTATTAGGGAAAACATTTGAGAGTAACATGCCAAATGTTCAGCACTTTGGCTTTAGCTTAAGAAATCCTCATTTTTATGTCATCAGTTATAGTTGCATGTATTCATTATCATAATTTAACCTTTAATATTGATGTCTTAAATTGATTTTACGTAAACTATCAATAATTTTATGGTTGTATTAAATAAATACATCACTAATGAATTAATTATTTCAGTAATTAATTTAAAAATATACATAATCAATTAAATAAATATATTAATAATGAATTATCCATTAATTTAATTTAAAATGTGTCATTATTTGTTTCTATACAATTCAAATTAGTTAATTACATATTTAATCAATTATTGGTTTGTTTTCTATTTTAATTATTTTACTGACACATTTAATGAATTACTTAATGATGTATTTATTTAATTCACGTTGCTACTCCTGGCCCTGCATCGCTGTTCATAAATACATTTTATTTGTCAGCTTCACCCATCAAAGTCAGGGGGTAATGCTGATCAAGTCAAAACCATTGCTTTGTCTGGTGGGCGTTCTTTTAGTGGGCTTTTCTGTCACGGCCTGCGTGGCAGACTATGATGAGGGGAAGGAGGACCCAAATGCTGGACTCTTTGATGAGGTCAGTGCATTTATTTACAGTGATGCAAAATAATCCAAACAACAATAAATCCCCAGTGCGTTCCCGACTCTGACATGTCCTCTTGCCAATGTTAGTGTTCTTTGTCTCCGCTCCTCAGTGTCTGAGCACCCCGTGCTCGCTGCCCTCTCGTCTCCACACTCCTCCTGGGGAATAACAAAGAGGCAGCCGTCAGCAACGCCACAATGTGGCAGACTAACCTTAACCAACTCGCCAAGAGACTAACGTGAAGTTACGCAATGATCCAGCATCGGAGAGAGCTTCACCACACTCCTGAGTAGGTCCTCTGACGAGGCTTGATCAGCTGCAGGTGTGGCCAGGCTCCTGGCTGACACACACACACACACACCTAGATACACAAACATGGAAACAGGAGACAGCAGCACCAAAAACACACATGTCCATAACTTCTTACAGGCCCTGGGTCACCCAGACCCCGGCCCCATGACAATTTCTCAAAACTAAGTAGGCCCACACACCAGGGTTTGGACATGTGTGGACCCAAACTATACTTAAACTTTACCCTTTTTTGTGTGTCACCAAATAAACTTTAATATCTTCTAGACAAGAATGTAGTGGCATAATCTTTAACCTCCTAAGACCCGAACTCCTCCGTGGCATTCATTTTTAATTTCTCTTTGATATTTGGGCTGATTGGGACCTGATGAATGTAAAAACAAGGAATTACCAGATTTAAAAAAATTTTTTTACCAAATTTTTGTTTCTGAGAAAAATGAGAGCCACATATGAGGATACTGGTCTAAAATTTTGATAGCACAGTGGCAGTATAACATCATCGTAAGTGGATATCAGGCCCTTGTAGAGCAAAATGTAGTATTTTGGTCTAAACAACCCAAAATGTGATGTCCACATATGAGGACGCCAGGTCCTAGGAGGTTAAATATGTGC
Organism: Neolamprologus multifasciatus; assembly: GCF_963576455.1. Classification (NCBI taxonomy): domain Eukaryota; kingdom Metazoa; phylum Chordata; class Actinopteri; order Cichliformes; family Cichlidae; genus Neolamprologus; species Neolamprologus multifasciatus. Next base: position 45,403,539 of record NC_140441.1, read on the forward strand.
TCACTTTGTCAAAATGAACCTAATCATCTCTGATGAATTCAGTGATGTCAGCCAGCTCACCTTGCAAGTGGTCGAGCTTATACCACCGACAACGCGGCACACAACTTGTAAACCCCCTGCTGACTATCACCTCTTGAGTTATTTATTTATGTTTGTTTCAACTATTCCTGCAAAAAGTAAGCACGTGTTACTGATAAAAAGTCTAATAGAAGCAAAGTCTAAACTTTGAAAACAAAAAACAAAAACCTGTCTGATTCAGATCTGATCTTTGGGGGGTTTCAATAAGCAGTGTGACCCGTGTATATGCATCAGGGGTGGGTTTTGATTATCGATTTATCGATTAAAATCGCTTCTGGCTTGGATAACGTGATATCGATTCATTCAAATCCTGAATCGATTTTTTAATATAAATTTATTTTGGCCAAAACGCCAGAATCTCAGGTTAAACCTCCCAAAATTTCAACAACCACCAAACAGCTAAAACAGTCAATGAGAGCAGGAACACGGATTCTGCACAAAGACGTAAACACAAAGCGCGGAGCCGCTGACGCATCAGAATCAGTGAGATGTGACTTTCTCACCTGACTGCACGGACACGAGCTGAAAGCCGACAGCTCGCTGATTCTGATGTTTCGGCGCTTTGTGTTTACGGCCTTTTTGCGCTGATTCTGAAGCTGCAGGTTTTTATCTCTCTCCAAACAATATTGAGTAAACCAGCAGCAAAAGAAGATCCAAACTACGCTTCACATAAACCTCGTCATGAATTCCCTCTGATTGTTTTGCTGCCACCACGATAAAATCACACTTCATGCACAGCTCTCTCTCTCTCTCTCTCTCTCTCTCTGTACTTCAAGAACAGATTCCCGTCTAAAAATCTGTTTTCTGCATTATTCGCTTGCTTGTTATGCACAAGTCTACCGTTCTTACAGCCTGTCGGACGCTGTTTTTCTTTTCTTTTACTTACTTCCGAAAACAAAGCCTAATTTCTGCCGTTCAATACTGAACAAATTTAAACTTTTTAAAATGATGCAAAATTGCAAAATGCTCAGCTGTGTCTGTAATAAAACCTCTGCAACTTTGCTCTGTTTCACGTCAGCAGCATCAGGTAATCTTCATATGTTCATTAATGGTTTTCTTTCGTTTTTGATCTACTGCAGAATATTTGTGTAAAATCCCAGGCCAGGAAAACCTTCATGTTTTTTCTGTGTTTTATCCTCAGCTACTTTGACACAAAGGCATCTGCTGTGATGCTCACACCTTTGACAAAGTATGGCAAGTGTCAGATTTCTTTTTATAGATATAAAAATATAGAAATGTACTGATGCATGACCTGAATTATAATATTTCTGACTGTCTGAGGCAAAATTTTCCCGATTCAAATTGAATCAAATTGAATGGAATCGAATCGATTCTAGAAATGAGTGACGATACCAGCCCTAATATGCATGTTTTAATAAAAGAGATAATGTTCGTGTTTCAGTCATGTAGTAACTGTTAGCTTTAACTGTACAAGGCTTGTTAGATATAATGAAACACATCGTGCAGATTTCTGGATGTTAGACTATAATTTTTATTATGATTATTAATCTTGAGTCTAAAAAGTCAGTCAAGTATATCCAGGATATCTTTCTGTTAACTGGATTCACTGATCCTAACACTGGGACCAGGATAAGCGGTTGCATGAAGCTGGTTATCAGCTGACAATCTTATTATTTAATTAATTTAATTAAGTTATTTAATTTTTCTAATTTTTCCTCTACATTTTCCCTGAAATGAAGGGATTGTGTTAAACATGTTTTGGTTCCTCACATTTTTCTGCAATCTCTTTGTTCAACCCCCTGAATTAAAGCTGAAAGTCTGCACTTCAAACACATCTGAGTTGTTTCATTTAAAATTGATTTTAGTGTATGTACAGAACCAAAATTAGAAATTAAGTTCTCTCTGTCCAGATATTTATGGACCTAACTGTATAATCTATACAGCACGTAAAAAATGCTGTAAATAAAGAAGTCTGTGAAAATGTGGCGCTTCCAGGTCAATTTAAACTGAAGTGATATAATCTTCTCCCCACAGTTTGAGTTTGTATTGTCTCAGCTGCAGACAGACTATGATATAAATTTGGAGGTGCCAACCACTATTAATATTATTAGTTATAAAGAACACCTTCCTGCCTTTAGTCTTATTCATGATGATTATTAGTTGTCTTCTAATGTCCACAAGTCTGTATGATGTGTTTCATAGTTTCTAACAAGCCTTTTAAACTTAAGTTACTGCATTGCTGAAACACCAACATCTGCTTATTGAACAAAACAAGAACAACCAAAAGACCACACATCTGATTTTAGTTTTATTTTAATAGACTTCCAAAAATTATACCAGATAACTGTCGCTCAGAATATAATTGAATAAACATTTTAAAAAATGATAACCTAATCCTGTCTTGACAGGCTGAGCTCTTCAGTATCCACCAACAACATCGTCATGCTGAGTCAGACGTTTCTGCTCCTGGTGGAAATACTCTTCCTCTTTCCACATTGTACCAAATGTTTTTAAATGTTAGTTTCAATTTAAAATTAACGATTAAAAAAGTGTAACACATGATGCAAATGTAAACAAAAGCCCCTCTGCAGTATCAAGTCTGCATGGCAAAGTGACACACTTTAGGCGATCTTCATCCTCTGGAAAAGTGCTCTCAGCTATTTCCCAGTCACCTGGCGTCTGTGCTGTTCACAGAATCACAATTCCATTGCTAAACTTCCTCTCTGCACCGTCGATTAGAGGTTGGCGCGCTCCCTTCATCCTTCTGCTTCTGTTCCAACGCCGCTGAAGAATTAGGGCAGAGCACATCGTACACCCTAGTTGTCATCCTCAACGTCAACGTTGAATCTCTTTCACTCCTTCTGGTTGTTTGCTGTTCAAAGTCTCCTCTCGACAATCTTCTGGAAGCTCAGTAGCACAGCTCACTGTGGGATGTTTGCTGTGCTGAAGGTGATCTCTGCTCCTCTATGATCCTCCTGAAGCCTCTCTCCAGGCCTCAGCTTCCATCTTGTGGACGATCTCCTTCAGTCACTCCTTCTCAGGGCACGTCACGACACCTGCAAGTTAAAAATTGACACTCCTCTTTTGCCACACGGCTCTCGCCATGTGTCAACTCCACACAATGAGACATACACAAGAATGTTGCACATTCTCTCTGAAAAATCACAGAGACAAGTATCATTGCAGGTTTATCATTAAACCTCTGCTTTTTTGCCATAATTTGCTCCAAATCATCGATCATCTCAACTTCATCCCACATTGTAATCAGTGACTTTTCTTAAGTTTGTCACTCACTTATTTCATCACTATGAACTCAATAGTGGTCAGATAATGAGCCCCATTTTATCTATTCTATAACCCTGCACATCTGCTCAGTTGTCACTTTTCTGTCTGTGCTGAATTCTTTACAAGCAGAAACATTAGAATCAGAATCAGAATTTATTTGTCACATACAGGTTGCCCCGCAGTAAAATGAGACACCCCCCCCCCCCCCCCCCCCCCGACCTTACACACATAACACAGACATTACATGGGGGTTACAAGTCGGAGATCGGCAGTTACGGAAAAAAACACTGAAATGTACACACAATGGGAAGGTACAAGAGGAAAAAAAGAGACCTCTACTCATGCTGTGCTTCCATGGTAGGACAGCACGAGAACAGGAAACAAAAAAAAACTCCTCTGCACAAAAAAAGCACATGAATGTTCACAGCACAACATTATGAAGACATAACAAGCCACAGGGTTGGGTAGGGGATGAGGAGTAATCCCAGGCAACACAGCAGACATCCTGCCACTGCGCCGACTCGCCAGCGCGGGCCCAGACCCGCCTCGTGTTCCCAGGAGGTAACAAGCATCGAAGGCGTTGGAAAAGGAAGGGGAGATGAGTGAGTGCTTATCAGTGTAAGTGTGTGTGTGTGCGTGTCCATAGTTCAGCTGAGACAGTGTCCTTCGCCCTATCAGGCTAGGTAAACAGTCCTCCAGCCAATCCAGGTGGCCTTGCAGGGGATGGGGAGAATAGTCATCACACAGTCGTTATCAGGGAGTGTTTGTCCGGCTTCAGCCTTGGGCCTGTGCATCTGGCGCCGTGGTGGTGTCTGCATTTTGATCCCGAATTTGTTGATTTTGTTGATTTTCTTTCCATACGAGCAGCTCACGAGAATTTTCAAAGCTGATCTTTAACACTCTGATGCTGGTCTCTCGATCTCCCGTTGGAGAGCCGCGAGCCTCCCCATGATGGTATCAAACTTCTGATCCGTGGTGTTATCATTCTTTTGATTCTGAGACCTCACAACTGCAGTGATCCGTTCTGTGATGTGATCCAACTTTCGCTCAAGGTTGTCATTTTGAGCAGGGCCCTCTCTGATGTATCCCACCATACGCTCAATGGTGTTGTTTTGAGCCTTCACAGCAGCTGTAAGCGTCTCCAAGGTGTTAACCATGCTGCGTTCGTTGTGAGAGGTCGCGACTCGTCCCGTCGCTTCGATTCCAGCGGGCAGCCTTGGGGGGGGTTTGAACAGCCGGTTCCGCTCTCTCAATTCTCCGATAAGTCAGGGCCATGCCAGCTCCGATCAGCAAGAACCCTGTTATCATGGTTCCGAATAGGTAGATATCTTCAGCGTCCTCGATCGACAGTCCCGCCAGGCACATGACTCTCCATTTCTGCCACCCGTCCATCGTGTATCCGGCAGGGAAAGTCCCTCCAGGGCACTCGGGCTCTCCCAAGCCCAGACTTCTCGTTGAGAAGAGGGTGTCAATAGCATTCAGAGACCAGTTGATCAAATCCATAATTCTCTTTTAGGTTTTAGAGAACGACAGTGAGAGACTGTTCCAGGGAAAAAGTAATGCACATGAGACAGACAAGGACACAGAGGCTAAGCAGGGAAGATAAGGGTAAGGAGGAGAGGAGAAAAGTGCGACCGCCTTCGCTGACAGCCAAACGAGAAAGGATTAGCATCCTAGGTCAGGCCTGGGTCACCAGATTCCAGAGGTGCTGTAAAAGGTCATAAAGTTAACACTCTGCTGTAAAAGACGTTACACTGGTTTCAACACAGTATGTCTCTCACACTGTATTCACATTTCCACTGTAATATTCACATTTCTCACAGTGTAATTTCATCACCAACATACAGCCTGTAAACGCAGTTTCCTTCACACAAAAACTCAGTAATCCTGTGGTAGAAAAACATTATTAAGTTGTGTCCTGCTATAAATCACATGATCAAATCACATGATTAACCCTCTGCTGTAGAAAAGTAATGTAAATGTTAGCGCTGCGCAGATGTATACACACTTTCTCACAGTGACGTCTGCATTGTGAGTAATACAGGATCATGAATAACACACTGCTGGTAAATTCACCCAGAAAATTTACAGCTAAAAGCTTAAATTTGCAGAGTTCACACAGTCATGTGACCCAAAGTTTCCTCCTCTGATCTCCTCCTGCTCCTGAAACAAAAGACACACACAGAGATACATCCACCCCTTTGTCACATCTGGGTCGGGGTTAACCTTTGCATAGTGGTGTTAAGTCAGTCAAGTCAGTCAACTCTTGTCAGCTTTCAGCAGTCCAGTCAGTTCCCCATTTTTTTCACTCATTTTTTATTAATTTATTCATTCAGTGCTGATAGTGGAATCTATCGTCGCATTTCGTTTCCACCCTCAGCAATATGACGCCATTTCAAATAAAGAAAAAGAATTTAGACTGGATTACCGCTGAATCCGTTTAGACAGGGACTCGCTTCCTAATTGTCCCAATAAGTGGCTTTCTCCTGAACCCATTTTAATTTTGGAGAAACTCACTTTGCAACCATTCCCGACAACATGTTGTGTAGTTCTTCCTGTTCAAATGTTCAGATGTGCTTTAAATGAAAGAGATTTAGCAACAAACTTCCAGTGCACTATGAAAGTAACAAAATAAAAAGGAAAAAAGAAAGAAAGGCCTTGTTAAGTCACGACATGTGTTCTTCATCCCAGGAGGGGAAATCATACCAAACCCAACTGGCAGGTTCAACTTTGTAACAAAAGACAAATCATCAGCCAGATTAATCTCAAACATTCATCCACTCAGCCACACACCTCACACCACACAACATAACCCTGTTGTCTCATCACATAATGAATTTCTTCTCATGTAACCAAATGTGTGCCATGTTAAAACTTCTTCACACACCAGAAACTCAACAATCAGCTCACTCATTCAAGACCCCTCATCAGCATTCTGTTTACTCCTCTATGATGCAACCATCTTTCCTCCAAAATCATCATTGTCACTGATGAGGCCAATCACCGTGGTGTCATCTGCAAACTTAATGATGGTGTTGGAACCATCAGCAGGTCTGCAGTCGTGGGTGAAGAGGGAGTAGAGGAAAGGGCTCATCACACAGCCTTGTGGTACACCGGTGTTCATTGTGATTGTAGATGAGCAGTGGTTATCCAGCCGGACATGTTGAGGGGCAGTTGGTCAGGAAGTCCAGTAACCATTTGCAGATGAGGGAACTGATGCCCAGGTCTGTCAGTTTCCTGATGAGTTGTGAGGGTCGGATTGTATTGAATGCTGAACTGAAGTCTATAAACAGTATTCTGGCGTAGGTGTTGTTGTTGTCCAGGTGTGAGAGGACAGAGTGCAGTGTTCTGGTGGTATGCGAATTGGTGGGGGTCCAGGGTGGGGGGCAGAGGGGGTGAGGGCTACTGGGCGGTAGTCTTTGAGGCTAGATGGGTTGGAGTTTTTGGGTATCGGGACGATGGAGGTGAATTTGAAGCAGGCTGGCCTTCTGTACTCACTGTTCGTGTTGTTTCGTTCACGGGAAAAGTCTCTGGATCCCGTCAATCACTATCCAACCCGAGGGGAGTTCAGACGCAAACTCGCCATCCTGGTGACAAAGTTAAGCACCAGGTCTTTCATCAGGCATCGCAGACGTCTCGCTGCTAGCAGACTTCGGCGACGTCATCTCCCTCTCCCTTGGTGGACGCAATGTGTTGGGTTCCGGCTCGGAAGGACCAAATAAATGTTGAGTCTGTGCTTCCACAGGCTCTGCTAGTTTAGAAACCTATTCTCGTGAAGGACAAAAACAAGACAGAACATCTTCAAACGGTCTTTTACTCGCTAGAGAGGGAAGGCTGCTTGTGGAGCTTAACGCTCCTCACCTGTCTCCAGCCCAGCTCCTTCAAAGAGCAGCCCTCCTCGTAGCCTTTTATTGACAAACTGTTACAATACACAACACAAGCACCTCCCACTGTAAAACCCCCCTTGGTTACAAAGACAAGGCACTATGTGTGTGTATGTGAAAACACCTGTATGCTTGTGTATGCATGTGCAAGAGTGTGTGTGTGTGTGTGTGTGTGTGTGTGTGTGTGTGTGTGTGTGTGTGTGTTGTGTGTGTGTATGTTTGGGGGTGCGTTTGTGTGATCTCCTGCTCACCAACAGGGTCATAAAAGCAGGAAGCTTACCACACAAGAAACAGATCTTTCAGAGAGGATGTGCTTACAATAAAACCTCCCCCAGCACCAGAGTAGCTGTGAGGTGGTCAGAGACAAAGGGATGTCTTTGATCACACAGTTTGAAACAATGTAGAGATGGTAAGCATAAAAATGACAACATTAAACAATTCACTTTAACAATGTGTGTCAAATATAAACAAGGACATACCAGAAAAAGCTGCGAGTTTCTTCTATTTAGAGTCAAGTTAGTGTTTTGTGTCTTTGTTTTAGGCCTAATGTCAAGCAGAGGCGTGTGTAACTGGACTGGTCTGTTATATGTGTGAAATGTGTGCTTCTCTTCAGTATCATCTTTGTCACTGCTGATTCCTTTGTTTCGTCATGTGTTGAGAAGAAAGAACAGTTATAACGGAGGAGCAAAAGGAAGCCCTGAAATCTGCATCCAACAAGGAATGACAAGTGTTGGCTCACCAGTGATCCCAGCAGAGGCCACTGGTTTGGCTTCAGTTGTTATAGATCTAAGATTCAATGATGTTGTTCCTACAACATACATGTTAGCATCTTTATTGTAGTAAAGTATTGTAATGTGAAGATAGAAACAAGGCAGAAAACAGCTCCATGATCTGATCTTAATGATGTTGTTTTGGTTTATTTCTGTCTTTCAGAACTGGATTGGAAACTATCAAAGGTCTAAAAACAGCCTCAACCCTCCCAAAGAGCAAACTTTACACACGTCATCTTTCAGCTACAATCTTTGTTGCAGGGATCTTCTGCCAAACAAGGCTGAGAGAAGATTTCTTATAGCTGTCATGTTGATGCTGTTTCAATCTTTGGGCAAACACACTCATATATTAGGGTTGATATCAGGGCTGCACAAGTTCTTTGTGTTTGTGATCATGAATAATATAAGTGAGCCTGTTGAAGATCATGTTTGCTACATGATTATATGTCATGTTATTGTTCTTTATTATATTCAGCTTTCACCATCCTTTCCCAGCCCCCTGTTACACCATCCATACAAAGCCAACCTAAATGTGGCCCAATGTGTTTGATAGTTTGTGTTGGATGAATAGATTTGACAGACTTGGTTCTCTCACACTTCATTTTGCGAAACTATTTTTAAATCCCTGTAGAACTGGAACCACGTAAGCTAGCACAATAATTTTTTTGCACATGAAACCGGAGGAGTTGTACTTACATTTTATGCCATCAGCTTGTCCTAACTCATGGTTTCTTTCCACATATAGCTTTGCAAAAACAGCATAAAAAGCACTTGCATAAACAAAAACACAATATTCCAGAAACAGGCTTTGCTGATCCGATCAGCTGTTTGTAACACTTCCTACGTTGGAATAGACATCAGCACGAACTATCGCGTGTCCACTATTACCTGGCCAAAATCAGAAGTGACTTTTTTTTCTTTTTACCTTCGGGGCCTTATAAGCCTGTACTGGTGTTTTTAAAAGTCATGTTTGACTTCATACTTTTCTGAATAGTTTGCTTAGAACTCATATTGCACTGCTGAAAATAGTTGATTTTGATGCACATGCTGATTTTTTTTGCAAATTTGCATTATAATGTTTATTTTCATTTTTCCTGCAGTACATAAAAATTGGTGTATCTCAAAAATAAAACTATGAAGACACTCAAAATAAATTTCCTGTTGTTAGAAACTATTTTGTGCAACTTTTTTGTATTTACAGTTTTGAGGAACAAACTTCTTAAATTTCTCTAACTAGAAATATATGTTAAAAAAAAAAAGATTTTCAATTTTTTGTAGTTTATTGCACTTTTTTGTAATTTATGTAGTTATTATAGACTTAATGTCATAAATAGGAGGAACTGTTAATATCATAGAATGAAGGATGCTTGTCAGCTGGATGAAGAAGGTTATTTAATGGCAAACGTTCACATTGAAGTCAAATTGTTGTCGTGTTGAACAGATTCATGTACTGATTGTCTCCAGAATGTTAGAAGAGCTTCAATGAATCATTAGAAACAACTTACAGCTGCACAGTTGTGTCAAACCAATCTTTGTGTCATTGTGGGATTTTTTTGTTTCTACATGTGACACACGTCTAAAACGTGCACACAATTTGAACACAAACAGGGACTCATTTGTTACCACAGCCAGATGCTGAGAGCCATTTACTTGTAGTCCTGTGTCTATATATATGTACCATTAGATGTTATTGGAATGACATGATTGTCAGCTTTGATAGTTTCATGTATGTTTAGCTGGATGGCTGTTTGATCCTCGACATGTTTAAAGGTGTCCAGTCCTGAGACACTGGGGGTGGAAGCAGCTGTGATGTCATTGGACTGTCACAAAGACAGAAGTGCATGAAGTGAGCAGCCAAGGAGCCGCTGATGTTTTGGATTCAACAGTTTAGCATTTGAAAGGTTGACACGGACACATTTGCACATAGAAAGCTGAATTTGTCATATGCCACATTTAACTCACTGTTCAGTGTTTTCAGGAAGCTTCTTAACTGCCTCTGCTGCCAAACAAGCAGCTGATGTCCTTGAGAAGAAGCTGAAGAAGTCTTGTACAACAAATACAGGAAGTGGACTTTCAAATACTAGATTCCCTTTAGACTCACACAAGAAATTACTAAACTAGCTGTGTTTGATTGACTCCTTTGACTATATGAAAGGTCAGTGTGTGTCTGTACACAGACTGTTGTGTTGTACTGTTATTCAGTTGTCTGCTGTGTGCTGAATGTTTTCACATGTCTGCATCTCAGTGTAGATGAGGCTGGGGGTCATGGGAGGCCAGCATAGCAGTCTCTTCAAAATCATGACATCATCATAAATGCTACTGGACTGTCTGATGGGCTGACGGTGAAAAAGCCGTCGGCCTCTGGAAGGAAACAGAAGACATTTCAGAGGCTGCAGGCAGATTTCTTTGATTTGGGGCCTTTTTCAGCTTTATTGGACAGAGCAGTGAAGATAAGTGACAGCAACGCAGAGGGAGAGAGAGAAAGGGGACGTGGCCCGGGTCAGAATCAAACCCAGGCCAGCTGCTCTCCACCTTGTGGCACATGGTCACCTGCTCATCCTAGTGAGATCCACCAGCAGCGCTTTCACACAGTTTACACTGTCAAACACTGTGTGTGGACCTCAGCTAACAATAGGCTACATTTAAGTCTGGACTACATGCTTTTATATTGAGGCAGATTTTTCACTGTTTTTATTCCATCAGCAGCTCAACATCATGAGCAGCTTTGACATAAAGACATCAAACTCAAGCTGACTTTAAACTGGATCTACTTTTAATACAGGGGATCAAAAACAACTAACATCTTTATTATATATCAGGACAGAAAGTCATTTCATCTCAAATGAAAATAGCTTTATTTGGAATAATCAGCACTATCAACTGGTTTGGGATCTCCACCAGTTTCATGTCTTTACAGCTTCTCCAACAAAGTTCCTGTAAAATCAGCATTTTTGTCTTTATTGGTTTGATAGTGATTTATTATTCAGTCCCAATCTGCTGTCATCTAAAGAAAAAAATGATGTTTCTATGAGTCAAAAAGCTCCAGATGTTGTCGGGTTCACAAAGAAAACAAAGATTAGGAACTTAAACACAAAGTGTTTGGAGCCAAAATGTTAGCAAGCTGCTCTTTTTGAAATGGCAGAGGTACAGTGGTGTCTAATAGCACACTGTGGAAGGCAAACATGTTATTGTTGGATGAACATTCATGAATCCTTTGTAGATTTGAGCTTTTGGAGCCTTTCTTTTCTCTTCAGGTGTACAGATGCTGAGGAGGCAGGTGAAACAGGTGGAGCTGTTGTAATGCTGGCAGAGGGTGTGTCTTAGTAACTCTGTGAGGTAGAACTGGATCCAACATTGTGGATGTGTTGATGTTGGAGGCATTAAGATTCTCTGGCCACACTGTAGGATTTCCCTTTGATTCACTGCGGGGGCATTTTGGAGTCTGTCAATGAAACTCTTCATATTTGTGTTTGACACCAGTTTATAGAAACAGAGAAATTTGTCATGCTTTTGTTCGGCCTCCACAAATATACACATTTGTTCATTGGTTGGACTTTTTGTAAGGAGACACATTGAAAACCATGTTAATAAGATCTTGTTGTTTCCTGTGGATCCGACACAGAGAGTGGACTTCAGACAGAAACCGTGGAAGAGATTTTAGAGGCTGTGTGTGGCAACAGGAAGTTTCTGTATGTTTGCTGATCTTACATGTGGAAAACAACACGTGATGTTTCTGAAGTTCTACAATGATTGCAGCTGCCGTCATAGGCAACTCTCGCATTTAAGTTCATTTTATTAGATAGTTAAGTTTGAAACAATAAGTAGTTGAAATATTAAGAAATAATACATAAGAAATAAATAGAAATTCATGTTTGTTTTTTTTTGTTTTTTTTTTTTTTTTCCGCCTGTCCCATTTGGTTCTTTAGCCGTCAGAATTGTTGTCTGAAGACCAACAAGGATACCCAATGGATTTATTTTGCCAAATGGATCATCATGGCATTGCCGTATTGGTCCATTTGATCGACCTTTGTTTTTATTATTTATTTTATTTTCAGTTGTTACAGACGGGACAGACATGAGTGAGGGATAGGAAAGGGAGAAAGAAAGAGGAAGGAAAAGAAAAACAGAAGGGGAGAGGGACAGTGAGAAAGGGGGGAAGAAAAAATATCTCCGGGATCACCTGTTGAGAGAAAAAGAATAGAAAACAAGCAAAAAAACAAAACAAAACAATGCAACATACTATACACAACACCATCGCATTAATCTAGCTAAGTGAAAACAGCAGTAAATACTAAATATTGAATGTTGTTGTGCAGCACGCAGGACAGACAGCGCACAATGTGCTTTGAAGTAGCAGCCAAGAAAGGTGTGATTTAAGTCTACGAATAGTGAACACCCATGTGCACACCTGTGTGGATCGGCGCGCTTGTATTCAAATGGTTTCCCCATGTAATGGTCTGCTAGAGGATGTAGAGAGCCATAGCCCCGTCCCCCAGGGCATGAAGCAGGCATGGAGGAGATCCAGGCCCCAGACATCCAGAGGCCCCAGAGTGCAAGAGCCCAAGGAGGACCACCGGAGGGGCATCCGTGCCACCTTCATGGGAAGGGCTAAGGATCCCCAGATGAGGGGTCACCCAGTAGCCACCGGGCAGAAGCTAGAGGGGGCTGCACCGGCGTGCCCGCCGGCTCTGCCGGCAGCCAGCTGTGCCAGAGTGAACCGAGCCACAGGCACAGAGGCCGGAGGCCCGAGGGCCCCCCGCGCCCCGGAAGAGGCCTGACCGAGCAGCAGGCGCCAGGCCCCGCCAAGTAGTCACCGGGAGTGAGCTGGTACATACCTGAGCGCCCAGCCCCGGACACCAAGAACCACCAACGCACCGACCCCTGAGGGCATCAGTCACCGGCAGGGAGTGTGGTGAGGGGAGATAGGCCTCCACACTTTGGAGGGCCTTGGAGTTCCCAGAGAGGTGAAGTCTAAGACCCGACCTGACATATAGACACAGACAAACAGGCACACACAGACACAGACATGCATTCCCACCCTCATGCACACATATACAAACACTCAGCACTCACCCAACGCAGGAATAAACGTAAATGGACATGTACACACAATCACACTCCCCAAACATACTCTATATCCCGGGTCCAGGTATCCTCACCCCCAGAGATGGAAACGGCACCCAGACCCAAGAGATGTTACCCTTCCCTCCGGGGTGGAGGCAAGCAGACCGCCCCAGGCTCCGCAGCAGCAGGGAGGCCAATCGGACAGCCAGCATCTCTTCCCAGCCCCCCCGCCCCGATGGCTAGCAGAGAACAGGGGTGTGTTAAGACCCCATACCTCCCTCCTCCCGCTCAAGTGTAGTGTTGCTGCGTGTTGCTCTAAAGTGTATTTAAAACAAGGGAGAGCATGGTGCTGCTGCCAGAGAGCAGCAGGTGTTAGCACGGCCCCTCCCGAGAACCCTCAATGTCTACATGGATTTAAAATTGAGAGGTGGGCACCGGCGCCAGAGGCAGGTTTGAATACACAGACCGTCTACTGGACGCCGTTAACGTGCCCACCCTCAAGGCCCTATATATATATATATGTGTGTGTTATGAGAGTGTAAGTAATGTGGATGTCTAAGTTGTGAGATAAAATTGAGGCACAGGTGGCCAGAAGAGGACAGAGGGGGGGGGAATGTCTCCCCTGCACCCTGGTGACACACCCGCACCCCAAAGCCCTACCTGTGTGGGTGGGTGTGGTGGAGCGTGAAGAGGGAGGCAGACGGGGATGGGGAGGAAAAGAAGGGAGGGGAGGGTGTCCCTCCCTAGGGCCAGCTCCCCCGCTGACCCCAATATGCACCCCCGTCCTCTGGTATCCACCAAGGCAAGGGAGCCCAGGCCCATCCAGACCGGGGCCTACGGCAGCAACACCGCCAAGCCCCACAGGACCCGGGGCAGCCCACTCTACCCCACCGCAGAGGAAACTGTACCCACCCCAACATTCAATCATCTCCCAGACTACACAAGACACAGACACCCAGGTTAAGTTTATTCTCCACCTCTCCTATGTCTCTCCCCCACCTGCAGAGTGGACTCCTGCAAAGATGGAACAACCTCCCTGCCAGTTCAAGAGCCCCCCGGTTAGGCCGATGCACAAGAGGCCCCCTGCGCCAGGGCTGAGCCCCCGTGCACCCACCCGCCCACAACCTCGGCGACACACCGACGAGGACCGAAGCCCCCAAGGCCCAGCCAGAGCCCCAGCACGGAGGCGAAGCACCCCCGAACCCCAAACCCCCACGCCCGCCCCGGATCCACTCAGGGGCAGCCAGGCCACCAGGCCAGTAACCTACGTCCGCCAGCACAGACCATCCTCCAGCCCCGCTGCACGCGGCCACGAGGAGAACAACCTCTGAGAGCGACCAGAGCCACTAACCAGGTTATGAACACAACCCCCGGGTTAAGCCCTCCAGGGATAACGTCTCTAGGGGTCCTCCAGGTGCCCTAAGCCCATCCCAACCTCCACATCAACCACAATAGCCAAGGCGGGACCAAACCACGACCCCCCACCCCCGCTAGGTGATGGAGCCGATCAAAGGAGCCCAGAGGGATTGATCTAATGTGGTGGCAGAGGCTATATCGAGACTAATGTGATCTATTAGATAGTTTCTGTATTGGCTAGAATTAAGATTATTTTTATTTTTCCAGTTCATGAGGACCGTTTTCTTGGCGATGCATAGGGCAATAAAAACCATGTGGACTGTATTAATTTCTGTAGTGACATCATCCAAATTTCCCAACAAGCATACTAAAGGGGAGGTTGGAATTTTACATTTCAGACACTTTGATAAGTCCTCACATATCTCGTGCCAAAACTTCTGCACTGGTGGACAGAACCAAAGAGCGTGGATGTAACTGTCTGGTGTATTGCCTTGACAGTGTGAGCAGTTGTTGGCGGATGTAAAGCCCATCTTAAACATTCGATGACCTGTATAGTGCACTCTATGCAGTATTTTGTATTGTATTAATTGCAGATTGGGATTTTTAATAAATTTAAAGGTTTTTAAGCAAATCTGAGACCAGACGTTTTGGTCTAAGCTGACTGATAAATCTGCTTCCCACTTTGCAATAGGAAGGGATATTGATTCATCTATTTTAGAAAGTGTTCTGTATATTTTAGATAATAGTTTGGGGGATTTAAGAGTAAGAAATTGAACCACACTTGGTGGTGTTTGTAATTCAACTTGACTGAGGTTAAATTTCTTTTTTACTATGGATTTAATTTGTTGATATTCTAAAAATCTTTTCTTGTTGATCCCATATTGTGTAACTAGTCTGTCAAATGGAATAAATTCTGTTCCCTCTAATATATGTTCTAAGTATTTAATTCCTTTACAACTCCATTCTGGGAAATTAATCATATTTTTGTTTTGTAATATGTCAGGGTTATTCCAGATAGGTGTACGTTTGCATGGGATTAATGAAGACTCCGTTATTTTTAGAAACTCCCACCATGCTGACAGAGAAAAGCTGATGTTGATGCTTTTAAAGCATTCATGTCTTTTGATGTTTGAGCTAATAAATGGTAGGTCTGAAATCTCTAGATCATTGCATAGTGCCTGTTCAACATCTAGCCAGGGCTCATCTAAGAGGGTACATTTTAACCATTCTGAGATGAACTGAAGCCTGTTGGCTAAGAAGTATTGGTGAAAATTAGGCAGATCTAGTCCTCCTCTATCCTTGGTTCTTTGTAGCGTTTTTAAGCTGATGCGCGGGGGTTTATCTTTCCAAAGGAATTTAGAAATATGTGAATCCAGAGATCTGAACCAATCTTGTGATGGTTTGTTAGGGATCATTAAAAATAAGTAATTTATTTTTGGCAAGATCATCATTTTTATAGTGGCGACCCTTCCCATGAGTGATATGGGTAGAGATTTCCATCTAGTCAGATCGCCTTCTACTTTCTTTAGAAGTGGGATGTGGTTTAATTTAATTAAGTCTGAAAGCTTAGGAGAAACAATAATACCTAAATATTTAATATTTCCAGATTGTAGTGGGGCAGAAGATGAATTGTGGAAGGAGCAGTTAATGGGAAGAACTGTAGATTTTGGCCAGTTAATTGAATAGTCTGAAACTCTTGAAAACCAGTTTATTAGAGTAATTACCTCAGAGAGGTTGATTTGTGAGTTTTGCAGAAAAAGCAACACATCATCTGCATAGAGACTGATTTTATGTTCTACGTTATTACATTTTATGCCCTTAATTGTTGTAGCCTGTCTAAGTGCTGCTGCTAGAGGTTCGATAAAAATTGCAAAAAGTGAAGGGGAGAGTGGGCATCCCTGTCTGGTGCCCCTCAGGAGACAAAAGCTGGAGGATGTCTGGTCATTTGTTCTGATACGAGCTGTTGGGGAATTGTATAATATTCTTATCCAATTTATGAAAGAGTTTCCAAAACCAAATTTGTGTAAAGTTGCAAATAAAAATTTCCAGTTAACTCTGTCAAATGCTTTTTCTGCATCTAGAGATAATATTATGGTTTCAATGTTTTTATTGTATGAGTAGTCTATTAAATTAAGAAATCTACGAGTATTTGTTGAGGAGTGCCGACCTTTTATGAAACCAGTTTGGTCAGGATGAATTAAGAGGGGGGTTATTTTCTCTAATCTCTTTGAGAGAGCTTTGCAGATTATTTTAAGGTCTACATTTATAAGGGATATTGGACGATAACTTGAGGGAAATAAAGGGTCTTTTCCTGGTTTTAGCAGGAGACTAATGTTAGCAGAATTCATATTTGGTGGTAGTCTGCCATTTTTCTTGATTTCCTGCAACATTCCATGGAATACTGGTGCCAAAATTGTCCAGAATTCTTTGTAGAATTCTGCAGGAAAGCCGTCTGGACCTGGAGCTTTATTAATGGGCATACTTATCAGGGCTTCCTGGAGTTCACCTGGCGTCAGTGGCGAATCCAGTGCCATTGCTTGACTGTCTAGTAATTTTGGAAGAGTTACGTTGTCAAGAAACAAATCAATTTCATTTTTAGACGGGTTTATTTGTGGTGAATATAAAGTTTCATAGAAATCCCTAAAAATCTTGTTTATTCTTCCAGGGTCATATATTGTGTTCCCTGATAAATCTTTAGTGGCACATATAGTTGTTTTTTCTTTATTTATTTTTAACTGGTTTGCTAGAAATCGACCTGGTTTGTTACTGTGTTCAAAATTCTGCAAGCGAAGTCTTTGTACAAGGAATTGTGTTTTTCTATTAATAATTTCATTTAATTCTAGTTTTGTTTTGCATATTTTGTTCATTATTTCTTGATCTTGGTGGAACGCGTAGGCTTCTTCTAAGGATTTGATGGTTTTTTCTAATTCCTGAATATTTTTGTTTTCTTCTTTCTTTTTGTGTGATGAGAAAGAAATTATTTTACCTCTCATCACAGCTTTTCCTGCTTCCCATAGAACAGAAGCAGATGTTCCGGGAGTGTCATTAAAGTCTAAATATGAAGTCCATTCCTTTTTAAAATATTTAATAAAGTCTTCATCTTTAAGTAGTGATGTGTTAAATCTCCAGTTTTTACTTGGCGTAGTATTATTCTTGTGTATTAGTGTTAAAGATACAGGAGCATGATCGCTGACAGCTATAGGGTGAATCTCAGTGTCTGAAATGTCACTCAGCAGTGAGCTGCTGACCAAAAAATAATCCAGACGAGAGTAGGAGTGATGAACATGTGAGAAGAAAGTATATTCCTTACTGTTGGGGTGAAGGGAGCGCCATGCATCGCAAAGGCCATAGTCGCTCATATACTGTTTGATTATATTTGTGGATTGCCAATTGCGCTGAGTTCCTGTTGTGTTGAGCCTATCCATTTCTTCATTTAGTCCAAGGTTGAGGTCGCCTCCAAGAATGAGTGTGCAATCAAGGTGTTCAGAGAGTGCACTAAAAAATCCGTGGAAGAATGAGGGTTCATCAACATTTGGACCATATATACTTACAATACATAGTTTTTTGTTCAATATTGATAGTTTAATAATTAGAAATCTACCCTCTGGATCCATAACTGTATCAAGTACTGTAAAATTAACATTTTTATGTATTAAAATTGCTACTCCTCTTTGTCTAGAATTATAACAAGCTGCAAACACATTAGGAAACTCAGGTGTTTTAAGTTCGTTTAAACCTGTAACAGGTCTGTGAGTTTCTTGTAATAAAACAACATCTGCCTGTAGTTTTTTAAGCTGGTTAAATATCTTTAACCTCTTTCCTCTGGTGCCAGCCCCATTTACATTCATGTTTGTTGATTAGATTTATATGTTTAAATGTGTTATTTGTGCTAATTGTGCAATTAGATAGGAACCTTTTCTAAAGTTGTGTTGTGGCTAAGGGGGCATTTTTTGGCTGTCACACTCAGCAAGCTAATTAAGAGACGAGCCACGAGGTTTGCACGTCTGCAGAAAGATAAATAAAGAGTGCCTTTTTTGGACGTCCCCACCACGTAAAAATGAAAGTTTGTTCCCTTTGAGTGCGGCCAATGAGGTAAATGTTTTATTTATTATCGTTGTATGTAAATACATGAGTGTTGCATGATATTCAAGTGCAATAGCCACAGTGTGAAGTGTAATGTGTACTTTATTGATCATTTTGTTGGAATGTTTTGTTGTATATAATGCTTAAGGACTTTAGTAAGAATATTCATTTAAGTTTGTATTTCCTTTTAGTTCTGACGGCATTGTATCGGCTGTGGTTGGACATCATTACATGTTAAGACATGTGGAAGAATCCTCCTGTCCGAAATAAATGTCAGTTTAAACACAAAGAACAAGTTGAGCTTTATTAAGACTCGAGAGGAGTAACAATGATCATTGTTCTGACAGCATTTTGAGTGGGAACAGTTCAAAGTTATTTACTGATTGAAACAAGCTGAATGTTTCTGTGCACGATGAAGAAGAAGATCAGCAACAGCAGCTCAGCTGATCAATGAATTGACATCTATCAGTCATTTCATGAGATGAAGTCATCAGCAGACATTTGTTCTAACTGTGTGATAAATGTCAGAACGTCAGGGCTCTGCTTTAGTCACTACTTGATGATCATTGGCTCATTGTTGAATCCAGTGGCCCAGTCTGACCTCTGACCCTTTGCTGCATGTCTTCTGTGTTATCTCCACTTTCATGTCTGATCTTCTGCTGTAGCGTCCAAAATAAACATCTGAATCATTTCCAACACTTCAGCAGATCTTTAGTTTGGGCTGTACAGTACAAAATAACACATATTGTACTATACTGCCCACTTCCTGATCTTATTGGATCTGTGTGTGAGGTTGGTGAAGGAAACACGTGTTTACTGAGTGAATCGCTGCCATTAGGAACTACAAATCACACAGGACCATTTCTGCAAGTGAAAAGTCGAAGAATTGTCCCAACTACATGTGCTGCTGACCTTTGACCTTTTCTTGAGGTGCACAGAGCCCAGAGGAGTCTGTGGAAACATCCAGAACTGAGGCAGTGCTACAGATGTCTTCAAATAAAGTGGTGTATTATCCATGGATGCGTTCCATTCCTGTTTAGACCTGCTCGCTGTCAATGGGCCTCATTCCATTTCAGACTGCCGGTGGTCGGCTGTGATCTAAACTCAACATGGCTCCTGTGTTAGAAGATCCTCTGATTTTAAAATATGCACATTGAATAGTTTCTGTCCAACACTATGGAGCTACCAGCCCAGTATATGTAGCCCACAGTAGATGGAGTTATCAAGCTGGACTGACAAACATCAGGACTCATGTAATCCCTACATGTGGACCTTTCACAGATGGATCCAAGTGCAGATTCAACTCTGCATTACATTTGACTTCAGCTGTTACACACTTTCATTTTCTAGCTGTGTCACTTCCTGATTTTTGGATCACATAGTTTATCCATGTCCACAAATGTTTGGCTGCATATTTGTATCATCTCTATTTTCTAGTCTTCATACAGCCGATATTTCATGTGAACTCCAATCTGCCACCTGCCATCACGTTTTCAGGGTTCATTCAGTGTTGGAAATGTAGGACAAACAGCAGCACATGTTCTCTGAATGTTTGCAGTCATTTTTAAATGAAGCTGATACTACATGAGACATTTTCCACATTTATTGTCTTTGAACAGAGAATAATAAATCCATCAAACATATACAGGCTTGTGCAAATACAAACTTCTGTGGTGCATTTGATGACCTGCAAAGGAGAACAAGTCGGGCTTTTCAGCCCTAACACAACCTCTTTGTTCTCAATACTACAAAACCTTAAAAGGCTGATATGCAAGTTTGCATGAATCACCAACACAGTTGTATTTTTTTCTAGTATAGTTATAAATAATGTGATCAAATATCTGCTGACTGATTAGATCCAGTATCTATTAAAGATGAACTGGACATCACAGCATGTTGTTAATCCGTCATATCAAACTAAACAGTGTTGCTGGTGTAAATATCCTCCAATAAAGTCAGATGGGCTGAGGGCTTCTGTTGCCAGGTAACGATGATGTCACACTGGATCTTCTGATCTTTAGCATCGTAGCGCTCGGAGTCTGATTTTGGCTCATGTGTTGTCAACACCAACACCAACATGACGTTCTACTAGTCAAGGCCTCACCTTAACCCACTGATGCTGATCACACAGACCCACTAATAGAACTGTTTTATCAGGTTTATGCAGCGTCACCATTAATGTCACATTTAATCAGACCACATTTACATTACAAGCCCACTACAACCATTATCAACATTTTAAATTACATTATACATCTGCAGTAATTTAAAGGACCACTATTTTAACCTGATTCATTTCTCCACCTTAACAGTTCATTCCTCAAATCAAACAAGATATTTGACCCTCAAAAAAATGTACAAACAAATAATTTAATATTTATTTTCCAACTTTTACAAGTGAAATCAAACAAGTGTATTTAACAATGAAAACCAGAGTGGAAGCAGCTCATATAGAGTCCAACCCAGGCTAAAAGTAAGTTGAGTAGACCAGCATCATCAAAGTGTCGGTTCTCTGAACATGGTGCAAGATCGCCATCTGCTGGACAAAACTAGTTTTTCTTGCCCTCCTCGTCAACGTCAAGATGACGTCATCATACAACAAAACATGCAGATCAGGTGACATGACTGTCTAAGAGGCGGAGTTAAACTGTGGCAGGTAAGCATGTGGCGGAGGAGCAACAACTGCAGAATGACGCTGGAACATCATCATTGCATTATACAGTTTCCTCTCTAACTGGATGATGCTGTGAACAAGAACAGCTGTGGAACCATTGGCCATTTCCCATAGTGTAGCTGAGTCAAAACAGCCCAAGTGCTGAGAGGGAAAACATAATGATTTATGTAAAGTCATAACTGGCTGCAGCAGCTGAGCTTTGACCTGTGAGCTGCAGCTTAAGTTTCTTTTATGGTTCAGTGTTTAATGTTTAAACTGTTTATGGCTGCACACACTGCTGTGGGTTAATTATTGATCAAACAATATCACACAAGGTGCAGCAGCTGACCTTTGAGCTGTGAGCTTCAGACTCTTTGGTGGTGTGAAGTGTTTAATGTGACTTCAGCCTGCAGACACATGAAGCAGAAGATTGTCTCTGTTTCTACACAGACCTGGTCCAGACAGCAGAGCTGCAGAGTGAAGACGTTCACGGGAAGAAGCTGAGTAAGTGCAACATCCTTTGAATCCTGGATCAGGAAGTGAAGCCGGTGAATATTTGGTGTTTAAATAAGGTTTCTGTCTCTGACTCAGTCTGCTGTCACTTTGTTTCAGAGAGAAAAAGAGATTTCAGATTAACTGCATTATATGCTGAGTAACTAAATGCTGCTAGTCTGTGGTGTCACTCCCAGCAGCATCACGTCATTTCTTTACTCTGACCTTTAACATCAGTTAACTTAGCTAGCAGAGCAGCTAGCAGTTAGAGTATGAACTCTGTGTCAGCAGTCAGCTTGGTCCTGGTGGTCACCTGGTTTCATGTTTGCTGATGTTCCAGATGTGTCCACATAATTATTTATTTCTGTAAATGTAAAGACTTTACAGTTAAACGACAGCAGCCCTCTGGCTGGACTCTAACCTGTGAGTTTCCTGTGATTGAAACCACAAGCTGACATTTTCCTTCTGAAGCAGCTGAATGGATGTTTGAGTTTACCTGCATACATGGTGCAAATAAACCCGCTTTGGATGGTTTGGAGGCGGAGCCCAAAGCAGGACAGGATTCTAATGTGATTGGTCACTTTGATAAGGTGGCTGTAACTCAGGTGGTCGAGCAGGTCACCTGGTAACCAGAAGGCTGGTGGTTTAATGCCAGTCTGCATGATGTCCTTGGGCAAGATACTAACCCCATGTTGCTCTCCGATGCATCCATTAGAGTGTGAATGTTAGACAAGAAGCACTTAGAAACATGGAAAAAGTGGTTGTGTGAATGTACAAGTTGTGTAAAGCTTGTGTTTGAAAAATAAAGTTTATTTCCTATTATTTATTTTATAATAAAGTTATTTCCTGTGCAGCAGTGGAAATACTGACAACTATAGTTGGATTATTTATTTGAACTATTTTAAACCAGAGGCTTCAGACGCAGGTTCTGCAGCCTCTGCACTGCTGTGCCATCAGTCTGTTGGACAGTATTTGATAGATTTCATGGAAAAATGAAGGAACATGAACAACTGGTCAGAAACACTTATACTTTATACATCATGCTTTTCTTATGCAACATCCACACATGAATCATGAAACTTTAACATTTAAAGTATCGTAGCTCTGTTGCTAAATTTTCTGACTCTTGTTTTAATGGTAATAGTCAAAGTGTGATTGGTGAATTGTGAGCAGCAGAAAGGAGGAAAGCACTAATGCTGGCACAAGGGGCCACAAGCCAGTGTACTCCAAGTGGCAGCCTGGGTAAATGGGGAGTCTTGCATTCGTAAGGGCATTCTGAACTAAAGCTTTACCAAATAAAATGCGTGGATCATAATGAATAAGACTGTCATGCTACTGATGGCTGAAAGAAAAGGAAGAGGAGAGGAGGAAGGAGGCATGTTAGGAGTAGGGATGGGTATTGTTTAGGTTTTATCCGATACCGGTGCCAAACCGGTACTTTTGAAACAGTACCGGTGCTCAATCGGTGCTCGAATCACTGCTTAAAGAATGGAGAACACAAATTTTGTCCTAAAACCTCTCATGTTTAGCTGAAAGATAACAATGTTAGCCTTTTTTGCAGCTATAGGACATATATGGTTTCACTCTATCAAACAAGAAGACAGCCGCATGTAACTACGACGGTGTTTGCTAGTTTACCTTACATGCATTAATGTAATAACGTGGTTAGCCTACTCAACGTAAATTACACACGAACAACATTAAGCTATTCACGTAGAGAAGAACGGCTGCTGCTGCCATCATCATCCGTCATCATTTCTGTTACACTGGCAGGGCTAGGGGCCAGGACTCTCCTCTTCGGGTTCTTGGGGGATGTTGCTAACTCCGGGTCCGATAACAGGCACCACACCCGCAGTAGATGTGCTCGGTGTGAGGTCTTGCAGCACGCTATCAAATACGGAGCATTTCTCGGCTTTTACAAAAAACGCTATGTGTCACCGAGTACTCAAAGTGCTCTATACAACATGCCATATTCACCCAATCACACCCATTCTCACAAGCACTTTATCTACACTCAGTGCTTTCTAAGTACATTCACACACATTCACACTCCGATGGATGCATCGGAGAGCAAGTTGGGGTTATTTGCCCAAGGATATGTGACACACAGACTGGAGGAGCCTGTGATCGAACAATCAACCTTCTGATCAGTTGGTGACCAGCTCTACCCCCTTAGCTACAGCCTCCCTGTTTCATCAGTTACCTCCTTTGCACAGTATCACCTTAAAGCACTTGTTGCTGGCTGCTGAGTTTGCATCCTTTGCTGTGAAGTACAGCCAGACTTTGACCGCTTAGCCTTGGGCATTTTTAATCTGTAGCTCTGCTCTAAAAGAACATACGTACCTGGGCCCGCCTACTATCCTTGGAAAGGTAAAATGATTGGCTAAAATCCAAAGTGTATGACATCTCAGGAAAAAAAGCACCGAAAAAAGCACCGAAATGTGCGCTGCTTTTCAGTCTGGTTACTTACGTTTATGTCAGAACCGGTGCCATAATGGCATCGGATACCGGTACCCATCCCTAGTTAGGAGGCAATGGTAGAGAAGGAAAGACAGGAGAGTGGAGGTGATGTATCTAAATGCATCTGAACAAAGCAGAAGTACACACCAAACTCAACGGATAGTCAAATGTAGAATCACAGAACAGAACTGCAGGCTGAGTTTGGATGTTTGACTTTGTCTTTCACACCTCTCTGTGTCTCACACACACAGTGACGTCAGACACATTCACACTCACTGTTCCATCTGCTTTGTGCACAAATTCATTACTTTCTTCCTTCAATGATCTACATACTACGTGCTGCCCAGTAAATACTTTGCAATGTATTTCATCCCCTTTCAAGGCAGAATTACTCAGTTTATTCCCCATTACAATACAACAATCAGCCACACTCACACAGACCACGTCTGGCCTGCACTCGCTCACACACGCGTTCACACACAAAATAGGCACCAATGAGAGCTCTATCCTCCTTACATATTGGTGGAGAAACCAAACACTCAACGCCCTCAGCGGAGGAGGAAAAACCTCCTTTCAGTGGAGAAACCATCCTTAACCCTGCTTGAAACTGGCGGGGAAACCAGACCTCCTTATGTATGTGTGTGTATATGCATGTGCTTGAATGTGTGTGTGTGTGTGTGTGTGTGTGTGTGTGTGTGTGTGTGTGTGTTTGGGGGTGCGTTTGTGTGACCTCCTGGGTCATAAAAGTAGGAAGCTTATTAACCAAGAAAACAGAACCTTCAGATAGGATGTCCCTATAATAAAACACTACAGCAAGCCTATTCAAATGGCGGCCAGCGGGCCAAATGCGGCCCAGAAGCAACCTGCGAGTGGCCCTGCCTGTGGTCCTGGCAGAAACACAGAGAAAACGCAAAAAATTAATTCATTAATTAATTTTTTAAAAATTAAAAAACTAAAAATTCCTACAGCGTAGTGTAGACTATGAATGCAACACTTCAGTAGCCTAGCAATATTTAACCCACATTTCACTGTGATGTAAACATATTAAACAATCATCGTAATATATGATGCGACAACAGCACGTCTTTCTCAGTCCAAAAGCGCAAAATTGACAATGAACCCTGCCTGGACTGACAAATACTTATTCATTTTACCGCCAAATCCAAATGCCAAACCAATGTGTTTAATTTGCAGTGAGTGTGTTGCTGTACTTACGAAGGCACCACAATGACAAACACCAGACTTTCTACATAAACTTTCCAGAGCAATCTCAGGAGAGGGCTGCAAAAGTACAGTTTAACTGCGAGTTTAATAATCTTACAACCGGAGTTGTACTACCATGGTGAGGGTCCTGTACAGTCCAAGAGAGAGTTGCAGCAGCTTCCCTTCGTGTTTGCTTCTTGGCGAAGAAGAAAAGGCCTTTCACAGATTCTGAAACAGTGAAATACTGCATGCTGGCCGTGGTGGATGCAGTGATAAGTGACGAAAAAATTAAAGTAAGTGTGACATCTGCTATTAAAAACGTACCCCTGTCAGACAGTTCGTAGAGTTGAAGTTCTGGCGTCAGACGAGTTTGAAATGCTGTTAGATGACCTGAGGAAAACTGATGTAATATCTATAGCAGGAGATGGGTTCACAGACAGAACTGATAATGCACAGTTGTGCATATATGTCTGTTTTTTTGGATGGGAAATTGCTCGGCTTGCTACCGTTAGAGGGACACACAGCTGGCGAAATAATGTTTGAGAAGATTTCAGCTCTTTTTGAGGAAAATGGTCTGGATATGAAGCGTGTCTGTATACTTGTGATGGATGGGGCTCCATCCATGGCAGGAAAAGTGAGTGGTCAGCAAAATATTTATTTTAATTTGAAAGGGAATTATCAAAATGTTTTTTTTATTATTATTATTTCAAATGTGCAAAAAAATAGTTTAGTTATAGTTCCCCTTTTTTAAATGGACCTTTTGGTGTGCATTTGTGAGAGGTCACCAGATTTACAGGGGAAAAAGGAATTAAAAAAAAATTACTTTTTTTTCAATACAGTTGTGTGGGTTTGAAATTGATCATGATCTGCTGCTTACTGGCTGCAAAAAAATATCTGGCCCAGATAAATTCCTCGGTTTGAAAATCTGGCCCAACTAACTTCTTAGTTGAGTAGCCATGCACTACAGCCTCCCCCACCAACAGACTGGTTGGAGAGGTGGTCAGAGACAAAGGAATGTCTTTGATCCTGCTGCTTGAACTAAGACTTACACATTTAAGTAACACAATGACATTTAACAATTTGACTCCAACAGCTGCCAGCTGAAATTGAAATGTTATTTAAATGAAGGATTCAAGGTTATTGGGTTTTTGAACGTAGAGATCACATGAACGTATATGAATTGTATGATATGTCTCTTCTATGTTTCTATTATCATATTTTGATGTTGATTGTGATTGGTTTTATTTGTTTCTTCAGTGGTTGTAGTGTTTTAATATTTAGTAATTTTTTCCATTTTGTAATTGTGTATGAAGTTTAATTTGAATGAAAGTTACACTCAAATGCTTCAGGGTCTTCAGTCAGTGTGTGATCAGTTTTATACATGGCAATGGTCTTACGTACGCCGGTGTTGGATATGGCTGATAACGGTATGTTAAAATCTGAAACAGCCTGTAAAAACTCCGTCCAGCCAATAGGTCTGAAGGTGTGTGTGTGGTTGTGACGGCTTTAATCAGGTCGTAAATGTGTGAACCCGGGATGGTGTGTTTATCAACAACAATTTCGCCTTTGTCATTGTAAGAAATCAAGTCTGGCCAACGAGAGAATGAGTTCTGCATTCCTCCTTCTCCTTTTAGGTATGTGTGTCAAAACATTCTCTGCAATAAAATCCTTCACCCCAGCATCACCATAAACAGGTTGGGTGTCCGCAGGCTGGGTTTGCACATACATGTTAAATTGTTCCGGTAGGGATAAAGACAATATATTCTTTTCACGGGCACCTTGTCTCACAAGTGTGAGGTATCTTTGGAGAATATCACCATATTTTTTAGCTTTCTCATGCACATCTATGTCTGATTCTTGTAACACTTGAAGCATCTCCTTGTCCAAGTCTTTCTGAGCCTGTTGTCTGATGTTGCCTGTGTACTGCTGCGGTTGCTTCAATAAGTCTAACTGATGTTGGGGCACCAAAAACATCTTCTGCACATGTTCCATTTTCACCTGTTTGCTATCAGACTGGTTATGAAAGGGATTGCAGACCCTAATAAGGGTAGTAAAAACCCGCCAGATTGGTTGATTGTCTTTCTCTTTTTCAAAGTTTTGATCTTTTCTTCAGCAATCAGTCTGATTAAATCTTTTTTTTTTAGCTGTTTGTACTTCTGATTTGTCAGTGGAATGTTACCTTGCAATACGTTAAAGGCTATCTCACACAATGCATTGATGAAACCCAAGTTTGCATTGCTAATAATAACTCTGGTAGAGCCGGGGGAGACTTGTATATCAACTCCAACAGAGACAGATTCCTCCGCATGCGTGATGACATCCTTTCACCTCTTCATTGTTTTTTGTTTTGGGATATAAACAACCGGACGTTCTGACAGTAAATTTGTTCTGAGTCTTAAATAGTCCGGGGTCTTAGCTTTATAGTCTATTAAAACATACCCGTATGTTGTGGATGTGGCATCATTAAACGCTTCTATAATATATTTAGTATTATTCCCTCCTTCTCATAATACTCATCTATGTACTTCTGCTGCTCGTCAGGTGTTTTCACATGTTCTGGATACGCCGAGGCCTCCTGTTTAAGTTTTAGAAAGGCTTTCACATAGTCTTTAAACAATGTGTCAGTCTTGTTGGGGAAGTGCCACACCTCATCAATAGAAACAATCCTGTATCCTTTGTCAACAGCTTTTTCAAGCTCAAATGAGACCCATGTGCCATTCAACACCCGCTCACTGTCACTGTGCCCAGATGCTGTGTGCTGCTTCTGGTCTTCAGCGCACAAGCTGCAGAGCAGAAACATCAGTTTGCCGCGGCACCTGTAGGGAAGGACGGGGTGAAAAAGACCTCTTGGCGGCAGTACTGAGCATTTAACAAAGCCAAAATAATTTTATAGGCTGTCAAGTTTCTGCAAATTATTTGAGGGTGTCCTACAGGATAATCTTTTTTAGATTGCACTGTGGGATAGAGACTGGTGAAGTCATAATAAAATATTTTTTCATCACATGCAACCTTCTTCTACAGTTTTAGAGCATTTGTGAAAAACCCAACAATCATATGACCCCCTATGAGCAAGCACTTTGGCGACAGTGGGAAGGAAAAACCAGGCTCAGGAAGGGGCGGGGCCATCTCCTGCGACCAGTTGGGGTGAGGAAAGGAAGACAGGATAAAGACATGCTGTGGAAGAGAGACAGAGATTAATAACAGGTATGATTCAACGCAGAGAGGTCTATTAACACATATACTGTGTAAGAAAGGTGACTGAAAAGGAAAAACTCAAGGCATCATGGGAATCCC
Source organism: Neolamprologus multifasciatus (assembly GCF_963576455.1). Taxonomy (NCBI): domain Eukaryota; kingdom Metazoa; phylum Chordata; class Actinopteri; order Cichliformes; family Cichlidae; genus Neolamprologus; species Neolamprologus multifasciatus. Next base: position 45,432,122 of record NC_140441.1, read on the forward strand.
CCAGCATCCTACGTCTATTTAATAATTTATTTATATAGCACATTTCAAACAGCCGATGTTGCACAAAGTGCTTAACAATATAAAAATGGTATTGAAAAGCAACAATGTAATACAATAATAACAGTAAAAAAACAATAATAGGACAGTAAAAGAATTAAAACAATAACTAAACTAATTCAAGTAAGACCAAAATGCTTGTGTCATAGTGTGTTAAAAGCCAGGGCATAGAAATGTGTCTTTAGTAATGATTTAAATTGCTCAAGTGTTTGTGCAGATCTAATATTTAAGGGGAGACTATTCCAAAGTCTGGGACCTGCCACAGACAAGGATCTATCACCACAGGATTTGAGGTTAGTCCGTGGGATGGACAGCATTAGTTTTGAGCTAGACCTCGTGGTTTTTCCTGGAGCATAGGCAGAGAGGAGCTCAGACAGGTAAGGAGGGGCTCGGGCATTAAGTGACTTAAAAACAAAAAGTAGAAGTTTAAATTGGATCCTGTAGGAGACAGGAAGCCAGTGTAAAGAAGCTAAAACTGGGGTTATATGCTCTCTCCGTTTGGTACCAGTTAGCAGGCGAGCAGCTGCATTTTGAACCATCTGAAGACGATGGATGGTGGCCTGATCTAGACCATAATACAATGAATTGCAGTAGTCTAATCTGCAAGTAAGAAAAAGGTGAATAACACGCTCAAAGACGTTAGCCGGGAGGTATGGCTTTACCTTGGCCAGCTGTCTTAACTGAAAGAAGCAGGACTGAACTACTGTACTCACCTGCTTATTCAATTTAAAAGAACCATCAATGTAGACACCGAGGTTTTTTACATGTGTTTTACAATACGAGGAAAGGGCGCCCAGAGTGCTGTCGATATGATTAAAGTTGCCAAAAATGACAACCTCAGTTTTATTTTCATTTAGCTTTAAAAAATGTAATGACAACCACTGTTTGACATCATCAAGGCAGCGTAATAAGAGCTGCGGATGGTCTGACCCTGCTTTTAAAGGTAGATAAATCTGCAAATCATCAGCAAAACAGTGAAATGAAATGCTGTACCGTGAGAAGATGGAGCCCAATGGCAACAAATAGAGTGCGAACAGGGCAGGACCCAAAATAGAGCCTTGAGGTACACCGTATTTAAGAGGGGCTATTTTGGAGTTGTGGGGGCCCATATTGACATAAAAAAAACCTTTCTGACAAATAGGAACGAAACCACTGTAGGGCAGATCCTTTTAGGCCAGCATGAAATTCTAGCCGTGATAACAGGATGTCATGGTCAACCATGTCAAAAGCTGCTGACAAGTTCAACAATAAAAAGGCAGCAGGGCTGCCAGAGTCCAGAGTTAAAAGAATATCGTTAAAGATCCTTAAAAGTGCCGTCCCAGTGCTATGTAGTGATTTAAAACCAGATTGAAATTTTTCAGAGATCATATTAAAATCAAGGTGTGCCTGCAACTGTAGGTAGACCACTTTCACCAAGACTTTAGATGGAAAAGGAAGCTTTGAGATATTCCTGTAGTTGGACAGAACAGTTGGGTCCAGGTTTTGTTTTTTAAGAAGAGGCTGAACTACAGCTTGTTTAAAGCATGATGGGACGCAGCCTGTAGCAAGGGACGTATTAATTAATCTCAGGATAAAAGGCCCAACAGTATTAAAAGTGCTTTTAAGCAAGCTCAGGGGGAGACAATCAGAGGGGCAGTGTGATGATCTTAGGTTACTAACTACCGTGGTCAAGTCCTTAAGGGAGACGGGATCAAACTGCTCTAAGACAGCTGAGCACACAGGAGAAGGACTCTGATCTGAGGCAGCAGACAACGAGACAAGGGCCCTAATCGATAGGATCTTGTCATTAAAAAATGCTAAAAAATCATCGCACTTGGTGAAGAAGTGACTCCAGAATTATCACATAAACTAAGAAACCGATTAAGAACATTAAAAAGTACCTGAGGCCTGTGACTGTTTACTGACACTAAGTTTGAGACAAACTGTGTCTTTGCAGTTTTTACAGATTCTCGGTAAGCAGAAAGACGAGTCCTTAAAATCTGTAGGGAAACATGCAATCTGTCCTATTTCCATCTCCTTTCAGCATGTCTGTAGTCACGTCTGAGGGAGCGCGTATGTTCATTCAACCACGACTCTGATAAATGCTTAGCGCGCAGAGTCCTGAGCGGATTCAGGGTCACCTGGTCCAGCCCTAACTATATGCTTTAGCAAAAAGGAAAGTTTTAAGCCTAATCTTGAAAGTAGAGATAGTGTCTGTCTCCTGAATCCAAACTGGAAGCTGGTTCCACAGAAGAGGGGCCTGAAAACCGAAGGCTCTGCCTCCCATTCTAGTTTTAAATACTCTAGGAACAACAAGTAGGCCTGCAGAGCGGGAGCGAAGTGCTCTAATAGGGTGATATGGTACTACAAGGTCATTAAGATAAGATGGGGCCTGATTATTTAAGACCTTGTATGTGAGGAGCAGGATTTTGAATTCTGGATTTAACAGGAAGCCAATGAAGGGAAGCCAAAACAGGAGAAATCTGCTCTCTCTTTCTAGTCCCTGTCAGGACTCTTGCTGCAGCATTTTGGATTAACTGAAGGCTTTTCAGGGAGTTTTATCTAATGTTTGGGTTTTTGTTCAATAATCAGCGTGACCTGATAAACTCATAAAAGAAATAACGTTGGTGTTTCCGTCATGTAGTAACTGTTAGCTTTAACTGTACAAAGGTTGTTCGACACTATGAAACACATACAGACTTCATGATGTTCGCCTCATTTTTTTATTGTGAATATTAATCATGAGGGTAAACGGCCCTGTACACCACGGAGCGAGGTCAGCATGTCCACAATATCTTCAGCTCTCTGAGTTAACCCATCAAACTAATCTAACGCTCATCTACGAATAATTCACGGGTCATATCAATATTTTTTTTACATAAAATCATCCTTATTGCTGCCAACTATTCCAAATACCATCAAATGTTAAAGGAAAATATCAGGATGAGTGTCTGTGAGCTGAGAAGCACGTGAAGCGAGCAGTTTATCCCAGAGCTGAAGCTGCTCTGTGCGCAGAGATGAGCTCAGATTCCTGCTGTGATTGATCAACAGTCACAGAAATGTAGACTTGTAGTTATTACTGCAGTATGGTCACAGCAGATACTCATAAACATGTATTATGAGGATGGATGATCAAGTTTCTCACTCTCTCCTTTAAATCTCAGTTTTTTTCTTCTTCACAGTTTATCTGTTAATTTATTAATGAATAACACTGAAAGAGTTTCTGTTATATTTCCCCTTGAACATCACCTTATTAGGGCGGCATTAGAAAATAGCCCCCCTCCAAAGAATGAATAAATGAATGATGATAATAATAAAATGATTAAAAAGCAGAGCTCACAGTGGTAGAATGGTCAAACATGGATCCACGGGTGGTTCAACTGCATTTGGTGACGTGACTGAAGCAAATCTTTCAAATAATCCCACCATCAACGGGATGTTGTCTCCTTTACTACGGTTACTTTACTTGGACACCGTGTGAATTTCTTTGAAATGAACCAAATTCTTTTATTTGTTGGTTGTTGCATATTTAACCTCTACAGTCAGGAAAGGAGGAGATGAGGCCTCAACAATGTTGGGTTGTAGCTGTGGTTCAGGTTAGAGTGAGTGTCCATGGAATAAATGTAAGTCAGTGAACTGGAAACATGACTGTGTTAAAACTTTTTTTTTTCCTTTTTATAATGAGTCTAATCAAAGGTGGACAGAAGTATCTCCACTTTGACTTTTCTGTGTCACCATCAGAGCTTCTGCACACTGTGTTTCTGGGGCAGATAACATTGCAGCATTATGGAGACATTATGGAGACAAAAAGAAAAGCGTCTGGATTTCTTTAAGTTAAACTTAAAGAAATCCAGACGCTTTTCTTGGACTGCTGGTTTCAGTGTTTAGTCTCATTCACACACTCCCTCAGACTCTTCACACACACTGATTTGCTGACATAAACACACTCCTGTGTGCTTTCTTGGCTTCACACACACACACTGAGGACCATCTACAGACTGTGAGCTCCGTCTTCTTTGTCTTTGGAGCCGAACTCTGACAAAGTTAGGAACAAAACTTTCTCCAGCGTGTGAACTTTCCTCCTAGACTCAGTCTGAGCAGTCAGACCACATATTTCTAAAGCAGCACATGAAGGTGTGGCTCACACACACACAGGTGAAGGAAACAGCTGCAGTATTAAAAACTGCTTCACTGTCTACAAATATATGAACTGAATGTTTCTTTCAGGCTGTAAAAACCTTATTTATCCTCCATTACAGTCCTGCATTCAGAGTATTACTTCTGTTATATTAGTACATGTATTTTATTCTGATGAACACATGAAACTCTGAGCTGGATTGAATCCATTGAATCAGAGTCCAGGACTCAGACTAAACACACTGAATGTGTCCTGAGCTTGGCCGCTGTTCCACAGTAACTGCTGTCAGAGTCACTGTTACTGAGTTAGCTTAGCTAGCAGAGCAGCTAGCAGTTAGAGTATGAACTCTGTAAGCAGTCAGCTCGGTCCTGGACATTGTTACTGACATAAAGCTGCTCTCTGCAGCCATGTTTGACCTGCTGCTTTGTAGGACTACAGTAATGGAGGATTTGGAGACTGAACTCGGCTCTGTGACACTTTTTGTAGTGAACTGATGAAAGCTGCGTCTCAGATGGATGTTAGTCCAACACATCAGACACGACCTCTGCAGCTCTCAGTTGATGTGCACATGAATGATTTGTGTTTCCTCTGCAGGTGAAGGTAGAAAGTATGTGTGAGCTGATGTGAATTGAGCAGCATGGATCAGTGTGAGGACAGAGAGGAGGGAGTCCCTCCCTCTAAAACCACTCTGTGTGGGGAACATGAGAGCCAGACCAAAGCTCAGAGGTGAGATGACCATCTCTAACTGTCCATGACTCTTCTCCATGACACAGCTCAGCACTCACATCACTGCTCCATCATTATTCACACTCATACCTCTGTGTGTGTTGTTTTAAAGCCCAGAGCTGTGGGGCGCACCAGGCTCAGCTGGACATAACCCTAAAACTAATCCAGAACCTGGACCTGAACCCAGCTGTGTTTCCTTAAAGAGCAACGAGTCGAAGGATTGGGGTGTAGACTTTAAAGGATGTTCTTCTGCTGCTGAGAGGTAATGTGTGTCTAGATGTTGTTCCTGACTCTGTATTTTTGAATAAATCCTCATGTTTAATATCAGCTCAGCTCTTTTTAACACACATTTCTATGTTGGTATGTGAAGTGGTGTGTGTTGGAGTGTTTCCACAAACACAGCAGTCAGAGTGGAAAGAGTGGATGTTGTAGGAGGTGTTTGTGTAGTGAAGAGGCTGAGTGTCTGTAGGACTCCATCTGCTCCAGCAGGTGTCTCCTTTGTGCTTTGCTTCAAACACAGTGTAGGGAGGAGCTTCCAGTCAGGTGTTTCAGGTGTTGCTGGATGGAGGAGGACAAATAGTTTTTCCCTTCAGTGACACTTCAGCAGCTCAATGTTCTGGGGAGATGTTTGTCTTTATGAAGGTTTATGGATTATTGTTCTTACTTTGGTTAAACTGAGCAATACATTTTCCATCTAACATTTAAAGTAAATTTCCAGGTGAAAAAAAAAAGATCTGCAGCTGCAGCCTCTGTGATGTTTCACAGTCTGAAAGTAACAAATTCAACCAGAGTTCAAACAAAGGCTTAATATATGTGTGTATTTGATATAATGCCAACAAGTACAAATAGGTGTTCTTACAGGTCTTAATCATAGAGGTCTGATAAGTCAGGTGACTTTCACAGTCAGCAATTTTGCTGCCTTTTATTTTATTTTGGCCTTTTTAAAGCCCTTCAAATGCTCCCACATTCATACAGAGCTTTTAATAGCAAACTCCTTTACAGTCCTTCTCCTCTCACACACGATCACACGACTGATTTGTCTGCAGCAGCTGTGTTACTGCTAGTATTTTATTATGTGTGTAATCTCCTCATATTGTTCCTATGGTTTAGTTTGACTTCCTTCTGCAAACTCAGCTGCTCTGTTGCTGATACACGTCTCCATGAATATGATTGATCAGATGCTGCCAACACCATGTGTTTCATGTGAACGCTCAGCTGAAACCCTGGGTTGACTTATCGAGTTAATAACAAGCTTCACGTGACTGTGAATGCTAAAGTGAATCCAGATAAAGGAAAGAGACCCTGCTAATGTTGGACTCACTTCTTAGTGTAGATCGCAGGAGGAAGTTCAACATAGCCAGCCATTCTTTGTGCTAGCTCGACCAAACCTGAGACCACAGTGCAGGATAATGATTATCATCTGTTTCTGTCAAGGACATTTAAAATCCACAAATAACAAAAATAATTATATTTGATCATTGAAAATATGTTTTCACTTAAAAAGGCATGAGCACACTGGTGGATTACAGAAACATGAAAACTCGTTAACAGTAAAGTTAATTTAGGCGTAAACAAAGTGTCAAACATACTTAAGTAGAAGGACTGATGTTTGTGTTAAAATACCCTCTTAAAGCTGAAATACTGATTCAACTTCTTTACTCAAGTAAAGGTAAAAGAGTACAGGCTCTGAAATGTATTCACAGTATTAAAGTAAAAACTCCATCTTTGAAGGAAATTTCTGCCAGTTTTTGTGCAAAGTTACCTGAATTTCTACCTCCAACATTAATATGAGAAAATTATCTGAACTTTTGTTCTAATGAATTTAATCAGCTTGAACATTTTGTAGCACAAAAGTAGAAAAAACCCAAAGGGAATAAAAAATAGCTCTGTTTGCTGTTGCCTGCATTGTAGATGGGTGGCTTTGCCTTAACACCTAAACAGGAAAATGAGTTTAGTCAAGTATTAAAGTGGGTTTGAAGAGGTCAGGAAACCAGAGATCAGGTGTTGTGGAGCAGCATGGTCACAAGAATCATTTAGAAATGGGTCAAAATATTTTCTCTTCTGGATTTTTTGCACACAGTCTGATGTGCTGCTGCTCTGAGGTTTACTGCTCTCTGTGTACTTAGAAAACTGTGAGGTACAAGTAGATTTGACACAAGTTATAATGGCTGATTTCCATATAACAGTGGAATACAGGGACTTAATCGTTAAGTAAGAAGAAAGGCTCTGCCTCCCATTCTACTTTTAAATACTCTAGGAACAACAAGTAGGCCTGCAGTGTGAGAGCGAAGTGCTCTAATAGGGTGATATGGTACTACAAGGTCATTAAGATAAGATGGGGCCTGATTATTTAAGACCTTGTATGTGAGGAGCAGGATTTTGAATTCTGGATTTAACAGGAAGCCAGTGAAGGGAAGCCAAAACAGGAGAAATCTGCTCTCTCTTTCTAGTCCCTGTCAGGACTCTTGCTGCAGCATTTTGGATTAGCTGAAGGCTTTTCAGGGAGTTTTTTGGACATCCTGATAATAATAAATTACAGTTGTCCAGCCTGGAAGTAATAAATGCATGAACTAGATTCATGCATTTGAGACATCTGAGACAGGATATTTCTAACTTTAGAGATGTTGCACAAATGGAAGAAAGCAATATTACATATTTGTTTAATATGTGCATTGAAGGACATGTCCTGGTCAAAAATGACTCTTAACTTGACCCAGTGGGTTACTGGTCCCACGCATGAAAAAGGTCACACACTGGACTTTGAGCTTCCCCACGGGTTGGATGTGTGCATCACTGAAATATCTGAGTTGGGCATCTCCGATCATTTTCCTGTGTTGTTCACTGAAACGCTGCGCTGCTCGGTAGATAAGCCGTGCGCCTCAGCGCGTAAAAAGCGAGCGCTTAATGTTCTAACAGCATCGCTTTTTCTGCTGCCTTTATGGACTCTGGAATAATGAATTCCAGCTGTTAAAGTGTTGAGGACCTTTCGGACATTCTTCTTTCTACCTGCACTGATATTTTGGACTCTATTGCTCCGTTCAGGACTCTGCGCGCTAAGCATTTATCAGAGCTGTGGTTGAATGAACCTACGCGCTCCCTTAGATGTGACTGTAGACGCGCCGAAAGGAGATGGAAAAAGGACAGATTGTATGTTTCTCTACAGATTTTAAGGACTTTCTGTCTTTCTGCTCACCAAGAAGCTGTAAAAACTGCAGACACAGTTTGTCTTAAACTTAGTGTTAGTAAACAGTCACAGGCCTCAGGTACTTTTTAATGTCCTCAATCGTTTTCTTCGTTCACGTGATAATGTCGGAGTCATTTCTTCACCAAGTATTTGTGATGATTTTTTAGCATTTTTAACTACAAGGTTCTATCTATTAGGGCTCTTGTCTCGCCGACTGCTGCCTCAGATCCGAGTCTTTCTCCTGTGTGCTCAGCTGTCTTAGAGCAGTTTGATCCCGTCTCCCTTAATGACTTGACTGTGGTAGCTTGTAACCTAAGATCATCACGCTGCCCCTCTGATTGTCTCCCCCCAACTACTCTTTCAAGGATTGTCAGGTTGGAGATTGGCCTATAATTAGCTAAGACAGCTGGGTCTAGAGATGCTTTTTAAGTAAAGGTTTAACTAAAGCCAGCTAGGAATGGGTACCGTTTAGATTTGAAAACCTGCTAAATCAGAATCAGTTGCTGATGATGGCTTTTTTCTTTTACATTAATCACATATAATCTCAACTCAAAGTAAAAATAGACTTGATTGAAGTAACTCAGATCAGCCAATTCAAAATGCTAATTCAATCAACTCTGAGTTTATGGCTAGACTCAGTTTGTTGGCCCTGCACCTTAAAACTATTCCCTGTTTGTCCCTCATGTTTTTTAGATATTGTTTTCACATCTTATGTCACGGCTAGCGGGACGAGCCATGTTGAATTTAATAAAGGACCCAAGATGCGGACACTGCTGTGAAGTGAGTGAGCTTTATTAAAACGGTGAAGTGCAGTGGAGACGGCCTGTGCAGAAGTTAAGATAACCTCTACTGAAAAAAATAAAAAACTAACCTGAAACCTTAAATGGAGACATGGGGAGATAACACAGACGAACCAGCAACAAGCAGGAGAAAACAAAGGGCTCATATACACAAAAGAGCAATCAGGGAATGAGAAAAGGGAGGGAGACACAGCAGGATTAATTGGACATAACCAGACAAGGGGAAGGAAAAGTAGACAAACTAACATAGGACATGGCACTGTCAAAATAAAACAGGAAGTGAACACAGAGACACAATACTAACACAGTACAGAGGAAACACAGAAACCAAAACCTCAGAACTAGAAAATCTTAATCAGAATGAAATTGTAACAAAAGACAATAACAATCAAAACAAAACCACTGAGTCCACAGACTCGGGACATACATCGGCTCAAACTGTGGTCATAAATATTTTGTACTTGTAAATCAGACTGTGTAGTTGTGAACTGAGTTTTGTAACAAATTGTAATGTAAAAAATGTAAGAAACATTAGAACTACTTTTGCTGACACAAAGTTTGGCGAGCACTGCAAGTTGTCACTTTAAACCACTCACTGATATAAAGAGAGTACCTTGTTCCAGGGCATCTGAGCATGGAGGGAAAGCTTTATGCAGGAGATGGTAAGAGTTGTTGGGACTAAAGAAACTGAGGAGAAAACTACAGACATCTGGAAACAAAGGAGTTTTTAATTCTCAGTGGGATCACCAGGACTAGCAAAGCTTCACCATGACAGTCATCTGATTGACTGAACCCATCCAAACATCACTTCATGGACCTTTAGCTTGTGTCTGCATGTGGACAGACATAACATGAGCTAATTATACATTACTCCTCCACAGAGTGGACCAGGAGAGAGCAGAGGTTTCCACTGGTCAGTCTGCACAGCAACATCAAACACACCTGGACTCTGTGGTTATGGTTTGTAGTACTATGTTTACATTTGTTCTTTTCAGTCACCTCTATGCTGCACTTTGTGGACCAGAGGATTGTCAGTGTGTCCAACATAAATCAGAGTTTGGGCTCCATGATTTCAGTGAGATTGGGGTGACTGTAACTCAGGAGGTGAGCAGGTCAGCTACTAGTCAGAAGGTTTGTGAATCAAACCCTGGCTGGCAAATGTACTGGGTAACGTACTAAACCCAGGCTGCCCTCTGATGCATCCATCAGAGTGTGAAAGAAAGTATTTAAGCATAGAACAATGTGCTTGGTTGAATGAGGCATGTTGTATAAAATGCTTTGTGTGCACAGAGTATCAAAGAGAGCTACATAAGAACCAGTCCATTTACCACTGGGTAATTCAGTCTTCTTTTCCAGCGGCTGGAGGAAAACATCACCATGTTTGTGAAGAACGAGCTGAAGAAGATCCAGAAGGTTCTGAGTCCAGATCACCCAGAAACTTTAAACAGCCAGATGGAGGACGAGGAGATGTTTGAAGGTGAGGATGAAGATGAAAGAAAGAGCTGCAGAGAAGCATTTCTGAAGATCACACTTCACTTCTTGAGGAGACTTAAGCAGCATGAGATGGCTGACCATCTGCAGAGCAGTAAGAGAATTTCTCTAAAGACTGAATATTGATCTTTCCTAATAGCTCAAGAAATGGACCACTAGACATTCATCCTTTCAGGGTACTGAAAGGCTATGATATTTATTGTATAATATTTTTTTTCTGAATTTCTTACCTTCAGAAATATTTGCTCCACTCTGTAAACGTGAACTTAAAGCCCAACTGAAGAAGAAGTTCCAGTGTGTGTTTGAGGGGATCGCTAAAGCAGGAAGCCCAACCCTTCTGAATCAGATCTACACAGAGCTCTACATCACAGAGGGAGGGACTGCAGAGGTCAATGATGAACATGAGGTCAGACAGATTGAAACAGCATCCAGGAAACCAGACAGACCAGAAACAACAATCAGACAAGAAGACATCTTTAAAGCCTCACCTGGAAGAGATGAACCAATCAGAACAGTGCTGACAAAGGGAGTGGCTGGCATTGGGAAAACGGTCTTAACACAGAAATACAGCCTGGACTGGGCTGAAGACAAAGCCAACCAGGACATCCAGTTCATATTTCCATTCACTTTCAGAGAGCTGAATGTGCTGAAAGAGGAAAAGTTCAGCTTGGTGGAACTTGTTCATCACTTCTTTAATCAAACTAACGAATCAGGAATCTGCAGGCTTGAAGACTTCCAGGTTGTGTTCATACTTGATGGTCTGGATGAGTGTCGACTTAATTTGGACTTCAACAAAACTAAAATCCTGACTGAAACAAGAAAGTCCACCTCATTGGATGAGCTGCTGACAAACCTCATCAGAGGGAACCTGCTCCCTTCTGCTCGCCTTTGGATAACAACACGACCTGCAGCAGCCAATCAGATCCCTCCTCAGTGTGTCGACATGGTGACAGAGGTCAGAGGGTTCACTGACCCTCAGAAGGAGGAGTACTTCAGGAAGAGATTCAGAGATGAGGAGCAGGCCAGCAGGATCATCTCCCACATCAAGAAAGCTCGAAGCCTCCACATCGTGTGTCACATCCCAGTCTTCTGCTGGATCACTGCTACAGTTCTGGGGGATGTGCTGAAAACCAGAGAGGGAGGAGAGCTGCCCAAGACCCTGACTGAGATGTACATCCACTTCCTGGTGGTTCAGGCCAAAGTCAAGAGGATCAAATATGATGGAGGGGCTGAGACAGATCAACACTGGAGTCCAGAGAGCAGGAAGATGATTAAGTCACTGGGAAAACTGGCTTTTGATCAGCTGCAGAAAGGAAACCTGATCTTCTATGAATCAGACCTGACAGAGTGTGGCATCGATATCAGAGCAGCGTCAGTGTACTCAGGAGTGTTCACACAGATCTTTAAAGAGGAGAAACAACTGTACCAGGACAAGGTGTTCTGCTTTGTTCATCTCAGTGTTCAGGAGTTTCTGGCTGCTCTTCATGTCCACCTGACCTTCATCAACTCTGGACTCAATCTGCTGGAAGAACAACAAACAAGTTGGAAGGTGTTTCAAACAAGAAAATCTTCAGAGAAATACTTCTACCAGAGTGCTGTGGACAAGGCCTTACAGAGCCCCAATGGACACCTGGACTTGTTCCTTCGTTTTCTCTTGGGTCTGAAGACTAATCAAACTCGTTTGCAAGGCCTGATGACACAAACAGGAAGTAGCTCACAGACCAATCAAGAAGCAGTTCAGTACATCAAGAAGAAGCTCAGTGAGAATCTGTCTGCAGAGAAAAGCATCAATCTGTTTCACTGTCTGAATGAACTGAATGATCGTTCTCTAGTGGAGGAGATCCACAGCCCCTGAGATCAGGACGTCTCTCCACAGATAAAATGTCTCCTGCTCAGTGGTCAGCTCTGGTCTTCATCTTACTGTCATCAGAAAAAGATCTGGATGTGTTTGACCTGCAGAAATACTCTGCTTCAGAGGAGGCTCTTCTGAGGCTGCTGCCAGTGGTCAAAGCCTCTAAAAAAGCTCTGTAAGTTATAAAGTTTTTATTATTTAATTTCGTTGGTATGTTATGGAAAAACACACTGCCATCAACTTCTGTTTCGTTTTTGTCAAAATCACTGTAATATAATCACTGTACCTTTATATACACGTGACTTGTATTAATGCTGCTGCCCTTTTGTGGCTAAAGTGTAATTATGTTATTGTTATTAGGGAGGATTTGAGAGTAACATGCCAAGTGAGTCAGCACCTTTGCTTTAGCTTAAAAAATCCAAATACTTATGTCATCAGTTATAGTTGCATGTATTCATTATCATAATTTAACCTTTAATATTGATGTCTTAAAATTATTTTGAGTAAACTAGCAATAATTTTATGGTTGTATTAAATAAATACATCACTAATGAATTATTTATTTTAGTAATTAATTAAAAATGTACATAATTAATTAAAATAACATATTGATAATGAATTATCAGTTAATTTAATTTAAAATAATTCATTATTTATTTATGTACAATTATAATTAGTTAATTACATATTTAATCAATTACTGGTTTGTTTTCTATTTTAATTATTTTACTGACACATTTAATGAATTATTTAATGATGTATTTATTTAATTCACGTTGCTACTCCTGGCCCTGCATCGCTGTTCATAAATACATTTTATTTGTCAGCTTCACCCATCAAAGTCAGGGGGCGGGGTTAATGCTGATCAAGTCAAAACCATTGCTTTGGTCTGGTGGGCGTTCTTTTAGTGGGCTTTTCTCAATACTAAGTAGGCCTACACACCAGGGTTTGGACATGTGTGGACCCAAACTATACTTAAACTTTACCCTTTTTTGTGTATCACCAAATACACTTTTAATATTTTCTAGACAAGAATGTAGTGGCATAATCTTTAACCTCTTTTGGCTCCAAATTGAAGTGACAGACTTGAGCAGGGTTCCTTTAAAGGCTGACAGAAGTGGAGTGGTGACGGGGAGATGTTTGACAGGACACTGTTTCAGCCTCCACAGGTTCATGTTGTGCTCCATCAGTCAGTGAAGATGAAGTCAGTGATGATGAGGCTGTAGAGAGTGTGAGGGATGTGAATGAGGATGATGAAGATCTGATGATAGCAGATAAAAACAGGCTGCAGAGACTTTGAGCCATACAGGGCACACAGTGTGTGCACAGAACAGCTGAAATCATTATGGAGGCCTCACTGGAATATGGAAGCATCACAGTACAGCTTCAGTGAAGCATTAAAGTCTCTGATATGAGATGAGAAATGAAGCAGCCAGAGCTTTTTCATGAGTGGAAATCCACTGTGACTGTGAGCTGCTACTACAGCCTCCAGATTAGGCAGCAGCTCATCCTGCTCAACATTTCCTCACCAACTTTAATGGAAGTGTGATGTTTTCAGCTGGAGTGATGGTCAGGGTAGCCTCCCTCTCCTCTTCTTCTCCTCTTCCTCTTTCATTTGTAAAGCCACTTCTTCTGCTTTCATTCATTTGGAAGTCCTGTAGCTGAGTTTGGGAGAGACTAACAGCCTCGGCAGCAGAGGGGAGAAAGGCTGTAACACCACCACTTTACTCTGTTCTACCTGTCACATCATTTTATCGGGAAACAAATATGCTCATGTTTTTACTATGTTTGTCTTGAAGATGTAAGAAGATCACATGGTGCTTTTTATTATTGTGTTGGTTTGTTTTGTGTCTCTTGGATGGAGCCCAGCTGTGCGTGGCCCCTGGGCCTGTGGTCAGAGTGTATGCTGGATAATCCGGCCCAGGATGAGGCCAAACTGACATGGGATGAAATGTCTGTCACATAATTGAGCTTAGTGTAGTTTCATTTCTGCACAATTTAAAAACAACCAAAACTTTGTTCTGTCTTTTCTATGTTATACTGTAGACTTTCTTTGATACTGTGTCCAAAAGGAGCAGCTTTTACTTTGAAGGGGAGCCATCTCTGTTTCCTCTTCAGGTTGGATGATGGAAGCAAATTAGTAGCTGTGTCCCAAAACGTCGGCTGCATCCTCCGGAGGCCGCATTTGAAGACCGATTACGTCACAGCCAGGCGACGAAGGCTGTCCGTATTCGTCGACTCCTTCAAATGCGGCCGACAAATGCGTCCTTCATTTCCCCAAATTTAAAAGATGGGTCTATATTGTGTCCTTCGTGGCCCACAATATCCCAGAATTCATAGCGTGGCCCAGCTAAATTTCAGCTGCCAACAATGGCGGCTGCTACTAAGTTTTAAAATAACTCTTATTAATCTTTCTGGGTCACAAAATAAACTTTTAACATATTTTCAGGTGAGAAAGTAGCTGTGTAAATTACAAATATCTGCTTGGTTTATCAAGACATCCCATATTTGCAAAAGTGTTCCGACGTTTTCCGAGACGTCTGTTCCCCACCCGCACGATAGCAAGCCAGGGGGTTCAATGGTCACTCCAGCCGGCGAGAGCAGCTTCATCATTTTCAGAACCCGGCTCTTTCGCGGTATCACTCTTGGCTGGAAGCAGTGCTTAAACAATGGAAAAAACACAAACTTTGTCCAAAAACCTCTCATGTTTAGCTGTTTTCCACTTTTTCTTTGGTCATTTTAGCCTTTTTGGCCAGGGTGAAGGGAGTATCTGCCATCAAACAAGAAGACAGCCACAAGTAACTACGACTGTGTTTGCTAGTTCACCTTACATGCATTAATGTAATAACGTGGTTAGCCTACTCAACGTAAATTACACACGAACAACATTAAGCTACTCACGCAGAGAAGAACGGCTGCTGCTGCCATCATCATCCATCATCATTTCTGCTACGCTGGCAGGGCTAGGGGCCAGGACTCTCCTCTTCGGGTTTTTGGGGGATGTTGCTAACTCCGGGTCCGATAACAGGCACCACACCTGCAGTAGATGTGCTTGGTGTGAGGTCTCACAGCAAGTTATCAAATACGGCGCATTTTTCGGCTTTTAAAAAAAACGCTATGCGTCTCCAGGTGTTTCATCAGATTCGAGGTTTTACCTCCTTTGACAGTATCAGCTTAAAGCACTTGATGCAGGCTGCTGAGTTTGCATATTTTGCTGTGAAGTACAGCCAGACTTTTGACTGCTTCACCTTGGGCATTTTTAATCTGTAGCTCTGCTCTAAAAGAACGTACCCGCCTACTATCCTCGGAAACGTAAAATGATTGGCTAGAATCTAAAGTGTATCACAGCTCAGGAAAAAAAGCACCAAAATAAAGCACCGAAATGTGCGCTGCTTTTCGGTCTGGTTACTACCGTTTATGTCAGAACCGGTGCCATCATGGCACCGGATACTGGTACCCATCCCTACTCAGGTTAAACATGACATATAAGTCACTCGGATAACTTAAAATGTAATTGTTTGCCTTTCTTCGGTGTTTTATTTCTTTCCGGAGTAAATCGGTTTGACTGAGATCAAAGTTATTAGATTAAATAAAACTTTATTAATCCATCGGGTGGGTTCCTCTGGGATTTTCACACAACTGAATAAACGGTAAACAGAAAACTGATTAAACAGAAGTGTGAGACGGTCGAGAATTTACGCCAGTGTCCTGTTATATTTTAGATAGCAAGGAGCAGACGGCCGAGTTTATTAAACTCAATCGAGATAGCGGTGACGCAAATCTGAAGGCAAGACCGTACCGTTTCACAACTTCACACTTCCAGCCTTTTCGGTCTTGCCCACGTAGACCGCCAAGACCGGGTCCTCCGAAGGATGCAGCCGACGTTTTGGGAAACAGCTAGTGTATGATGTTCTTTCAGTGTTGCACTTTGTAGATGGTCCCTGAGCACTGGTCTCACAGCCAGCTGCACATAGAGACCAGTGTTGTTAGTCCAGGTCAGAAGATGACTTGTTGGAATGAAAATGAGCTTGTAGTTTGTCTGCTTTAATAATGTGACTGGAAAAAGGTGTTGGACTTCAAATATGTCCATTTCTTTCACACTTCACCTTTAAAAGTGAAGCCTTGTGGTTCCTGGAAGGAAAAACATGAGTTTTTCAAGTCTTTGACCTGTTTTTATGATAAATGTACGACTTTAATGTGAAACGTTCAGAGTTTTTTCTCTTTTTGTGTTTCTTTGAAGCTGCTTCCTGTTGGCTTCAGCTGTTTGGAGTTTCCATTTTCTAAACTTCTACATTCTGAACCTTCTTCAGCTCTGAACAGATGATGAAACACTGAATGATTTCAAGCTCACACTTTGTCTAATAAACTTAGATCTTTCATTCTTTATACAGATTGAGGGACTGTGGTTTGTCAAAGATCAGCTGTGATTATCTGGCAGCAGCACTGAAGTCCAACCCCTCCCATCTGAGAGAGCTGGAGCTGAGCTACAACAAGCTGCAGGATTCAGGAGTGAAGCATCTGTGTGGTTTCCTGGAGAGTCCAGGATGTGGACTTAAAACTCTGAGGTCAGTCAGCATGTTTTAGTTGTGCTGACACTAAACTGCAGACATCAGGCTCATATTATACTGATCCACACTGAGGATCTTCATGGTAAAGTCTGTTTTCTTCTTCTCTGGTTTAGTCCATTGACTGTAGCAGAACAATGTTCACATTTCAAACCTTCAAAGAAGAAGAAAAATCATCCACGGGATAATTCACTGTGAAACTCTCAAACTCTTCATTCCACAGTAAAGTCTGTCTGACACTGAAATCCAAAGCAAAATGTCTGTTTGCTTTACAGACAGCAGTCCAACACAAACATACACACATCATCCAAAACACAGTCCAACATCCAAATCTCCTCCACTGCCAGCATGAATGATGGGAAAGAGAAGGAGGAACACTCTGACATTCAGGGTTAGAATGAGTTTCATAAAGCAGACTGTGAAGATCAAAGCCGCATTAGAAAGCTTACATGAATGAATGAGTGGACAGAAGTGGACAGAGATCATCTGAAGCACTTCAAAGGCTTTAAATCAGCACATTTCTCTATATTCTTTATCAACTCTGTTAGTTTCTCTCAATCTTCTGTGGAATGAAGCTAACAGCAGGCTAATAAGATGCTGACCAATAGGTTTCTATTAAAGGTTGTAATTTGTATATGAAAAAGTGCTTTGGCTCAGCAGGGATCAGCTTACAGGTAGAATACAGCTGCTGGATGGGATTAGCATGTCATAGCTATCTACCAAACTGCTAACTGGGGAATTTCAGGCCATCTATGGATCATTTTTGCTAACTGTTTATTCAGCTTAGGCTCACAGGGCTGGAGCCTGTGCCCTAGCTGTCATAGGGCAAGAGGCGTGGTCCACCTGCACAGGTGAGCAGTCCATCACAGGGCCAACAGGGAGAGACAGAGAAGCACTCTCTCACATCCACACCTACAGCCAATTTAGAAGCACCAATGAACCTAAGCAGCATTTCATTGGACACTGGGAGAACATCCAACCTCCACAGAAAGACCAACAAGCTTCAACCTACAACCTTCTTCCTTTAAGACACTAGTGCTAACCACTTTTCCCCATTTCAGCCCAAATCCTGCATCTTCTTGTTTCTGACTCCAGGCCAGCTCCACTAACACTTTCTCATCAAACACTGCCACTTAGTGGAGGAAGTCTTAGTTCCATTTGAAGCTTCAGATTACAGTTAGTTCCTTTACAAAGAGGTAGAGGTGGTGGGGCCACAGCACCATCATCACTGAGTGCTAGGGATGGGTATCGTTTAGGTTTTATCTGATAACTGCCAACCCCGTACTTTTGAAACGGTGCCGGTGCTTAAAGAATGGAGAACACAAACTTTGTACAAAAACCTCTCATGTTTAGCTGTTTTCCACTTTTTCTTTGGTCATTTTAGCCTTTTTGGCCAGGGTGAAGGGAGTATCTGCCATCAAACAAGAAGACAGCCGCATGTAACTACGACAGTGTTTGCTAGTTCACCTTACATGCATTAATGTAATAACGTGGTTAGCCTACTCAACGTAAATTACACACGAACAACATTAAGCTACTCGCGCAGAGAAGAACAGCTGCTGCTGCCATCATCATCCGTCATCATTTCTGCTACACTGGCAGGGCTAGGGGCCAGGACTCTCCTCTTCGGGTTTTTGGGGGATGTTGATAACTCCGGGTCTGATAACAGGCACCACACCCATAGTAGATGCGCTCGGTCTTGCAGCAAGCTATCAAATACGGTGCATTTCTCGGCTTTTAAAAAAACGCTATGCGTTACCAGGTGTTTCATCAGATTCGAGGTGTTACCTTCTTTGCACAGTATCAGCTTAAAGCACTTGTTGCAGGCTGTTGAGTTTGCATCTTTTGCTGTGAAGTATAGCCAGACTTTGACTGCTTCGCCTTGGACATTTTTAATCTGTAGCTCTGCTCTAAAATAATGTACGTGAAAAAAAGCATAACTCGCTTCATAACCGTAGCACGTCGCAGCAGTGTGCATCACGTGATAGAGCGGCTGTGTGTATTTGTAGCCTCGCTACCAAACGAGCATTTCATCTCCGAGGAATTTATCCCAGAGAGAAGTAAAGCAAGTGTGTAAGTTCATCTCTGAATGTTTGTAAAGCATTCCCGCGTTAAGCTTAACAACCGATACATGGAGCGACTGCCTCTTCTCTCCCCCTCCCTCTCCTGCTGCTATTTCAATTGTGAAACTGATTAATGATCAGCTGATCGGCTTTTCTGTCGCGAGTCCATCTCTCTTGTTTGTTTATCGCCCACAGTAGTAATAAGGGGGCACTAGTCCAATATGGCGGCCAACCAAACCGGTTTGACAACCGGTTTGACCGGATTTGTGCGTGTGCGTGTGTTCATGCGCGTTCAGGTGTGCTCGGCGCATGCGCGTTCATGTGTGGAAACACACAGGACGTCAGCAGGTGTGCTCGGGGGCATCTCCAGAGGAGCAGTCTTTTGTCTCTTCGAGGACTCTGGGAAGTAGCAAGGGAGTGTTAACCTTAAGGTGTGAAACAGCTGTGTACTGGCTTTGTTCCTGGAGAAGGTATTTAACTGAGAGCCGTGCTAGGCTCAGGGAGAACTCTGCATTCGCGGTTTGACCGGATTCGTGCGTGCGCGCATGCGCGTTCAGGTGTGCTCGGGGGCATGTTAGTTCATGTGTGGAAACACACAGGACGTCAGCAGGTGTGCTCGGGGGCATCTCCAGAGGAGCAGTCTTTTGTTTTCCTCGAGGACTCTGGGAAGTAGCAAGGGAGTGTTAACCTTAAGGTGTGAAACAGCTGTGTACTGCCTTTGTTCCTGGAGAAGGTATTTAACTGAGAGCCATGCTAGTTCATGTGTGGAAACACACAGGGCGTCAGCAGGTGTGCTCGGGGGGCATGCTACTTCATGTATGGAAACACACAGGGCGTCAGAGGGGGTTATATGAGTTTATGTGTTTTTAACTGGGTTTTAATTTAATCAAACCATAGGGTTTTTTAATTAAACTATTTTTATCACTTAGGTGTATCTCGACATTCAGTTATGCAGACATATGTGTTCTTAAAAGCAATTCTTTGTTTTGAAGCTGAGTGGAGTGGAAGCTGTTTTGGTTCGCAGTGCGCCTTAACAAAGAGGGTGTGGTTTTTATTTACATCTAGTCAAAAGTGTTGGTAATAGTGTTTTAGTCACACTAATTTTCTAAATCTGACAATATCTCAGCTTGCTGCGATGCATGCAATTTATTTTAAAAACGGCACAAGTGGGAATTTCTTCTGAATGGGTAATGTCAGCATGTTCACAAGCGTTTTATTTAATCAATCCCCTAGTTTTAATTTAACTAGTTTTTTCACACATCTACTGGGGTTTCTTTCCAGGGTTGATGCGATCATTTTATTTAAAAATCGGGATTTCGGAATGTTGAACTAAGAATGAGACAAAGCCACCTAGACAAATGGTAAGGGGGTGTAGTAAGGATGTTGGCGGGAAACAGGAACTCCAGAGGACCAGACTTTCATCCAGAAAGGACCCAGAGGACCAGACTTTCATCTCTTGGAGGACATCTCTTTTTGAGTACAGTATATCAGATTTCGATCTTGTTCATATACCCACCACACCAGAATGTGTCAGAAATAGCGTTGATTCACACATAGATTTTGAAGACGACGGTATAACAGACTCTCAAATATCAGCGGCGTATGATGTTACATGAAGGTTTCAGACGCTCAGCCTGCTGAACAGAGTCATATAGCTTCATTAGCTGATAAATTATGTTTGATTGAAGCTAGACTCAATCAATACCACCAAGAAGCACAGGTACAAAGGCAACAGTTTACCAAATTCATAAACAAAGTGTGTAGTACATTAGACATCATCTGCAGCAAAATTTCAAGTCCCTGACTTTTAAAATCCAGACCATGGACCCTCCAAATAAATTATTTAAGCATAATAACGGAACCTCCACTCCTGTTAGATGTTTTGACTTAGAGACTTTTATGCAGTGGGCTGAAGAAACAAATAACAAATTAGACGATATTATAGCTAGACTTAATAGTGTGCCTGCATCAGCCTCATCTGATACACATCCTCGTCAGACTGTTCCTACGCCTGCTATTGCTGATGGGGCTATTGTTGTTGTTAATAATAGTGATAGTACATCAGGTGTTGCTCGGACCAGTGTTGTTACTGATGCTAACCGTATTGCTGCTGGTGCTATTGAGCCTGTTACCGCTTCTACTAGTACTTCAGCCACACATGCGTGTCCGGGCGCCGCTGCAACACCACACACCCCCTCAGTCATTGTAAATTTCTCACAAAGTGATACTATCATGATTGAGCCCGTTGTGCAATCTGTATCTGGCAGGCGCTCCCAGCCACACATTAGAGAGATACCTAATTGTAATGCTCGCGAATTGCGTGAGCGCCTTGATTTTAGGGGTATAAGTCTCGATCATCCAGAACAAGTACCTGCGCGAGTGCGCGAGTGCTTAGCCAATGTGGTAGACCGAGCTGTGGCTGGATCTCAACAGGGCAGTGTTCTAAACATGGTCCTGCGTGGCCCCTCGCTGGCTTCAGATGAACGCTGATGATCGGTATGATCCGGAGCTGTTTCTCAATCGAATTGCACAAGTTATGCAGAGTAATGATGAATCTATCGGTGATGATGAATTAGAGTTTATTGTCACGGTAGCTCAGAACAGTAGTGGTGGGGCACGCTTAAGACTGGCACAAATCCCTTATGATGAGATTCTCTCAAAGAAAGGCAGACATTTATACACACCAAACAACACACAACAATTTGTGCTTCTCCCTATGTATAGCACATTCATTAAACTCATCAGCCTCTGAGCTAGAAAAACTCGCTACAGCTAAACGGATGCATGCTGAAGTAGGTCTATGTGACACACAGCAAGTATCATTCACTGATGTCGGTAAATTTGAGAAGCACTTCAACATTAAGATTGTAATCTATTACCACACAGAAGGGCGTAAACGCCTGGAATGTTTTTTCACACATGAAGAGCCAAACACAAACACGCTGATGATGTATCTCCATAATCAACATTACCACCTGATTTTAAACCCAACCGCTTTTCTTGGTGCATCCTATGTGTGTAATTTCTGTTACAGTACATATAATACAGCATTACATCATAGCTGTAAACATAGATGTAACACATGTTATTCACTCTGTCAACACCACAGGGGTCCCACAGTGAAATGCAGCGACTGTAACCGCATCTGCAAATCACAACACTGTTACCAGCAACACAAATTACCAGAATTAAAACACAACATGATCCCCTGTGATAATATGAAACATTGCATGCACTGTGGCACCACATATAGAGAATCCAAGAAATCGCCACACAGATGTGCCCAGCCTAGATGCGAGCACTGCCGCGAGCCTAAATTAACCGGAGACTCCGACCATCAGTGTTTCATACAGCCTGTTGAAAAACAGAAGCCTAGCGATAAATACATTTTATATGATTTTGAGACTAGGTACCACAACGGTAAACACGAGGCTAACTTTGTGTGTGCGTCTGATCTGAAGGGCAATAAGTTCACATTTAACACATTAAAGTGTGTGGAGGCGTTTGTGCAACATTACAGACGCCCAAGGTTTCGTGGGTACACTTTCATAGCACATAATGCATCTGGCTTTGACAACTACATACTCCTCGAGTACTTTGTCAGACAGTGCATAACACCTAGTGTCATAATGAGCGGCAGCCGTGTGATTTTGATGTATGACAGGGACTATGACCAGCGATGGATTGATTCGTTCAGCTTTTTGCCCATGGGCCTTGCCAAAATACCCTCTGCTTTAGGTTTTCAAGACCTGCAGAAGGGCCATTTCCCACACAGGTTTAATACGAGGGATAATGAGCATTATGTGGGCCCGTACCCAGACCCCTCCTTCTACGGCTATGAGCACATGTCTGAAAGCGATAACGGGCGATTCATGGAATGGTACCAGGTTGCCTCACAGAATCCCTTTGATTTTCAGGCTGAACTCAGGCGTTACTGTGTTAACGATGTTGATGTCCTGCGTAAAGCATGCAGCATTTATTGTGACACGTTACTGGGTTGTACACAAGTTGATCCATTCATGTATACCACCTTGGCTGCATTTAGTATGGGTGTGTATAAAACGCTGTTTCTGACTAGAGACATGCTCGCTCTCACGTATGACGGGGCATACATTGAGCAGAATAAGACGTTTTCTAACGTCTCTATCGAATGGCTTCAATACGTGTCCCACACCACCAACAAAGTGGTAAAACATGCTCTCAGAGGAGGCGAACAGAGGGTTGGACCGTATTTTGTGGACGGTTTTGACCCCACAAGTAATACAGCTTATGAATTTGCAGGATGTTTTCACCACGGCTGTGTTAAATGTTACCCCGAGAGTGAAGTTAATCCTGTCAGCAAAGCATCCTATGGACTGCTGCATCGCATGTTTTGTGACAAAGTTGATGCACTGAGATCACAACACAGTGTGAACGTAATAGTGATGTGGGAATGTGAATGGGCTGCCTTGAAGCAGACAGACCCTGCAGTTGTGGCTTTCATGCACACATACAGAAAGCCAGAACGCATGAATCCCCGAGACGCCCTTTTTGGAGGTCGCACAAATGCTCTAAAGCTGTACCACAAGACTGGTTGTGATGAAAAAATATTTTACTACGACTTCACCAGTCTCTATCCCACAGTGCAGTCTAAAAAAGACTATCCTGTAGGACACCCTCAAGTCATTTACACCAACTTTGACAAGCTAGAAAATTATTTCGGCTTTGTTAAATGCACAGTGCTCCCCCCTAAGGGTCTTTTTCACCCCGTCCTTCCCTACAGGTGCCACGGAAAACTGATGTTTCCACTCTGCAGCATGTGTGCTGAAGACCAAAACCAGCATACTGCATGTGGGCACAGTGACAGTGAGCGGGTGTTGAAAGGCACGTGGGTCTCATTTGAGCTTGAAAAAGCTGTTGAGAAGGGATACAAGGTTCTTGCTATTGATGAGGTGTGGCATTTCCCCAATAAGACCGACACATTGTTTAAAGACTATGTGAAAGCCTTCCTAAAACTCAAACAGGAGGCCTCGGGGTATCCTGAACACGTGAAGACACCTGACGAACAGAAGAAGTACATAGACGAGTATTATGAGAAGGAGGGAATAATGCTAGACCCATCCAAGATTTGTGTAAATAAAGCTGTTCGTAACTGTAACAAGCTGTTGCTAAACTCGTTATGGGGTCGTTTCAGCATGAGGTCAAATATGGCATCATCTGAGCTCATTACAGACCCTTCCAGATTTAGCCAGCTAATGTTTAGCGACCAGTACGACGTGCGTCAGTTTTGTTTCATCTCTGACGACGTCGCAATGGTGCAGTGGCGCCATGCTGATGGTAGAGCTTCCCGTGTGAAGGACGTTAATGTCTTTGTCGGGGCCATGACCACTGCACACGCCAGACTCATGCTGTATGATTTGCTAGACAACTTGCAGCAGCGCGTGCTGTATTGTGACACGGACAGTGTCATTTTCACGGCACGCCCTGGCGAGTGGATGCCTCCTCTAGGTCCGTTTCTGAGGGATCTCACAAGTGAATTAGACTGTGGAGAGGGTGGTGTGGAGGATTACATAGCGGAATTTGTTTCCGGTGGGCCAAAATGCTACGCGTATCACACATCGCTGGGCAAGACCCAGGTCAAATGTAAAGGCGTGACACTGAATGCATTAAACTCGAAGGTTGTCACCCACGACTCCTTGAAAGGTTTAGTCCACAAGTTTGTAACCAATCAGACATCAGACGCACACCTAGTTACCGTGTCTGATAGCATCAGACGCGATAAAAAGAAGCTTCATTTGAAGAATAAAACTGTTGTGAAAAAAGTTAAAGTTGTTTACAATAAGCGCCGTGTGCTCCCAGACTATACAACCGTACCTTATGGATTTTAAATTAGAACAGGGGTTTGACGCCCGGTTGCAGCACCCGTTCAGTATGGTGGTCAGCGGTCCCAGTAACTGCGGCAAGACTTTTTTTGTTAAAAGCATAATTGAAAACTCTTCCAGGATTATATCATGCAGCATTGACAATATTGTATATATATACTCATGCTGGCAGCCATTATATGACCAGCTTCTTAAGATAAGAGACATAAACTTTGTTAACGGTATACCCGAATCTCTTGCTGATGACACCCTTCTTCCTGCAGAAAAGAACAATTTGTTAATTATAGACGATGTAATGAACGATGCAGCTAACAATTTAGAAGTACAAAATGTGTTCACAAAGTATGTGCATCATAGGAATTTGAGTTGTATATATCTAGTTCAGAATTTGTTTATTCAAGGAAAATTCAGTAGAACCATTTCCTTGAACACTAACTACCTAATATTGTTTAAAAATCCGAGAGATAAATATCAGGTTATGCTTTTAGGTAGGCAAATGTTTCCGGGTAATACTAAATATTTTATAGAAGCGTTTAATGATGCCACATCCACAACATACGGGTATCTTTTAATAGACTATAAAGCTAAAACCCCGGACTATTTAAGACTCAGAACAAATTTACTATCAGAGCGTCCGGTTGTTTACATTCCAAAACAAAAATCAGCAAAGAGGTGAAAGGATGTCATCACGCATGCGGAGTAATCTGTCTCTGTTGGAGATGATATACAGGGCTCCTCCTACTCTACACAGAGTTGTTATTAGTAATTCAAACTTAGATTTTATCAATGCGTTGTGTGAGATAGCCTTTAATGTATTGCATGGTAACATTCCACTGACCAATCAGCAGTATAAACAGCTGAAAAAGAAAAAAGCAATAATCAGACTGATTGCAGACAAAAAAATAAAAACTTTGAAAAAGAGAAAGACAATCAACCAATCTGGAGGGTTTTTACTGCCACTATTAGGGGCTGCAATCCCTTTCATAACCAGTCTGATAGCAAACAGGTGAAAATGGAACATGTTCAAAAGATGTTTTTGGTACCCCAACACCAGTTGGACTTAATAAAGCAACAGCAGCAGCAGCAGCAGCAGCAAACAGGCAGCATCAGACAACAGTCTCAGAACGAGTTGGACAAGGAGATGTTACAAGTGTTACAAGATTCTGACATAGATGTGTATGAGAAGGCTAAAAAATACAGCGATATTCTCCAAAGATACCTTACCCTTGTGAGACAAGGTGTCCGTGAAAAGAATGTATTGTCTTTATCATTACCTGAACAATTTAACAGGGATGTGCGGACACATCGCCTGTTCATGGTGATGCAGGGGTGAGGGATCTTGTTGCGGAGAATGTTTTAAGACACATACCTAAAAGGAGTAGGAGGAATGCAGAACTTATTCTATCAGCGGTGAGCCGTTCGCCACACTTGATCTCTTACAACGACAAAGGCAAAATTGTTGTTGATAAACACACCATCCCTGGTTCACACATTTATGATCTAATTAAAGGTGTCACAACCACACACA
Organism: Neolamprologus multifasciatus; assembly: GCF_963576455.1. Taxonomy (NCBI): domain Eukaryota; kingdom Metazoa; phylum Chordata; class Actinopteri; order Cichliformes; family Cichlidae; genus Neolamprologus; species Neolamprologus multifasciatus. Next base: position 45,458,366 of record NC_140441.1, read on the forward strand.
CACCCTCTGAGGGTTTGAGACCTATCGGCTGGACAGAGTTTTTAAAAGCTGTCTCAGATTTAAACGTACCGTTATCAGCCATATCTAACACAGGCATACGTAAGACCGTCGCCATGTATAAAACCGATCACACACTGTCTGAAGACCCTGGTTTTTTAAAACACACACCAAAAAAGATCACCCCTGGCGGACCGCTGCGACATAGTACACTAAAAAAAATAAAGAATAAAAAAAACAAATTAAAGGGGGGTCCTGTAGAGTGGTTGGATTTTTGAATTCAGGTTTTTTCTTATTGCACCTGAAATTGTTTTTCTGCTAAAAATATTTGGTGTTTGGTGTTTTTTCTACTGTAATGTTTTTTTCACTTATTGCTGCTAAATTGTTTTGTTTTGTTTTATTTTATTACTGTTAAATATATTATGTCTTTATTACTGTTAAATATATGTTTTTCTTTTTTATTACTGGTTAATGTTTGATTTCTTTTATTTATGTTTAAACAATGTATGTTGTGAATCTATATATATATATATACGAGATTTGATAATAAATACCATTGACTCGATTATCATGCTCTCATGTTGTTTTTATTATTCTCATTAGTACATGTCAGTATCCGCATTGCACACACACGTAATCATTGCATACAGCAACAGGTTGTATGTTGTTGACAAATTGACACACCATAGCATCATTACAAATTAAATCAGACCCATACATGTTAAGCAGACGCTCATAAGATACACCATTTTGCACATGATATAAAAAAAATACACAATGTTGACCGCATGTGATGGAGAAGTCGTTCTGCACTTGTTTTCCTGAATATAAAACAGTGGAACAGTTTTTTAGAAGAAACATCTTTATTGCTGGGGGAAAACTGTCTAACGAGTGACCAAAACTATCAAAAAAATAACCGCGTCTGTCTCTCGAAATATAAACAGCAAGCCAATGTTCCCCGGGCATCGTAGAAGGGTGGGTGTTTACAATACCCATAGCAGGGAGTCTTTGAAGCCGTTCAGTGGTTAGCTGATCATAGGCTAACACGCCTAGGAAATGTGTGTTTTTATTGATAATGCTGCCGATCACGGCTGATAGTTCTATAGTGTTCATGACCGTTTTTGTCTCAATAGTAGTCCAAGAGCACCTGTCTCATGTTAGATATTTCAATGACTGAATCAAATACCGAATAACACAAGAGGTTCACTGTACGGGGTAGTGGATTTCTGAAACGGGTTTCCAATCTCACGTTCCCTGTTTTAATTAACGACACATTCCCTGAATGTCCTTCGTCAGCTTCCAGATTGAAACAGAATAAAGTGTAGCTGTTACCAAAGTCAGCACGTGTTATGGCTAAGGATCTGTCCTTTAAATGTCTTCCTGTGGTTTGTATCAGCTGGTAAAATTCTCTGGTATAGTGTTTTCTCTGGAAATTTGGCTGGAATGGTTTAGCAGGATAAGCCTGACTATCAGCATATAAAGACATAAATTCTATATCGCAGTTTTCAAAATGAAATGGATTACACTGGTAGGAGCCAGTATATGCTTCATTGTCTATAAATGCAATGATCACAAATTTAGGTATCCTACCCATAAATAAATTGTCATTTGTTGATATTCTAGCCCCTGCAGGTATGGAGAAGGTCTTTAAAGACACTCTGTCTACCGTGTATTTTGCGTTTGCATGGTGCAATACCTTGCTGTGTGCAAGTCTGACGGTCTGTGATACACTAACTTTCTTGACAAAGAGACTGGCTGAGACAATTTTAACTCTGTATGCATTGGCATCCACTGTCATGAGAGCAAATTCGTCTTTAGAGCGCGCAAATTTCAGTGACAGGTCGATTCCATTAAGTAACAGTTTTTCTTGAAAAAACAGGTCTGCATGTACTGGTGCAATCAATTCAACAATACTGCTATTTGCTGTGTAGCCACCTCTGGTCACCAGGCCCTGGTTCTCTCCTTCTATAGATGTGTCATTCATGTGTGATGATGTATCCTTACAGAATAACCCGGTGCTGAACTGTGTGTCTAAAGTGTCCTTATTATAATTGATAAGACATTCTATCACACCTCTGTATGGATATGTGTTGGATGATTGACTAATGAGCCGGTCTCCCAAATTAACATCAACTTGACTAAATGCTGCATCCAGGATAATTAATAAATCCTACATTAGCGTCCCTAGCCAGGTTTGAGCCATCAGCGTTTGTGATTCTCACACGTGTGTAGATATATGAGTCATTTAGATCCAGGTAATCTTCACCGGACGATGAGATGTAAAACTCGATCGGCCCTCCATCGGTGATTGCAGATACAGGTGGGATTTCGATAAATGTACTTTTCTCAATGCTAGTCTGTGTGTAGGGAACAGTAAACAGGTCCAGCTCTGTTTTTACACATTCTCCAGAATGACTGTGTAATAGTGCCATTTAGAATATGTCAAACGCTGCAGTTTTTGAACGACTGGTTCTGGGTCTTTTCACTCTGCGTGGCGGTGTCCGTTTGCTAGCTCTCCTGCTAGGTTTTGTGGTTTTACGCTTTTTAGACAACGGCTGCCCTGGGGGTGGGGTCTTAGATGGTCTGGGCGTATACACATACAATCCGTTACCGTCCTGCTTAGTGGTTGAGGGTCTGGTTATGTTGGTTATGACATCAGACACTATGCCGATGCGGCTGTTTTTAGGTGTGGTTTGACTATGCTAACTTCTTTTTTAAACAGTGGTACAGCAAATCTAAACAAGCTGCGGAACAACCCACTCAGCCCTGACCCATATTGCGTACTGGTCCCAACATACCCTCCGAGCTCTCCACCAGCCTGTGATAAGTAGTATTTTACATATTTTGAGTCATCAGTGTTGTAGACGGCCATCCTTTTTCTTTTCAAAAATGGTGGGTTATCGGTCGGAAGTGTAACTTGACAAACACCTTGCCGTATAAAAAGGGTATGTGTTGATTTCGATCGTCTTTCAAATCAATTTCTATGTCGTCGATCAATGTCTTTGACACAGGTGTGTAGTGTGGGCTGTCAAATTGTAGAATAGGCAAGCGGCGGTCATCGTCCGTGATATTTATAGCTCTTAATAGCCTCGCGTGGGCGTCACCCACAAGCTGGTAATCAATGATATCTGCATAAATAAAGATGTTATATTTTCCCCCGTATATGTCTGCGGGGTGCGGGGCATATGTGTTTTTATAATGAAGTACAAACGGGTCTCCTGTTTCGAATCCTAGGATTTCCGCCAGTCTCCCTCTAAATGTGAGAATAGTCCCCCTAGGTCCCATAACACAGGCATGGTTAGTAACTGTGTTGTATTGCATTTTAATGTCTCCAGTGGTTTGGTACTGCTGACATTTAAAATTAAATTCTTTTATTATCTGTTCCACAGATGCATAATGACCCACAGACAGTTCGATCATGGTTACGGCGATGGTTCCATCTTTGACTGGGTCATGAATTTCCACTTGCGAATCTGATTGTGGAAAAGACATCCATATGCGTGGGTACTGTATCTCTATAACAGCGACCTCATACGGCTGATCCAAAACAATAGGTTTTGCTAGCTTTGTTCTAAAATTAGATATCTTATTACCCGGGTAAACATGCGCCGAAGCATTCGAGAAGAGGCTTACATAGAAGCCTGCATTGTTGTTGTTCTTTTTATTCATGCTTTCTCAGTCTGTGCTCAGTGTTGAATGAATGTGTGTAGAGCTGCGTCATCTGAGATAATTACGCCTCAACGATGTCTTTTTCTGGAATCCACGAATTAAAGCTGTCGGGCCATCCTAGCCATTTCACTAGCACCTGCTTTTTCCGACCCACTTTTTTTCTAGCCAATATGTTTTCAATTTTAAATGTTTTGTTTTCATCAACAACCACACGTTGTATCTCAGGCTCATAAAATGACCCTTTCAATACCTCTCCTGCTAGATCCGCTAGTCTGTACACTGGGGGCTGTCTCCCTATACGTTCCTTGACTGTGAAAATCTCATCGGTGTAGGTCTGCTCGTATCCTTTTCGAAACTTTCCTCTCAGTTTTGATATTCGTACAGTGTCACCAATATTAAATTTAAAGCACAGTTCCCTCTGAGGCCTCGTTTTGTACAGCACGTTAAAGACCGACTTCTCATTATCCTTATTCACCTCTGCCGGAGCCATTTGGATAGATCTGTGATAAGCATTGTTATATGCTTATAAGGTTGTATTATAAAACTCTTTGCCTTCATCTGTTTGTAGTTTCACAGGGATCCTACCCTCACTAAGTATATCCTCAAAAGCAGCTGATACAACATTCGCTGTCTTGTTTGTTAGGCATCTAACCCATGCGTATTTTGAGAATACATCTATACATGTTAGCAGATATCTCACATTATCATTATCTGCCACATATTCACACATGTCAACCAGATCGGCTTGAAACTGTTTGTCGACCCCTGTCACCAATACTCTATTTCTGGGGAAATGGATCCTCACAGGTTTATGGAGTGTGTAAGTGTCGTCTTGTTCTAAATAATGTTTGACCTGAGATATTGGAGGTGTTACACCTGATGCCTCCCCTGCCGCTATACGTAGCTTATTTAAACTGGCCAACCCCGCAGGATGGGCTGGATCATGATATATTTTATGCAATGTGCTTTCCATGATTTACAAACCACAAATGACTAAGAAGTTGGTGTTAACACGTCTTTTTATTTAATTTTCACACAGACACAATCACAGACAATGGATACTTGAACAGTACACATTAAACCAGGTGTCTCCCAGCCCAGTAGTTTCCAATCATGCGGAGCATGGCTGGTTTAACACGGCGGGCGTAAGTAATTGCTTCTAGCAGGTGCGCAATGTTGTCATTAATGGCGCATACTATATGTCGCTCTGATCTCAGTTCACACATGAGGTGTTCTGCAACTCTGCGGATTTGTGTTCCAGTCCCATCTGCGGTGTATGAGTGTACAAACAGACGGATGGCTGGGATGAATCGGTCAGTCTGGAGCCTTATCATCACATCATCATAGTAGGTGTCGAAGAAATACTCAGACAATTCCTGCAAGCAGCTGTGTTGCACCTGACTGGGGTGGCCTGTTTGGCATCCGTAACATGTCTCTTGTAGAAACTCATTCAACGCCAACATCAACAGGTGGAGAGTTGCGAGTTTGATGTCGATTACAGTTTCCTCCCACAGGTCTGATATGAGGGGGTCCTGCGAGCATGATGGTGAGGGTGGTGGAGTCTGGGGGGTCGGGATTAGCAGCCCTATTGATGGTGACTCTGACAGGTCCCACGACTGGGTGTCATGCTCTGTAAAATGAAAACCACAAGCTCTTAATTTGTCACATAGATACACACGCAACCCCACACACACCCGCACATTAAACCTACCAGTTTATTGTTTAGTTGTCGGAAGGTCTTATGATTTTAGGTTTGCACAGGGTAGCAGGCAAACCAGTCTTCGGACAACTCGCCAGATCGTCAAAAACAAGGCGTTTTCTAATACTCTCGTACGCAGTGTTGAGTCTGTCCCTCTTGATCGCGTCGTCAATCTGGCTAAACAGACGCGACAAACCTCTCCAGTCGCACCACTGTATAAAAAACAAGTCCTTAAACCATCTTGTGCGCTCTTCGAGGTTTAGAGGGTAAGGATTTAACCTCCAGTTTTCAAGCCCTCTGGAAGCAATAAGACTATCCCTGTCATCACATACACTGAGAAAAATAAAGTCTTCAGGGTTGCGATTGAAACGATCAGCCTCAACCCTGTAAAGCTCAGGGCCTGATGCACTGTTCCACTGGGAAACATACAGCACCTCTGGGAAGCCCACATTGTCCAGGTCCGCACACACTACGGTGCGTAAGAGCTTCCAGTTTTTGGTAGACATGATTATACTCCTGTAGACATAACTAGAGCGGCTGTGTCTGTGCTCCTTAGGCCGTGGCGGTGATGCTCTTAGAATGTGAAAGGATCACTTTTATACCTATATAACCTAAGCCATCCCACTAGGAGGATTCGTTACCGCCCAGAGGGTGTGTTTTCCACACCTGAACGCCCATGCGCCGAGCACACCTGAACGCGCATGCGCACACGCACGAATCCGGTCAAACCGGTTGTCAAACCGGTTTGGTTGGCCGCCATATTGGACTAGTGCCCCCTTATTACTACTGCCCACTTTGCACCAGAAAGAGAAAACTAGCGGCTGAACAACAGCAGCACGTTTAAGCTTGATAATCTGTTGTTAGAATTTATTTAGGGGTGGCTGTAGCTCAGGTGGTAGAGCAGGTCATCTACTGATTGGAAGGTTGGTGGTTCGATTCCTGGCTTCCCCTAGTCTGCATGCCAAATATCCTTGGGCAAGATACTAACCCCAAATTGCTCTCCGATGCATCCATCGGAGTGTGAATGTTAGCTATAAAGCACTTAGAAAGATGTGCTTGTGCGAATGGGTCTGAATGGGTGAATGCACAAGTTGTGTAAAGCGCTTTGAGTGCTCAGATGAGTAGAAAAGCGCTATATAAGAACCAGTCCATTTACCATTTATTTAATATTACTTTCTACACCAGGATCCTTTTCTACAGCTGACGTAACTGTGCAGGGGCGGACCTAGCAAAGTTTAGCCAGGGGGGCCGATAGGGCATTAACAGAGAAAAGGGGGCACAAAGACATACTTTTCTTTCTTATTCTCATTTAAAATGTCTAGCTTTTAATAAATAATTATCTGAATCTTACACCCAAAGTTATAATCTGATGTAAAATGTATAGAAGTCCATTACTGTATATAGTAACTATTAAGTCTAATATACCCTAGTAAGCTATAGTACTTTTTCCTTTGGGAAGATACCATCTGTGCAGTCTGCAATTCTGTTGAAGAAAGATGTTGAATCTATTTAATTATTCTTGAAAAATAATTGATTTCTGTGCATTTTTTTCACACTGCATCAAATTAAAGTTGATTACATCGATTAAGCATCATGAGGTGGAGGGTGGTTCCCTATTTTTTTTCTTGCTGGGAGTTTGCAACCCTATTAGTTAGGTTGCTTAATATTTCTGCTAAGTACTCTTTAAAATACCAGAATAGGAAGGATGGAGTAGGTTTAAGTTTATTAAATTGATCAGTATTGCTGAACTATGAAATATTTTGGGTGCAGTGTTTTTTTTACATACAGGTATAACAGAATAGCTTTAGTGTTGTTGTTTATTTAAACTTGAGTATGAACGGTATCGGCAGATATCCAAATTTATGATATCGGTATCGGACATTAAAAAAAAGTGGTATTGTGCCATGTCTACTTACTATTAAATTTCGTTCTTTGAATTCTTTTGGCGGCAAAGAAAGACTGGACCCAGGGTGGTCAAAGCTCAAAAAATTATGTTTATTTTACATTCCTGGGAACGGAGACCTGAACACACATGCTCAGGTCTGAAAGCAGCAGCAGCCAGCATGGTTATTTATATATTTCCGCAGCACGTCACACACTCTAAGTTTTGATCAGAACACTCTGCTTAGTTTCACTTTCTGTCTGCACCTCCAGTGCTCTGCAAAAGCATGCAGTTTCCTGTCAGTACTTTTGGCTCAGACTCTACTCAGAGCTGGCTCTCTCTTATTAAAATACATACAACAATATAATCAGCAAATAAGCACTAAGAATATATATTTAAATCCCAACATTACTACCGTTTAAGTCAGAACTGGTGCCATAATGGCACCGGATACCGGTACCAATATCTACTGAGTGCCATAGGACACTTAACCTTTGTTTCCATATGCTGGGAACTTCCTGTTTTTTCCGCGGACTGGAAAATATGTGAAAATCTCCCAGTCAGTTCTTCACAGCACACTTCAATCATTTCCCTCCCACAGCATCAGGACCAGGGCTTTTTCTCTCTTTGATCCCACTAAGAGATTTCCACACAAACACCTCATCAGTGGGACTCTCAGAGCTACCAGCCCTTTGCTACAATCACAAAGCTCTTCATTGAAATCAATGATATCAAAGCTGGAATCAAATGAGTCCAAGTCTTCTGCTGATTCAGCATCACATTCATCTTTGCTCCTTGTTCTGCATCCCCACCATGGACTTCATTCCTTTCCAAGCCAGCCTTGAGTGTCCTTTATTCAGCTCATCCTCTGCTTTACTTTTAGACCTGATTTTAGCTGCTTCATCTCTCTTTCAACAAGTTTCTGTGCCTCAATCTTTTTCTTCTCTCCCTCATAACAAGACAGCTTCTTCTGCCTGAGAACATGTTGGAGTGATTTACTAATCCAGGGCTGCTTATTGGGGAAAATACTTCCTGTTTTCAAAGTAATCCCCATTTTTCCCAGAAAGAAATGTAAGTAGAAATCGATGATGTAAGTGAGAACATGAGCCTTTAAAAAGTCCCAGTGGGTGCAGTCAAAGCAGTCCCTCAGTCCCAGTATAGAGTCTTTGGTCCAGACTGGAACAACTGTGTGCCAAGTTTGAGCTCTCTTCAGTCCTGTGACCTGACAGACCTAGAGGGGCCATCACATCACATTTAGAAGCTCCCCTAATGGAGCCAAAACACATGTCCAACACTTAGTCTGTCTTGTTGGACCAACTGGAAGAAAGGATTCAAGGACTTAGTCACAGAACAGAGATTCAAATCTCCAAAATCCAACTGGCTGCATCAGGACATATAGTCTGAAACTCTGCACAGTTTCATAATCATAATTCACGTCGGCAGTAATGACACCCGGTTACGCCAATCGGAGGTCACTAAAATCAATATTGAATCTGTGTGCAACTTTGCCAAAACAATGTCGGACTCTGTAGTTTTCTCTGGTCCCCTCCCCAATCAGACCAGGAGTGACATGTTTAGCCGCATGTTCTCCTTAAATTGCTGGCTGTCTGAGTGGTGTCCCAGAAATGATGTGGGCTTCATAGATAATTGGCAAACCTTCTGGAGGAAACCTGGTCTTGTTAGGAGAGATGGCATCCATCCCACTTTGGATGGAGCAGCTCTCATTTCTAGAAATATCGACAAATTTATTAAACCCCTCAAAATATGACTATCCAGAGTTGGGACCAGGAAGCAGAGTTGCAGTCTTACACGCCTCTCTGCAGCTTCTCTCCTCCTGCTACCCCCCCAAAAACCCATCTCCATAGAGACTGTGTCTGCTTCCAAAAAGACAAAAAACAAACAAAAAACCAGCAACAAACAACTTAAACATTTACAAAGAAAGAACAATACAGTATCCACACCTGAACCAAAGAGTAAAACAGTGAAATGTGGCTTATTAAATATTAGGTCTCTCTCCTCCAAGTCTCTGTTAGTACATGACTTAATAATTGATCAACAAATTGATTTACTCTGCCTTACAGAAACCTGGTTGCAGCAGGATGATTATGTTAGTTTAAATGAATCAACACCCCCGAGTCATTCTAACTACCAGAAATCTCGAAGCACAGGTCGAGGGGGCGGTGTGGCAGCAATTTTTCACACCAGTCTATTAATTAATGAAAGACCAAGACAGACTTTTAATTCATTTGAAAGCCTGATGCTTAACATTGTCCACCCCAGCTGTGAAACTCAGAAACCAGTCTTACTTGTTATCATCTATCGTCCACCTGGGCCTTACACAGAGTTTCTGTCTGATTTCTCAGACTTTATATCTAATTTAGTTCTGAGCTCAGATAAAATAATTATTGTGGGTGATTTTAACATCCATGTTGATGCTAAAAATGACAGCCTCAACATGGCATTTAATCTGTTGTTAGACTCAATTGGTTTCTCTCAGAATGTAAACGAACCCACCCACCACTTTAATCACACTCTAGATCTTGTTTTAACATATGGCATAGAAACTGAACATTTAACAGTGTTTCCTGAAAACCCTCTCCTGTCTGATCATTTCTTGATAACATTTACATTTACAATAATTGATTACGCAGCAGTGGAGAGTGGACTTTATCAAAGTAGATGTCTTTCTGAAAGCGCTGTAACTAAGTTTAAGAATATAATCCAGCCACTGTTATCATCGTCAATGCCCTGTACCAACACAGAGCAGAGCAGCTATCTGAACGCTACCCCAACAGAGGTCGATTATCTTGTTAATAATTTCACCTCCTCACTACGTACGACTCTGGATTCTGTAGCTCCAGTGAAAACTAAGGTCTCTAATCAGAAGTACCTGACCCTGTGGTATAATTCTCAAACACGTACCCTAAAGCAGATGACTCGTAATCTGGAGAGGAAATGGCGTGTCACAAATTTAGAGGATCATCATTTAGCCTGGAGAAATAGTTTGTTGCTTTATAAGAAAGCCCTCCGCAAAGCCAGAACAGCTTACTACTCATCACTGATTGAAGAAAATAAGAACAACCCCAGGTTTCTCTTCAGCACTGTAGCCAGGCTGACAAAAAGTCAGAGCTCTTTTGAGCCAACCATCCCTTTAACGTTAACTAGTGATGACTTCATGAACTTCTTCACAAATAAAATTTTTATCATTAGAGAAAAAATTACCAATAATCATCCCACAGATGTAATATTATCTACAGCTACTCTTAGTACCATTGATGTTAAGTTAGACTCTTTTTCTCCAATCGATCTTTCTGAGTTAACTTCAATAATTACTTCCTCCAAACCATCAACGTGTCTTTTAGACCCCATTCCTACAAAACTGCTCAAAGAAGTCCTGCCAATGATTAATTCTTCGATCTTATATATGATCAACCTATCTCTAATAATCGGCTATGTACCACAGGCCTTCAAGGTGGCTGCAGTTAAACCTCTACTCAAAAAGCCATCTCTAGACCCAGCAGTCTTAGCTAATTATAGGCCAATCTCCAACCTTCCTTTCATATCAAAAATCCTTGAAAGAGTAGTTGTCAAACAGCTAACAGATCATCTGCAGAGGAATGGTTTATTTGAAGAGTTTCAGTCAGGTTTCAGAGTTCATCACAGCACAGAAACAGCTTTAGTGAAGGTTACAAATGATCTTCTTATGGCCTCTGACAGTGGACTCATCTCTGTGCTTGTCCTTCTTGACCTTAGTGCAGCATTCGATACTGTTGACCATAATATCCTATTAGAGCGATTAGAACATGCTGTAGGTATTACAGGTATTGCACTGCAGTGGTTTGTATCATATCTATCTAATAGACTCCAATTTGTGCATGTAAATGGAGAGTCCTCTTCACACACTGAGGTTAATTATGGAGTTCCACAGGGTTCAGTGCTAGGACCAATTCTGTTTACATTATACATGCTTCCCCTAGGCAGCATCATTAGAAGACATAGCATACATTTTCACTGCTATGCAGATGACACCCAGCTCTATCTGTCCATGAAGCCAGATAACACACACCAATTAGTTAAATTGCAGGAATGTCTTAAAGACATAAAGACTTGGATGGCAACTAACTTTCTGCTTCTTAACTCAGATATAACTGAGGTCATTGTACTCGGCGCTGAAAAGCTTAGAAATATGGTGTCTAACCAGATTCTTACTCTGGATGGCATTACCTTGGCCTCCAGTAACACTGTGAGGAACCTTGGAGTCATTTTTGACCAGGATATGTCCTTCAACGCACATATTAAACAAATATGTAAGACTGCGTTCTTCCATTTGTGCAACATCTCTAAAATTAGAAATATCCTGTCTCAGAGTGACGCTGAAAAACTAGTTCATGCATTTATTACTTCCAGGCTGGACTACTGCAATTCATTATTATCAGGATGTCCAAAAAACTCACTGAAAAGCCTTCAGCTAATCCAAAATGCTGCAGCAAGAGTACTGACAGGGACTAGAAAGAGAGAACATATTTCTCCTGTTTTGGCTTCCCTTCATTGGCTTCCTGTTAAATCCAGAATTGAATTCAAAATCCTACTCCTCACATACAAGGTCTTAAATAATCAGGCCCCATCTTATCTTAATGACCTTGTAGTACCATATCACCCTATTAGAGCACTTCGCTCCCACTCTGCAGGCCTACTTGTTGTTCCTAGAGTATTTAAAAGTAGAATGGGAGGGAGAGCCTTCAGTTTTCAGGCCCCTCTTCTGTGGAACCAGCTTCCAGTTTGGATTCGGGAGACAGACACTATCTCTACTTTTAAGATTAGGCTTAAAACTTTCCTTTTTGCTAAAGCATATAGTTAGGGCTGGACCAGGTGACCCTGAATCCTCCCTTAGTTATGCTGCAATAGATGTAGGCTGCCGGGGGATTCCCATGATGCATTGAGTTTTTCCTTTCCAGTCACCTTTCTCGCTCACTATGTATTAACAGACCTCTCTGTATTGAATCATATCTGTTATTAACCTCTGTCTCTCTTCCACAGCATGTCTTTTATCCTGTCTTCCTTCTCTCACCCCAACCGGTCGCAGCAGATGGCCGCCCCTCCCTGAGCCTGGTTCTGCCGGAGGTTTCTTCCTGTTAAAAGGGAGTTTTTCCTTCCCACTGTCGCCAAAGTGCTTGCTCATAGGGGGTCATATGATTGTTGGGTTTTTCTCTGTATCTATGAAGCGCCTTGAGGTGACTTTTGTTGTGATTTGGCGCTATATAAATAAAATTGAATTGAATTGAATTGAATTGAATTGTTTGAAGCTGCTTCCTGTTGGCTTCAGCTGTTTGGAGTTTCCATTTTCTAAACGTCTACATTCTGAACCTTCTTCAGCTCTGAACAGATGATGAAACACTGAATGATTTCAAGCTCACACTTTGTCTAATAAACTTACATCTTTCATTCTTTATACAGATTGTGGACCTGTGGTTTGTCAAAGATCAGCTGTGATTATCTGGCAGCAGCACTGAAGTCCAACCCCTCCCATCTGAGAGAGCTGGAGCTGTACAGAAACAACCTGAAGGATCCAGATGTGAAGCAGCTGTCTGATCTTCAGCAGAGTCCTGACTACAGACTGGAGACTCTGAGGTCAGTAGAGTGATGGAGTGAGTGGGTGGTGCTGTCAGCAGTATTGTACTAAACACAGTCAGTTTGAAACAAAGATCCAGTGTTTCCTGTAAAGCTGCAGCTTCTCAGTGAAGCTGTGAGAGGAGAATGGTGACAGGCTTCAGGATTGGACACAAACACTTCCTGTTTCTGGCCTTTTTGTCACCTTTATGGTCACCATAATAACGGCTGACGCGCTCTGATCAAACGCTTTCAACAGCCAATCAGCTCTCTGAACAAAGCAGCACGCAGACCAATGACCAGTGTTGGGTAAGTTACTTTAAATTAGTAACTTAGTTACATTACTAGTTACTTCTATCAAAAGTAACTCAGTTACTTCAAGTTACTCGTTACTTTCAGAGTAACTAGTTACTAGGGAAAGTAACTTTGGTTTTACTCAGAATTCTCTTGTTAATGTGTTGCTTCCGTAGCTGGATACCCAGCAAGTTTGCCAGTCTTCTAGCTTGCTTACTTGCCACAAGTGCACTGTGCCACCTACCAATAGAAAGGAAAAAAATAATGTGCACATTTCCACGAGAGAAATCCCATGCCTCGACCGTCGGTGACCGCCGCATGATTCTAGCCTACGTCACAGCGTCATGTGTGCTTTTTACATCCAACACAAAAACTGCAGTCGTGGTGCTTTCGATTGTACTCAGAACTCGGAAATTATGCCTTCTGAATAGGAAGATGTAGGTAACACCAGACTGCAGATGAGCTGCTTACAGGGCTGGACTGGGACAAAAAAAATCCTCCTGGGGAATTTGACTAGAGACCGGCCCACCATTATAGGAAAAATCATAAAGCCTTTGAATGAAAACAAACGCTGTTGTGACAGTGATGTCCACTGTTCTGATGGTATATATGTATCAATCTATCAATTGTTTGTTGTAAGATTCAGATAATTATTTTTTTAAAAGCAAGACATTTTAAATGAGAATAAGAAAGAAAAGTATTTCTTTGTGCCCCCCTCTCCCTGTTAATGCCCTACCTGGCCCCCTGGCAAAATTTTGCTAGACCCGCGCCTGCACAGTTACCAGCTGTCAGCTACTTAGAAAATGATCTTGGTGTAAGTTGTCTTTCAGAAACAGTTCATAACTTACCTTCAACTCATTCATGTCACCTAAAAGATAAACCTGTTTCTCCATCACCAGTTCAGCTCTGATGATTCAGTAAGGACATCTCCTGGTTTCATCTTCATGTTTCCCTCTCACCACATATCCAAACCGACATCATGACCAGCAGCTTTACAGCTGTGGCTCCAGCAAACATCAGCTGATACTAGAAATTAATATTAAATAAATTCTAACAACAGCTGATCAAGCTTAAACGTGCTGCTGTTGTTTAACGCGACATCGGCTGGTTTCCTCTTGCGCAAAGTGGGCGATAAATAAACAAGAGAGAAAAGCCGATCAGCTGATCACTGATCAGTTTTATGATTCAAGTAGAAACAGGAGAGGAGAGAATGAGAGAAGAAGAGGCAGCTGTGCAGCGTAAACACAGAATAAATCCAGCTTTGTGTCTTTTTCATTGTAGCTGTTAAATGAAAAATGTTCCTTTTCAACTCAATACGAAACGCGTAATATTTTCTCTGAATACCAGACGATTCTGTTTTTTACGGGACGGTTGGCAACTCTTATAATTAACCGTATGAACAAAATAAAGTTCAACATCAGTAACATAGCACTCACCCAGCTGTATACACTGTAACTCCGTCATGCTAGCTAGTACGCAGTACGAAAATGTCAGCATAACAAAAATAAACTCCACCTAAACTTGGTTTATATCTGACTCAGATACACTGCAGGTCATAACTTCTTACCTGAAGTTCAGTTCACCTGATACTCGGATCGGCGGCCACTTCGGGTCTCTGCTCCTCCTGCCTCCCTTTTCCTTCATCCACCTGCTGGCTTCCACCACTTGCTAATGTCATTGAATCTGTGGAAGCTCCGCGATAGCTACCACACGAAGTAACGAATAACGAGCCTATTTAAATCCCAGTAACGAGTAACGCGTTCCTGGTTTTGGCATAATAACTACTTACCGTGCTTGTTACCACAATAATAACGTAGTTACTGTAACGCGTTACTTAATAACGCGTTAGTCCCAACACTGCCAATGACTGCATTCATTTCCAAGTTTAAAGCAGTGAAGAACACAGTCTGTAGGTGAGGAAGAATTTAGTGAGAGCAGATGTTTGGATGGAATTCCTCCAGTTAACAGCTGGAACCGTCCATCTGGATTGTTGGGCTTGTTTTTGGGGTTCCTACAGAGCTCAGAGTGGACACACCAAGGTTCTTCTAATGAATGCAAGTCCAAACTCAAACTAGGAGGGAAAAACATTTTCATCAACTTCGATAAAAATCCAAAGATTAGAAAAAGTGAAGCAACAATGAGTCCTAGTACAGTCCCAGCACTGAAGTCCCTGCTGCTCTTTATACTGGATGTGCTGCATCACTGACTGACAGCTGATGAAGAGTCTCTGGAAACACTCGTTTATCTCCTTTGCTCTTCCTTCTTCTCTCTGCAGGTGGAGCTGATGATGGTAAACAGGATGGTGTGTGTGCTGAGAGAGGAGGAGCTGTGTCCTGATGATCCAGAGAGGTTGAAGCAGCAGCAATAAAAAAAAAAACGCTGCGAAAGCACAAAAAACAGAACTGAAATAGGAAAACCGACAGCGGAAATAGGAAAAAACAAAACGGAAGTGTTTCTGGGGAGACAATAGTAATTAGTAATAAACAGAGCCAGTGTGACTAAGTGAAGCTTGTGGATTGAAGAAAGTGAGGGACTCGGACGTGTCAGTTGGTTTGTCTTTGTTTTTGAGTGTGGAGGAGAGTTAGATTGGGTTGGTTTTAAAGCTAAATTAAGAATATTCTGAATTTCAATTCAATTTTATTTATATAGCACCAAATCACAACAACAGTCGCCTCAAGGTGCTTTATATTGTACTGTTTAATTTCCAAAACTTGCATATGATCTTCAGTTTGCAGCTGGACTATCACATAGCAGCTGGAGCAGTCTCAAATGGAGGCCAGTCCACTGCTGCCACCTGTGGCCAAGTGCCATAGCCTACTACTAGATGAACTTGTGACACACATCTGCAGTAGAGGCTGAGTGGCTGCTCTTACACCTGGAGCATCCAAATCGACCCACAAACACGTTGAAAGATGCAATGCCATCAATGTGGATTGTCTAGGCCAGGGGTCAGCAACCTTTAACACCCAAAGAGCCACTTGGACCCGGTTTTCACGCAAAAGAAAACATTGGGAGCTGCAAATGCTTTTTGACATCTAAAATAAAGATGACACTTTATATATTGTTTTTTTACCTTTATGCTTTGTGTGAACAACTAAAGTAAGTAAGTAAAGTTTATTTATTAAGCGCTTTTCACAGACAGGCAGTCACAAAGCGCTGTACACAAGTATTAAATTAAACAATACAATCAATAGACATTATACACAATGTAAAAGATCAAATGTAAATAATGTAAAGAATATAAAATATGTAGATCAACAAAAGGCTTGTGTGAAAAGAAAAGTTTTTAACTGCTTTTTAAAAGAATCCACGGAGTAACTAAGGAGTGTTGCTTATGAAATCCATGAAGTGCTACAGAGAAAATTACATTTTATTTATGTAATTAACACATTTTGAACTCTTAAAAAATATAACAAAAGTAAAGACACCCAGCTGAACTAAAATGATCCATGTAGCAAACAAAAACTGTTGTGAGCCGCCACCCTTATATCGCCTTTGGGCTTTTGGAGCCTTGAGCTGACTTTTAAAAAATAATTGGAAAAAAAGCTCTATGCTGCTAAAAAATGAAAAATAGATATTTGCAAAATTCTGCCTAAATATGTATTTTACCTGGTTAATGTGTGTGGCGGGGCGTGGTCTGCAGTGCCGCTGCAGGGGAGTCGGATGCACCTGAGCGGGACTGCAATCACGCCTCGCCGCCTTAACGTCTGTGCTCTCTATGCTGTTGTGTTGTCGGGCTGTGAGCTGAAAAGCTACAGCTGGCTGTATGCGTACAGCAACCGTGTGTGAAAAGTGGTCAATAAAGAAATGCTGAAAATCAGCAGGTCTGCCGTGGTACAAAGTCACTTTCATCTTTATGCAGGACTGTAAGCTGTCATCTGTGAGGCGTGAGCGGTGTTTGTTTTTAACATAGTTCAGCTGCTGACATAATGTGGATTCGAAGATCCATAATTGGCCTACCTGGGGTTGAAAATCTCGATAAATGCACGGCGTTTCAGCGGGTATACCGGCTTCCGCGAGTGTGGTGCTTATTTTGAGCGATGAAAAAAATAATAAGATATAATTTTATTTTTATATTTCAAAATCACAATAATCTTCCAATTTAGAACTACAAGTTTAAAAAAAGAACGAAACACAAATATCTGGGGCCAGGTTTCACAATGAACTCACCCGAAACTCTGGCTGATTGGGACCCACACCCAGTTCCACACCTTGGCGCAGGCGAATAGAGGATCATCAGGGGGTCCTTTTTTTCCCTCTGTGGGGGGACACTCCCACTAGGTTTATATCTGGGACTCTCCACCATTTGACCTTAGAACTGAAGAAGCCTCTCGGATGAGAGGTGAAATGTCTTCAAGTAACTTAAAGAAGTCCAGACGCTTGTCTTTGCAAGCTCCTTTGACTACGATGACCTGGATGACTGAGAACCTTCACAGACATACTTCTAATTTATTTTCCCAAACCACCTGGAGCCGCAAAATAAGGACTAAAGAGCTGCGGCTCCGGAGCCGCAGGTTGCAGACCCCTGGTGTAGACTGAGAGGCCTCTTCCCTCTGACCCCTCCCCAAACCCTCAAACCCTCCTACCCACCTCGACATACAAACTCTGTGTGGCTTCAAGTGTTATATAACTTGAAACACAAACAAACAAAGAGGAAGACCGTGCCGGAAGGAAAAAACTACAAGTCCCAGCATCCTCTGTGTTTAGGGAGCAGTAGTGAAAGTGAAAGTATTGAGCCTCAGTTCAGAGCAGCAGGAGAAGGAAGGTGGAGCTGAGGCAAGTGAGTGTTAACATGAATATGTTTCTTCTTATGACATAAAATAATTCCACACTGTTCATGTCTGTGGGTGAAATGCGAGGCCGGTCGGCTCCTCTGAGCACTGGTTTCCTGTAAGTAGAGAGGAAGTGAGTTTAGCTGAGCCTCCGTTTAGTGTGAGAGCAGGAGGAGACTGAGAGCTGTGCTGAGGCAGGGTGAGTGTTAACACCGCTCTGACATTACTGTGTCTCCTTGGCGGGAACAACAGGCTCCGTCAGTGGAGGCAAAAATAATCAGACTTTGGTTTTTCAAAGGAAACAACTTTATGTCGGAAGTTCCCGCACGCTCATTGGATAACGATGTGTCAATCTCGAGCTATTGGCCAATGAGCGTGCAGATTCACAGAAAGACCCGCCTTTATCACGGGACTTATAAAAAACTACAATGGTGACAGAAACTCCGTGAGTGGACTTCAGGGTGACGTTATGAAACTGTGACGTTTGAGCCACTTCCTGTTCTCAGTCCCAGCATCCTGATCACCGAGGTTTCTGTTGCTCTGATATCTGATATTGATTATATTGGTAAACAGGCTGTAGCATAAACATCAGGTCTGTTCTGAAAACTGGCTTTATTTTTTCAAAGTAAGGGAATATCTGTGGTCTGATACTCATGGGCTAAGGACTTGGATTGACAAGTCAAGCACAGATGATTGTGTTGTTTCTTATAAAGGCTTGTGTGTGTGTGCCTTCCTGTGTGTGTCCTTGTGTCAGTGGAACTGAATCAGTGTGTTAGAGAAAGTGCTCATAGTGGCCTTTCTCTTGTCGGCATGGTAAATTGTTTGTCAACATTTATTCATCCTAACCGTGGTCCAGTCTATGTCTCAGTGTCCAGTCAGTCAAACCTTTAGTCCACATCGTCAGTCCAGTCACAGTCCAGTCACACACATTCACTCATACGCATTCACACCAGATATTGCTGATAGTGGAGACTCCCGCGCAAATAATCAGATTCTCCGCCCTCAGCAACGTGAGCTCATTCATTTGTTTTATATTTTAGAAAAAGAGTTCTTTATGATCTTGGACTGGATTGATTCGCTGCAATCCTTTTAAACAGGAACTCAAACGCTCATCAGTTCCCACAGGTCGTCTTTTCCTCAGCCCATTATAATCTGGAAAAGCTCACCTTATATTTGCTCTCCCGAAAGCGCTGTTAATTCAATCGTGCAGGCCTGCTTAGAACAAAAAACGAGAAAAAGGAGAGCTGATTATTAGCTCATCAGAGCACAAAACATCATCACCTGACAGGTTTTCTCTAAGTGCACTGTTACAACTTTAAAGGCCCATTGTAGACATGTCCATGTTTAATAAAACTCCCTCTATTAAAATAAGAAAACAAGCCAAACCTAACTGTCAGAATCAACCCATCACTAAAACAACAACCCCAAAAATCTTAATCACAGAAAAGTTTTGCCTCAGGTTCTTCAGCTTCCTGACAGTCTGAGGTCAACTGACATAGTCTCACCTGCTAAATACACAGAAAATCTTGTTAAAAGCCACACAGTTTTGCACACCATTGATATTCTCATTAAGCCCTTTCTAAAGATGTTATAACAATCTATCATCACTAAATTCTAAATTTCTACTACTACTGCACTTAGTCACAGACCTGACCACTTTATTTAATTATCCTGTCTGTTACCAAGCCTTTCTTCTCACACAGTCACAGTGTCTCTTTCAGTGCAAGCTTCACTCATCCAGTCAGACAGGAAACTCAAGTTCTTCTTTTTCTTTTCCTGTCCCCAGTCATTCAACTAATTTGCATACTGAGTCATATCTCAAGAAGTTGCCGTGACAAGAGAAATGCATATTTAAACATTACCACATTATTGAATAATTTTTATTTTCTTTCTACAGTAATCACTTGTTTTGATCAATCTGTACAGGAGCACTTCTAATTCACTATTCTAAAAACTATTTTAAGCTTTAATCACTTTTTCCTTTTCACAAAAATCACTCTACTGTCATGGAACTTCCCTGAGTTATTCCTCAACTTCAGGGTTTAAGTGTGTTAAATTCACACTATTTTAACACTGATGAAAGATAGCAAGCTGATTTTCATTGCATGTGTGTTATTAGTCAGGTTTAATCAATGTCTGTGCAGTGGAGCTGCAGATCCACCAGGGCATGTTCCCAAAGCTGCCTTTCCTACACATTTCTCTGCTATAATTGGATCATTTTTTTAACTTCTTTGCTATTAGTCCAATGATCTTTGTATCACTTTTTCATCACACTAAGCGACTTGGACAATATGATAAACAGACTCACATGCTCAAGATGCTGTCTAATCTTCATGAGCTCTCTTGTATTTGTAAGGTTAATACATTTTCTGTTTGTGTGTGTGATTTTGTATATGTTTCTTGTTGCAGTGTTTCAGACTCCTTCACAATTTTCCCACTTAATCAGTCAGTTTTATTTTTCCCAGGTTTGCTAACCCAAATTTAGATTTCCCACATTAAATAACAGCATTCCTCTGTGTTCTCACCTACTCCTCTCACTCCGTTGTCCTCTCCCACTTCAACAGTCCAATAACAGGAAGTTCTCTTTCCGCTTTGTCCTGTATTCTCCACTGTCTCTCTTTAACTGACACATGGCGCTGTAAACAATTCAGCCAGAAACTTGGCCTGAACTTTCTTCCGACTGCTGCATGTGGGAAATTGATCCAGGTCTGCTTTGCACCTAAAAGGGACAAAACTAAGACATTTTCATTATTATCATCACTGCTTAAACAACACACATCTCTCTCTCTCTGGCCAGAAACACCAATTTATGTCATGTATTCACATTCACGAATGTAAGCGTGTCTTCTATGTATTTGTATTCATATTAATATTGAGTGTAAGCTGATCTTCGTTGCCTCGATGTGTTTTTATAATCAGGTTTAATTCATGTATCTTTGCACTGAGCTGTGGACTCAAACTGTCTCACTTCTGATTCTCTCCAAAAATAATTTCACATGTAACAATTTGTGTCTGTGTGTTTTCTATTCATTCATGTAATTATTCGTTTATGTATTTCTTTCTCTCTCTCCTTTTTTTTAAATTTACCTTTCTGTTATGATGCTCTGGACATTTCTAAACCTCCACCAGTTCAGCCTCAATTTTCAATCCAATTCCCCACACGTTCTCACTCGAACTCGTCCGGCTTGACCTCTCACTGGTGCCTGTCCCTCTTCTCACAGTTTCCTGTGTGGCCTTCAAATCTCCAGCAAACACAGGCCCAACTCAGCTGTTTCTTCTTCTCTGTTTCTTCTCTCTTGATCTCTTCAGTCTTTTCTTGTCGGTTAACTCCCAGCATGGCAAATATCACGTCCAGTGCCTTCACACAGTCATGTCACTGGTTAAGTTCTCAGCTTGTAATTCAAAGCGCATGTTCCATCAGTGATATTCATACATGCTGCTGGACCCTTCAGTGTTTTAGGTCAGTTGCACTATTTTTTGCCTGCTGTTAATTCTTCAAGTCCATGGTGTTCTGTCTGTCTTATGTCTTCATCAGGAGATTGACTGTCCTTTAGGCTTCTTCTCCATATAAGGACAGAACCAAAGGTCAAGCTGTAAATTTTTTAAGCCAAAGCCTGGCCTGTTTTCATCCCAATTCTGTTAATCTATCATTTTGCCGCTGTACTCATGTTTTGAGGTTGAGCAAGTCCATGGGGACCTGTATTAACACACTAAAACACTTATTTAATATCATTTTCATTACTATTTCTTAAGACATTCGTTCTCTTCCTCTACCTATATTTTAACACGTCTCTCTCTCGCTATGGTTGCACACTCCACACATCAGCCAGTTCCTTTTATGGGCATGCAAAGTTGTTCACTTCCTGCCAGACACACACACACTCTCTTCTCTCAGACTTCCTCTTTTCACGCACTCTGCTATGAACCCACAATCTTCACCCCAGTAGTGTTATTATTACTTATTTATTATTTTGTACAAATCACACAGAATCACTCAGATGCAGTACCCACAACGTTCATACACTTAGAATTACCCAAAACATGCTTGTGATGAACTATTTTCATCAAACATGCTGTTTAGAATCAGAAAGAGGAAGTAGACCGCACCCTGTTAAGTGCGTATACGACCTCAAAATCAAGAAAAAACAATTAAATCATCCAATCAATGATGTATTTTTTGATATTGCACACCAAAATCAAAAAATACATCACACCAGCATTTATTACTGAAATTCTTTCCTAGTTAAACTTGCTATTTCAACAGAGATATTTGTCTTCAATGCCTCAGGGTTTAGGCCCGACACAATAGCTGCAGTATGGTCAAAGGAGCTTGTAAAGAAAAGCTTCTGGACTTCTTTAAGTTGCTTGAAGACGTTTCACCTCTCATCCGAGAAGCTTCTTCAGTTCTGATGTTCTGATGTATTAACCTTACGATGACCTGGATGACTGAGAACCTTCACAGACAATCTGCAGTATGCACAATTCATCCACTATAGACCAAAAAATAAATCAGTTCATCAAAACTCACTAATACAAATCAAAACTTTATTTATTATGTTCTAATATACATAAGCCAGCGTCTAAATACCCACAAATTCAGTGATGTTCACAACAATATATTTATAGAATCACCAATCATTAAAAGGATTTCACAACATGCATACTTTCATTTCAACACACACTCTCAGCATCCTTTCAGCCTTTAAATCACTGTTAAATTGCAAAGTCTTTAAATGTAAAAATGTTTATTTTATATTACAAAGACGTCTTATAATCATAACAATAAACAGTCGGATTCCAGGCACATTTAACACAAAACCTACACAATTTTGACTAATTTAATAAATGTCCAACGCCAAGGTCCAACCTTTTTCTTATCAATTAACCAGTATCAGTTCCAAACTGTGCCTGGCCTGATTTCTAAACGCCCTATTTGAATTTTAAAAGCGTCCAACGCCCAAGGTCCAACCTTTGCTGCCCAATAAAGTGCAGATACCGTTCCAAACGGCAAAGTGATCCAATCACTAGCTATTTTAAACCAAGGTCCCAAGTCATTGGCAGGTGCTACCTGGGATAATCCTCACGTGGAGGGTCCTTTTACACTTCTGTAAAAGGTAGGGAGTTCCCACTCCTGAACTTTTGCACTTCTTAGAAGTCAAACTTCCGTCCTAGAATACTTTATAATAATTTGAAACAACAACCAAAAGTCCACCAGAACTATTTGACCAATGCAGGTCCAACCTTATGATCAATGGGGACTCAAACCCATAGAAAATGACCAATTACCTAATATCCTAAACACACATTACTTCTTTTTCTCTTTTACCATGAAATACCATATTACTTTTAACTCAGTACTGTCATTCTCAACGTTTCATTATCATTACTACCACTACTGAGACAATTTAATAGTTAAGATCGTCAACTCAGCGAACAGATAATTTAGAATTCATCCAATATGCACAAATTTGCTTTTTCTTTGAACAGGTTTTTAGACCAGTCTCCTGTTCGCCTCATATCAGATCCAACCTTCGGCCACATTTGTTCTCTCTGTTGCAAAAGGAACAGGGCGGAAACACCAAATATTAAACCCGATTCTTTGATCTCCATGATAGAACAGAGAAAACCCGACTCAGGGTGGTCAAAACATTTATAATTCTTTATTCAATCATCTTCCGGAAGAGAGAGCCCTGCACAGCCCAAAGCCAGTTGCAGGATCTCTAACATTAGAATCTAAAAATGTGTCTCATATAGGTGTTATTTTGGTACTTTACACGTCACACAGTTTCAACAACTCCTAATATGGTACAAGTTCCTCTTTTCTGTCTGGCTTCCTGTATTTATTAATATGCTTGTATAGCTCTACACTAACTTCCTGTTTTTCAGTCTGGCCGAGCACTTAGTTTGTGAGTCAAAAGTGGCCTTGCTTTACAAACCTTCATTATTAAAGTACATAAAACAATATAATCCGAAAATAAGCACTAAGAATATATTAATTACATGACAGCATCAAAAAAGGACAGCACCTGTGTGTGTGTGTTTACCTCTCAGACTAACTCCACCCTGACATCAAGAAGATGGAGGAAGAGGATGGAGCAGAATCTGCAGCATCCAGCTGTGTGTCTGTGAGGAGTGACCGGTCCAAAGACATACCTCTAGTGTTCAGTAATGAACCTGCAGCAACAATGTAAGAGAGCTACTGACTCATTTATTCCGTGTAAATAATGATTTTTGATGCAATGGGAGAAGAAAAATGGCAAAAACAGTTTTAAAAATAAGGATTAAAATATTAAAAAACTATATTTTTGAGTTTCCTGATGTAGTACAGAAATATATGAACATAACTGTATATAGGACAGATATTTTACGGTTCTTTTAGGCAGCACCAAAAAACAAAAAGACTATTTTTAAGCTGTCTGAGGTAGTGAGTCAACATGTCATATTGGGTCGAAGGTCAGGGAGTAAAAAATCGTTCCATAACTGATCAAATTCAGTTGGTGATGTAGGCTGATCCTGTTTCTGTGTCATTGATGCTGTTCAATCAAGTTCTGTGAGAGAAACATAAAGAACTGTTTTCCTGTTAAATTAACTCCATCTATGATAATGTTACAGACTAACAGGACAACCATAACGTTTGTTGCTTCGCTGTTTTATTAGCCATAGTAGCTAACAGCTACCTTGATTCTAGCTTAGCAGACTGCTAATGTGGCAATGAGCTAAAGGTCCTTTGGGAGGCTCCCTTATTTCCACAGGGGTTGCAGCAGGTAGATGGATCCATGTGTTTGATGCTTCCTGATGCAACCCTTCTAGTTATCTGAGTTTGGGTTTGCTTTCTTATATTTAAAAAGATTTAATTTGCTTTGGCAGTTGAAATTACAAGTTTACACAGCGCTGTGGACCTCTGTGTGAAATCAAGCATCTGGTTCACAGAGAGGATAACCCTCAAATGGGATGTACAACATTATATAGGGAGACAAAAACAGAGATTATCGTAGCCATCGCTCTCTCGCATGGACGTGGCAGTCTTGCTGTCTGCTGCGAATCCTCCCCGTACCTCCGTGACCTCGTCTGGTATCTGCTCCCTCCTCTGTAAGAGACAGTAAAGGAAAACACGTCTCTGCCTAGTCTTGAAAATCTAATCTTATCATCCATTGTTCTTCTAGGGCCTCTTCTTCTTGTGGCCTCAGCTAACTGCTAATATTTAAATGGCTAACATTAACATGTGTGCCAGCCAGGTTAACATTTATGATGAACTATGATTAATTAACTGATGTTGAAACTGGAGCTTTACTGACCTCTGAAATTCCTCCTAAAGTGTTATTCAGTGTTGTGACAGTCAGCTGCTTCAGCTGCTGCTGGGATGGGCTGTGGCAAAGAGAACAGAGAAAATCAAAGTCAGAGTTTTTCCTCTGAATTAAAAGCAAGGAAACAACAATATATTCTACATGGTGAAACTGATGGTTTATGGTGTTTGGATCTGTTTTTCTGTATTTATGCAGATAAAGTGTAAACTCAGATTAATTATACCATCAAATGTTAAAGGAAAATATCAAGATGAGTGTCTGTGAGCTGAGAAGGATGTGAAGCGAGCAGTTTATCCCAGAGCTGAAGCTGCTCTGTGTGCAGAGATTAGCTCAGATTCCAGCTGTGATTGATCAACAGTCACAGAAATGTAGATTGTAGTTATTACTGCAGTATGGTCACAGCAGATACTGATAAACATGTATTATGAGGATGGATGATCAAGTTTCTCACTCTCTCCTTTAAATCTCAGTTTTTTTCTTCTTCACAGTTTATCTGTTCATTTATTAATGAATAACACTGAAAGAGTTTCTGTTATATTTCCCCTTGAACATCACCTTATTAGGGCAGCATTAGGAAATAGCCCCCCTCCAAAGAATGAATAAATGTATGATGATATAATAAAATGATTAAAAAGCAGAGCTCAGAGTGGTAGAATGGTCAAACATGGATCCACGGGTGGTTCAACTGCATTTGGTGACATGACTAAAGCAAATCTTTCAAATAATCCCACCATCAACGGGATGTTGTCTCCTTTACTACGGTTACTTTACTTGGTCACCGTGTGAATTTCTCTGAAATGAACCAAGTTCTTTTATTTATTGGTTGTTGCATATTTAACCTCTACAGTCAGGAAAGGAGGAGATGAGGCCTCAACAATGTTGGGTTGTAGCTGTGGTTCAGGTTAGAGTGAGTGTCCGTGGACTAAATGTAAGTCAGTGAACTGGAAACATGACTGTGTTAAAACTTTTGTTTCCTTTTTATAATGAGTCTAATCAAAGGTGTACAGAAGTATCTCCACTTTGACTTTTCTGTGTCACCATCAGAGCTTCTGCACAGTGTGGAGAAAGATCCAGAAGCAGAGCTGGACTGCAGACAGCCAGTCAGAGCAGCTGTGTACAAAGTAAGACTGAACATCTGTCTGCTGATGGACTCATTTCTGAAAACTGGACTTCTTGTGTTGTTCAGACGTTGAAGAGTTTTCTTTCTCTTTAGTCTCATTGTTTTTCTTTCTTTCAGCAGATGTTGGTCTGCAGGACGTTTTAGATGAACATAAAATCAGTCTGAGGAGGAGATGTGAACGTGTGACTGAAGGAAGTGATGAAACAGGAAGTAGAACCCTCCTCAACAGGATCTACACAGAGCTCTACATCACCGAGGGACAGAGTGAAGAGGTTCATACCCAACATGAGGTGAGGCAGCTGGAGACAGCTTCCAAGATGGACGCCCTCCATGACGCTCCAATCAGGTGCCAGGACATCTTTAAAGCCTTACCTGACCAACAGAGACCCATCAGAGTGGTTCTGACCAACGGCGTGGCTGGTGTTGGAAAAACCTTCTCAGTGCAGAAGTTCACTCTGGACTGGGCAGAGGGCTTGGAGAACCAACATGTCAGTGTGGTGGTTCTGCTTTCATTCAGGGAGCTGAACCTGATCAGAGATGAGCAGTACAGTCTTCTGGAGCTGCTCCATGTTTTCCATCCAACATTACAGAAGGTCACAGCAGAGAAGCTGGCTGTCTCTCAGCTTTTGTTCATCTTTGACGGCCTGGATGAAAGCAGACTTTCATTGGATTTCACCAGCAGGAAGCTGCTGTCTGATGTCACACAGAAGTCATCAGTCAACCAGCTGCTGACAAACCTCATCCAGGGGAATCTGCTTCCCTCGGCTCTCGTCTGGATAACTTCACGACCTGCAGCAGCCAATCAGATCCCTCCTACATGTGTTGACAGGCTAACAGAAGTACGAGGCTTCACTGATGCCCAGAAGGAGGAGTACTTCAGGAGGAGATTCAGTGATGAAGAGCTGTCCAGCAGAATCATCTCCCACATGAAGACATCCAGGAGCCTCCACATCATGTGTAGTATCCCAGTCTTCTGCTGGATCACTGCTACAGTTCTGGAGCACATGTTGACTACAGAGCAGAGAGGAGAGCTGCCCAAGACCCTGACTGACATGTACTCACACTTCCTGCTGGTTCAGACAAAGAGGAAGAAGAATAAGTACCATGAGGGACATGAGACAAGTCCACAGGAGCTGACGGAGGCTGATAGGGAAGTTTTTCTGAAGCTGGGGCAGCTGGCGTTTGAACATCTGGAGAAAGGAAACATCATGTTCTACCAAGAAGACCTGGAGCAGTGTGGTCTGGATGTGACAGAGGCCTCGGTGTACTCAGGAGTTTGTACAGAGATCTTCAAAAGAGAGTGTGTGATCTTCCAGAAACCAGTCTACTGCTTTGTTCATCTGAGCATTCAGGAATTTCTGGCTGCAGTCTACCTGTTCCACTGTCACACCAACAGGAAGACAAAGGTGCTGGAGGACTTTTTGGTAAAAAAAAAATACAACTTCTTGATGATAGACTGGAATGGGGAGGAGTATGATGATGATGCAGGCAATCCTTGGAATGAGCCAACTCTGGATGATTTCCTGAACAGAGCCACGGAGAAATCCCTCGAGAGTAAAAATGGCCACCTGGACCTGTTTGTTCGCTTCCTTCATGGCCTCTGTTTGGAGTCCAACCAGAGACTCTTAGTAGGTCTGCTGGGTCAGACAGAGATGAGTCCAGGAACCATCCAGAGAGCCATCAACAACCTGAAGAAGATGAACAGTGATGAAATCTCTCCTGACAGAAGCATCAACATCTTCCACTGTCTGATGGAGATGAACCACCTCTCATTATTTCAGGAGATCCAAGAGTTCCTGAAGTCAGAGAACAGATCAGACAAGGACCTCTCTGATATCCAGTGCTCAGCTCTGGCCTTCATGCTGCAGATGTCAGAGGAGGTTCTGGATGAGTTGGACCTGCTGAAGTACAAAACATCAAGGCAGGGACAACAGAGACTGATTCCAGCTGTGAGGAACTGCAGAAAGGCTCGGTGAGTCCAGATGTGATCATTAACATCATTGATCAGTGTAGGTTAGTAGTTTAATTTTGAAAATAAAATCAGATTGTAACCACAAAGTGTTTGTGTCCATACGCTTCAACCTTCCACACCATTCCTTTATTGTACAGACTCAGCAGCAGCTCCATGGATCCCAAATCCAAGAGTGGATAACAGATTTGAAGTGTGTCACATCCATGAACTCACAGCTGTTTCCACCATGTTTCCACTGATATTAATCCTGTTCAATGACACGTTTCATATCAGTGAATATGTTCTTTAGGACGTCCACTGACATGTTTAAGTGTCCTGCTGGAAATCACTCAAATCATCCATGAAATCCATGAAAAATCCTTTTAGTGTTTCTAACTTCACCCTCTGTCCTCTCTCTCTCTCCATCCTCCTCACTGTTTCTTTCACTGATAATCACACAAACATCGTATTCAGCTACAAAATAACACAATAATATCATCTGATGATCATTATTATAAGAGCAGGATCCATATTTGATATCAGAGTAACACACTGCTTGGTTATGTGCAGTCATCATCAGTGACTGTGGGTCAAACAGAAGCTCTCTGATGGGTTGCTGACCTTGGTCACCTGTCCACTCTCACCTGTTTGTGTTTGCTCTCTCTTTGCTGTCTCCATCCTCTCTCTCCTTTCTCTCCCTCTCTGTATTTGTACCGTCACTCAGGTCCAATGGAAACAGTGACATTTACAAGCCAATCAAAGACAAACTGATCCATGTCAGGTTATAACAATATTCAAAGTGAATACAGGCTGCTGCTGGACACAGACAGGTAACATCATTTTGACTTGCTGTCACCTGGATCTGGACTCATAAACACTGAAGCCCTGAACAGGAATACAAATCATTTTCTGCCAACTAGCGACACACCAGCAGATAATGGCTCAGAAAGCTCAAATGAGCCAATCATTTCTGTGTTCAGTTCCCCTGAAATCAGATCTGATATCAGCAGCTCTGAGTTCATTCATCATTATTGTCCAGTGATGAGATTTCTGCTCCGTTTGGTAACAGTCAGCAGGTTTTTCCTGCGTGTGGACGTGAACAGTCGTACCTGACAGCAGGAAGCAAACAGAGATCATCTTTCCAGCTGGAACTCTTCACTGAGCTGAACTCATTCAAAATGTTCTGGAGTCAGATTCAAAACAGGAAACAGTCCAAATGTGTGTCTTCACTCTGACTCTGGATCACATCTCAGTGACAGACTGTAGACATTATGGAAGCCTAAATGTGACACCATCTTCCTCCTTCATCTGCAGATTAAAGCCAAACAAAGATTCTCATTAAAAGTCTGCAGGTCTGAGAGAGACTCAATCGTTGTGTCATGTCAAACACAGTAAGAGGAGCTGAAGCACAGATGTGAAGAGCAGATTCATCAGATTATGACCTCACTCTGTTTTGTCTTCATATACATTCAGTCTGTGTTTATAATGCAGATTTTCTGATTTTATAATAACACATTTTATATTTTCTATCATGACAGACTGACTCACTGTGGACTCTCAGAGTCTCACTGTGAAGTTGTGGCCTCAGCTCTGAAGTCCAACCCCTCCCATCTGACAGAGCTGGACATGAGTGGAAACTACAACCTGCAGGATTTAGGTGTGAAGCTTCTGTGTGCTGGACTGGAGAGTCCAAACTGTCGACTGGAGACTCTGAGGTGAGTTCACTGACTGCGGATGTTGTAGTTTTTCTATATTTCAGGTCTTTGATTTATGTTTGAAACTTTCTTTAGTTTCTAAATGTTCAGGATGTTTCTGAAGACAAATGTGAAGAAGTTTGAGTGTTTTCAGAAATGTTGTCTTTCCAAACGACTGAACAACAGTTTTTCCTTTTGGCTCCAAACAGAAGTGACAGACTTGAGCAGGGTTCATTTAAAGGCTGACAGAAGTGGAGTGGTGACGGGGAGATGTTTGACAGGACAGTGTTTCAGCCTCCACAGGTTCATGTTGTGCTCCATCAGTCAGTGAAGATGAAGTCAGTGCTGATGAGGCTGTAGAGTGTGTGAGGGATGTGAATGAGGATGATGAAGATCTGATGATAGCAGATAAAAACAGGCTGCAGAGACTTTGAGCCATACAGGGCACACAGTGTGTGTACAGAACAGCTGAAATCATTATGGAGGCCTCACTGGAATATGGAAGCATCACAGTACAGCTTCAGTGAAGCTTTAAAGTCTCTGATATGAGATGAGAAATGAAGCAGCCAGAGCTTTTTCATGAGTGGAAATCCACTGTGACTGTGAGCTGCTGCTACAGCCTCCAGATTATCTAGCAGCTCATCCTGCTCAACATTTTCTCACCAACTTTAATGGAAGTGTGATGTTTTCAGCTGGAGTGATGATCAGGGTGGCCTCCCTCTCCTCTTCTTCTCCTCTTCCTCTTTCATTTGTAAAGCCACTTCTGCTGCTTTCATTCATTTGGAAGTCCTGTAGCTGAGTTTTGGAGAGACTAACAGCCTCGGCAGCAGAGGGGAGAAAGGTTGTAACACCACCACTTTACTCTGTTCTACCTGTCACATCATTTTATCGGGAAACAAATATGCTCATGTTTTTACTATGTTTGTCTTGAAGATGTAAGAAGATCACATGGTGCTTTTTATTATTGTGTTGGTTTGTTTCCTGTCTCTTGGATGGAGCCCAGCTGTGTGTGGCCCCTGGGCCTGTGGTCAGAGTGTGTGCTGGATAATCCGGCCCAGGATGAGGCAAAACTGACATGGGATGAAATGTCTGTCACATAATTGAGCTTAGTGTAGTTTCATTTCTGCACAATTTAAAAACAACCAAAACTTTTTTCTGTCTTTTCTATGTTATACTGTAGACTTTCTTTGATACTGTGTCCAAAAGGAGCAGCTTTTACTTTGAAGGGGAGCCATCTCTGTTTCCTCTTCAGGTTGGATGATGGAAGAATATTAGTGTGTGATGTTCTTTCAGTGTTGCACTTTGTAGACGGTCCCTGAGCACTGGTCTCACAGCCAGCTGCACATAGAGACCAGTGTTGTTAGTCCAGCTCAGAAGATGACTTGTTGGAATGAAAATGAGCTTGTAGTTTGTCTGCTTTAATAATGTGACTGGAAAAAGGTGTTGGACTTCAAATATGTCCATTTCTTTCACACTTCACCTTTAAAAGTGAAGCCTTGTGGTTCCGGGAAGGAAAAACACAACTTTTTCAAGACTTTGTCCTGTTTTTATGAGAAATGTATGACTTTAATGTGAAACATTCAGAGTTTTTTCTCTTGTTGTGTTTGTTTGAAGCTGCTTCCTGTTGGCTTCAGCTGTTTGGAGTTTCCATTTTCTAAACTTCTACATTCTGAACCTTCTTCAGCTCTGAACAGATGATGAAACACTGAATTATGTCAAGCTCACACTTTGTCTAATAAACTTACATCTTTCATTCTTTATACAGATTGAGGAGCTGTGGTTTGTCAGAGATCAGTTGTGATTATCTGGCAGCAGCACTGAAGTCCAACCCCTCCCATCTGAGAGAGCTGGTGCTGAGCAACAACTACGACCTGCAGGATTCAGGAGTGAAGCATCTGTGTGGTTTTCTGGAGAGTCCAGGATGTGGACTTGAAGCTCTGGGGTCAGTCAGCATGTTTTAGTTGTGCTGAGATGAATATGATGTGAAAGTTGTGCTGACACTAAACTGCAGACATCAGGCTGATATTATACTGATCCACACTGAGGATCTTCATGGTAAAGTCTGTTTTCTTCTTCTCTGGTTTAGTCCATTGACTGCAGCAGAACAATGTTCACATTTCAAACAGTGAGACTCAACGTATTTCCAGCGGCCCACACACGGCCTTCCCACCTTTCCTGATTCAGAGAGAGGGGACCCTGATTAACTGTGTAGTGTTCTTCCTCACAGTTCTAAGTATCAGACACAACAATGAATGATCCAACACCGACTGTCTTCAGCAGGTCAAAGGTCACGGCACACAGCAGACAGTGGGAAATATTATAATTCTGATCATTTATCAGCACATATCCATATGTATAAAAACAAAGCTCACACTGTGAGACTTGATCAGAGGTGTGATCATCACAGCAGAGGCCTTTGTGTCAAAGTCACTGAGGATCAAACAGAAACACATGAAGCAGATTTTCCTGTTCTGGCTTTTTATATCAGACAACCTTCAAAATATTCTGCAGTCGATCAAAAACTGAAGCAAACCATGAATCAACATGTGAACATGACCTGATGCTGCTGAAATGAAGCAAAGTTACAGAGGTTTTTATTACAGACACAGCTGAGAGTTTGTAATCTGTCATCATTTTAAAAGGTTTAAATTTCTTCAGTATTGAACAGCAGAAATGAGGCTTTGTTTTCGGAGGCCGACAGCAGTGAACACAACAGCAGACTGGTGCGTAATAAGCAGTGAATAATGCAGAAAACAGATTTTTGAAGGTAAACTGTTCTTGAAGTACACTGAGAGAGAGAGAGAGCTGTGCAGGAAGTAAACGTCAAAGTCAGAGAGAATTCATGACGATGTTCATCAAACGTAAAGCGTAGTTTGGATCTTCTTTTGCTGCTGGTTCAGTCAGTTTTGGTTGGAGACAGATGAAACCTGCAGCTTCAAGATCTGTGAGCTGTCCACTTTCAGCCCCCACAGCGTGTCCGTGTACGTGCCGTCG
This sequence comes from Neolamprologus multifasciatus, assembly GCF_963576455.1. NCBI lineage: Eukaryota > Metazoa > Chordata > Actinopteri > Cichliformes > Cichlidae > Neolamprologus > Neolamprologus multifasciatus. The sequence continues at coordinate 45,491,349 of NC_140441.1, forward strand.
AGTGAACGATCCACGCTCTGTGTTTCCATCTTTGTGTGTTTAGCTGCTCTCATTTACTGTTTTATCTGTTTGGTTGTTGTTGAAATACTTTTGGGAGATTTAACCTGAGATTCTGGCAAAATACATTTATATTAAAAATCGATTCAGGATTGAATGAATCTACATCGCTTTATTCAAATTAAAACCATTTAAATAGGAAAATCCATTTTTTTACACCCGCCTCTAATGCTAGGTAATGTCAGCTGGTCCATGTGCAGCTGGCTGTGAGGCTCAGGGAGCATCTACAAAGTGCAACACTGAAAGAACATCATCCATAAATATTGAGTAATAACTGGACTCTCATACAGCGAGACTCAAATGCCTTTAAACATCAGCTTATCCTGCTGATCCAAGTCCAACACTGAGTTTGTAAAAACATGTTTGTCAATCATTTTGTTTGGTTTCTGAGGAAAATGATTCAATAACTTGCTGCTAATACACAACATTTCATCATATTTCCTCATAACCCTCTTTTGCCTGACCATTTGATCCCATTTGAATTTGCAATAAAGGATCCACAGAGTTTGGTGACAATAATGACAGTAGGTGTTTGTGTGAAAGTGCTGGAAGCAAATTAGTGTGTGATGTTCTTTCAGTGTTGCACTTTGTAGACGGTCCCTGAGCACTGGTCTCACAGCCAGCTGCACATAGAGACCAGTGTTGTTAGTCCAGGTCAGAAGATGACTTGTTGGAATGAAAATGAGCTTGTTGTTTGTCTGCTTTAATAATGTGACTGGAAAAAGGTGTTGGACTTCACATATGTCCATTTCTTTCACACTTCACCTTTAAAAGTGAAGCCTTGTGGTTCCTGGAAAGAAAAACACGACTTTTTCAAGTCTTTGTCCTGTTTTTATGATAAATGTACGACTTTAATGTGAAACATTCAGAGTTTCTTCTCTTGTTGTGTTTGTTTGAGGCTGCTTCCTGTTGGCTTCAGCTGTTTGGAGGTTCCATTTTCTAAACTTCTACATTCTGAACCTTCTTCAGCTCTGAACAGATGATGAAACACTGAATGATTTCAAGCTCACACTTTGTCTAATAAACTTACGTCTTTCATTCTTTATACAGATTGAGTGTCTGTGGTTTGTCAGAGATCAGCTGTGATTATCTGGCAGCAGCACTGAAGTCCAACCCCTCCCATCTGAGAGAGCTGGAGCTGAGCAGGAACAAAAAGCTGCAGGATTCAGGAGTGAAGCATCTGTGTGGTTTCCTGGAGAGTCCAGGATGTGGACTTGAAACTCTGGGGTCAGTCAGCATGTTGTAGTTGTGCTGAGATGAATATGATGTGAAAGTTGTGCTGACACTAAACTGCAGACATCAGGCTGATATTATACTGATCCACACTGAGGATCTTCATGGTAAAGTCTGTTTTCTTCTTCTCTGGTTTAGTCCATTGACTGCTGCAGAACAATGTTCACATTTCAACCAATGAGACTCAACGTATGGCCCGCGGCCCACACGCGGCCTGCCCACCTTTCCTGATTCAGAGAGAGGGGACCCTGATTAACTGTGTAGTGTTCTTCCTCACAGTTCTAAGTATCAGACACAACAATGAATAATCCACAGCTGACTGTCTTTAGCAAGTCAAAGGTCACGGCACACAACAGACAGTGGGAAATATTATAATTCTGATCATTTATCAGCACATATCCATATGTATAAAAACAAAGCTCACACTGTGAGACTTGATCAGAGGTGTGATCATCACAGCAGAGGCCTTTGTGTCAAAGTCACTGAGGATCAAACAGAAACACATGAAGCAGATTTTCCTGTTCTGGCTTTTTATAGCAGATAACCTTCAAAATATTCTGCAGTCGATCAAAAACTGAAGCAAACCATGAATCAACATGTGAACATGACCTGATGCTGCTGAAGTCAAGCAAAGTTACAGAGGTTTGATTACAGACACAGCTGAGAGTTTGTAATCTTTCATCATTTTAAAAGGTTTAAATTTCTTCAGTGTTGAACAGCAGAAATGAGGCTTTGTTTTCGGAGGCCGACAGCAGTGAACACAACAGCAGACTGGTGCGTAATAAGCAGTGAATAATGCAGAAAACAGATTTTTGAAGGTAAACTGTTCTTGAAGTACACTGAGAGAGACAGAGAGCTGTGCAGGAAGTAAACGTCAAAGTCAGAGAGAATTCTTGACGATGTTCATCAAACGTAAAGCGTAGTTTGGATCTTCTTTTGCTGCTGGTTCAGTCAGTTTTGGTTGTAGACAGATGAAACCTGCAGCTTCAGGATCTGTGAGCTGTCCACTTTCAGCCCCCACAGCGTGTCCGTGTACGTGCCGTTGAGTGAACGATCTACGCTCTCTGTTTCCATCTTTGTGTGTTTAGCTGCTCTCATTTACTGTTTTATCTGTTTGGTTGTTGTTGAAATACTTTTGGGAGCTTTAACCTGAGATTCTGGCAAAATACATTTATATTACAAATCGATTCAGGATTGAATGAATCAACATCGCTTTATTCAAATTAAAACCATTTAAATAGGAAAATCCATTTTTTTACACCTACTTCTAATAGTGGGTAATGTCAACTGGTCCATGTGCAGCTGGCTGTGAGGCTCAGGGAGCATCTACAAAGTGCAACACTGAAAGAACATCATCCATAAATATTGAGTAATAACTGGACTCTCGTACAGCGAGACTCAAATGCCTTTAAACATCAGCTTATCCTGCTGATCCAAGTCCAACAATGAGTTTGTAAAAACATGTTTGTCAATCATTTTGTTTGGTTTCTGAGGAAAACGATTCAATAACTTGCTGCTAATACACAACACTTCATCATATTTCCTCATAACCCTCTTTTGTCTGACCATTTGAATCCCATTTGAATTTGCAATAAAGGATCCACAGATTTTGGTGACAATAATGACAGTAGATGTTTGTGTGAAAGTGCTGGAAGCAAATTAGTGTGTGATGTTCTTTCAGTGTTGCACTTTGTAGACGGTCCCTGAGCACTGGTCTCACAGCCAGCTGCACATAGAGACCAGTGTTGTTAGTCCAGCTCAGAAGATGACTTGTTGGAATGAAAATGAGCTTGCAGTTTGTCTGCTTTAATAATGTGACTGGAAAAAGGTGTTGGACTTCAAATATGTCCATTTCTTTCACACTTCACCTTTAAAAGTGAAGCCTTGTGGTTCCTGGAAGGAAAAACGCGACTTTTTCAAGTCTTTGTCCTGTTTTTATGATAAATGTACGACTTTAATGTGAAACATTCAGAGTTTTTTCTCTTGTTGTGTTTCTTTGAAGCTGCCTCCTGTTTGCTTCAGCTGTTTGGAGTTTCCATTTTCTAAACTTCTACATTCTGAACCTTCTTCAGCTCTGAACAGATGATGAAACACTGAATGATTTCAAGCACTTTGTCTAATAAACTTACATCTTTCATTCTTTATACAGATTGTGGGACTGTGATTTGTCAGAGATCAGCTGTGATTATCTGGCAGCAGCACTGAAGTCCAACCCCTCCCATCTGAGACAGCTGGACCTGAGAGGAATCAAACTGAAGCATCCGGATGTGAAGCAGCTGTCTGATCTTCAGCAGAGTCCAGACTACAGACTGGAGACTCTGAGGTCAGTAGAGTGATGGAGTGAGTGGGTGGTGCAGTCAGCAGTATTGTACTAAACACAGTCAGTATGAAACAAAGATCCAGTGTTTCCTGTAAAGCTGCAGCTTCTCAGTGAAGCTGTGAGAGGAGAATGGTGACAGGCTTCAGGATTGGACACAAACACTTCCTGTTTCTGCCTTTTTTTCACCTTTATGGTCACCATAGTAACCGCTGACACGCTCTCATCAAACAGTGTCAACAGCCAATCAGCTCTCTGAACAAAGCAGCACGCAGACCAATGACTGCATTCATTTCCAAGTTTAAAGCAGTGAAGAAAACAGTCTGTAGGTGAGGAAGAATTTAATGAGAGCAGATGTTCGGATGGAATTCCTCCAGTTAACAGCTGGAACCGTCCATCTGGATTGTTGGGCTTGTTGTTGGGGTTCCTACAGAGCTCAGAGTAGACACACCAAGGTTCTTCTAATGAATGAAAGTCCAAACTCAAACTAGGAGGGAAAAACATTTTCATCAACTTCAATAAAAATCCAAAGATTAGAAAAAGTGAAGCAACAATGAGTCCTAGTACAGTCCCAGCACTGAAGTCCCTGCTGCTCTTTATACTGGATGTGCTGCATCACTGACTGACAGCTGATGAAGAGTCTCTGGAAACACTCGTTTATCTCCTCTGCTCTTCCTTCTTCTCTCTGCAGGTGGAGCTGGTGATGGTAAACAGGACGGTGTGTGTGCTGAGAGAGGAGGAGCTGAGTCCTGATGATCCAGAGAGGTTGAAGCAGCAGCAGCTTGTGTGTAGAGACGCTCTGACTGGGCCATGTTACTGGGAGGTGGAGAGGAGAGCTTCATCCAGCAGTGACTAACAGAGGAATGAGAAGAAGTGCAGATGACTGTCAGTGCTGCAGAGTGAACTGCTCTGAGAACAGCTCCACTGTCAGACACAATGTTGAGTCCAGCATCATCCCTGTGTGTCCCTCTGGATCTGACAGAGGATCATCAGTGTATCTGAACTGCTCTGCTGCTGCTCTGTCCTTCTACAGTCTCTGCACAGTCTCTGTCTGACTCTGGCTTCAGACCCTCCTGGATCAAACTCACCTGGAAAGACTTTCAAACATCACTCAATAGATTTGAATACAGAATATATATTTGATATATACTGTAGATGTACTGTAGAGTTGCAGTTTGTCACTTGTAAATACAGTCTGTGAGCAGCTATGAGCTGAAAGATCTTTCTAGGAACACGAAATGTTTTCACTCTTCTGTTGCTTTTTCATATATTTCCACAACATCAATATTGATCCCACCGGTCTCACCTGTTTCATGCTTTTATGCATAATAACAGGACACGTGTGATCTGAGCGCTGCTGTGGTTGCTGTGCTGCACATCTTCATTTAGATAACAGAGACATCTAGTGGTTCAGAGGGAGAACTGCAGGAGGTGGAGCTGTGTTTTAGCATGGAAAACGTTTTTATTTTTATCTTTTAGGCACAGATACAAATATGACAAGTATCAGTGTAAGATACAAAAGGTCACATCAGTTAGCAGAGGGAACAGTGATCACACAGCAATGTAAGAATAGAAACATAACTGTGAATTTGGACATGTATACAGATGGAAGCAAACAAACAGGATGTAACACTACATTAAAGCCACAAATGGGAAGAAAACACAGCCAAAGGAAAATATTTTTGATCTCAGGAATGCAAATCAGATGCTTTAGAGCAGGGGTTGGAAACCCTGGTCATGCGTGTCACAGCTGGCACGTGATGGGTTAACTGATGGCACGACCATAGCTGGACTGGCCATCGGGCATACCAATGTAGATTTTTTGTTTTCAATGGGCCGATGATGTTTTTTTAATTTTTTGTAACCCTATAAATGATGGAAGGTGGCGGATTGGCCGGATGCTGATCGATGTGTAAAAATAAGTCAGTTGTTTGGTGGTGGCTATGGTGGAGCTTCCACAGGGGCAGCAGGTGGATGAGGGAAAGGGGAGGCTGGAGGAGCAGAGACCCGTGGCGGCCGCCGGTCCGAGTGTCAGGTGAACTGAACTTCATGTAAGAAGTTATGACCTGCAGTCTATCTGGGTCAGATATAAACCAAGTTTAGGTGGAGTTAATTTTCCTTGTGCTTACTTTTTACAGTCAGTTACAATAACTCGTACTGCGTATTCGCTAGCATGACGGAGTTTCTATACAGCTGGGTGGTGCTATGAGGTTACTGATAGTGAACTTTATTTTAGTAGAGTTTCCAACCGTCCTGTAAAAAACAGAATCGTCGTGTATTCAGAGAAAATATTACGCGTTTTGTGTTGAGCTGAGAAGGAACACAGTTTGTCCCGGACTTCAGCTAGAATGGAAAAGACACAAAGCTGGATTTATTCTGTGTCTTTACACTGTCATTCTCTCCCCTTCCTCTACTGTTGCTACTTCAATCATGATACTGATCAATGATCAGCTGATCGGCTTTTCTCTCTTGTCTTGTTTTAATCACTGAATTTGCACCGGAAAGAGGAAACCAGCAGATGTCGCCATAAACAACAGCAGCACTTTTAAGCTTGATCATCGTAGTCTAAGTCATTCTTTAGAGGGATAAATGTCATTCATTATATTCAAATGTGTTTCTGTTGTTTTGGGAAGAAGTTTGAAGTCCATTGTTCAAAGTCTGTTAATGAAACTTTATGAAGTTTATGTAGGATGTTTTTCCTATTTTGTATTTGTTTGAATTATTATGTCTTTTTGACTCTTTCTGCCATGCCAGATCTCTCTTGAAAACAACATTTTTAATCTCAATTAAATTTTCACCTGGAGAAATAAAGGATGATAATAATAATTTTGTCTTCAGGGAATCATTTCTCTGTAAAACAGCTTCTTCTGAAACTCTTGTTACATTTCTTGTTTATTGTTTGCTGGTTTTAGAAAAATGTCATCGTCTCTGTGTGAACTTAAACTCTACATGTGGTGTCAGCTATAATACGAGCTCTAGAGTCTAATAACGATGCTTTTATTATTGTCTGGTATCCAACCTAACCCTGGGCCTCTGGCTGAATGTGAAACACCAACAGATGTTAAAAACTGTCTGGGTTACACATGCATCACGTCGTGTGCTTCCTAACATGGATATGATTGGAATCTGGGCCTGTTCAGCCAGTGCTGGTATCATTGTTGTTTCTGACACTTACCAAATCTTTACTGGATAAAAACGTAGCAACTGATGGATTTAACATTTAGCACTCAGACTGTCCCAGAAAAGGCGGAGGTCTGGAAGTTTATGTGAAGGTCTGTCTTGCTGCTCAAGTCTTGTTCTCTCGATCTGCACCTCAGTGATTTGAAATCTTGGCCTTAACTATTGATCTGTTTGGAAATCAGACTGTTGTTGGCTGCTATCAGCCTCCATCTGCTTCCCCCAGCACATCACCGTCTCTGGTTCAACTTTTATCTGAACTGCATTTTAATGACGTCTTTCAGATGGATGATTTTCATTGGGACTGGCTTTCTTCTGTGTCTGATGATTTTAAGGCACGCTGCTTGTTTTTAAAACTACCTCAAATTATTTAAAGCCTCACACGCCTTGATCCTAAACACCCAGATAAATCTGCTCTTATTGACCTTTTTTAACTAATATGCTGCGTAAGTTTTCCACATCTGCAGTTTTTGCCGACGACCTGAGTGATCACTGCATAGTTGGTGCTGTGAGAAACACTAAAATCTCACGCTCCGAGCCCCGCATCAGTTTGAACTGGGGTCGTATTAAACAGGCTGACGATGTCAGTTTGGGAATATTTACAGGAGAGTTGTGTCTACTTTGTGGACAGACACGCCCCTTTTTGCCAGGTCAGGGTGAAAGGTCGGGAAAGGCCTGGTTTGGTTCAGTACTGGCCGATCTCCTACATGAGAGAAACCAGGGCTGGGCAGGAAGTCTGGCTCTGATGCTGATTGGCCACATTTTCATTAGCTGTGTAATCGGATTACTGCCTCCATCATCAAGATGTGACTATTTTTTAGTTTAACGACTGAAATTCCAAACGACCGTAGGAGGTTTCTGCAAACTATAAAGTGTCTCTGCCAGCTGTGACTCCTCAGAGCTACCTCCTCACTTAAATATCGACTCCACTCCTGTGTCAGACAAAACTGAAATGTTGCTTTAACAAACACTTTGTTGCTTCTTGTTCTTTGTTCAGCACAGTATCTGATGGTAAACCTCTTGCACACAACTCTGCTCGTAGTTACTGGTTACTGATACCTTTTCCTTCACACCTGTCACAGTAGAAGAGGTTTGTAAGGCCTTGAATAGCCCCAACACCAGAAACTCGGCCGTCCTCACAATCGTTCTCCTTCCTTCTTGCACTTGGCTGCAAATATCATAGCTGAGCCAGTGTCTTATATTTTTAATCTTTCTCTACAACAGAAGGCTTTACCACAGATGTGGAAGTGTGCCTCTGCACAATAATAAACTTCAAAGTTATCTGGATGAAAATATGATTTTATCTCCCTTCCAGTCTGGTTTTAGGAAACTGCACAGTACTGGAACTGCTTCGATAAAAGTTCTCAAAGACATCTATGAAGCGTTGGATGCAAAGAACTACTGTGCAGCTCTTTTTATTGATCTATCAAAAGCCTTTGACACTGTTGACCACAACAAAAAAATCTTCTGGCACAACTTCACCTACTTCCAAGCTGCATGGAGAGGATGAGGATCTAACAGCACAGGAACTCCAGCAACACTCAGTAGCAGCTGCTCCCAGTCCCTTGGTTTATGAGCTGAGCTGCTGACCACAGCATTTTATGTCATAGATTACTGGAAATAGGCCTTTCAGACCGAGCAGCTGGCTGCTTCTCTAATGTTCTTTTGGACATCAGCAGTGCGTTCATCTCAATGGTCTCTCTTCCAGCTTTTTAAATGTCACTAAACGAGTGCACAGGGTTCTGTCCTGGGCTACTTATGTCAATGGTGTGGCACAAAATCTAGATGCATCTGTTCATTTTATACCATCAACATAGTTTTCAAACCATTACAACAGCTGTTGATAGTATTCAGTCTCAGCTGGCTCAGACTGGTTTTAACCCTTGGATGCACAACCTACCAATACCTACACTCTTCCCCGAGTGGGGTCAAAAATGACCCCAAATAGAAACAATGCATTTTGCTATAAACTCGGTTGTTATTCTTCAAAATCTTTAAAACGAAGAGTTGTAATATTTTCATATTTGAGGTATTCCTCATAAAACATGTTTGCGACATGAGTCCATTTGCATTTTTTTTTTCATTACTTCTAAGAAATTGCAGTTTGTATTACTTGTATCACTTTTGTATGCTTGCTCGGCATATACTGCAGAAGCTGCGCCTTTCCTCTGAAAGGCACAAGTTGTTCTTCCACTGTAACACAATAACTGAGAATGAATTTCTGCCTGCAGTTGACCAGGAACAGGCCCCATATGTAGCTGAAAGCTGCCATGTGGTTTGTTTTCAGTCCATAGGCTCTGGTCCTCTTATCATCAAAGTGCAAGAAACAGCGAATATCTTTAAATCTTTGAATTGACATAGTGGCCTTGTACAATAGGTTATGCAGAGGACTCCAAAAAAACACACCTACTAATACATCCCAGTTCTTCTCACTTCCTGCAAGAATGGTCAATCAAATGAAGGCCAGGAGCTTTTGTTTGATTACATTTTTCCACTCTTTTTACCTGTCTGTGGCTACTCTTCACGCCTCCATGTTTGTGCATGTAAGAACCTCTTCTATTATATTATTAGAGATGAACATCTTCCATGCATCTATTGGGGAGACAGTACTAAACCCAGGTGCAAGCCCTGGCTGACTAATTCAGAATATTGTGGCTAGAGCAGTAAGAGGGGCTCATTCAGTTAGACTCAATATCCATTTCCTCTTCAGAGGACTCATCAGAGGACTCCTCTGTATCTGACTGGCCTTGTCCAGTGGGGGGGACAATAGTTTGGGTCCTCTATATCTGAGATGTCAGATTCTGAGTCAGTGCCTCCGATGGGCTCTTCATCCCATCCGTCCTGGATCATTTGTAGGTCAAGGTCCACAGGGATCCTAGCTGGCCTCATAGCAGCCATGTTACTTTAAATATAAAAAAAAAAAACATGAGAAAGGACAATATTTGAAATGCACAGGAAACTATAAACAGGGCTGCACATAAATGGTCCGCAGGTGCGCATTTGCTGTCAAAATAAAAGACGCGCACCAGATAAGAAGTTGGAACGCTCGTTTGCGTACATTAGATGTTCTGGAGGAGGACAGACATTTGTTCAGAACTCTTAAAGATGTCGAAGAAGCAAGCTCTGTAAGCAATTACTTTGGTGTTCCTCCACCACAAAAGCAGCGTGTATTCTCTGAATTTCCAGAAATACTTTTATTTTGACAGCGAATGCACACCTGCGGACCACTTATGTGCAGCCCTGACTATAAATCATGTATGTTACTGTGTAACTAGAAAGCAAATCAGTACAACGCCTAATGCAGGTAAAACTGCTGAAACCTAACAGGGGAATAAGACTCCTGATTGAAACCAGCTGTGTGAAGCCACAGGCTTACTCTAAAAGGCAACAGCGAACCATAAAACTCTCACCAATAAAACTATATATGAATAATCCAATAAAACCTACAACCTCTTCTGTTGACAAGTTGTTGTGGCTCCTCCAGCAAATGGCCGCAGCAGGTTAAACATGAGGACGCTGATGACGACAACAATAAACACATGAGATGCACTTCTGCACTATTTGCTCCTTTAACTCCACATGTTACTGTCCACTATACAAATCAGCACATCGAACTATTAAACAAATGCACAGACTGCACAAACACAATGACTGCAACTCACAAAGAATTACACCAATTACTACACCAAACTACAACATCGGCCTATGGCATCAATTAGTGCATAAAACATACATCAAGTTACAGCCAAAAATGCATCAAAATGACTCAAGCTGGGGTCAACAGGTTTCCCCTCATGCTCACCCGACCTTTCTGCTCATCAGGTGCGGTGAGCAGGTGAGTGCAACCACATTTATCACCTAACACGCCCACGAGTCACGTCCCACACCCGTGCACCAATACAAGGTGTGCAAAGTTCTAAACGACTTCAGGCCTGCTGCCCTCACCTCAGTCTTTGAAAAAATCATCAGAAATGTGATTATGGAAGACACTGAACTTCAGCTTGATTCAATGCAGATTGCACATAAGCCCAATAGAGGAGTGGATGACGCGCTTTTGATTCTACTTCACCTGATTGTCAAACATGTAGAGAGTAAAGGACTTCAGTTCATCAATTTCTCTTCTGCTTTCAATAACACAGCCCCAGATTTGAATCAAAAGACTTTTAGAACAGTTTGAAATCCGGACAAACCTGAGCAAGTGCAGTCATATAAATATCTTGGGGCCATTGAGTCTGTTTTATCATGAGAATGATGCAGGACAAAGTCTTATAAAAGCAGCTTTGTCCCTGCTGCCGTCACTAAACTTAATAACTAATAACTGTTTTTCTGATTTGATTCATCTCGTCTAATTTCCAAATATGTGTCTGTCAGGTTTAAATCAATGTGTGTGTTTGTGAAGGGATGACAAATGCTATTATTTTTCTGTAAAGCAAATTTACCTAAAAGTAAAGTAACCTTGATATGTCAGGATGTAGATGTCCCACCAACAACGTCATCCAGCCCTGAAACATCGGTACTGTTCAAGGCAGCATTGCTGTCCACACGTCCATCAGAGTGTTAGAGGTGGCTGTCACGGATGTTGCAGTCTGCTCTCTGTTTCCATGAAACAACCACACTTGAAATGATCATTAAAGCTACCTGTACTAATGGATGCTGAGAACATGGCAGATGTGGGACTGACTGTGATCAGACTGTGACGATTGTTCTTGAGCAGATCTACAGGTCAGCTGTTCCACATCATGTTTCTAGGATGAAGCTGTTTGGAATAATGCCGCCCTCTGCTGGACAGATATCGTGTTGTCCCTGAGTCCTTCTGATCCTCAGCACTTTCTATCAGGAGACAACGCACCCAGGTCCCATTTGACGTTGTTCACTTGATGTTCTGAAGCCCAGTACGGACCTTATCACGGGCTCCATTTGGACATATTAGATTAACAGTTTTTTAAGACCAGTTTCTTAAATTACATGACGGTGTGATTTTTATTTTGTGCTTTAAGTGCAGAGAGAGTCTCTGTGGAGGTTGGATGTTCTCCCCGTGTTTGTGTGGGTCCTCTCAGGGGACTCTGGCTTCCTCCCACAGTTCACAGACATTCAGGTAGTGGGGTTAGGTTAACTGGTGAATAAGTGTGAGCGTGAACGGTCGTCTGTCTCCTCACCCTGTGTTAGCTGGGATCCACTCCAGCTCGTATATGCCCGTCAGGCACCATCCTCATACCTGTTCTGGTAAATCCAGTCCTGGAAAACACAGCTCACCTGGAATCTGTGTTCATGTTATAAAATGTTACATTTCATTAGAAGTTGGTTGCATTCCAGTTTTATGTTGCATTTTTCACTTTTGAAAGGGAAGGTTAGTCCAGCTCAGTCAGATGCTGAATGCTCTCTTTCAGTACGTTGTTGTATTAAACGATGACTCAGCAGACTACACATTGTAGCCATGTTAAAAATCACGCAACAGACCCTTGGTCACAATGTCATTGTGGGGATGTCTAAAGGCTGGGTTCCTTCTAATAACCGTAACAAGTGTTTATGGCGCTCCTTGTGATGCTGGGTAAAAGTTCAGCCTCTGAAGACCTCGACGTGTTTGAAGTTATCGACAGGGTGCAAGGTCCACTTCAAAGGTGTTCTATGTTCTATGTTGATCAGGTTAATCAAAATGTAAACTGTTGAAGATTTCAGAAGTTTACACATTAACCAACATGGTCCAGCACTAAACATCGTAAGGCCTTTAGTTTTTGGAGAGAGGATGCTGCCATCAAATTCCATATGGGCTAATATTTTTCTTTAAATGTTTCATTTTCTAACTTTATTTAAATTACTGCTTTATAGGATTTGTAAATGATTACATTCTGTTCTTAATCATATTTAACACAGCGGATCAAATGTAGGAAAGTGGCTGTTATATTCAGATTGTGGGATAAATTAAGGAAAGTAAAACTTTTGATGTTAATGTTGTTTATTTGCAGGGTTTAAAAATAAATGTGTTTACTGTTTGAAACTCATACTTGCCCTTCTACTCTTCATGGCTACTTAACCAAGCTAACAGGGTGGACAGTCTGAGGAGCTGGGAAAGAAAAGCTTTAAATTTCTTGAAGACGTTTTATCCAAGAAGTTTCTTCAGTTCTGAGAGCGACTGGTGGAGAATCCCAGGTTTAGGTCCCGTGTGAGTGTCCCCCTAAGAGGGTCATGGACTCCCTATTGATCCTCTGCCTAATCACACGAGCCAAGGTGTGAAAACGAGTGTAGGTCACAATCAGCCAAGGGCTGTATCCCAATTCAGGGTCTGCAGCCTCAAAGGCCGCATTTTAAGGCCGATTACGTCACAGCGACGCGACGAAGGCTGCTCCCAATTCAAAGGCTGCTCAAAATGCGGCCTTCAAATGTGTCCTTCATTTCCCTGAATTTTAAGGATGTGGCGGTGTAGACTTCATGACCCAACATATCCCAGGCTCCATAGTGCGGCTGTGGGTGTGGATAATTTTGCCGCAAAATATGGCAGAAGAGGGGGGGCCGAAGAGTAAACTTTTAAAGTAAGTACTGAATATTATGTCACTTATTTATTTGCAAATGTTTAATAATAAAGAACATTAAAATATTACTGTTGGCCACATGTCGGCAAAGTTATGTGACATTAGTGATGTTTGTACTTTCAGCGTTTACTTAGTTTTAAAGCCTTTACCTTAAAATACATGCTGTTCAATAGTCGACCTTAATCTTACAGAGAATGTGATGATTTTATGGTTAATTAAAGTCAGTCATATATCCACAAACACAACAAGCTGAAAGTCAGTGAATGCTGCTTGGTTTGCAGTCCTGAATATCACGGCACAAGCAGGATTCACTGCACTGTTAATGTTAGCTATGTTGTATTGCGGCCTCTGTTCGGTGGTGTCGAGCCAAACGGACTTTAACGTGTGTTTGAACGAGCTGACGGTTCACTCATTAAGCTCAAAGAAAGATGCTTTAAGTACCTAAAACATTCATGAATCTGATTGATCAATAATATCTTCCCTGCACTCAATATCTCATAGTTGTACATATCAGCCAACATTATTATCTACATGCTCATAAATATAGAAGTGACTTGGCTATTATAACATATTGCAAGTTAAAGTAATACTGCACTGCACCTAAAGTAAGTAACATCTTGTATGAGGTGATTAGGGTCAGCAGTACTGTGTATGGGAGCCTAAAGCAAAGTTAACTGCACCAGTACCAGCTTCACAACATATTGTATATTATACGTTTCTACCTTTTTGTAATATGTCATCTGTCATGTTTAGATGCAGTGACAATTGCACATTTGGAGTCATGGTCATATGTGGTTTTTATATACAGGGTATTATTTTTTTTTAATTGTCATTTTTTTCTATTTTTCTTGTTTGTTTGCACATCATTATTGTGTGCATATTGCATATGTAACATTATTTTTATTGTTAATATTATTATTAGATACCAAAGATACAATTTGATTAAGGGTTTTCCTGTCAAAATGTCAATAAAAATGCAATTACACGCGTAAACAATAGGATCAAAATACACTTTTAAAAAGTCTGTTGATCAAATACTGATTTCCAAAACATTCTAGAGGAAAATAGAGATAAAATAATCTGAATACTAACAGTGATGTTGGATGATGATGGAGGCGTCAGTGGATTATTCTGTTTCAGTCAATAGGTTCATATCTATGACAATAATTTGATAAGTTTAACAGGTTGGTTCAGGCCTGGCAATACAGAAAATATTCACAAACTTTTGTTTTTGAAGAATGTTGATCTTTTTTGGGATGAAGCTATCTGGCAACATGACACAGCCCTTTAACCTCATCTGTATGTCTATCATGTGGCTATGGTACTGGGTTTTGGTTTGATGCATATGCAGGTTACAGCTGGGGAATGGCAGCATGTTGTGGATTGATTTGGCATGTTCAACCACTGTTACACCAAACTCTCTCACTCATAACATGATCAAGGCCTCTTACCCAGTGTCATGGATTTTCTGTAGTTTTGGGGACACAGGTCCAAAGTCTGAGGCAGTAAGTCAGATCAAAGAAGGCAATGATTCTAAAATGGGAGTTTACTCGTGTCATTGTATATATCCAGGAATATGTGCCTGAGGATAGTTGTCATTAAATCAATATTAAATCAAAAGTATTCCTTAATTACCACAGCTGGCATGAGTTCTCCAAAGCTGCCTGCTGTCTCAGGATCTGTCTCCAAAAAGAACCAGGGAGCGCTAACATGTTATGTTCTAAACTGATGAAGAAAATGCACATTAAACATAGTATAAACTTACTATGTTAAGTAATGTGAAGAGGGTGCCTTTAGCTCCTATTGGGTTGGTTCCTTGATCAGTGCAATACAGAATCATTCATCTGGTTTGATGAAATCACTCTCAGCAGCATCGTCTGGAATGTCCTCCTCCTCCTCCGAGTCCATTTCCAGGAGTGGTTGGTGGCTGAGGATTCTCTTGTACACGTCCTTCACTTTGAGCATTTCAGCTTTCAGTTCACTTTGTTGTTTTAAACCAGGCTATGGAGTCCTTTCTGTGCATCCTCTGACATGCCAACAAGGGAGGCTGTAAACACAACAAAACTATTAAATATAAGTAAAACAAACAAAAAAAAAAACCTCACCTCATAAACACAAGGAATTAGGATCATGTAATTAAACTTTTTTTTAAGGGAGAAGGCAGTGTTAGCTAGCAACCCAAATATAGGTAAAAGATCCAGTAAGACTTTAGCATCTGCTATTATTTTCAATCAATTCATCACAAAATGTATAAATAAATAAAAGATGTGCTTACAGTCTGAGGAGATTGTCCCCAACACCACAGATCGCATTCACAACACTGTCCAGTGTTGCTGCATGTCCCTGCAAAGGATCATCTCCTCCTCTCTCAGATCTGATTTTATTCTGTTTACAAAGTAGCTGTACAAGCTGTACAAACTGAGCATCAAACGGTCCATTTCAAAGAAACGGTGACACCATTTTGTCTGTAAAGACTTTGTGTTTGCACTCTGATGATGACAACAAGCTGCTCTATTCGTGCCTGCAACGCTCCAAGGCTGGCATCAGTTTGATCCGTTTCTAAGTGAGAGGAATATTAATCAGAATACAGGATGAGTAACAGTCACCAAACTACAGTGGACTCTGTAATCACTGACTTGATGATATTCATTATAAGACATCTGGAGCCTTCATGTGCTGCATTATCATGAGATAACAAGTATGTTGGTGTTCAGGTTTATAAAACCAACTAGTACGACGTCACTTCAACCCAGGTCCAATCCAATTTGATCAAACACAAAAACTCTGCCATCAATTGTGCTTTTACAAGGCTTATTTTTCATTGTTTGTTGACACTGTCAGAAAGATCTTAATTCTAAGTTCTTTAATGAGGCCATGGTGGGTCCTGTTGTTATACACGAGTGCATTATAGTGAGACTCACCTTCAGCTCATTGCTGCACATCGGCCACCCATTGCTGCAGTGTGTCGACATCCACACCCAGCTCATTTCTGCTCGCATTCAGACTCTCCACTTGTTCTCTAAGGATCCTTATGATCTAAGAATACATTAATAAATGTCATTCATATTGACATTTTTAGAGTACTGGTGTTTTCCCCCCATTACCACACACATTAAAATGGGTGTTGAAAAAATGACCTTTAGATATCTCTGGCTCAAAGTGCGGCCCAGTTGTTCCACTTTCCTTTTGTTCCAGCCCAAAGCCAGGAGGGTCAGCATGTCTGTTCGCCCTGCATTTCAGTTAGTATACAAATAAGAATGAATGAGCAGGAGACAGAGTGGAATCTCACACACAGACACACACCTGCTTTCGACATGTACTTCGTTGTGATGGCCGCCCTAGACAGGAAACTGTTTACTTGTTCCACCTCTTCTCCAACTGTAGAACCATCCCCATCCTGAAATGCACCTCCCCATTTGATCTATAGAAAGGAGGTCACAATACATGACTGCTGAATTCATTCAACCTTAAAACAAAATGTCTTAAACTTATCCAAGACTACAAGCTGCAGTATACCTTGCATATCCAAGTGTGAGCTTTTGCATGCATGACGGAGAGAAAAGGACGCATTGACAAGAAGTTCCTCAGCTCAGGGCACTGCTGAGCCACGTTGGTAAATATGGGAAATATTTACAGGCCACATCGGAGCAAAGGAACATAATATGTCCTGGGATGCCAGCTGCCAACTTCCTCTGGAGAAAAAGGAGGTGAGCAAAGATCTCCCCTCGAAACATGTTCAATGCAGCTAGGAAGACTAACAGCTATTTCCATGCCCTCTTCATCCAACTTCCCAGTGGACTTTTTGGTCGACTCCTTTGCTGCAGTCCAAGATGAAGATCTGCACAACCCTTTCCCTGGGAAATCAACAATCAATCAATCAACATTAAACTCGCAACCTTTCACCTGCTGTCGATGGCACTGAATGAGTATGTGCAGGAGATATGTTATGGATGCCAATCCGGTCACCCCAGCCAGTTACAACACTGTTGCCTGTTTGAACTGCCTGTGTTTTTCTTCGAGACCTACTATGATGAGGTGATGGAAAAGCTCCGAAAGCCCCGATTCATCCCGGCCATCCGTCTGTTTGTTTGCTCATACAGTGTCAGTGAGGCTACAGCACAAATCATCAGCACTGCAGAGCGTCTTCTGTGTGAACTGAGATCAGTGCTGCACATTGTATGCACCACTGATGAGAATGTCGGATACCTGCTAAATACCAATCATCACACCCGCGGTGTTAAATCAGCGCTGCTCCACATGATTGGAAACTACTGGTCTGGGAGACACAAGATTTAATGTACATCTGTTATAAAAACCTTACTGTGCACTACACAGAAAATTAAATAAAAACGTATGCTAACACTTTTTTCTGGTCATTTGTATTTGTGTTTGGTCAAAGTGATTATGGAAAACACGCTGAGAAAAATATATCACAACCCTGCACACCCAGGGGGTTTAGGAAGTGTAAAGAAGCTCCGTATTGCTGTCAGTGAGGCAACAGGCTTAAAGCCGTCATTACCTGACGTGGAGCGTTTTTTAAAAGGAGATGACACATATACTCTTCATAAACCTGCAAGGATACATTTCCCCAGAAATAGAGTTTTGGTTAACGGGATTGACAAACAGTTTCAAGCTGATTTGGTTGACATGCGTGAATATTCTGCGGATAATGATAATGTTAGGTACTTATTGACATGCATAGATGTGTTTTCTAAGTATGCATGGGTTAGGTGCCTTGAAACCAAGACAGGACAGGCTGTTGCTGAGGCTTTTGGTGATATTCTGAGAGAGGGCCGTGTGCCTGAAAAACTCCAAACAGATTTAGGGAAGGAATTTTATAATAAACATTTAAAAAAAAACTAATGGAGCAGTATAACATCACACATTTTTCAACCTTTAGTGAAATGAAATCATGTGTGGTAGAGCGTTTTAACCGTACCTTAAAGGGGAAAATGTGGAAATACTTAACATCAGTTAACTCGCGAAGATATGTTAATGTGATCCAAGATCTTGTACAGTCCTATAACATGTCTTATCACAGCTCTATCAAAATGACCCCCACCGAGGTGTGCAAAGATAATGAGAAAGCAGTCTTTAACACCCTGTACAAAATGAAACCCCAAAAACCGGTGACTTTTAAATTTAATGTGGGCGATACAGTGAGAATATCTAAACTACGAGGCATATTCCTAAAGGGTTACCATCAGACCTACACAGACGAGTACTTTACCATAAAGGAGCGTTTAGGAAGAGACCCTCCCGTATACAAACTAGAGGATCTCACAGGAGCTGCGGTGAAAGGTGTATTTTACGAACCTGAGATACAGCAGGTGACTATTGACAAAAACAAAACTTTTAAAATAGAGAAAATACTTGGCAGAAAAAAAGAGGACCGAAAAAAGTTAGCGCTGGTCAAATAGCTCGGTTGGCCTTCTCATTTTAATTCATGGATCCCTGAAAAAGACATCATTGAAGTGTGATTAACAGAGACGCCGCAGCTCTGCATACTTTCATTCTGCACTAGACAAAGACTGAGGAAGGAAGGAAGGAAAGGACAAAACGAACAACAACAACGCAGGCTTTTATGTGAGCCTCTTCTCGAATGGTTCAGCACATGTTTATCCAGGCAATAAGAAATCTAATTTTAGAACAAAGCTGGCAAAACCTATTGTTTTAAATGAACCGTATGAGGTTGGTGTTATAGAATTTCAATACCCAAGACTATGGTTGTCTTTTCCACAATCAGATTCACGAGTGGAAATTTATGATCCAGTCAAAGATGGAGCATTGTTCATAACCGTGATTGAGCTGTCTGTGGGGCATTATGCATCTGTGGCGCAGATAATAAAATAATTAAATTTTAAATGTCAGCAACATCAAGCAACTACCGACATTAAAACACAATACAGTGAAGTTAGTAACTATGTTAGTGTTATCGGCCCTAGGGGCACAGTTCTCACATTTAGAGGGAGACTGGCAGAAATCTTAGGATTCAAATCAGAAGACCCGTTTGTACTTCATTATAAAAACACATAAGCACCACATCCTGCAGACATATACGGCGGAAAATATAACATTTTTATTTATGCAGATATCGTTGATTACCAGCTTGTGGGTGACGCCCATGCGCGGCTATGAAGAGCAATAAATATAACAGACGATGACCGTTGGGTAGCCATTCTTCAATTTGACAGCCCACACTACACACCAGTCTCGAAATCCTTAATCGATGACATAGAAATTGATTTGAAAGACGACCAAAATCAACACATACCCTTTTTATACGGGAAGGTGTTTGTCAAACTCCACTTCCGACCCATAAGACACCATTTTTAAAAAATAAGGATGTCTGTCTACAACACAGATGAAGCAAAATATGTAAGATATTATTTAAATCAGGCTGGTGGCGAATTGAATGGTTATATTGGGACTAGCACGCAATATGGCGCAGGTCTGGGAGGTTTGTTCCGCAGCCTGTTTAGAATTGCTGTACCGTTGTTTAAAAAAGGAGTCAGCATAGTCAAACCCCACCTAAAAACAGCAGCATCAGGCTAGTGTCTGATGTGACCATAACCACGCCAACATCTACTAAGCAGGATGGCAACGGCTTGTATGTGTATACACCCAAACCTTCTAAGACCCCTCCCACTGCATGCATGCGTGATACACCGCCACCTAAAAAGCGTAAAACGACAAAACCTGCCAGGAAAGCCACCAAACGGAGAAACCAACGCGGAGTGAAAAAACCCAGAACCAGTCGTTCAAAAACTACAGCATTTGACATCTTCTAAATGGCTCTGTTACACAACCAATCAGGAGAATGTCTGAAAACAGAGCTCGATCTTTTTACTGTCCCATACACACAAACGTCCATAGAGAAAACGATGTTTATTGAAATTCCGCCAGTTTCTGCAATCACAGACGAAGGTCCAATCGAGTTTTACATCTCATCGTCCGGAGAGGATTACCTGGATCTAAACGATTCCTATATCTACACACGAGTAAGAATCACAAATGCTGATGGCACAAACTTAGGCAGGGATGCAAACGTGGGACTTGTTAATTATCCAGGTTGTACCTTATTTAGTCAGGTAGATGTAAATTTGGGGGATCGCTTGATTAGCCAATCATCCAACACGTATCCATACAGAGGCATAATAGAATGTCTTATCAATTATAATAAGGAGACTTTAGACACACAGCTCAGCACCGCTTTATTCTGTACAGACACAGCCTCGCACATGAATGATACATGTATAGAAGGGGAGAACCAGGGTCTGGTGACCAGAGGTACTTATACAGCGAATAGCAGTATTGTTGAATTGATTGCTCCAGTACACGCAGACCTGTTTTTTCAAGAAAAATTATTACTTAATGGAATCAATCTGTCGCTGAAATTTGTGCGCTCTAAAGACAAATTTGCTCTCATGACTGGAGCTAACACCGCGTATAAAGTTAAAATTGTCTCTGCCAGCTTATTTGTGAAAAAAATCAGTGTCTCACCAAGTGTCAGGCTGGCACACGGCAAGGCGCTGCATCATGCAAATGCAAAATATGCTGTAGACAGAGTTTCTTTAAAGACCTTCTCCATACCTGCTGGGGCAAGAATATCAACTAATGACAATTTATTTATGGGCAGGTTGCCTAAATTCGTCATCATCGCCTTCGTGGATAACGAAGCTTATCCTGGTTCTTTTACACGTAATCCATTTAATTTTGAAAACTGTGATATAGAATTCATGTGTTTATACGCTGATGGACAGTCGTATCCGGCCAAACAATTCCAGCCAAATTTTCAGAGAAAACACTATACCAGAGAATTTTATCAGCTGATACAAACCACTGAAGACATTTAAAGGATAGACCATTGCAGCCCGTTCTCATTCCCGAGGCGTAACATGCCGATGTTTTGTCACGTCACGCGGCGTTCCTGAGGAACTCAAAAGGAGACCTTCGGCGTTCTTATGGTACGCGGCGGGTTATGGCCGGAATCCAGTGCAATGACGCTCCCGCGGTAATAGACGTTCCAGCCCTGTATTCCAGGCCTAAACCTAACCTTATCCCTAGCCCGAAAACGTAATATGTTGACGATTTGTCACCTATCGTAAAATGTTACACTTTGGGAGTGAGAACGTGTTGACCATTGGCCATAACACGTGAGGACTTTGGTAACAGCTACACATTATTCTGTTTCAATCTGGAAGCTGATGAAGGACATTGAGGGAATGTATCGTTAGTTAAAACTGGGAACGTGAGGCTGGAAACCCGTTTCAGAAATCCGCTACCCCGAACAATGAACCTGGTGTGTTACTCTGTATTTGATTCAGTCATCAAAATATCTAATATGAGACAAGTGCTGCTGGACTACTACTAACAATTCAAAATGAATACAATAGAACTAACCAGCATTGTTAAAAGGATTAGTAACAGGGCTCATCTTCTAGGTATCTTAGCATGTGACCAGCTGCCAACAAAGACCATCAGATATCCATGCATGGGCATTGTGAATACAGATCCATCAGACTTACCTGGGAAGCACTGGTTGGCGTTCTATATCACAAAAGACAAGCAAGGGTACTTTTTTGACAGCTTCGGTAACTCACCTGATAGGTTTTCCCCCGAGATAAAACTTTTTCTTTTAAAAAACACCGCTCGGATATTGTATTCTGGGAGACAGGTTCAGAATGACTTTTCGGTAACCTGCGGACAACACTGTGTGTTTTTTCTATATCATGTCCAAAAAGGAGTGTCTTATTCAAGACTAATTAATATGTACAGTGATAACCTTGTTTGTAACGATGCAATGGTTTGTCATTTTGTTAACAAAATAAGACCTGTTTCTGTATGTTTTGAAAATAACTTTGATTGTGTGAAGTGCGGATACTGATTCAAGTAACAAATAATAAAAGATAACAGAAGAGAATATCGTTTCATCTGATATTTATTTTCACCTAATTGTTAAAACATTATTTAGTAAAAATACAATCTTTAAACATCAGCATAGAGTTCAAAAAGTAGTAAAAAGGGTAAAACTGTCATCTGTTTAACAATATAAGCATAAGTAAGAAAAAAAACACACATAAGTAGCAGTATATAAAAAGGGAAAAAATGCGAGGGTAAATTATCTTTTTTTCAAGAATAAGAAAAACAAACATAATTTTAAAATTCATTAAAAATCGATCCACCCGCTTCTACTCTGCCTTGATTTTTTATGTGTGGTAAATAAGCTTTGATCGCTCAGTGACCGCTTCTTGTGCAAACCATTTGTTTCAACACTCGGGTCGCCAGTGTCGCCTTTATATTGGCTAATAGTACTCCTCATCTCAGCATTAGGAATAGCAGACAGAGGAACATTTAAGCGGGCGAGTGTTTTTAAAAATGTCGACCACCCTGCAGGCCATGAAACATTTGTTGCTCTACGTGTTGCTGTTGCACTCTTGATCAAATCATAGAGATGCGAACCTCTGATTATCTGGTTGTCAATAATAATCTCACCCCTATCATTCCAAGAAACTCCCGACGCACGAGGGAGCGCTGTTAAAATAAGCTCTGCATTTTTTCTGCTCCTTTTTGCCATATAGGACAAAATCTCATCCGCAAACATGTCTTTTTGTCTGTCACCACCAACATTGCTTTGGCGGTCAGATGCATCCTGACCGGTTTCAGAAGGCAAAGATAGTGTTAGCACATTTTTTTCACTCATGCCTTGTTTCACAAGTGAACGGTATCTCTGAAGAATGGCAGAATACTTTTTAGCCTTCTCATACACATCTAAATCTGGCAGCTGCAGCACTTCAACCATAGCTTTGTCTAGCTCGTTTTGCGCTACATGTCTGACGGAGCCTGTATGTTGTTGCTGCTGATGGTTTAACATGTCCAACTGATGCTGCGGGATCAAAAACATTTTCTGTGTGTGCTCCATTTTCACCTATTTGCTATAAGACTGGTGATGAAGGGTATGGCAGCCCCTAATAACGGTAGCAAAAATCCTCCATATTGGTTGATGGATCTTTTCTTTTTCAAACTTTTGACCTTTTTGTCTGCAACCAGTCTGATTACTTTTTTTTCTTTTTTAGTTGTCTGTACTGTTGATCAGTCAGCGGGATAACACCTTTCAAAACATTGAGCGATATCTCACACAGAGCATTAATAAAATCCATGCTTGCATTACAAATAATATTCCTCCGTACGCTGGGTGGGGATTTATACAACAACTCCAACAGTGCAATGTTTCTCTGCATCCGTGAATACGACATCCTTTTTACCGCTTTAGCCGTTTTTTTGGAGATATAAACAACTTGACGATCTGACAACAAATTGGTTCTGAGTCTTAAATAGTCAGGCGTCTTAGATTTATAATCGATTAGAAGATACCCATATGGGGTGGATGTGGCATCATTAAAAGCTTCTAAGAAGTATTTTGTATTACCTGGAAACATCTGTCTACCTAAAACTGAAATTTGATATTTATCTCTAGGGTTGTTAAACAGAATTAAATAATTAGTGTTCAACGAAACTGATGCATAAACAAATTCTGAACTAAATACATGCAGCTCAAGTTCCTATGATGAACATATTGTGTGAACACATTTTGAACTTCTATGCTGTTAGACGCAGTATTCATCACATCGTCGATAATGAGCAAGTTGTTCTTATCTGGAGGTAAAAGGACATCGTCACTCAGAGACTCCGGTATACCATTCACAAAGGTGATTTTTCTTATCTGAAGAAGTTGATTGTATAAAGGTTGCCAGCAGGAGTAGATGTAAACAATATTGTCAATTTTGGTTGAAATAATAGTAGATGCTTTTTCAATGATGCTTTTGACAAAGAAAGTCTTTCCACAATTACTCGGCCCGCTAATAACTAAACTAAAAGGGTGCTGGAGCCTCCCATCAAAGGCTTGATCCTGATCAGTATCCATAAGGGAGTGTTGTATAGTCAGGCAACACCCTTCTCTTGTTATAGACCACCTGAACTTTTTTTTACAACTGTTTCATTCCTAAGATGAAACCTCTTCTTATTGCGTTTGATGGTGTCAGACTCTGCAACTAAATGCGCATCCCTGTTGGCCACAAATGCCTTGACTGAGCCTTTCAACGATTTGTGGGTAACAGCTTTAGAATTAACATCATTGAGTGTTACACCTTTACACTTAACCTGAGTCTTGCCCTGTTTTGTGTAATAAGCATGGCATTTTGGACCTCCAGAGACAAACTCAGTAATGTGATCATCCTCTCCAGACCCGCCATCATTGAGCTCATCAGTCAGCTCACCGAGGTATGGTCCTAAAGGGGGTACCCACTCCCCGGGATGAGAGGTGAAGGTAACTGAATCTGTGTCACAGTAAAGAATGCGTTCCTGCAGCTTGTCTAACAAGTCATACAGAGTGAGCCTCGCAAAGGCCGTAGTCATAGCACCGACAAAGACATTCACATCCTTCACCCGCGACTCTCTACCATCAGCATGACACCACTGAACCATTGCAACATCATCAGAGATGAAACAAAACTGGCGTACGTCATAATGGTCACTGAACATCAGCTGTGTGAATCTGGCAGGGTCTGTAATCAGCTCGCAAGATGGCATATTTGTTCGCATGCAGAATCACCCCCAGAGAGAGTTCAGAAGCAGTTTATTACAACTTCTGATTGCTTTGTTTACACAAATCTTATCAGGGTCAAGTCTCATGCCTTCTCTCTCATAATAGTCTGGAACAAACTTCTGCTGCTCCTCAGCTGTTTTGACATTTTTCGGGTATCCAGATGCCTGCTGCTTGAATTTCAAAAAATGTTTTGGCATACGGCTTAAACAGTGTGTCAGTCTTATTAGGGAAGTGCCAAACTTCAGTGATGCAGACAATCTGATACCCTTTTTCAATAGCCTTTTCAAGCTCAAAGGAAACCCAAGTACCTGACAGTTGCCTCTCACTCTCAGCATGCACACAATCACTGTGCTGGTGCTGCTCTTCAGCACACGTTCTGCAGAGAGGAAACATCAGCTTATTGTGGCACTTGTAGGCCAGAACAGGATGAAATAGACCCCACAGTGCACTTAACAAACCCGAAATAATTTTCAACTCTGTCAAAATTATTGTATATGATCTGAGGGTGACCTATTGGATCATTTTTCGTGCACTGAACAGTGGGGTAAAGACTTGTAAAATCACAGTGTCTGATCTTTTCATCTCCACCATCATCAACCTTGTGGTACAGTTTCATCGCATTAGTCCTCCCCCCAAACAACGCGTCTCTAGGGTCCAGAGGCTCAGGCTTTTTGTATTTGCGCATAAAGTCCTTGACTGACTGATCAGTCGACTTTAATGATGACCAATCACACCCCCATATGACCACGACATTAAGACCATAATGCATTCTTAGAGCATTCACCTTCTCACAACTCGCCATATGACAGCTTGGCAGCAGGGTTAACATCACTCTCCGGGTAGCAGCAGAGACAACCGTGATAGAAACACCCAAAGAATTCATATGCAGTTCTGCTGGAAGCATCAAATCCATCCACAAAATAAGGTCCTACTTTTTCTTCGTCGCCTCTGAGAGCATGCTTGATAACAACGTTTTGTTTTGTATTGAAGCCATTCAAGAGACACGTCTGAAAATGTCTTATTCTGATCAACATACGCACCGTGATGAGTCAATGCCAGGGTGTCTTTTGGAAGAAACAAGGTTTTGAAAATCCCCATGCAGTATGATGCCAGGGTGGCGTGTGAAAATGGATCAATCTGCGTGCACTCCATCAAGGTCTCGCGGTATATTTTACAAGCCATTCTCAACACTTCGACATCATTAATGCAGTACTTACGCATTTCAGCCTGTAAATCAAATGGCTTCTCGCAGGCAGGCTTGAACCACGCCACAAATTGCTCCTTTTCAAATTCAGACATTTTTTCATACCCGTAAAAAGACAGGGCAGGATAAGGACCTACATAGAATTCGTTAGCCCTTGTGTTAAATGTGTGTGGAAAGAAGCATTTTTCAAGGTCCTCGAATCCCAAGGCAGAAGGTGTTTTGGCCAAACGCATGGGCAGAAAGCTAAATGAGTCTATCCATCTCTGATCATAGGATTTGTCATACATTAGAACGACACGACTCCCTCTCATTGTTACACCCGGAGCAATACCCTGTTTAACGAGGTATTCCAAGAGAATATAGCTGTCGAAACCCGAAGAATTATGAGCTATAAATGTATAGCCACGGTATTTAGGCCTTCTGTAGTGCCCAACGAATGTAGACACACAATTTAATGTGTTGAAACAGAATTTTTTCCCATGCATATCCATTGTGCACACATAAACGGCCTCATGCTTTCCGTCATGATACCGGGTCTCAAAATCATATATTATGTATTTTTCATAAGTTTTTTTCATTTCAGCAGGCTGAAGAAAACCCTCGTGATTCATGCCAGTGTCTACCAGGCGTTCTCCACAGAGTGTACATGCACTTGGAGCACATTTGTGTTCTGATTTGTCTGACTTCCTGTATACCATACCCCATGTTTCACAGTATTTCATACGATCACACGGTATTAGATTATGTAGCGGTTCTACTAGTTTGTGCTGATGGTAGCAATGCTGCAACTTACAGATACGTTTACAGTCTGCACATTTCACAGTCTGTGACGGGTAGTTTTGACACAGTGTAAAGGATACATTGCATCTACATGTGTGGCACAGTGGAGACTGATATGTACTATAAAAATAATTACAAAAATAGCCAATTTCAAAAAACCCTGTTGTGCTTTCAATGACATAATAATGACCGTCGTGTAAATACATATAAATGGTTTGAGGGTGCGGTGTGTCGTGTGTTTTGAAACACTGTAGCTTTTTTCGCCCTGCAGTGTGATGGAATATAACGATTTTAACTTTTAGCTGCTTTTCAAAACTGCTGACATTGGTGAAAGAAACCTGTTGCCTGGGGTCGAGCCCTGCATCAATGTGTAGCTGCTTTGCACAGAGTAGTTTCTCATCCTCAGACACCTCAGCATTGAGAGCATGCGCCAAGCACAGACAAAAACACAGGTTATTATTACTATTTTGAGGATTATACAGATGTCTCCCTTTTTTTAGCAAGATGTCATCATAAATCACTTTCCATAATCTCAAACGAACACTGCCGCTCCTGTTATGAGCAACTGTGGCGATAAATTCAAGTTCGTCTGATGATACAGACTCGTCATTACTTTGAAGCACTTGCATGATTTCCTCAAAGAATAAATCTGTATTATAATCATCATCTGATTGTAACACACCCTGCACATCACTGGCTAGGGATGGTCCTCGTAACACAACATTCAACATGCTCCCTGATGGGGCATCTTCTAAGGCTTGGTCAATTAAATTAACTAAACTCTCTCGCACCCTGCAGGGAACCTGTTGCAGGTTATCTAGACCGATCTCTCTAAAATCAAGACGCTGACGCAGTTCTCTGGAATTAAAATGAGGCATGTCTCTACTCCTAACCCCACCGCCACCATCACCACTGCTGCTGCCAATCTGCACAGTGTCACTTTCATTCGTATTATCTAATACATCAACAGCTGCATCAAAATCATCGCATGGAGAAGGCAGACACTCATGAGTGTCAAAATGGTCAGCAGAGGACACAACATCAAGACTTTCAGTTGCATCAGAATGTGCAGTAGGTGACGATAGGAGGTCGTCATTAACACTGTCAATTGCTTGATACCAAAGTACAGAATGTGAAAGAAGCTCATCAATGTCAAAATGCTCTGCAGAAGGTGTGGCATCAATATCACCAATTTCATCAAACCATTCTGTAGAGGATGGTGTGTGATTGCATTCACCGCGGTCATCACCCACATTATTAGCATTGCCAACATGAGAATTAACAGTGACAGATGTAGTGCAAACAGGAGCAGAAACAGCAGAGTTAGCTCAGGATTCATGTGTCTGGACAAAGGGCTTTTAATCTAGTGGTCAGCTCAGCACACCTGGTTCTAAAACTGCTAATGTCAAATTGGTCGCTATTCCTTAGACTGCTCTCTGAAGGAGTATCAGCAGGCTGTCCACATCCATCACTGTTCTTGAATATTTTATTGAACATTTTCTTTGAATGCAGGTTTGTTTGTTTTGGGTTTTTTTGCTCTTAATTTACAGATGCTAAGGAGATTGGTGATTCTGATACCTGTAATAAGAGTTCTGCAATGCTTATGTCAATTTCTTTTACCCTAAAAACAACCCCCTCAATTTCTTGTATTTTGCTCAGGATTAAATCCAATTTTTGCCTGTCTTGATGAAGAAGGGAATGGAGCCGGTCTGATTTTTTAATTGTTTTTTGATGCTGTTCCTGGAAAAAGGCTTGGAGCTGGTCTGATTTTTGATCTGTTTTTTGTCGGTTTTCCTGAAAAAGTCTGTGAAGTTGTTTTAATTTTGGATTTGTTTCTTTCTGCTGTTTGAGAAATTGTTCAAAATACTTTTGTTGTTCCTGATGCTGAATAAACACACGATCACCGATGGCGAATGAATTCACACAAGCATTATAGGCTTCAAGCATATCAGTATCTGAGATTTCTGCATCAGTTATTTCTGCATTCGGATTCCTAACCTGCCTGAGACACGTAGAGATAGTAGGCAACACATCATTTGAAGAAGGATATGTCTCACCGGTGGGCTTACTTGTATGTTCCTTTCCCAGCACCGCATTAAAAAGTAGGTTTTGTGTGTCTCCATCTAGCCGCACACTGAACTTATTGAGGCCGGCATTTCTTGAGAAAATCGGTTGATTGGATCCTTGATTTGCTGAGTAAGGAGTGACACTGTCCCATCCCTCTGACCAGTGGATATTCGCTAGGTCGTCCAAGAAAGATGGTTGACTGCTAAACCTGGAGAAAGGATTAAAATAATATACATATTATACACCCGAATTATAAATTGATAGTTATTTTTATTATGTGTATTGTTAGGCTTTTATATTTACCAGATGTTCTCGTACTCTGTCGTATGGGAATTATCAAGCGGCCTCTCCTGGTTTTGGGCTGGAGGTAGAGTCTCAGAGGAGTTAATCCAAACACCACATACAATCAAACTTTTGGTTTACAAAAGAAAAAAGCTTTTTTTGAATAATAATAATAATAATAATAATAATAATAATAATAATAATATGGAAAAAATAAGCATGCAAACAAACAAACAAACAACAATGCGAGACTTACTGGAGTCTATGTCGGTGGTGGAAAGATGTCTTTTGCGGCGGGATTTGTTGGTTGCAAAGAGTCGCGCGTTGTTGCTGTTAAATGTAAGAGAACTCCGCTAGGCTACTGCGGGTTTTTAAAAAGTCAGTTTTGGGGGGAGGCGCGAAAAAAAACGTAAGCAGAACCCAGCCAATAAACTCGCAATGTAGAAGAGATGGGCTGAACTATGTTAAAAAAGTTTCTCATGTGTCGGATTGATTGAATTGTGAATTAACTAATTTTTTTTTAAAAAGTGGGTCTTTCCCGGTTTTAGAATGAAAGAAAAAGACTCCCCACTGATAAAACCAAAAATACACAGCGCATGATAAACACAATTAAATAATGTATTACACATCTATGATTTAAAGAAGGGCAAATTCAAAAGAGGATATGACAAATTTAAAAAACCTTTCAAAAGTTGTTCACATATTTTTTCAGATCTGCAGTCGGAAAGAGTTCCACTGCTCATTTTAGACTTTATGCCTTTATCCCCCTCCCCAAAGTGCAGTTGATAGAAACAGTGTGATAATGCTCGGCGATGCTGTTCTTAGGTGAAAGGTTTTAGGAGATGCAAATATTTGATGAAAGGGACATCATAAAGTTTGGTCTCTAAGCACTCCACCTACTTTATTCACCATTTCTTGAGATAAACGGCGTCTTAAAGTCTGAAAAAGCCAACAATGCTCAGTTGTTAGAAACAATGTAACAATGCAACAAGGTTAGGTAGTCGCTTAACTCACCGTAGAAAATCTGCTTATAAAACACACTGCCGTTTCAGCTCGATTGTCTGACAACAAAAGTCTTTCTATAACGTCAGTGTAAAGTAAGTAAGTAATTCCTGTTTTTATAAATTTACCATGAAAAGCCAAAATGCCAACAGCGGCTGATGAACCTAATTAAAACGCACCCCCGCTAGGAGAAGACAGAGCGTGCGCAGTGGGACCGCATGGCCCGGAAGTGCCCCTTTTTCGGATGAGTGAATGCGCGTGCATGAGAGTGTATGTGTGCGTGCCCGTACGTGCGAAAGGTGCCAGTTTTTAAGCTCGGCAATGGGGGTGTGGGGGGCAATTAACGTTAGCGTCATCAGTTTGTAAAGAGCTAGCAGAACTTTCAGCGCAAAAACAGCTTTACACACCATGTGAGGCCATTTTGCAACACACAAGTGCTTTAATGTTTGTAATAGATTTAATCCATTGTTGGATTAAATGGCTAATGCTGCAGTAGCCACGTGTAGTCGTTACCGTACTCTACCTAGCAAGCATGCTGACGGTAGCTGTAGCCCTTTTTAAATGCATTAAATTGTTTCCAAGATCAGTCACCTCTGTTTGTTTGAAGCTTTTATGAAAAACAAACTTTGAAACACACATGTAGCTATTATTCTAAATATATGACTACTTTGTAGTCATGTATTTTTTTACATACCTGCATTAGAATTAATCAATTCCGCCTCCTTTTTCTTATTCTTATAAACGGGTCTCTCCATTCTCCCATCATCCTTTGCTTACACATGTTGCGTCTGATTGGTTGGAGCCAAGCGCATCCAAAACTAACAGGAATGGTGGATAAAACTATAAATGTGTCTTACGTGTGAAATAAAAATAATAACCCCAACCAAGGTTTATGTACGTTAAATCTGCGCACTTTCAGATTGTGAATCAATTTGGAAAACACTGTGTGATGGCCACAACATGAAGCGATTTTATTGTTGAATTATTAGTGACACTTTCATGTGTTTTTGTTGAGAAATGTTAACGATGTCATTAAAAGAAAGCTTTGAATTAGGGAGAAAAACATGTCGGGGGAGAGGGTCCCCGGTTCTCCAGTTAGATTGTGTGTCATGTTTCGCCATGACGGGGTTATTATTGGAGTAAATGGATGGCTGGAGCCTCTGCTCAAAGCGTCTCTGATCGCCGCGAGCGGGTTCATATTGGAATGAATTGACAACCCACAGCGTCTCATAAAAACGTGGAACGGTACCTTTAGCGTCAGCATGAGAAGTTAAGGGACGTGACAAATTGTCAGTATTTTACGCATCGGGAGTGAGAACGGGTTGTTTATACACTTTCCTCAGACAGGCACAAACATTTTCACACTTTTTTCTTTTGTTTAAACACTCTTACAGTTTAAACCTTCATAGAAACATAAGTCCAGTATTATACAATGAAACCGCGCAAAACGTTTCGTCGGCATTGTTGTGTCTGTCGGGAAGAAAACTTACAAATAAACAGTACAGCACTTCAGAGTTACACTGCTAGTGATCGAAGATTTACATAAATTCGACAAACTAAACTCATTCTGTACTGTACAGCAGCGGTCTCCAACCTTTTTTGCACCACGGTCCAGTTTAACGTCAGACAATATTTTCACGGAGGGGCTTTTAAGGTGTCGCAGATAAATACAACAAAATAAAATGATACAGACAAAGACAAACATGGTGGTATATCATAAATCACTGTGTGACTGTGTAACTTTATTAGCAGCGTCCTCCTGAAATGCACCAACAACACTGAGAGTAACATCCTCCTCTCTGCTTCTTAATGCTCTCTGGTCGCTATGTTAATGCGTAAATAGTTCTTTCAAAATAAGACACATGACCACAACACGGGAAAAGACCCAGGGAACCAGACTTAACGATTAAAAACCCTGAAAACCATACTCTTCACACCCGAGCCTCAACTCTCGCGGCGCGGTACCTAACGGGCCCGGGTGTTGGGGACCACTGCCGTGCAGAAGACACGGCACTAGATTGATTGACAATGGTCTACAGCAATCAGAACGCACAACACAATGTGCTGTTAAAGAAAAAAAAATCAGTGAAACAGCGAGTCCGCGGGTTTTGAGGTTGTCTTCAAACAAGTGCATTGTACTAGAAAATGGTGTTTGAAGGATTAAAAATGTAAAAAGTAATGACTATTTTATATTTATGAAAAAACTTTATGCAGAAAAAGTAGCAAAGAAACAAAAACATAACACATGGACACTTTTTGCCACAAACAAGCTGAAGGGATGGTGATTTTTTTAATGAACTGGATTGTCAAGACTGAGAGACCTCTTCCCTCTGACCCCTCCCCAAACCCTCAAACCCTCCTACCCACCTCGACATACAAACTCTGTGTGGCTTCACGTGTTCTGTTGATGTTTACATGATCGAAATAACTTGAACACAAACACAAACAAACAAAAATGAAGACCGCACCTGAAGGAAAAATCTACAAGTCCCAGCATCCTCTGTGTTTAGGGAGGAGTAGTGAAAGTGAAAGTATTGAGGTGGAGCTGAGGCAGGTGAGTGTTAACATGAATAGGTTTCTTCTTATGACATAAAATAATTCCACGCTGTTCGTGTCTGTGGGTGAAATGTGAGGCTGGTCGGCTCCTCTGAGCGCTGGTTTCCTGTAAGTAGAGAGGAAGTGAGTTTAGCTGAGCCTCTGTTTAGTGTGAGAGAGCAGGAGGAGAGTGAGAGCTGTGCTGAGGCAGGGTGAGTGTTAACACCGCTCTGACATTACTGTGTCTCTGTGGCGGGAACAACAGGCTCCGTCAGTGGAGGCAAAAGTAATCAGACTTTGGTTTTTCAAAGTAAACAACTTTATGTCGGAATTTTCCGCATGCTCATTGGATAACGACTTGTCAATCTCAAGTTATTAGCCAATGAGCGTGCGGATTCACAGAAAGACCCGCCTTTATCACGGGACTTTAAAAACTACAATGGCGACAGAAACTCCGTGAGTGGAGTTCAGGGTGACGTTATGAAACTGTGACGTTTGAGCCACTTCCTGTTCTCAGTCCCAGCGTCCTGATCACCGAGGTTTCTGTTGCTCTGATATCTGATATTGATTATATTGGTAAACAGGCTGTAGCATAAACATCAAACACAGCTGAAGCAGTATTTGGATGTTTGGCTTCAAATGATCCGTCAGTTTGAAAAGTAAAAACAATTTAAAAATAGGGGAAGCTGGTGAGTGTTAACACCAGGACTTTAGAGGGAAGAAGAGTCACAGCTCAGCATGTTGTTGACGCGTTGTTGTTCAATCGGGGGACGCTCTCCGTTGAGGAGAAAGGCTTGAATTTGTTTGTATTCGGATTATCCATTGTTTATTATTGCTCACCACAAACAACTATCTGATTGAATAGTTTTCTTTTCAGATAGAGAAATAAAATGAGTCACAAAATGTAAAAGCAAAATTTCACCGCCTGGGCTGCCTTGCACCTGATTGTTCTGTAAATAGTTTGAAATGGTTACATAAAAAGCGTCTGAGCCTTGGCTGCATTTTTAGGTAAATATAACTTTGTTGTCTGTTTGCATTTCAAGTTATGAAAAAGATTTGTTAAACATGCTTGTGGTTTTTATATCAAAAATATCACTTTCTACTCGTATTTGAAATTATTGTAATGAGTCTAATCAAAGGTGTACAGAAGTATCTCCACTTTGACTTTTCTGTGTCACCATCAGAGCTTCTGCACAGTGTGTTTCTGGGGCAGATAACATTGCAGCATTATGGAGACATTATGGAGACAAAAAGAAAAGCGTCTGGATTTCTTTAAGTTAAACTTAAAGAAATCCAGACGCTTTTCTTGGACTGTTGGTTTCAGTGTTTAGTCTCATTCACACACTCCCTCAGACTCTTCACACACACTGATTTGCTGACATAAACACACTCCTGTGTGCTTTCTTGGCTTCACACACCCACTGAGGACCATCTACAGACTGTGAGCTCCGTCTTCTTTGTCTTTGGAGCCGAACTCTGACAAAGTTAGGAACAAAACTTTCTCCAGCGTGTGAACTTTCCTCCTAGACTCAGTCTGAGCAGTCAGACCACATATTTCTAAAGCAGCACATGAAGATGTGGCTCACACACACACAGGTGAAGGAAACAGCTGCAGTATTGAAAACTGCTTCACTGTCTACAAATATATGAACTGAATGTTTCTTTCAGGCTCTAAAAACCTTATTTATCCTCCATTACAGTCCTGCATTCAGAGTATTACTTCTGTTATATTAGTACATGTATTTTATTCTGATGAACACATGAAACTCTGAGCTGGATTGAATCCGTTGAATCAGAGTCCAGGACTCAGACTAAACCCACTGAATGTGTCCTGAGCTCGGCCGCTGTTTCACAGTAACTGCTGTCAGAGTCACTGTTACTGAGTTAGCTTAGCTAGCAAAGCAGCTAGCAGTTAGAGTAGGGGTGTCAAACTCAAACACACAGTGGGCCAAAATTCAAAACTGGAACAAAGTCGCGGGCTAACATTAATATTTATTGAAAAAAGAATCTTCCACCAGATATGAGAATGAATCTTTTCTTATGGACTCAAACAAGTTTTGCTGAAAAAGTGAATATGGAACAAGCAAAGCTTAATACTAAACAATATATATATTAGCTGTATAATACCAGTAGGCCAGCTCTAACAGTAATTTGGTATGGCTCCGCGGGCCAAATGTAATTAAGCTGCGGGCCAAATTTGGCCCGCGGGCCAGAGTTTGACACCTATGAGTTAGAGTATGAACTCTGTAAGCAGTCAGCTCGGTCCTGGACATTGTTACTGACATAAAGCTGCTCTCTGCAGCCATGTTTGACCTGCTGCTTTGTAGGACTACAGTAATGGAGGATTTGGAGGCTGAACTCGGCTCTGTGACACTTGTTGTAGTGAACTGATGGAAGCTGTGTCTCAGATGGATGTTAGTCCAACACATCAGACACGACCTCTGCAGCTCTCAGTTGATGTGCACATGAATGATTTGTGTTTCCTCTGCAGGTGAAGGTAGAAAGTGTGTGTGAGCTGATGTGAATTGAGCAGCATGGATCAGTGTGAGGACAGAGAGGAGGGAGTCCCTCCCTCTAAAAGCACTCTGTGTGGGGAACATGAAAGCAGACCAAAGCTCAGAGGTGAGATGACCATCTCTAACTGTCCATGACTCTTCTCCATGTCACAGCTCAGCACTCACATCACTGCTCCATCATTATTCACAGGAACCAACATGGACCTCCACTGAGCTCTGTGTCCTTTAAGAGCAAACGGGTGAAGGATTTCTTTCGTAATTTAGGGCGAAAAAAGTCATCTGACGAAAAGTAAGTTCATGTCAGTATTAAAATGTTTGAAATTTTAATCAGCTTTTTACTATTTAACGATTTAAATAATATACTATTTAATACTTTATACTTTTTATGTAATGTATTGGACACATTGGATGTGACTCAGACATGTTTCATGTTCACTTATTTTTAGCGTCAATCAGAAACCATCCAGCTCTGTGTCCTTAAAGAGTGACTGGTCCAATCATCGAGGCATTAATTTTAAATCCCAGCCTGTGTCTGCTGCAGAGAGGTGAGCTGTTAGTAACAAGAACTCTCTGATTTAAATGATTTTGATGTTTCCTGGTTTCTGAAATCCATCTCTGTAGAGCAGAGCAGTGTCTCCAAGGACACACAGGCTCAGCTGTAACTGTCAGTTTATCTGGTTTTAAGACACATTTGGACACAATTGGCTGTTTTTAACCAGTTATTTTAATCAGAGGTGTAAATCTAGACCTCACACATCTGGATCCTAAACTATGATAGAAACAGCTGCTAGCAGTGGGTAGTTTGACTTTGATACGCTGCTCTAGAAAGCAAACAAAGGTTTGTGCAGCTCCTCTTCAGAAAAGTGTTCAGAGAGCAGCTGCTTTATTAGACAAAGGCTCGTTGTGTGAGCCCAGATGTGTGTAACAGCTGGATGAAGGAGAACCATCACAGTCACGTCTCCATCCCGCCTTTATTAATGAACTTCCTGTTGCTTGCAGATGACAGGAACACAAAGTGTTTGTGATGCTGCAGGATTTGTTAACATGTCCATGATGGTAACATCTCCTCGTCTAACGGCAAACACATGAGCGCTCCTAACGGCAGCTATCACAGCCACACAGGCAGACTGTGTCTCACCGTTGCATTCAGGGACATTTGTTTTCCTGTAAAAAGCTGAACTCTAATCTAAGAGGACTGTTACTGACAGGAAACAGCTGCATTATCTGCAGTCTGTGTGATCACAGCTGCTTCAATCACTTTATCAGAGAATTGATCATTGAATAAAACATGTTTGTGTCTGCAGAGGTCAGAGGTCACAGTCTGCAGAATCCAGCTGTCCGTCTATAAGGAGTGACTGGTCCAAACACAAACCTCCACTCTTCAGTGGTGAACCTGGACCAACGAGGTCAGAGAACTGTGATGACTCCTTTACATGTTTGTGTTTTCCTAGATAAATATGACCAAAGATTCATTAAAAGATAAAAATATTAGACTTTGTCCTGTAGCGCTGTGTGACAGGCAGGATTGGACCCAAACACAACAGGATGAAGTCAAAGAGGCAACTTTATTTCAGCTGTGAACATGCAAACACCAGAAATAAGAAAACATAACTGTAGGTTTGCAGTGAATGAAGCCTCAGCTCGATGCTCCACTTTGTCCTTCTTTTCCTTCTCCAAACAGCCACATCAGGAGTCTTTGATGGAGTTTTAAAATATTTAATTACCAATGTCCAAAGATGGGTTCAGGATACCTGAATCCACAATTATTAAAGCTAAAATAGTTCACAGGGTTTGGACTTTGTTAGGTGACGAGAGAACATCAAAGTGTTTTTTATCTTTAAACAGTATTTTTATCACTTCAGTTGCTCTCACAGCCCTGTTTGTTATTTTACCAGAGCTCTTATGTTTCACTCAGTGCTCCCACCAAACACCTTGGAGGACACATTAGTGTGATTTAGATTTCATTGGTGCAAACACCAGTCACACAAGCTAACCCATGGAGGCAGCAGCAGGCTTTGTGTTTGGTAAAGTCTGTTGGCTTAAACTAAGAGAGTTTAGTTTGTTAGCACAAAGAGCTGTCAGCTAAAGCCCCGAATGCACTTTGAATACAGATGAACTGAGAAAAACACTTTAAATACAGCAAACAGTCAAACTGACAACATCTTGTTCTGCTGATCATCCACAGCAGTACATTTAGCATTCATGCTAGCAGCAGGCTACGACTGTCCACTCAGCACCAACACAGGTAGGAGTGAGCAGTGATGAAGCAGGACTGTGGGCAAGTTTGAGCTACAATCCTATTGGCTTCTCAGTTTCTCCAAAGAAAAGGGGAAAAATTCTTGGTGTTGTGAAGATGTGAGTTGGTCTTGTTGTCGTGGGGCTGGAAGGATGCTGGCAGTGAGAGGCTTTTCATACAGTGTTCAGTAACAGAATGAGATGAAAGCCATTGCACATGAAACAAGGTGCTCATAGTGTTTGTTTACTCTGTTTGTGCCACAATGTCAGATCAGTTGTAGATTCACATGCAGACTTGTCCAGTGAAACCAGTGCAAGTACTGCAGTACAGAGCAAAGACTAAGCAAACCAGGAGAGCTCTCCAACTTTCTGAAAGTACCAGGATATTTGAGTGATAAGAAAAAGTTGTTCATGCAACAATGTCCCTCAGCACACAAAACAATCAAAGCAGAATAAATATAATGTTTTAGAAAAGCTGATCAAACACTTACAGGGACCTGAAGAGAGAGAACCAACAAAATGTCATGGCTAACAGAGGAACTCAAGCACAGACTGAGTTCTGACAAACAAAAAGGTGACAGTTTATTTACCAAAGGGGTGAACCACAGTGCTCTATATATGTACAGTGAGTTGGGGAGGGGGTCCAGTGCTCCAGGGAAAAGAGGGAAGGGAGTCCACACTCACTCCTCTTCAGTCACTCTTGTCCTGCTCTCCACTCACACAGCCACACATGGGAAGCATCTGTAACCAGGTCCGTGGAAATATATACTCAAAGTATACACAATGTTAACCCAACTGGTGAATTTAGAGAGAGATTTCTTAGCAAGGAGCTGAGATCATGAACACAGGAGGGTCAATGTCCCAGCAACAAACTGCTCCATGCCGCAGCGTTAAATGGTTACCGGTAAGCCCAGGTGAATCAGCAACAGGTGGTGTAATCATCATAACTGTGTGGACCAAGAGCGAGAGGCCATTACAAGCTCCACCCAGGCAGGCAAAACGCTAGCAGGAGAGAGCAAAACATAAACAAAACCTGAAAAGCCATCATGAGCCAGCCAGAGAGACACAGAGTTTTATACTAGAAGAGAAACCTGCTCATCTTCATCATGGTTATTTAAATAGAGGAAATCAGAAGTCTCTGTGTGTCAGACCACGGCTCTACACGGACACTTCTAAGCTGCTTCAGAGTGAACTGACCCAGATAATCTGCACACAGCGGCTGTAAAACAGTGAAAGTCATAACTGTGTCTCTCTGATGGAAAGCTTTTATTGTGAAGTCAGGAAGTCTGCAGGAAGTGTTGAGTTTGTATTCATCACTCAGTGTTTAATGAGACAGGCAGACAGGAAGAGCAGCTCATTAGTGTTGATGAAATCAAAGGAACTGTGAGGAACTGCAGTTTGGTCAAATCTGGATGTTTTTCACTGACAGTAAATGTTTTTAGTGATAAAGAAATGTGTTCACAGAGAGAGGAAGAGGAGTGGTGTTTGTGAGGAGGAGCAGCTGCCCTGCTGTGCTTTGTGTCAGGGCATCCTGAAGGATCCAGTCTCTACCAGCTGTGGACACTGGTTCTGCAGACAGTGCATCTCCTCATACTGGGACCAGTCTGCTTCATCAGGAGACTCCTCCTGTCCCCAGTGTGGAGAAAGTTCCAGAACCAGAGCTGGACTGCAGACAGCCAGTCAGAGCAACTGTGTACAAAGTAAGACTGAACATCTGTCTGCTGATGGACTCATTTCTGAAAACTGGACTTCTTGTGTTGTTCAGACATTGAAGAGTTTTCTTTTTCTTTAGTCTCATTGTTTTTCTTTCTTTCAGCAGATGTTGGTCTGCAGGAGGTTTTAGATGAACATAAGATCAGTCTGAGGAGGAGATGTGAACATGTGACTGAAGGAAGTGATGAAACAGGAAGTAGAACCCTCCTCAACAGGATCTACACTGAGCTCTACATCACAAAGGGACAGAGTGAAGAGGTTCATACCCAACATGAGGTGAGGCAGCTGGAGACAGCTTCCAAGATGGACGCCCTCCATGACGCTCCAATCAGGTGCCAGGACATCTTTAAAGCCTTACCTGACCAACAGAGACCCATCAGAGTGGTTCTGACCAACGGCGTGGCTGGTGTTGGAAAAACCTTCACAGTGCAGAAGTTCACTCTGGACTGGGCAGAGGGCTTGGAGAACCAACATGTCAGTGTGGTGGTTCTGATTTCATTCAGGGAGCTGAACCTGATCAGAGATGAGCAGCACAGTCTTCTGGAGCTGCTCCATGTTTTCCATCCAACATTACAGAAGGTCACAGCAGAGAAGCTGGCTGTCTCTCAGCTTTTGTTCATCTTTGATGGCCTGGATGAAAGCAGACTTTCATTGGATTTCACCAACAGGAAGCTGCTGTCTGATGTCACACAGAAGTCATCAGTCAGCCAGCTGCTGACAAACTTCATCCAGGGGAATCTGCTTCCCTCGGCTCTCGTCTGGATAACTTCCCGACCTGCAGCAGCCAATCAGATCCCTCCTACATGCGTTGACAGGCTAACAGAAGTATGAGGCTTCACTGACGCCCAGAAGGAAGAGTACTTCAGGAGGAGATTCAGTGATGAAGAGCTGTCCAGCAGAATCATCTCCCACATGAAGACATCCAGGAGCCTCCACATCATGTGTAGTATCCCAGTCTTCTGCTGGATCACTGCTACAGTTCTGGAGCACATGTTGACTACAGAGCAGAGAGGAGAGATGCCCAAGACCCTGACTGACATGTACTCACACTTCCTGCTGGTTCAGACAAAGAGGAAGAAGAACAAGTACCATGAGGGACATGAGACGAGTCCACAGGAGCCGACGGAGGCTGACAGGGAAGTTCTTCTGAAGCTGGGGAGGCTGGCGTTTGAACATCTGGAGAAAGGAAACATCATGTTCTACCAAGATGACCTGGAGCAGTGTGGTCTGGATGTGACAGAGGCCTCGGTGTACTCAGGAGTTTGTACAGAGATCTTCAAAAGAGAGTGTGTGATCTTCCAGAAACCAGTCTACTGCTTTGTTCATCTGAGCATTCAGGAGTTTCTGGCTGCAGTCTACATGTACCACTGTCACAAAAACAGGAAGACAAAAGTGCTGAAGAACTTCCTTAAACCAAAATCTTTGACCAAGATGATTTCCAGTGTTTTTGATAACAAAGATCTCCAATCACTTGATGTATTTCTGAGAAGAGCCATGGAGAAATCCCTCCAGTGTAAAAATGGCCACCTGGACCTGTTTGTTCGCTTCCTTCATGGCCTCTGTCTGGAGTCCAACCAGAGACTCTTAGTAGGTCTGCTGGGTCAGACAGAGATCAGTCCAGGAACCATCCAGAGAGTCATCAACAACCTGAAGGAGATGAACAGTGATGAAATCTCTCCTGACAGAAGCATCAACATCTTCCACTGTCTGATGGAGATGAACCACCTCTCTTTATTTCAGGAGATCCAAGAGTTCCTGAAGTCAGAGAACAGATCAAAGAAGAAACTCTCTGAGATTCAGTGCTCAGCTCTGGCCTTCATACTGCAGATGTCAGAGGAGGTTCTGGATGAGTTGGACCTGAAGAAGTACAACACATCACAGCAGGGACAACAGAGACTGATTCCAGCTGTGAGGAACTGCAGAAAGGCTCGGTGAGTTTAGATGTGATCATTAACATCATTGATCAGTGTAGGTTAGTAGTTTAATTTTGAAAATAAAATCAGATTGTAACCACAAACTGTTTGTGTCCGTACGCTGCAACCTTCCCCACCATTCCTTTATTGTACAGACTCAGCAGCAGCTCCATGGATCCCAAATCCAAGACTGGAGAACAGATTTGAAGTGTGTCACATCCTTGCAGTCACAGCTGTTTCCACCATGTTTCCACTGATATTAATCCTGTTCAATGACACGTTTCATATCAGTGAATATGTTCTTTAGGACGTCCACTGACATGTTTAAGTGTCCTGCTGGAAATCACTCAAATCATCCATGAAATCCATGAAAAATCCGTTTAGTGTTTCTAACTTCACCCTCTGTCCTCTCTCTCTCTCCATCCTCCTCACTGCTTCTTTCACTGATAATCACACAAACATCGTATTCAGCTACAAAATAACACAATAATATCATCTGATGATCATTATTATAAGAGCAGGATCCATATTTGATATCAGAGTAACACACTGCTTGGTTATGTGCAGTCATCATCAGTGACTGTGGGTCAAACAGAAGCTCTCTGATTGGTTGCTGACCTTGGTCACATGTCCACTCTCACCTGTTTGTGTTTGCTCTCTCTTTGCTGTCTCCATCCTCGCTCTCCTTTCTCTCCCTCTCTGTCTTTGTACCGTCACTCAGGTCCAATGGAAACAGTGACATTTACAAACCAATCAAAGACAAACTGATCCATGTCAGGTTATAACAATATTCAAAGTGAATATAGGCTGCTGCTGGACACAGACAGGTAACATCATTTTGACTTGCTGTCACCTGGATCTGGACTCATAAACACTGAAACCCTGAACAGGAATACAAATCATTTTCTGCCAACTAGCGACACACCAGCAGATAATGGCTCAGAAAGCTAAAATGAGCCAATCATTTCTGTGTTTAGTTCCCCTGAAATCAGATGTGATATCAGCAGCTCTGAGTTCATTCATCATTATTGTCCAGTGATGAGATTTCTGCTCCGTTTGGTAACAGTCAGCAGGTTTTTCCTGCGTGTGGATGCGAACAGTCGTACCTGACAGCAGGTAGCAAACAGAGATCATCTTTCCAGCTGGAACTCTTCACTGAGCTGAACTCATTCAAAATGTTCTGGAGTCAGATTGAAAACAGGAAACAGTCCAAATGTGTGTCTTCACTCTGACTCAGGATCAGATCTCAGTGACAGACTGTGGACATTATGGAAGCCTAAATGTGACACCATCTTCCTCCTTCATCTGCAGATTAAAGACAAACAAAGATTCTCATTAAAAGTCTGCAGGTCTGACAGAGACTCAATTGTTGTGTCATGTCAAACACAGTAAGAGGAGCTGAAGCACAGATGTGAAGAGCAGATTCATCAGATTATGACCTCACTCTGTTTTGTCTTCATATACATTCAGTCTGTGTTTATAATGCAGATTTTCTGCTTTTATAATAACACATTTTATATTTTCTATCATCACAGACTGACTAAGTGTCGACTCTCAGAGTCTCACTGTGAAGTTGTGGCCTCAGCTCTGAAGTCCAACCCCTCCCATCTGACAGAGCTAGTCATGAGTGGAAATGATGATGTCCAGGATTCAGGTGTGAAGCTTCTGTGTGCTGGACTGGAGAGTCCAAACTGTCGACTGGAGACTCTGAGGTGAGTTCACTGACTGCGGCTGTTGTAGTTTTTCTATATTTCAGGTCTTTGATTGATGTTTGAAACTTTCTTTAGTTCCTAAATGTTCAGGATGTGTCTGAAGACAAATGTGAAGAAGTTTGAGTGCTTTCAGAAATGTTGTCTTTCCAAACGACTGAACAACAGTTTTTCCTTTTGGCTCCAAACAGAAGTGACAGACTTGAGCAGGGTTCATTTAAAGGCTGACAGAAGTGGAGTGGTGACGGGGAAATGTTTGACAGGACAGTGTTTCAGCCTCCACAGGTTCATGTTGTGCTCCATCAGTCAGTGAAGATGAAGTCAGTGCTGATGAGGCTGTAGAGTGTGTGAGGGATGTGAATGAGGATGATGAAGATCTGATGATAGCAGATAAAAACAGGCTGCAGAGACTTTGAGCCATACAGGGCACACAGGGAGAGACTAACAGCCTCAGCAGCAGAGGGGAGAAAGGCTGTAACACCACCACTTTACTCTATTCTACCTGTCACATCATTTGAGCAAGAAACAAGTATGCTCATGTTTTTACTATGTTTTTCTTGGAGATGTAAGAAGATCACATGGTGCTTTTTATTTTTGTGTTGGTTTGTTTCCTGTCTCTTGGATGGAGCCCAGCTGTGCGTGGCCCCTGGGCCTGTGGTCAGAGTGTGTGCTGGAAAATCCGGCCCAGGATGAGGCCAAACTAACATAGACGTAGACGGTCCCTGAGCACTGGTCTCACAGCCAGCTGCACATAGAGACCAGTGTTGTTAGTCCAGGTCAGAAGATGACTTGTTTGAATGAAAATGAGCTTGTAGTTTGTCTGCTTTAATCATGTGACTGGAAAAAGGTGTTGGACTTCAAATATCTCCATTTCTTTCACACTTCACCTTTAAAAGTGAAGCCTTGTGGTTCCTGGAAGGAAAAACACGACTTTTTCAAGTATTTGTCCTGTTTTTATGATAAATGTACGACTTTAATGTGAAACATTCAGAGTTTTTTCTCTTGTTGTGTTTGTTTGAAGCTGCTTCCTGTTGGCTTCATCTGTTTGGAGTTTCCATTTTCTAAACTTCTACATTCTGAATCTTCTTCAGCTCTGCACAGATGATGAAACACTGAATGATTTCAAGCTCACACTTTGTCTAATAAACTTACATCTTTCATTCTTTATACAGATTGAGTGTCTGTGGTTTGTCAGAGATCAGCTGTGATTATCTGGCAGCAGCACTGAAGTCCAACCCCTCCCATCTGAGAGAGCTGGAGCTGAGCTCCAACTACAACCTGCAGGATTCAGGAGTGAAGCATCTGTGTGGTTTCCTGGAGAGTCCAGGATGTGGACTTGAAACTCTGAGGTCAGTCAGCATGTTTTAGTTGTGCTGAGATGAATATGA
Source organism: Neolamprologus multifasciatus (assembly GCF_963576455.1). Taxonomy (NCBI): domain Eukaryota; kingdom Metazoa; phylum Chordata; class Actinopteri; order Cichliformes; family Cichlidae; genus Neolamprologus; species Neolamprologus multifasciatus. The sequence goes on from NC_140441.1 coordinate 45,535,609, forward strand.
TGTGAAAGTTGTGCTAACACTAAACTGCAGACATCAGGCTGATATTATATTGATCCACACTGAGGATCTTCATGGTAAAGTCTGCTTTCTTCTTCTCTGGTTTAGTCCATTGACTGCAGCAGAACAATGTTCACATTTCAAACAGTGATACTCAACATATGGCCCGCGGCCCACACGCGGCCTGCCCACCTTTCCTTATTCAGAGAGAGGGGACCCTGATTAACTGTGTAGTGTTCTTCCTCACAGTTCTAAGTATCAGACACTTCAATGAATAATCCACAGCTGACTGTCTTTAGCAGGTCAAAGGTCACGGCACACAGCAGACAGTGGGAAATATTATAATTCTGATCATTTATCAGCACATATCCATATGTATAAAAACAAAGCTGACACTGTGAGACTTGATCAGAGCTGTGATCATCACAGCAGAGGCCTTTGTGTCAAAGTCACTGAGGATCAAACAGAAACACATGAAGCAGATTTTCCTGTTCTGGCTTTTTATAGCAGATAACCTTCAAAATATTCTGCAGTCGATCAAAAACTGAAGCAAACCATGAATCAACATGTGAACATGACCTGATGCTGCTGAAGTGAAGCAAAGTTACAGAGGTTTGATTACAGACACAGCTGAGAGTTTGTAATCTGTCATCATTTTAAAAGGTTTAAATTTCTTCAGTATTGAACAGCAGAAATGAGGCTTTGTTTTCGGAGGCCGACAGCAGTGAACACAACAGCAGACTGGTGCGTAATAAGCAGTGAATAATGCAGAAAACAGATTTTTGAAGGTAAACTGTTCTTGAAGTACACTGAGAGAGAGAGAGCTGTGCAGGAAGTAAACGTCAAAGTCAGAGAGAATTCATGACGATGTTCATCAAACGTAAAGCGTAGTTTGGATCTTCTTTTGCTGCTGGTTCAGTCAGTTTTGGTTGGCGACAGATGAAACCTGCAGCTTCAGGATCTGTGAGCTGTCCACTTTCAGCCTCGACGGCGTGTCCATTTACGTGCCGTCGAGTGAACGATCCACGCTCTGTGTTTCCATCTTTGTGTGTTTAGCTGCTCTCATTTACTATTTTATCTGTTTGGTTGTTGTTGAAATACTTTTGGGAGCTTTAACCTGAGATTCTGGCAAAATACATTTATATTAAAAATCGATTCAAGATTGAATGAATCAACATCGCTTTATTCAAATTAAAACCATTTAAATAGGAAAATCCATTTTTTTACACCCGCCTGTAATGCTGGGTAATGTCAGCTGGTCCATGTGCAGCTGGCTTGGAGGCTCAGGGAGCGTCTACAAAGTGCAACACTGAAAGAACATCATCCATAAATATTGAGTAATAACTGGACTCTCATACAGCGAGACTCAAATGCCTTTAAACATCAGCTTATCCTGCTGATCCAAGTCCAACACTGAGTTTGTAAAAACATGTTTGTCAATCATTTTGTTTGGTTTCTGAGGAAAATGATTCAATAACTTTCTGCTAATACACAACATTTCATCATATTTCTTCATAACCCTCTTTTGTCTGACCATTTGAATTCCATTTGAATTTGCAATAAAGGATCCACAGAGTTTGGTGACAATAATGACAGTAGATGTTTGTGTGAAAGTGCTGGAAGCAAATTAGTGTGTGAAGTTCGTTCAGTGTTGCACATTGTAGACGGTCCCTGAGCACTGGTCTCACAGGCTGTATCCAAATTCAGGGTCTGCAGCCTTAAATTACGCAGCCTTAACGGTCCACAAGGGCCGCGTACTCAAAGACCACTAAGGCCGGAAGTGCGAGGCTTGTGAAATGGGAAGGTCTAGCCTCCGTCACGCTGCCCAGTTTGCCTAGCAATCATGATACTAACAGCTGGAAACGTTTCATACAGCATTGTTTGACAGAAATGAAGGAGAAAATCTTTTGTTCATTTGTTTGTTTGTTTCTACATGAGCTTTGATCATTCTCTGTAAGATTAAGGTCAGCTATTGAACGGCGTATATTCTAAAGTAAAAGCTTTAAAACCAAGTTAGTACAAACGTCATTAATGTCACATAACTTTGCCGACATGTGGCCAACAGGAATGTTTTAATGTTCTTCGTTCTTAAACATTTGCACATAAATAAGTAACATAATATTCAGTACTTACTTAAAGTTCACTCTTCGGGTGCCCCTCATCCGCTGTTTTTTTTCGGCAAAATTATCCACACCCACCGCCGCGCTATGCATTCTGGGATATGTTGGGGCACGAAGTCTACACCGCCACGTCCATAAATTCAGGGATATGAAGGACGCATTTGATGGCCGCATTTCGAGCAGCCTTTGGATTGGGACAGACTTCGTCGCGTCGCTGTGACATAATCGGCCTTAAAATGCGGCCTTTAAGGCTGCAGACCCTGAATTGGGATAAAGCCACAGCCAGCTGCACATAGAGACCAGTGTTGTTAGTCCAGGTCAGAAGATGACTTGTTGGAATGAAAATGAGCTTGTAGTTTTTTCTGCTTTAATAATGTGACTGGAAAAAGGTGTTGGACTTCAAATATCTCCATTTCTTTCACACTTCACCTTTAAAAGTGAAGCCTTGTGGTTCCTGGAAGGAAAAACAGGACTTTTTCAAGTCTTTGTCCTGTTTTTATGACAAATGTACGACTTTAATGTGAAACATTCAGAGTTTTTTCTCTTGTTGTGTTTGTTTGAAGCTGCTTCCTGTCGGCTTCAGCTGTTTGGAGGTTCCATTTTCTAAACTTCTACATTCTGAACCTTCTTCAGCTCTGAACAGATGATGAAACACTGAATGATTTAAAGCTCACACTTTGTCTAATAAACTTACATCTTTCATTCTTTTTACAGATTGAGGGACTGTGGTTTGTCAAAGATCAGCTGTGATTATCTGGTAGCAGCACTGAAGTCCAACCCCTGCCATCTGAGAGAGCTGGACCTGAGCAGGAACTACAACCTGCAGGATTCAGGAGTGAAGCATCTGTGTGGTTTCCTGGAGAGTCCAGGATGTGGACTTGAAACTCTGAGGTCAGTCAGCATGTTTTAGTTGTGCTGAGATGAATATGATGTGAAAGTTGTGCTGACACTAAACTGCAGACATCAGGCTGATATTATACTGATCCACACTGAGGATCTTCATGGTAAAGTCTGTTTTCTTATTCTCTGGTTTAGTCCATCGACTGCAGCAGAACAATGTTCAAATTTCAAACCTTCAAAGAAGAAGAAAAATCCTCCACTGGATAATTCACTGTGAAACTCTCAAACTCTTTATTCCACCTTAAAGTCTGTCTGACACTGAAATCCAAAGCAAAATGTGCATTTGCTTTACAGACAGCAGTCCAACACAAACATACACACATCATCCAAAACACAGTCCAACATCCAAATCTCCTCCACTGCCAGCATGAATGATGGGAAAGAGAAGGAGGAACACTCTGACATTCAGGGTTAGAATGAGTTTCATAAAGCAGACTGTGAAGATCAAAGCTGCATTAGAAAGCTTACATGAATGAATGAGTGGACAGAAGTGGACAGAGATCATCTGAAGCACTTCAAAGGCTTTAAATCAGCACATTTCTCTTTATTCTTTATCAACTCTGTTAGTTTCTCTCAGTTTTCTGTGGAATGAAGCTAACAGCAGGCTAATAAGATGCTGACCAATAGGTTTCTATTAAAGGTTGTAATTTGTATATGAAAAAGTGCTTTGGCTCATTAGGGATCAGCTTACAGGTAGAATACAGCTGGTGGATGGGATTAGCATGTCATAACTATCTACCAAACTGCTAACTGGGGGATTTCAGGCCATCTATGGATCATTTTTGCTAACTGTTTATTCAGCTTAGGCTCACAGGGCTGGAGCCTGTGCCCTAGCTGTCATAGGGCAAGAGGCGTGGTCCACCTGCACAGGTGAGCAGTCCATCACAGGGCCAACAGAGAGAGACAGAGAAGCACTCTCTCACATCCACACCTACAGCCAATTTAGAAGCACCAATGAACCTAAGCAGCATTTCATTGGACTGTGGGAGAACATCCAACCTCCACAGAAAGGCCAACAAGCTTCAACCTACAACCTTCTTGCTTTAAGGCACTAGTGCTAACCACTTTTCCCTATTTCAGCCCAAATCCTGCATCTTCCTGTTTCTGACTCCAGGCCAGCTCCACTAACACTTTCTCATCAGACACTGCCACCTAGTGGAGAAAGTCTTAGTTCCATTTGAAGCTTCAGATGACAGTTAGTTCCTTTACAAAGAGGTGGAGGTGGTGGGGCCACAGCACCATCATCACTGAGTGCTAGGGATGGGTATCGTTTAGGTTTTATCCGATACCGGTGCCAACCCCGTACTTTTGAAACGGTGCCGGTGCTTAAGCAGTGCTTAAAGAATGGAAAAAAACACAAACTTTGTCCAAAAACCTCTCATGTTTAGCTGTTTTCCACTTTTTCTTTGGTCATTTTAGCCTTTTTGGCCAGGGTGAAGGGAGTTCCTGCCATCAAACAAGAAGACAACCACATGTAACTACGGCGGTGTTTGCTGGTTAACCTTACATGCATTAATTTAATAAAAAAGCACCAAAATGTGCGCTGCTTTTCGGTCTGGTTACTATTAGAGATGGACCGATCCGATATTACGTATCGGTATCGGTCCGATACTGACGTAAATTACTGGATCGGATATCGGAGAGAAATAAAAAATGTAATCCGATCCATTAAATATCAAAAAAGCACCTCACAAAACTTGCGACACGGCATAGCTCGCTTCATAACCGTTGCACGTCGGAGCAGTGTGCATCACGTGATAATCATAATATTGATAATAATAATCATAATAGAGCGGCTGTGTGTATTTGTAGACTCGCTACCAAACCAGCATTTCATCTCCAAGGAAGTTATCCCAGAGAGAAGTAAAGCAAGTGTGTAAGTTCATCTCTGAATGTTTGTAAAGCATTCCCGCGTTAAGCTTAACAACCGATACATGGAGCGACTGCCTCTCTCTCTCCCTCCATCTCCTGTTGCTACTTCAATTGTGAAACTGATCAATGATCAGCTGATCGTCTCTCTTGTTTGTTTTTGTCCCACTTTGCACCAGGAAGAGGAAACCAGCGGCCGAACAACAGCAGCACGTTTAAGCTCGATAAGCTGTTGTTAGAATTTATTTAATATTACTTTCTACAGCAGGATCCTTTTCTACGCAGCTGACGGCTGGTAACTGTGCAGGGCCGGATCTAGCAAATTTTTGCCAGGGGGGCCGATAGGGCATGTACAGAGAAAAGGGGGCACAAAGACATACTTTTCTTTCTAATTCTCATTTAAAATGTCTAGCTTTTAATAAATAATTATCTGAATCTTACACGCAAAGTTTTAATCTGATGTAAAATGTATAGAAGTCCATTACTGTATATAGTAAATGTTAAGTCTAAATACCCTAGTAAGCTATAGTACTTTTTCCTTTGGGAAGATACCATCTGTGCAGACTGCAGTTCTGTTGAAGAAAGATGTTGAATCTATTTAATTATTCTTGAAAAATAAATGATTTCTGTGCATTTCTTTCCACATTGCATCAAATTAAAGTTGATTATGTCGATTAAGCATCATGAGGTGGAGGGTGGGGGGTAGTTCCCTATTTTTTTCTTGCTGGGAGTTTGCAACCTTATTAGTTAGGTTGCTCAATATTTCTGCTAAGTACTCTTTAAAATACCAGAATAGGAAGGATAGAGTAGGTTTAAGTTTATTAAATTGATCAGTATTGCTGATCTATGAAATATTTTGGGTGCAGTGTATTTTTTACATACAGGTATAACAGAATAGCTTTAGTGTTGTTGTTTATTTAAACTTGAGTATGAACGGTATCGGCAGATATCCAAATTTATGATATCGGTATCGGACATAAAAAAGTGGTTTCGTGCCATCTCTAGTTACTATTAAATTTCGTTCTTTGAATTCTTTTGGTGGCAAAGAAAGACTGGACCCAGGGTGGTCAAAGCTCAAAAAATGATATTTATTTTACATTCCCGGGAACGGAGACCTGAACACAGGAACACACACGCTCAAGTCTGAAAGCAGCAGCAGCCAGCATGGTTATTTATATATTTCTGCAGCACGTCACACACTCTAAGTTTTGATCAAAACACTCTGCTTAGTTTCACTTTCTGTCTGCACCTCCAGTGCTCTGCAAAAGCATGCAGTTTCCTGTCAGTACTTTTGGCTCAGACTCTACTCAGAGCTGGCCCTCTCTTATTAAAATACATAAAACAATATAATCAGCACTAAGAATATATATTTAAATCCCAACATTACTACCGTTTATGTCAGAACTGGTGCCATAATGGCACTGGAAACTGGTATCCATCCATACTGAGTGCCATAGGACACTTAACCTTTGTTTCCATATGCTGGGAACTTCCTGTTTTTTCCAAGGAGGACTGGAAAATGTGTGAAAACCTCCCAGTCAGTTCCTCACAGCACACTTCAATCATTTCCCTCCCACAGCATCAGGACCAGGGCTTTTTCTCTCTTTGATCCCACTAAGAGATTTCCACACAAACACCTCATCAGTGGGACTCTCAGAACTACCAGCCCTTTGCTACAATCACAAAGCTCTTCATTGAAATCAATGATATCAAAGCTGGAATCAAATGAGTCCAAGTCTTCTGCTGATTCAGCATCACATTCATCTTTGCTCCTTGTTCTGCATCCCCACCATGGACTTCATTCCTTTCCAAGCCAGCCTTGAGTGTCCTTTATTCAGCTCATCCTCTGCTTTACTTTTACACCTGATTTTAGCTGCTTTATCTCTCTTTCAACAAGTTTCTGTGCCTCAATCTTTTTCTTCTCTCCCTCATAACAAGACAGCTTCTTCTGCCTGAGAACATGTTGGAGTGATTTACTAATCCAGGGCTGCTTATTGGGGAAAATACTTCCTGTTTTCAAAGTAATCCCCATTTTTCCCAGAAAGAAATGTAAGTAGAAATCGATGATCTAAGTGAGAACATGAGCCTTTAAAAAGTCCCAGTGGGTGCAGTCAAAGCAGTCCCTCAGTCCCAGTATAGAGTCTTTGGTCCAGACTGGAACAACTGTGTGCCCAATTTGAGCTCTCTTCAGTGCTGTGACCTGACAGACCCAGAGGGGCCATCACATCACATTTAGAAGCTCACCTAATGGAGCCACAACACATGTCCAATACTTAGTCTGACTTGTTGGACCAACTGGAAGAAATGATTCAAGGACTTAGTCACAGAACAGAGATTCAAATCTCCAAAATCCAACTAGCTGCATCAGGACATATAGTCTGAAACTCTGCACAGTTTCCTGTTTGAAGCTGCTTCCTGTTGGCTTCAGCTGTTTGGAGTTTCCATTTTCTAAACTTCTACATTCTGAACCATCTTCAGCTCTGAACAGATGATGAAACACTGAATGATTTCAAGCTCACACTTTGTCTAATAAACTTACATCTTTCATTCTTTATACAGATTGTGGGGCTGTGGTTTGTCAGAGATCAGCTGTGATTATCTGGCAGCAGCACTGAAGTCCAACCCCTCCCATCTGAGAGAGCTGTTCTTGTATGGAAACGACCTGAAGGATCCAGATGTGAAGCAGCTGTCTGATCTTAAGCAGAGTCCAGACTACAGACTGGAGACTCTGCTGTAAGTAGAGTGATGGAGTGAGTGGGTGGTGCTTTCAGCAGTATTGTACTAAACACAGTCAGTATGAAACAAAGATCCAGTGTTTCCTGTAAAGCTGCAGCTTCTCAGTGAAGCTGTCAGAGGAGAATGGTGACAGGCTTCAGGATTGGACACAAACACTTCCTGTTTCTGCCTTTTTGTCACCTTTATGGTCACCATAGTAACAGCTGACACGCTCTGATCAAACGCTGTCAACAGCCAATCAGCTCTCTGAACAAAGCAGCACACAGACCAATGACTGCATTCATTTCCAAGTTTAAAGCAGTGAAGAACACAGTCTGTAGGTGAGGAAGAATTTAGTGAGAGCAGATGTTTGGATGGAATTCCTCCAGTTAACAGCTGGAACCGTCCATCTGGATTGTTGGGCTTGTTGTTGGACAGAGCTCAGAGTGGACACACCAAGGTTCTTCTAATGAATGAAAGTCCAAACTCAAACTAGGAGGGAAAAACATTTTCATCAACTTCAATAAAAATCCAAAGATTAGAAAAAGTGAAGCAACAATGAGTCCTAGTACAGTCCCAGCACTGAAGTCCCTGCTGCTCTTTATACTGGATGTGCTGCATCACTGACTGACAGCTGATGAAGAGTCTCTGGAAACACTCGTTTATCTCCTCTGCTCTTCCTTCTTCTCTCTGCAGGTGGAGCTGATGATGGTAAACAGGACGGTGTGTGTGCTGAGAGAGGAGGAGCTGTGTCCTGATGATCCAGAGAGGTTGAAGCAGCAGCAGCAGCAGCTTGTGTGTAGAGACGCTTTGACTGGGCCATGTTACTGGGAGGTGGAGAGGAGAGCTTCATCCAGCAGTGACTGACAGAGGAATGAGAAGAAGTGCAGATGACTGTCAGTGCTGCAGAGTGAACTGCTCTGAGAACAGCTCCACTGTCAGACACAATGTAGAGTCCAGCATCATCCCTGTGTGTCCCTCTGGATGTGACAGAGGATCATCAGTGTATCTGGACTGCTCTGCTGCTGCTCTGTCCTTCTACAGTCTCTGCACAGTCTCTGTCTGACTCTGGCTTCAGACCCTCCTGGATCAAACTCACCTGGAAAGACTTTCAAACATCACTCAATAGATTTGAATACAGAATATATTTGATATATACTGTAGATGTACTGTAGAGTTGCAGTTTGTCACTTGTAAATACAGTCTGTGAGCAGCTATGAGCTGAAAGATCTTTCTAGGAACACGAAATGTTTTCACTCTTCTGTTGCTTTTTCATATATTTCCACAACATTAATATTGATCCCACCTGTCTCACCTGTTTCATGCTTTTATACATAATAACAGGACATGTGTGATCTGAGCGCTGCAGTGGTTGCTGTGCTGCACGTCTTCATTTAGATAACAGAGACATCTAGTGGTTCAGAGGGAGAACTGCAGGAGGTGGAGCTGTGTTTTAGCATGGAAAACCTTTTATCTTTTAGGCACAGATACAAATATGACAAGTATCAGTGTAAGATACAAAAGGTCACATCAGTTAGCAGAGGGAACAGTGATCACACAGCAATGTAAGAATAGAAACATAACAGTGAATCTGGACATGTATACAGATGGAAGCAAACAAACAGGATGTAACACTACATTAAAGCCACAAATGGGAAGAAAACAGACCCAAAGGAAAATATATTTGATCTCAGGAATCCAAATCAGATGCTTTAGAGCAGGGGTCAGCAACCCTGGGCACGCGTGTCACAGCTGGCACATGAAGGGTTAACTGATGGCACGACCATAGCTGGACTGGCCATCGGGCATACAGATGGTGATTTTTTGTTTTTATGAGCCGATGATGTTTTGTAATTTATTTTTTTTGTAACGGTATAAACAATGAAAGATGTGGATTGGCCGGATGGTGGTCGATGTGTAAAAATAAGTCAGTTGTTTGGTAGTGGCTATGGCGGAGCTTCCACAGAGGCAGCAGGTGGATGAGAGAAGGTGAGGCAGGCGGAGCAGAGACCCGAGTTGTTGTGCCAAACTAGTGGTTTTAGGTCCACTTCAAAGTTCTATATTATATGCTCGTCAGGTTAATCAAAATGGAAACTGTTGAACGTTTCAGAAGTTTACACATTAACCAACATGGTCCAGCACTAAACATTGCAAAGCCTTTAGTTTTTGGAGAGAGGATGCTGCCATCAAATTCAAAATGGGCTAATATTTTTCTTTAAATGTTTCATTTTCTCACTTTGTTTAAAATGCTGGTTTATAGGATTTGCAAATGATTACATTCTGTTCTTAATCATATTTAACACAGCGGATCAAATGTAGGGAAGTGGGTGTTATATTCAGATTGTGGGATAAATTTAGGAAATGTAAAACTTTTGATGTTAATGTTGTTTATTTGCAGGGTTTAAAAATAAATGTGTTTACTGTTTGAAACTCATACTTGGCCTTCTACTCTTCATGGCTGCTTAACCAAGCTAACAGGGTGGACAGTCTGAGGAGCTGGGAAAGAAAAGCGTCTGAACTGCTTTAAGTTTCTTGAAGACATTTTATCAAAGAAGTTTCTTCAGTTCTGAGAGCGACTGGTGGAGAATCCCAGGTTTAGGTCCCGTGTGAGTGTCCCCCTAAGAGAGTCATGGACTCCCTATTGATCCTCTGCCTAATCACACGAGCCAAGGTGTGAAAACGGGTGTAGGTCACAATCAGCTAAGGGCTGTATCCCAATTCAGGGTCTGCAACCTCAAAGGCCGCATTTTAAGGCCGATTACGTCACAGCGACGCAACGAAGGCTGCTCCCAATTCAAAGGCTGCTCAAAATGCGTCCTTCAAATGCGTCCTTCATTTCCCTGAATTTTAAGGATGTGGCGGTGTAGACTTCATGACCCAACATATCCCAGACTCCATAGCGCGGCGGTGGGTGTGGATAATTTTGCCGCAAAATACGGCAGAAGAGGGGGGCCGAAGAGTAAACTTTTAAAGTAAGCACTGAATATTATGTCACTTATTTATGTGCAAATGTTTAATAATGAAGAACATTAAAACATTACTGTTGGCCACATGTCAGCAAAGTTATGTGACATTAGTGATGTTTGTACTTTCAGCGTTTACTTGGTTTAAAGCCTTTACTTTAAAATATACGCTGTTCAATAGTCGACCTTAATCTTACAGAGAATCTGATGATTTTGTGGATGATTAAAGTCAGTCATATATACACAAAAACAACAAGCTGAAAGTCAGTGATGCTGCTCGGTTTGCAGTCCTGAATATCACGGCACAAGCAGGATTCACTGCACTGTTAATGTTAGCTATGTTATATTGCTGCCTCTGCTTGGTGGTGTCGAGCCAAACGGACTTTAACGTGTGTTTGAACGAGCTGACGGTTCACTCGTTAAGCTGAAAGAAAGATGCTTTAACCCTTTAAGACCTACCATAGAACCAAGTCAGCCAGAGCTTATATTATATGTTTACATGCTGTGGAGCCATTTTTGGGAGCATTTCAAGTTGCTATACATCAAAACAACCATTACAGTCTAAATTTTAATAATATGCATGCATTAAGTGCATAGTAATTATATAAATTGCAAAAAAGTGCAATAAACTACAAAAAAATTGAAAATCGTTTTTGTTTTTCAACATATATGTCTAGTTAGAGAAATTTAAGAGGCTTATCCCTCAAAACTGTAAATACAAAAAAGTTGCACAAAATAGTTTCCTACCACAGGAAATTTATTTTGAGTGTCTTCATAGTTTTATTTTTGAAATACACCAATTTTTATATACTGCAGGAAAAACAAAAATAAATATTATAGTGCAAATTTGCAAAAAAGCAGCATATGCATCAAAATAAACTATTTCCAGCAGTGCAATATGAGTCCTAAGCATCCCAGAAACGACACAGAAAGTCATGAAGTCAAAGATAACTTTTAAAAACACCAGTATAGGCTCATGAGGCTATATGGTAAAAAACTACATTTCCACAAAATGATGTCACTTTCGGTTTCAGGCAGGTCATGGCGGACATGCGATAGTTCGCGCTGATGGACATAGGAAGTGTTACAAACAGCTGATCGGATCGGCAAAGCGTGTTTCTGGAATATTATGTTTTTGTTGCTGCAAGTGCTTTTTATGCAGTTTTTGCAAAGCTTTATGTGGAAGGAAACTGTGACCTTAAGCTGATGGCATAAGATGTAAGTACAACTCCTCCGGTTTCATATGCAAAAAAAATTATTGCACTAGTTTACGTGGTTGCAGAGCTACCGGGATTTAAAAATAGTTATGCAAAACAGAGCGTGCCCGCTCCGACCGGTTTTAAAGGGTTAATCACAGCAGTCACACATGTGTCCACTGTACCATCTGGGAACTCTTCTTGTTCAGCACTCGTAATAACACAAACACTAAATCCTCCTTCTCTTGTGCTGTTTTGTAGCAGTGTATACACCTGAGACTATCACCTGTCTGCCTGTCCTGCACTCTCTCTCTGTTTCTTTCTCTCTGATTGTGGAATAAAAGTATGAACATGTATTTATAAGTTACACTTGTGTTTGAATTCTGCAGCTTATCACACATTTGATTTCCATGTGTGACAACTGCAAGTGTCCAGAGTCAGGACAGACTGAGGGACCCACTGCTGCACATCATCTGTGAGGCTTTGCACCCCTGATGATCCACCAGGACAAACTCAGCAGTGTGTGAGGAAGAGGAGGAGGAAGAGCCAGCAGCAGCTGACAGATGGAGAGAATAGACAGACTGTTCCCTGTTTTTGGAAGACTGCTAGAAAAGTTTAAAATGTTCAGAAACCTAAAGTATGTGTCAGCAGCAGAATGGAGCTAAAAATAAATGTTTGTTTCAGTTCTATGAAGCTTTTTTGGATTAGTAGCACTGCTGTGTTTGTTGCATCATATTGCTGTAATTGTTTATATGCTTTATATATTCTGAGGTAAGTTGATCTATAGTGTTACATCATATTCTATAAGGATGTAATGGGTTTGTAGACTTTCTGCCCAGTTTGACCCATTTAGCAGAAGTCAGCCTGTTTAAGGCTCTGATATCTATTCTGTATGACTTAAAGCAGTTATGACATGGTCTGATTTTCTCACCCAATAAAGGAATATTTCATATATCCGTCTACTCTTCATTCTATCAGACACCGTTTTCACAGCTCTTACATTTTGTTTTTACACATATATGTAAGCATTGAGCCAAATTTATTCTCTACTTCCTCCTGCATCTCCCTCAATTTCTACGGCGTACACCTCGGATGTCCCAACCAAAAAAAGGAAAAGGAAAGGTTAGACATTATGTTATTGTAAATGTACAAAACACATGACAGGTTCGTTAAGTTTGATAAGATTTCTTTTTTCATTCTTTTATTTTCTTCAGTTTTACAGACCTCATGTAAATATTTCATTTGTTATTTTTCAGAATGCCGAAACTTGGACTTCCCGGATTTGAACTGTGCCTGACTGATTATCCATAAGCTTTTGTAGTTGATGAATCTACACGAATTCAGCCACTGAGTCTGTATTTTGCTCCAAATAGGACATTAAATAGGAACATACCACTTGATACGACCTGGTCGTGCTGCCTTCCTGATGTTTACGTTCTTTAAAGTCCTCCTGACATCATGCTCAGAAGGAGTGATTGATGTGGAGGTGCTCCTTCCCATTCAGTAACATCTGCTTCACTTAGTTTTGCTTGTGAGCCACAATGTAAGCAGTGTTGCTTTGCTGACATGCACTCGATGCTGGCAGTTCAAGCATTGTAGTGGTTCTGGTGTTTTTGTAAACTAATTGTATAATATATTGAGCAATTCAATAGTACACAAATGTTTATAAGTTCCTTTTTGTATGCAACTTGCATGTCTTTGTTTGTTTATATCATGTTTTTCAGGAAAAAGAAGAAGTTAAAGTCAAGTGGAAGCCCTGCTCAACATGGTATGTAGTAACAACTTTGTTGGACGGGAACAGACATTCATATTGTTGATAAATAGTTATCACCTCAATTGGAATTCATGTATTAGAACTAAAGTAAATTGGGAGCTTTTAGCTGTCAAGCTGCTCTTCTGTGAGGAGCTTGATAGCTGTCCACCTCCAAAGTTCATTATGAGTTTTGGAGGTGGACATGGTCAAGACTTTTAAGAGTAGGCATAAAACTTTACTTTTTTATAGAGCTTATAGTTAGGGCTGGTTCAGGTCAGCCCTTAGTTATGCTGTCATAGGACCAGACTGCTGGGGGTTAGTGCCCCCCCCCCCCCCCCCCCCCCCCCCCCCCCCCCCTCTCTCTCTGTCTGTCTCTTTCAGGGTTATGCAGGCTCAGTATTGGTTAAAGATGCAGTCACATCTCCTTTTACTAAAAACTCTCCCCCTCTCCCTCACCACCATCTGTAAACATACATGTCTCAGTAATGCAGTTCATGCATGTTACTAACTAAACTTCTTCCCTGGAGTTTCTGTGCTCTCTCATCCAGCAGGTTCTGAAGGATCGTGTCTGCTGCTGTGGTCCTGCTTGACATCTACTTCATATATTATTACTCTCTGACTTGATTTGATTCATTTATATTACAATGAAGGTGTATAAAGCATGACATGAATATAGAAGATATTTTGTCCTAAAAAATTGTTATATGTCACAACCTAAATGATCCTATTTTGTGTGTGTGTGTGGTTGTGGTTGTGGTTGTTGTTTGTTATGTTTTTCTCCTGACAGTGGCAAAGTGTGGGATGACACATGGGAACCTGCACAGTTTTACACACAGTAAACCAGGCACCACAGGTCGCAGAGATCGCACAGTTCACAGTTTGTAGTTCAGCATAAAAGTTCAAAATAAAATATTTACTGTACAATTCTAACCAGTGTCAGTTTCTGTTTCACTCTCTAATTGTGGCTTAAGCACATAAAACATTCATGAATCTGATCGATCAATGATATCTTCCCAGCACTCGATATCTCATAGTTTTACATATCAGCCAACATTATTGTCTACATGCTCATAAATATAGAAGTGACTTGGCTATTATAACATATTGCAAGTTAAAGTAATACTGCACTGCACGTAAAGTAAGTAACATCTTGTATGAGGTGATTAGGGTCAGCAGTGCTGTGTATGGGAGTACCAGCTTCAGAACATATTGTATATTATACGTTTCTACCTTTTTGTAATATGTCATCTGTCATGTTTAGATGCAGTGACAATTGCACATTTGGAGTCGTGGTCATATGTGGTTTTTATATACAGGGTATTATTATTTTTTTAATTGTCATGTTTTTCTATTTTTCTTGTTTGTTTGCACATCATTATTGTGTGCATATTGCATATGTAACATTATTTTTATTGTTAATATTGTTATTAGATACCAAAGATACAATTTGATTAAGGGTTTTCCTGTCAAAATGTCAATAAAAATGCAATTACACGCGTCAAACAATAGGATCAAAATACACTTTTAAAAAGTCTGTTGATCAAATACTGATTTTCAAAACATTCTGGAGGAAAATAGAGATAAAATAATCTGAATACTAAAAGTGATCTTGGATGATGATGGAGGCTTGAATGGATTATTCTGTTTCAATCAATAGGTTCATATCTATGACAATAATTTGATAAGTTTAACAGGCTGGTTTAGGCCTGGCAATACAGCAAATATTCACAAACTTTTGTTTTTGAAGAATGTTTATCTTTTTTGGGATGAAGCTATCTGGCAACATGACACAGCCCTTTACCCTCATCTGTATGTCTATCATGTGGCTGTGGTACTGGGTTTTGGTTTGATGCATATGCAGGTTACAGCTGGGGAATGGCAGTATGTTGTGGATTGATTTGGCATGTTCAACCACTGTTACACCAAAGTCTCTCACTTATAACATGGTCAAGGCCTCTTACCCAGTGTCATGGATTTTCTGTAGTTTTGGGGACACAGGTCCAAAGTCTGAGGCAGTAAGTCAGATCAAAGAAGGCAATGATTCTAAAATGGGAGTTTACTCGTGTCATTGTATATATCCAGGAATATGTGCCTGAGGATAGTTGTCATGAAATCAATATTAAATCAAAGTATTCCTTAATTCCCACAGCTGGCATGAGTTCTCCAAAGCTGCCTGCTGTCTCAGGATCTGTCTCCAAAAAGAACCAGGGAGCGCTAACATGTTATGTTCTAAACTGATGAAGAAAATGCACATTAAACATAGTATAAACTTACTATGTTAAGTAATGTGAAGAGGATGCCTTTAGCTCCTATTGGGTTGGTTCCTTGATCAATGCAATACAGAATCATTAATCTGGTTTGATGTAATGTCCTTAAAACACGTCAAAATGAGGCTCTATAGTCTGTGTGGCCTCCACATGCCTGTATGACCTCACTACAACACCTGGGCATGCTCCTGATGAAGTGGCAGCAGATGGTCTCCTGATGGATCTCCTCCCAGACTCCAGGACTAAAGCATCTGCCAACTCCTGGACAGTCTGTGGTGCAGTTGGTGGATGGAGTGAGACATGATGTCCCAGATGTCCTCAATTGTATTCAGGTCTGGGGAATGGGCAGGCCAGTCCACAGCATCAATGCCTTTGTCTTGCAAGAACTGCTGACACACTCCAGCCACATGAGGTCTAGCGTTGTCTTGCATTAGGAGGAACCCGGGGCCACCCGCACCAGCATATAGTCTCACAAGGGGTCTGAGGATCTAATTTCAGCACCTAATGGCAGTCAGACTACCTCTGCCGAGCACATGGAGGGCTGTGCGGTCCCCCAAAGAAATGCCACCCCACACCATTAGTGACCCACTGCCCAACCATTCTGCTGGAGGATGTTTCAGGCAGCAGAAGGTTCTCCAATATGTCTCCAGACTCTGTCACAAGTACTTAGTGTGAACTTGCTTTCATCTGTGAAGAGCACAGGGCACTAGTGGCAAAGTTGCCAATCTTGGTGTTCTCTGGCAAATGCCAAACATCCTGCACAGTGTTGGGCTGTAAGCACAACCCCCACCTTTTGACGTCGAGCCCTCATACCACCCTCATGGAGTCAGTATCTGACCGTTTGAACAGACGTGCATATTTGTGGCCTGCTGGAGGTCATTTTGCACAGCTCTGGCCTTTCTTTCCAGCCCCACAGTACCTTTCCTTATCTTTTGTTTTCTACTCTTTTACTTAGTCTTTGATCACGGTTGTCTTTCTAGATAATTAATTTCATTTGTTCTGGGACGAGTCACTGGCTCAGTTGCATTCTGGGACTGTCAGTTCACCAGTGTGCTGGCATGCTTCTTAACAAACACACCACTACAGCAAACATTTCAGTTGTACTTGTTGATTTCTTCAACAAAACACTGAACAAAAATTTCCTTGTGAGTGTGCTGCCTGGTGCTTTTAAATTTTGTGATAATTTGAGCAGCCCATGAATTAAATTTTGTTATTGTATCTGAACATGTACACTAGTCATTAAATTAGATGGGAAAGAATGATTCAGGGTAAACAACTGCACCAAGGGAATTACATTTTTCTTCTCAACACGTAAAATGTCTGTTGATAAGCAATTTCTAAAACAGACATTATAAAAATCACATTAAACAGATGTGATTAACTTTTTATTTTACCAAACATAACATCAGTGATGACACAATCAGTCTTCATCAGAAGTGCTCAAATCACTCTCAGCGGCATCGTCTGGAATGTCCTCCTCCTCCTCCGAGTCCATTTCCAGGAGTGGTTGGTGGCTGAGGATTCTCTTGTACACGTCCTTTACTTTGAGCATTTCAGCTTTCAGTTCACTTTGTTTTTAAACCAGGCTATGGAGTCCTTTCTGTGCATCCTCCGACATGCCAACAAGGGAGGCTGTAAAAACAACAAAACTATTAAATATAAGTAAAACAAAAACAAAAAAAACCTCACCTCATAAACACAAGGAATTAGGATCATGTAATTAAACTTTAGAGGGAGAAGGCAGTGTTAGCTAGCAACCCAAATATAGGTAAAAGATCCAGTAAGACTTTAGCATCTGCTATTATTTTCAATCAATTCATCACCAAATGTATAAATAAATAAAAGATGTGCTTACAGTCTGAGGAGATTGTCCCCAACACCACAGATCGCATTCGCAACACTGTCCAGTGATGCTGCATCTCCCTGCAAAGGATCATCTCCTCCTCTCTCAGGCGCCTCACAGCCATCACCTTCTCAAAGACCTTTCTCTTTGTCCGGAGGTCAGCAGCAGCTACAGTTTAACAACATCAGATGGGAAAACATAGTAGCACATTATGATTCAAGAACAAAACGTTCAACTGCTGCTCAGATACTGGGAGATTGTTCAAAAAGGATATTTATAAATCAAGAGCTTACGTTCACTTGTGCTCTGCCAGGGCCAAACGTCGGTTTGGATGAGGGCATCACTGGATACGATTTGCTTTGTTGGTTCAGCGAGCTTGTTGTAGTCGTCAACAGCAGCCGCCAAGCGTTTCTTCTCATCTAAGATGACCTTGTGAATTCTGTGTCGCCTCTTGTTGCTATCTGTAAATAATCATAAAAAAGGAACACCTTCACATAATGCATATATTTACATTTTAATCTACACTCATCAATTTGTTTGCTAGAACAAATCACATCCAGCTTAAACAAACCTGCATCTGATTTTATTCTGTTTACAAAGTAGCTGTACAAGCTGTACAAACTGAGCATCAAACGGTCCATTTCAAAGAAACGGTGACACCATTTTGTCTGTAAAGACTTTGTGTTCGCACTCTGATGATGACGACAAGCTCCTCTATTCGTGCCTGCAACGCTCCAAGGCTGCCATCAGTTTGATCCGTTTCTAAGTGAGAGGAATATTAATCAGAATACAGGATGAGTAACAGTCACCAAACTACAGTGGACTCTGTAATCACTGACTTGATGATATTCATTATAAGACATCTGGAGCCTTCATGTGCTGCATTATCATGAGATAACAAGTATGTTGGTGTTCAGGTTTATAAAACCAACTAGTACGACATCACTTCAACCCAGGTCCAATCCAATTTGATCAAACGCAACAACTCTGTCATCAATTGTGCTTTTACAAGGTTTATTTTTCATTGTTTGTTGACACTGTCAGAAAGATCTTAATTCTAAGTTCTTTAATGAGGCCATGGTGGGTCCCGTTGTTATACACGAGTGCATTATATTGAGACTCACCTTCAGCCCATTGCTGCACATCGGCCACCCATTGCTGCACTGTGTCGTCATCCACACCCAGCTCATTTCTGCTCGCATTCAGGCTCTCCACTTGTTCTCTAAGGATCCTTATGATCTAAGAATACATTAATAAATGTCATTCATATTGACATTTTTAGAGTACTGGTGTTTTTCCCCCATTACCACACACATTAAAATGGGTGTTGAAAAAAATGACCTTTAGATATCTCTGGCTCAAAGTGCGGCCCAGTTGGTCCACTTTCCTTTTGTTCCAGCCCAAAGCCAGGAGGGTCAGCATGTCTGTTCGCCCTGCATTTCAGCTAGTATACAAATAAGAATGAATGAGCAGGAGACTGAGTGGAATCTCACACACAGACACACACCTGCTTTAGACATGTACTTTGTTGTGATGGCCGCCCTAGACAGGAAACTGTTTACTTGTTCCACCTCTTCTCCAACTGTAGAACCGGCCCCATCCTGAAACGCACCTCCCCATTTGATCTATAGAAAGGAGGTCACAATACATGACTGCTGAATTCATTCAACCTTATAACAAAATGTCTTAAACTTGTCCAAGACTAGAAGCTGCAGTATACCTCGCATATCCAAGTGTGAGCTTTTGCATGCATGACGGAGAGAAAAGGACGCATTGACAAGAGGTTCCTCAGCTCAGGGCACTGCTGAGCCACGTTGGTTAAATATGGGAAATATTTACAGGCCACATCGGAGCAAAGGAACATAATATGTCCTGGGACGCTAGCTGCCAACTTCCTCTGGAGAAAAAGGGGGTAAGCAAAGCGTCAGTTTTTGTGTTGCATTTTGTGCATCCGCGCGTTTCGCGTCTACCGCTCGAGTTGGAAAAATCTGAACTCCAGCGTCAAATCGCGCCGCGACAACCAATCAGGAGCCTGGTGACGTGGCTCTGACCTAGGTCAAAGGGGCAGATCCAGCCAAAGCCCTTCATTCTTCATTCAGTATGGAGGAAAAGCTTATCAGTGCCGTGGCTAATCACCCGGAGCTATACGATGCTAGCTACTACTTTTACCGAGACAGGAATAAAAAGGACCTAGCTTGGAGACACATAAGTGAGGAGATCGGGCAACCTGGTAAGTTCATTCCTTCTTTTTAATTTTCAGACTGACCCGATGAACCCGCGCAAAAGCTAGCAAGCCCGCCTACTGTCCCGCTATTTTCCCACTGATGTACAAATACCTTTCCGCTAACAAGATAATGCGTTTATTCAGAGGACATCTGCAGGAGAAAGTGGAAGAGCCTCAGGGACACTTATAATAAGGAGAAGAAGACAGAGAAGGAGAAGAGGAGTGGGTCTGCAGCAGGATCGGGGAGAAAATGGAAGTTCTTCGCGGTCATGGGGTTTCTGGACCCCTTCCTCACCCCGCGGGAGACTAGCAGTAATATGGTGCGGACCGTGGAGAACTTCTCCCCCGAGGACCAGGGACAGCCCGAAGAGGCAGCAGGGGAGTGTCAGTCAGAAGGTATGTTTACATTGAGTTAATGTAGGCAGTTAATTTATGCGTGTTGTCATACAGGAACATATTTTGTTTATTAATAAACAGTATACAGTAGTCCCGCTGTTCATCCGTCACTGCCTCGCCTTTTCGCTGATTTTTTTTATTGCACCGTACAGCTTTCAACAATGCGCATTGCATTCTGCAGCCCAAATGACAAATCTCCTCCGTGTCGTGTCTCCTGCGCTTGCCAAACTTATCATGTTTGGTTTTGATAACCATCACGTCCAATAGAAAAAAACAGCACAAAAACACTCATAACTATGACCCTCATTCGGAAATACACACCTGCACCGGGAGCAAAAAAGGCGCACAAAAGTGGCGCCGCAGACGGAGAAAAAGCACGGCATAATACTTTTACGTTTTAAAATCGACAAAGGTTTTCACTTTGAGAATCAACTTGTGAGAACTGTGACTACTGTTCATGTCCTGCAATAAATGAGAGACCACTGTATATAATAATAAGTATATAAGTATATAATAATATAATATTCTCTATGACTATTGTCTTCAACCTGTTAACATTTAATATTGTCTTCATAGAGTCAAGTAATCATGCAGCAGAGTCCTCCCCTGTCTCTTCTCCTGGCTCCCCAGTCCCTGGTCCCTCAGCTCCTGCTGCTGCACCCACAGGTATGAACATCAAGCACTGACAGCTTTTTACTTGCTTGAATTCCCTTGTGATCACCTTTACTAAATATCTACAACCAATCTGTTTATATCATGTTTTTTTCAATTTTGAAAATGAAAATCTAGTAGCAGCCTTCTCATTACTTTGTGTTGTTTTGTGCTGTGTTTTACAGGCCCACAGAGGAGGACAGCTCGAAGGCGGGCGAGGGACGGGTACCAGGACGGTCCATCGGCGGTGGAGCTGGCCATCCTGGAGTCCCTAAAGAGGCCACGCCCGTCTCCAACTGAACATTTCCTCCTCGGCCTTGTTCCTGCTCTGGAGAGCATGCCGCCTCAGACACGAGAATTCGTGAAATTTCAAATTTATAAATTAGTTTTTGAAAACAGCACAGCTGTGTTAAATTTGGAAACATTGGACCCTAATGATCAGTAGTTTTCTGATGAGGCAGCAGCTCTCCAGGGCAGAAACAATGTTCTTATTTTTCTCCTCCTTCTCCCTGAGGCTCTTCCACTCCAAGCTGGGTCCTTTTTATTCCTGTCTCTCTGTAAATAGTTAAATTTCATATATTTATGATAAATGTTTTTGTTAATGAATTTATATTTTTTCAAATAAACATTTATAATGACAAAATGTCTCTGTTCTACTACACAGCAAATATTGGCACCCGACTTGACACAAGTAGAATTTATTTCATATTATACTAATGACAAAACATACTAATACAGTGGGATGCAAAAGTTTGGGCAACATTGTGAAAAGTAATTATTTTCTTGTACAAATCATTGGTTGTCACAATAAAAATAGTCAAATATATCATATAGGAGACACACACAGTGATATTTGAGAAGTGAAATGCAGTTTACAGAAAGTGTGCAATAACTGTTTAAATCAAGCAGGTGCATAAATTGGTGACACAAAAAAAGAGAAATGAAATAAATATTTAGTGTATATCAATGTGTGTGTCTCCTATATGATATATGTAAGTGACATTTTTCATTGTAACAGCGATTCATACAGGAAAATAATGACTATTAATAAGGTTGCCCAAACTTTTGCACCACACTGTATATAGGAACATAGTGAAGACAAGTTACTTAAGAGAGTAAAAAGAGGTTAGTTTATTTTGGAGTAGAGCTCCATTTATTAAGAAAAAATTAAAAGGACAGGAACACTCTTTAGAGGTTTGTGGGTGGCTCTTAAAAGAGCCGTTGTGGGGAAGTCACTCGGACTTCAAACAGGCTACTCCTTTGGTTGCCAAGACACAGCTCCCTCCGCCGAGAAGTGAGCCATGAATTTCTCCCTCACCAGGACAGCCTCTCTGGAGGAGTTGTTTGCTGCCATACGACCCAGGCCTTGCAACGGCTCCACCACAGCAGGTGCCACACCCCTCACAGCAGGTGCCCCTCTCTCGTCCACACAGCGCAGAAAATTGTGGAGAACACAAGTTGCCTTCACACACTTCTCCGCAATTTCAGGACGGAGCTCCATTGAGCGCCGATACAACCTCCACTGTGAGGAGAGGATACCGAAGGCACCCTCCACTATCATCCTGGCCCTGGAAAGGCGATAGTTAAAGATCCTCTTCTCTAAAGGGAGGAGGTGTCCAGGGAAAGGCCTCATGAGCTCACGCCGCAGCGGGAACGCTTCATCAGCCACAAAGACATGGGGCTGGGCTCCACGGTGTTCTCCACCGGGTAGAGGCTGGTCAGGAGGCAGATGGAGAGTCCCAGCCCGAAGAGCCTGACCAAAGGTGGAGTTGGCCAGAATACCACCATCGCTGGTCCTCCCGTACCCCCCAACATCAATGACGCGGAAGCGATGCTCTGCATCCACAACCGCAAGGAGAACAATGGAAAAAGTTCCCTTGTAGTTGTGGAACATGGATCCTGAGTTGGGGGGTGCCTTCGTCTGGACGTGCTTCCCATCCAGAGCTCCACAGCAGAGAGGGAAGTTCCAGCGTTCCTGGAATCCCTCTGTGATGGACCGCCAGTCTTCAGTTGAAGGCACAGCCATGAAATCGTCCACTAGACAGTCCCAGATGGCCGTCGCTACCTGGCGGATGATCTGGCTCACCGTGGACACACCAACTTGAAAACTGAACGCAATGGTCCTGAAGGAGTCCCCGGTGGCAAGGAACCTGGACAAAATTGTTTAAAATGAGTATTATGTGTACTGCAGTTACAAAATACATTATTGAAATTACAAAATTACAAATTACAAAACATAAATCTTACATAAAACATTTTGTAATTATAAGGATAATTACATGATATATATTAGATATAATCTAAAACAGTCTGCAGGGATTATATACAAATATTCAACTATCCCAGAATTAAACCAGGTCTAAATAAAAAGGAGTATCACTACAAAGGTTAACTCAGTGGTCCTAATGCTACAGTTTGATATCAGCAAACACCGAGCGCATACATTGATATGACACCACAGCCATGCTATCATTACAAACACTGATAACAGCATAAATCAAATTAAATCGGGACTTGATGAGACCTTCTGAGTATCACTAGAAATATTATAAACAGTCGTCTCCATACCACAGTTTGCTATCAGTAAAAACCGAGAGCATTCACTGTTAGCATAGCACATCCACGTTAGCAGTGTATAATTGGATAGTTTAGCATATATTAGCACAGGTATCAATAAAGGACTACCGTATTAAATACTTTTACTAACCTCAGGCAGATGGACAGGCGCTCTGCAGGTGGGATTGAGCGCCTGTAGTTGGTGTCTAGGCGGGCGATTCTGGGACCGACGCGGGAAAGCAGGTCCTCAAACTGGCCGAGTGAAAGACGGTGATATCGCTGAAATCGGCCGTCATCCAGGCGCAGCTCCTGGAGCAAATGGTGAAACTCACCAAACTGCTCACGCCTCTGGAGGACCTGATGGACCCAGGTACGGCAAGGACGTCTTGTACGCCGCTGCTCTGCTCTCCACAGTACATAGAGAAGGGAGACTCTCTCTTCAAGCGCTAACTCGACAGCTGCCATCTTGCAAAGATACCGGTCTGGCACAACTTCCTCCCACATCCCTCCCACATTTCCGGTTCACGCGCGTCAAAATATGATATTTTGACGCGCGATGGATTTTTCTTGGACACGCGTTGAGGCGCGAATGTGCACGCGTCAAATTAGGGACATTTGGGGCGTTTTTGTTCGCGTCCATCGCGTTCGGTGTGAACACACCGTAACAGCAAACAAACAGCTATTTCCATGCCCTCTTCATCCAACTTCCCAGTGGACTTTTTGGTCAACTCCTTTGCTGCAGTCCAAGATGAAGATCCACACAACCCTTTCCCTGGGACCTATACACTCAAAGACACGACGTGATTACGCCCTATCAGGGACAAACTTTTTTAACACAAATGCAAAAGAATTAGCTGAATTAGCTAATAAAATTTGAATATTATACGTATTACACGTATGTGTATGTGGTTATGGCGTTAACGTCATTTTAACAAGATTAACGCTGACAGTACTGATATATATGTGTATCTTACATCATTTGTGTGTCTGTGGATGTATTTCACAAACTCAGCAACTTCCTCATCTTTTTCAATGAAGACACCTTCAAAGTTCCCCTGCTCTGAAGTGCTGAACGAACACAGTGACAGTTGTTTGAAAAGAAACATCAAAATACAACTTTTGTACAAATCCATATTTGATTTATGTACACAATGCATAACGTACCTTGCATTTGATTGAAAGCGATAAAGCTTGCGGTTTCCATCAACTGACACGGCGAGCATGTCTGGAGTGCAGGCAGGGCAGCTAAAGCATGTCTCCTTGCACATCCTGTCCACCTCGAACTTTACAGCACTCCACTCCAAGAAACTTTTACTGAAGGCATCAGCTGATATTCTGCCAGTCTTTTAAGTAGAGGACAAACAACAGAATATTCAAGGACAGTCATCATAAACATTGATTTGCACAATTTCCTTAAACTTGACAAATTTAGAAACTCACCCTTCCAAAATGGGCTGTTCTTTCATCCAGCACTTTGACAAATGCCTTAAGTGAAATCCCTGGTGCAGCCTTCTTAATGTCATAGAAAGACTGAAAGACATCCATTGAAAACAGGGTGCAGAAATTTAAGGTGCCTGGCCAATATCCACTACCCTGGAAGTCCTTAACTGAGGGGGACCACATTAGGTCACAGCTGGTGCAGCTCACCACTGGCAGTGCAAGGTTATAACGGCCTTTAGGAAGGATAAGGATAAATTCAGTCATGGCTCAACAAAGACATTCATTTTTGTCGTGTTGTGAAGATTTCATGTTGTTTTCAAAGCGTTCTGGTAAATCCAAATGACCTTTGACAGGTGCCCACATATACTGCGGGCCAAGGGTAATTCAAAACAATGTAGCAATTGTGGAGATGGAAAATTATTTTACTGTCACTATTCATAATCATTATTATTACTGTTGCGTCACTTATGATTTGTTGTCACTTATGAGTTATCATCATTATCAGCATTTATTGAAACTGGTGAGGTTACATTAAAGTCTGTATTTCAGGTGTTAGCTGAACAACATAATAATCTTTCATTGCAGGTGCAGCTGTAATCATGTTATACATATATTGCATTTTTTGTGCTTATTAACGAGTTGAAGCTCGGTCAAGTTAATTAATGGTCTGAAGCTTCGGCCGACGCGATGTTCGACCGATCTATTGAGTAAAGTGACCCACAGCTAATGAAGGATTGCCTACATGCTTACAATTCACCACATATTATGCAAGGGTATAATAAAGGCCTGTGTGCCCTCATGTTGCATTGAAGTCTGCCTGGTAACACATGACTCAAACGGAGTCAGGGAGTATTCTTTTAAAATGTCTTTTGTTTGTTGAGTAAGGTCATGCACTGAGGTCAGGACACACAGGGTGCCTGCACACACACACATAGTATTTAGATAGAGACTGGTTTGCTTAAAACTGCAAGTTGTACCTGCATACGTGACAGTTTGGTTCCACAGATAGGTGAAATGAAATAACAGGACACATCTGGCGATAGTGAAGGAACAAAGGAAGGAAATGCTCTTTTTTAGAATATGTCCTAGGATCTCTGGAAACTTACTGGAACTTATGCTTGTTGATTATCTGCTTGTGACGCACTATTTTAGTATATATATGACACCCAATGTATTGTTCTGGAAAGATCGAAGCTGTGTGAGGTTCGTGCTCGACTTCCCATATGTATGCATATGTTAATAAAATCACCGTTTGACGCATCTTCCTGGGACTTGGCAGTCGTTTGTCTTCACCTCAAATTAAGAATCAGGACAGTTTTTGGTGCCGAAAGCCCGGTTTGAGGAGGAGACGTGTGGTTTGGCTGAGGTCCGGCGGTGCGGTCAAACGGACGGACGGGAGCCCGGCAGGTCGACTGAGTGATGTGCTAGCCAAGATAGAAAGGTAAGGCACCACCTGTTGATTAAAATAATATCCAAAGGTGCTAAATTGGAATCAATTAAGCTAAATTAAATGTTCACTCAGTAGAGCTCCTGGGAAAATGTCTGTGGTGATTTTTGGTAATTAGTGATAAAAGTTTTGGGGAATATTTGGCTGACAAAATTTGTTGCTGTTAATTCTGGGGTGACTTTTAAGTTTATAGGTTGTGTGTTTCGGTTAATATATTATGTGTTTAAGTTGACGTGTTATATTTGTTGACTGTGACGCCAGCCAAGCAAGCTTTAGATTAGGGTATTTGGCTAAGGGATTTTATTCCCAGATTGATCAGCAGAACTGGGTTCAGGCATCAAATAATAGACTGTGAGGCTTGGAGTCCACAGTGATGCTTTTAAAAAGTGTATAAATTAACCTAGACCGGGGTTGGACCCCGTAGAGCGCAGTTGTTCAGCGTCTGGCAGCGACCGTAACCGTGGACGCATGGTTGCTTCTTAGCTCGGGTGGCCTCCCGCGGGACTTCGGACACCCGTTAACGGCCAGGTAATCGAGGATTACCTTTATACTGTGCTGTTTGGCTGAAGGGTTGGACCCGGCCGTGACTATTAACGTGGGTGACAGTGAGCTTTAAGTAAAGCTGAACGCGTGAGTTTGATACTTTGACGCGGGACGTGGAGCGACCTGTTAACTTGCGGGGAGCGGTTTTAAATTAATTAGGGCTTAGAAATCTGACCGCTGTCGGAGACGGCGTTCCCGAAGCGGGTGCATTGACCAGCAAGGTTGGACCTGGGCTTAGAAGCTTTTAAATTAGTCAAAAAGTTAGGTGTGATGCTACAGAGGTTTTGAAGAAGTAATAAGGATAAGAAGAGACAAGAATAAGAATAAGGATGAAAATACGGATAAGGAACTAGTGAATAATTTGTCTTGGCATCTGGCGTCGTTTCTCATGTTGATACAGGCCTGTGTATATAAAATAAAGTGTAAATTGGCTGTGTAAATTGCTTATATTGATTATAGCTGGGTGTGCTGTGGGAGTGATTGAACATAGAAGCTGAGTGTATGAGGTTTAAGCAGATAACCTTGTGAAAAGTGCAGTGAAAGACTTGTTGGTGAAAAGCTGAAAGACTCAATATTATGTGTTTAAACTGTGCTAAAGGGTGGTGAAGTGTTTAAGTGTTTTAAGGGTGAAACTTGTGGATTGGTGAAGCATTTAAGGGGGTGTGTCTGATGAATGTGGATGTTGTTTATTGAAGAAAGGAGCATAATAGAGCTGTTGGTGATATTACAGGAGGAGGTCACTAAGAGGTCTCCTGAAAATTCTTGTAAAATAGAGTTGTTGTCTTGTTGTTAACTATACAATTGAAAATTGAATTCATTGTGTAATGTGTGGTTGATAGTTTTGTTTGGCCTAGAGCAGGCAGAAGTGTGTGGTTCATTTTTGACATTTTATACAGAGTGAGCTGTTTGACATATGTTTTCTCCCTATTAAGAGTGGGAGAAGTGGAGTTTTTTCTATTTTCAAACTTTGTAAGTGTTGCGTGAAGTGACTGTGAGAGTGAATTTTTGCTGGCTTCGCGTGCTTAAATTGTTGCAGTAGCCTTTTGAGGAGTTTTTGTGTTTTTTTTTGGGAGAACTAGTGTAACTGTGTGAGTGGAGAGAGAGACAGAGAGAGTGTGTGTGTATGAGGCAGCGCCTAGAGCTTAAAGGAAGTGAAGCTTAAGCAGTCAGGGTGGTTCTGACTGTAAAACGGGAAGTACAGCGAGCTAACCTTAAGGGAGGAGCTCTAGAGCGGCCATTTTGTGTGGGTGAGGTCAAACACAGAATGGCTGACAGCGAGAAGGCGACCCCCAGTGGGGGGAAGAAGTACAAGCCACTTAAGGAGCAGATCCAACAACTCAAGAAGGCTATCAGAATCACCTCTGAGGGAACTCCTAAGGAGATTGCCCGGGAGTGTAAGGTAATGGAGGATGAGGTGAAGAAATTATGTGAGGAACAACAAAAAACTTTGGAAGACAGAGTTCCCCTACATGTAATTTTCCAAAATGGAGGTCGAGAATGTGAGAAGAGGACAGAGGAACTGGAAGAGGAGCCTGTGGGACGCTTTGGTAATAGAAAAGTGAAAGCAGAAAAGAAATTGATGAAGGAAAGACATGGTAAGTGTTGTAAGTTCATGGTTATGTCCCAGGGAGTGTCTCACTGGATGAGAGAGGAAGCGGAGGACACCAGACCAACACCGGGAAAAGAATCCACGGCTGAAGGGACATTAATGTCTGGATATCCCACCTTGATACAACTCCCGAGTGCCCCGCCCCCTCCGTACGCCTTTCCAATGTTGACTCTGGAGGGTGGTACTCTGTGGGGGCCGGGAGGAAAAACAGGAATAGTGAAGGGAGGAATTGTGGATTTTCAGGAAGACAGTGGACAAGTGACACCTAGTCGGCCGTCAGAGGCCGCCAGTACAGGAGTGATGCAGCCTGAAGCAGTGGCAGTCACACCAGAGGTGATACACTCTCAACCAACCGCGGGGACATCACGAGGAAGCATAACTACACGGAGTGTGATCTTGCTTCCTCCTGGGCACTTTAGCCCAGAAGGAGCTATGGAAGTAGCTCATTCTGAGGCTCCTAAGAGTGCAGACCGGGTGACACCAGAACGGGGCCGCCAGGAAGTGGCAACCCAGGAGTCATGGACTTCAGAAGAAGATACCCCTGCACCGCAGCGTCAGAGTGTGCCGTTAGAGGTAAAGCAAAAGGCTTGTCAGAAGCCAGACATTGGCGATTTAGAGGAAAATCAGTGGCAGGGGGAGGTCGTTGGAAAAACATCTACTAATCGGGAAGCCCTGAAAAAGCTGGAAGAAAAGGTGAAAGAACTGGAGGACGGGATAGTAATGGAGAGGATTAATGCCTTGGAGGAGGATATCAAGAAATCGACTGTGAAACCACGGAAATCGCGGGAACCGGCGAGTTTGGGGATAGAAGGGTTCGCACCAAAGTTTGACGCTGACCTGGGCGGGAGGATACTTCGCTCAGGAAGGACTTTGGGGGACCAAAAAGGAAAAAGACAGTCGATTTTTGAGAAGAACCGGAGGCAAAGCATTGCGTTGCAGACTGAGGAAGGTGACTTTGACACAGAAGAGGATCCAGCATTCTCTATGCCCTTGATGAAGGGGCTGAAGGGAGAACCAGTCTATCAGGCCTATAACATCAGAGACCTGGAGGCCTTGGTGAAGCAGCTACCCCCGATCACAGAGGGAGGGGCTGCTTGGCTAAGGAAGCTGAGTAGTCTCACGGAAGGAGAAGAGCTCGCCTTGGGAGATTTTAGAGCAATTTGTGGGCGAGCCATGAGAGGAGGAGGCTTAGCCGATGTGGAGCGGATAGCAGGAACTACGTGTGCACCAAATGACGTCCCATATGAAACGGTGCGAAATGCTCTCGCTGACGCAGTGCGTGACAAATATCGGACCCCTAACACGGGCACCACACCTAAAATAGTGTGGAGCCCAGAACACACTCCTAGAGAGTTCATAGAACATGCAAAAGAACAATGGATTACACAGACTGGAGAACATCCCGGACAGGAGGGAGAACACAGGGCGTGGTTTCGCTCAGCGGTGTTGGCAGGTCTGCCAGAACGAGTGAGAGCCGACCTACAAAAGAATCCAGACTTTGCGGTTGCAAGTTCTACAAAATGGGAGAGACATGTAATTCATAGACTTGAGTTGGAAAAAGAGGAGGTAACCAATAAGAAAAAGGAGCTGGAGGAGGCGCAAGGACAGCTGGTGAAACTGAAACTGGCTGAGGCCAGAGAAAAATTAAATGAAAAGAAAAGAGAAAGTAAGGAGGGAGCTAAGAAAATGCTGGTGGCAAAGCCTCAGGGCGATCCGATGCCTGACTGGCCAGATCTGGACCCAAATCTGTACCCCGATGACCGATGGCCTGCCAACGGACCAAGGCAAGGACGACCCGCGGGGAATTGGGGGGCTGGTAGGTCGTACAGGGGGCGTGGTGGATCTCAAAGAGGAGGAGGACCAAGGGGTCGTGGTCCGGGGGGACCTATGCTGGACCCGAACATGTGCCTAAAATGTGGAGGACAAGGACACTGGGCTCGCAACTGTCCTACACCATGGCCCCAAGAACCATATTATCCACCCCAGGCACGTGGAGCTCCTCGAGGCAGAGCAGTCCAAAGAAGGGGACATCAAGCTCCGAACCCAGGCATGGCACCGGTGGCTCAATATCCCTTGGCCCAATGGGGCGGGGAGGAGGAGCTGTACTGACGGGACCCACAGAGATCCGACAGCATAGGAATGGCAGATCCTATGTTGTCGATGACCGTGGAAGGGACTGAAATGACCTTCCTGGTGGACACTGGAGCGACTTACTCAACGCTGAGACAAAGACCAAGCAGTGCAACACTTTCCAATCACACGGTGAGTGTGGTGGGTTTTTCTGGGGTTCCAATGACTCTGCCAATAACCAACCCAGCCCTGACAGAGCTGGGAAAACAGACATTGAAGCACAGATATGTGGTGTCTCCTCACGTGCCAGTGAACCTGATGGGCAGGGACCTGCTCATTAAACTGGGAGCCACTATCATGTGTTCGGCTGATGGATTAACAGTTACACTTCCGGGAGGAAAACAGTTCCTGTGCCTGGGGACGCATTCAAAGAACCAGTATTTGCTACAAGACTGTGAACAATCGACAGCTGACATATACTGGGGTCGGTTGGTGGAAGAAGGCATTCTGAGACAATACCAGCAGTGGAAACCTTGGATTATGGCTTTGGCAGTCTATTCTCCTCCAAGAGATCCATACCACGTCACCCTATATTATGATAGGGACGATGATGAAACTTACAGGGACCAGTTTCAGTCTGAACTTGAAGGTCAGATCTGGAATGTGCGTTCCCATAACATTTATGTTGGTCCTGAAGGCGTCGCTGCAGCAGTAAAATTAACCGAAGAACAACGGCCTTGGTTCAATATGGGACCTGATTCAGCGCCCCATATTACGTTGGCGGTCCATGAAGGTCATCTGGCAAAGGAGGTGGGAACAATGGTCAGGAGAGCGCTGGACGAAGCCTGTTGGCAACCCACTCAGATTCCAGATGTCTGGTATTCGCCAAAATGCAAAATTTATCGTATCACTTGCTTGTCAGAAGATGCAGTGAAATTGGAGCATGAACAAATCTCTAGAATCCATGGAAGAGAAAGAATAGACCATGCTGACGCAGTGGCTGCACTTGCGACTCTTCCTGACACCTTGTGGTCAGCAGGGCCCACGGACGTGGGCCTGGCAACTTGTCCGCCTGTTTTGTTTCAGCTCAAGTCTGATGCACCAATTCGGAAACCGCAGTACAGACATAAAAGAGAAGCTGAGGAGGGAATTGCAGAAACCATCGAAGGGCTATTGGAAGTAGGAGTGCTCGAGCCCTCACAATCCTACTGGAACACTCCCATTTTGCCGGTAGAGAAGCATGGGACAGGAAAGTACAGAATGGCACATGACTTAAGAGCCATAAATGCCGTTCTACGTACTGACACTGTGCCTGTTCCAAATCCTTACACAGCATTAACAGCCCTGACACCAGATCAAAAGTGGTTCACGTGTATTGATCTAGCTAATGCATTTTTCTGCCTGCCATTACATGAGTCTCTGAGAGACATTTTTTCATTCACATACAGGGGGCGGCAGTATAGATACACACGGTTGCCACAAGGGTTTGCATTGTCCCCTGGAATTTTCAACCAGGTGTTGAAAGAGGCTCTCTCACCGTGCCACTTACCAGAGGGGTGCACACTGGTGCAGTATGTTGATGATTTACTCATTGCGGCTCCGTCAGCTTCGGTATGTACGGCAGCCTCACTCACCATACTGAAGAGATTGGCTGAGTGTGGATTCAAAGTGAGTAAAGAAAAGTTACAGTTGGTTCGACCAGAGGTAACATTTCTGGGCCGTGTCATCGCTCACAAATCTGTGGGGTTGCTTAACACACACAGGGATCAGATTTTAACACATCCAAAACCGCGTACGGTTAAGGAGCTGCTCTCATTCTTAGGCTTAACGGGATACAGCCGGCAGTTCATACCAAATTACGCAGGCAAGACGGCTCCTTTGAGGGATCTGGTGAAAAAGGTGGGTGTCCGTAACCTTAAGGCTGAACTGCCATGGACATCCGCCACTGAGTCGGCGTTCATCACACTGAAACAAGACCTGTCAAGATCCACTGATCTTGCCATTCCTAATTATGACGAAACCTTCTATCTAGATGTGTCAGAGACACATGGGGTAGTTAATGGGGCGTTGTTTCAGAAAAAGAGGGGAGGCAGAGATGTACTTATGTACGTCAGCATCAGACTGAATCCATTAGAGACGAGGCACCCTGTATGCACACAGCATGCACTTGGGGTGGCAAAAATCATACAAAAAACAGCACACATAGTGAGGGAGCATCCATTGAGAGTGCTCACCACACACAGTGTAGTGGCATATGTCAACTCACAGGCCTTTACTATGACACCATTGACACAGCAGAGAGTGAGTAAAGTCTTAGACGCACCAAATCTGACATTCACACACGAAGGAATCAACATGGCAGATTTAATGGGGTCAGGAGAGCCGCACGATTGCGCTAGGAGAGCTGAAGTTGAAGAGAAAATCAGAGAAGACTTGAAGGCGGAACCTATTGTGGGGGCTGAGGACTGGTTCACCGATGGATGTTGTTACAGAGATGAGGAAGGACTGAAAGCAGGCTACGCTGTAGTTTGCAGAAATGGAACTGAATTTGAAGTAAAGGAGGCCAGAAGACTGGAAGGGCAGCAATCGGCTCAGAGAGCAGAAGTAATTGCTTTAAGCCGAGCCCTGAGACTCGCTAAAGGAAAAAGAGTCAACATTTACACAGATTCAGCTTATGCTTTTGGGGCAGCTCACGTGGAGCTTGCCCAATGGAGAAGAGCAGGATTCAGGACAGCAGACAATGCACCAATCTGCCACAAGAAGGAAATGGAAGAACTTGAACAGGCATTGGAGGATCCGGAAGAGGTGAGTATTGTAAAATGTAAAGGTCACTCTTCTGGGACTGGCATGGTGGCCAGGGGAAATCAGGAAGCCGATCGAGCCGCAAAAGAGGCTGCAGGATATAAAGGACCAAGGCAGTTGGTGCAAATAAGTGTGGAAGAAGAATCAGGAGTCAACATGTTGGAAGAGGCCAGGAAGGCCCAAGAGGAGGCGGCCCCGGAAGAGAAGGGGGTGTGGAAGAGCCGAGGAGCATGGGAGGAAGGAGGTCTATGGAGAGGACCCGATGGACGACCTGTGCTGACTGCAAATCTGGCAAAACAGAAGATCACCGAAGCCCATGGGCTCGGTCATGTGGGTGTGGCCCAGATGGAGAGACATCTGTGTCATTGGTGGCACCCGTTTTTGAAAGACATGATTAAGGAGAAAGCCAGAACGTGCCTGATCTGTGGGAGACACAATCCAAAGCCAGTAATAAAGCCAGAAGCAGGTAAATTTCCCATTCCAGAGAGACCAGGAGAAGAGATTGTCATTGACTTTACCGACATGATCAACGTAGGCCCAGGAGGAGTCCGCTATCTATTGGTAAGTGTAGATAGTCTGACTGGCTGGCCAGAGGCGTGGCCGACAAAAAGGGAGGATGCAAAGAGTGTGATTAAGTGTCTGATTAATCATTACATTCCCAGGTATGGGTTTCCCAAGCGAATTCGGTCAGATAATGGGACCCATTTTAAAAACAAAGATTTGGCAGAAGTAGAACAGAGACTGGGGTTGCAACACAGGTTTGGGACTGTGTATCATCCTCAGTCCCAAGGGAAGGTAGAAAGGATGAATCTAAATTTGAAAAACAAAATAGCCAAAATTTGTGCTCAGACGGGGCTAAATTGGGTTGCAGCCCTGCCCATTGCATTAATGATCATAAGATGTTCTGTTAACCAATCCACAGGTTTCACGCCGTACGAGTTGTTGACAGGACGGCAGTTTCCAGGTCCATGGACAGAACTCCCGGCTGAGGAAAGCGTAAAAAGTAACAGAACGCATGCAGAATGTTGGAAAGAATTAAAAGCTCTTGTGTCTAGTTTCACACAACAGGTTGCAGCAGGGGTGATCACGGTGGACAGGTCCGTACCCGACGCCAAAGCGGTGTGGCTGAAGGTCATCAAGCGAAAGTGGAAAGAGCCTAGGTGGACGGGACCATTCGAGGTGACGGCTCGCACCACGACAGCAGTCCGGTTGAAGGGGAAAGGCGAGACCTG
The DNA here is from genome assembly GCF_963576455.1 of Neolamprologus multifasciatus. Classification (NCBI taxonomy): domain Eukaryota; kingdom Metazoa; phylum Chordata; class Actinopteri; order Cichliformes; family Cichlidae; genus Neolamprologus; species Neolamprologus multifasciatus. The sequence continues at coordinate 45,570,202 of NC_140441.1, forward strand.
GTTCCATTGGTCTCAATGTGCCGTGGCGGATGAGAGCTTGGTGGAGACAAGCTCATTTCAAGATAACACGGGTGGCAAAACAGAGGCAGAATAATCCTCTCACCCGTGCAGCGACTGACCAGTAGTCTACCTGGGAAGTCGAAGAAAGAAGAGGAGGTGCCAAAGAGGCGTGAGGCGTGATAGGCTGGGGCTCCAGTCTAGAGTTAGAGGAGAGTATGGGAACCAAAACCATGGGGTTATGGGGAAATTGGAAAATAACTGGGGTGTTGGGATGTGTGAGTGTTCTAATATGTTTCTTTGTTTTTTGGCAGACAGGTGAATTGCCCAGACGCAGAGGTCTACTCACTCCAGAGCCCAAATTGATCGAGTCATCGAGAAAAGTTAAGCGTGAAGTCTCAGGTAGCAGTGATGGGTGCCTCAGCAAATATGGTGGACTAGAGTTAGATTATGTTAATGGGTCCACCTCTTCATTCACGTTTGATTTGTGCGAAGTTTTTAACTGTAAGGGAGCAGACAGTAGCTGGCGGGGATTTAATGTGTGGGTGTGTTGGGATTATGCTGTAAACACACATTGTGAAAGAGGAAGGCGTCCTTATGACAATTGGTGTCGAAATTGGGATCAGGTAAGAGGTTACACTGGGGAAAATTGGGAGGCGTCAGAACAGGGCCCGGAGAATGAGCTAAAACTTCAGAGAGATTATAGTCCGACCCAGAATCCCTTGACTCTGTCAATGGGAAACTGGTGGCGTCGGAACTCCTTATATTTAGTTCTGGGTGTGGAAACTGTAGGGATAGATCCAAAAAGGTTAATAAAGGTTAATTTCCTTAGTAAAGCTAAGCCAATAAAGCCTGAGGTGAGGGATAATGGGACATCACTGGTAAAAATTAACAAAAGTTTAGATAGGAAAGTAGTTGTAGTCGACTACACTCGCCTGAAGCCACAAGATTTAATTGAACGTGCCACCGGGTTCAGTGACAGTAATCTCTGGCTGGACTGGGTGGCTCAAAATGCTAGGGAACAGCATGTAGATGATTGTGTTGCCTGTGCTACAGCCAGGCCGCGTCTGTTTACTGAGCCTGCGCCTCTGTATCCGGAGGATGTGTGGGGTTATAATTGTATGTTGAGATTAACTAGAGAAGCTGTGACTACAGGAGAGTGTATCACATTGTCAAGTTTATATCCACCAATTGACAAGCGCACACAAATTGGATCATTCATACCTAAACGGGATAATTACACTTGTTTTGAATTTTCTACGGACAGCGTGAAATACACTGTAGGAGAAATTGACCCAAATTGGTGTGAAAGGACGCTCCCAGGAAGGACCTCAAATAATGTAAGTGACCCAAACACTATAATAGGTACATGGGCTAGAGGGGGTTTGTATTATTACTGTGGACATCACACCCTTTTGGTGCGTGTTCCTGTAGGAAGTGTGGGGACGTGTGCTATGGTGCGGCTAGGAGCACCCTTGATGCTTATAGGGAGTAAGGTAAAGGCCATTCCACAACATGACACACGTACATTTACAGCCAGACGTAGGAGACACATGTTGAGGGGGAGAAGCACAACGGGTACACATCTTTATGATCCACGAACGGACTCGCCTACCTGGATTGACTCAATAGGAGTTCCCAGGGGAGTTCCTGATGAGTATAAATTAGTTAACCAAATAGCGGCAGGTTTTGAGAGTGTTTTTATATGGATAACTCCGAATAAAAATGTTGATCGTATTAATTATGTTCATTATAATTTGCTGAGGCTCTCTAACTTGACCAGGGATGCCATTGTGGGATTTGCGGAACAACTGGGGCCGACGTCGCTAGTAGGAGTGCAAAATCGAATGGCCCTGGACATGTTGTTGGCCGAGAAAGGAGGTGTGTGCGCCATGTTTGGTGACATGTGTTGTACTTTCATTCCCAACAACACTGCTCCGGATGGCTCTGTAACCAGAGCTCTGGAGGGTTTGAAATCTTTATCCAAAACGATGCATGAACATTCGGGAGTAACTAATGTGCTGGAGGATTGGATGACGTCTGTTTTTGGGCAATGGAAGGGTGTGTTTATGTCTGCCATGTTTTCTGTCGTTACTTTCATAGGAATTTTGGTTGTAGGTTGTTGTCTCATTCCTCTGGCCAGACGAGTGCTGGTGAACCTGGTTGAGAGGGCTATGGATTCGGGGCCAACTGGGTTGACTGGTTCGGGGTCTATGATGCCGTTGCGGGAGGTGGTCGATTGGTCCGAGGGGTGAGACAATTAGTGGAGTGTTGGCCTTTTTCGAAGGCCAAAGAGGAGGAGTGTGGAGATGGAAAATTATTTTACTGTCACTATTCATAATCATTATTATTACTGTTGCGTCACTTATGATTTGTTGTCACTTATGAGTTATCATCATTATCAGCATTTATTGAAACTGGTGAGGTTACATTAAAGTCTGTATTTCAGGTGTTAGCTGAACAACATAATAATCTTTCATTGCAGGTGCAGCTGTAATCATGTTATACATATATTGCATTTTTTGTGCTTATTAACGAGTTGAAGCTCGGTCAAGTTAATTAATGGTCTGAAGCTTCGGCCGACGCGATGTTCGACCGATCTATTGAGTAAAGTGACCCACAGCTAATGAAGGATTGCCTACATGCTTACAATTCACCACATATTATGCAAGGGTATAATAAAGGCCTGTGTGCCCTCATGTTGCATTGAAGTCTGCCTGGTAACACATGACTCAAACGGAGTCAGGGAGTATTCTTTTAAAATGTCTTTTGTTTGTTGAGTAAGGTCATGCACTGAGGTCAGGACACACAGGGTGCCTGCACACACACACATAGTATTTAGATAGAGACTGGTTTGCTTAAAACTGCAAGTTGTACCTGCATACGTGACAGTTTGGTTCCACAGATAGGTGAAATGAAATAACAGGACACATCTGGCGATAGTGAAGGAACAAAGGAAGGAAATGCTCTTTTTTAGAATATGTCCTAGGATCTCTGGAAACTTACTGGAACTTATGCTTGTTGATTATCTGCTTGTGACGCACTATTTTAGTATATATATGACACCCAATGTATTGTTCTGGAAAGATCGAAGCTGTGTGAGGTTCGTGCTCGACTTCCCATATGTATGCATATGTTAATAAAATCACCGTTTGACGCATCTTCCTGGGACTTGGCAGTCGTTTGTCTTCACCTCAAATTAAGAATCAGGACACAATGTACAATTTGCAATAAAACCTGCAAACACATCTATTGTGTATGTACTGTGTGACAAAACAGCAACTTACCATTTATGGTTACAAGAGCCACAATTGCACCGGGTGAAACCTCAACGTTACCTGTTGGGCAGTCACACACATAGGCCTTTGCACAGGCAACAGCCGAACTAACATTAAAAACACACAATATATATAAAAAGAATTGGAAATTAAATGATACACAATAAATATACAATAACAGCACACACTCACAGTACATAGAAAGAAATGCATAGGACTTAAAAACCGTACCTATTGGCTTGCGAAACTCTGATGAAGGCTGCAAAAACCCTTCTTTTACTGCCTCGTTGGTGTGCAGGACAAAGCGTGTGTGAACTTCAATATCACAGTCAGCACAAAGGAATGGAAGAGACAGGCAGTCCAGGCACCTCACAACTACTTGTTTGCCACACTGACACACACGGTGTGACTGTGGATCCAAAGTAGCTAACATATTGTCTATAAGACAAGGCCTGGACTCTTTCCACTTTTGCAAGGACACCATGTTTCTGATCTCCCAGTGAGTAGCAGCTGACTCAGACGACGTCTCACAACAGTGGCGTTTCCAGCGGGGTGGCACAGGCCACCCCAGGTGCCACCCCGAAGCTAAAACAATAAAATTTAATGAAATATCAAATGTACGATTATGGGTTCACAGTGAAGCTCAGATATCCGAGGGTACATGAATGCAGCACCGGCTTCTGCACTATGAGCATCATGTTAGCAAAGGTAGGAGAGCCAAGCACGAAAGACGGCCCCGCAGAAAACATTTTTTCAGCGAAAGATTAACAAGTTAACATAGCTGGACTAGCCATCGGACATTTGCACAGTGGGCTGATGACTTATTTATTTATTTTTTTTGTAACGGCATGAACAATGAGAGGTGGTGGATTGGCCAGATGCTGGCCGATTTGTAAAAATAACTCAGTTGTTTGGTGGTGGCTATGGCGGAGCTTCCACAGAGGCAACAGGTGGATGAGGGAAGGGGAAGCAGGAGGAGAGACCCGAGGCAGCCGCCGGTCCGAGTATCAGGTGAACTGAACTTCAGGTAAGAAGTTATGACCTGCAGTCTATCTGGGTCAGATATAAACCAAGTTTAGGTGGAGTTTATTTTCCTTGTGCTGACTTTTTACAGTCAGTTACAATAACTCGTACTGCGTGAGCTAGCATGACGGAGCTTCTATACAGCTGTTCGGTTGCTATGATGTCCAGTCCTGGCCAACTGGGAAACAAACGCCGACACTGCGGTGCAAGTCTCGGACGACAGTACACCTAAAGCTGGGCATACACTGCAATTTTCAAACTGCACGATTGGCTCGCAGGGGTTATAAGTTCGTAGGTCACGATGCAGGGTCTCACACTATACGGCCCGATGCTCTGATGCGACCTGAGTGCTCACACTCTGCCTCCATAAAATGAAGGTTATAACAGAAATGCTGTCGCTCGCTCTCCCTCTCTCTCTTTCACTCACACAGACACGCACACCACCGCCATCAACTTTGCTAAATTGCTAATGAAAAACATTGATCAGGCAGTTGTGATTGAGCAGCAATATAAATCCAACTATTTTCACGGTTGTTGTGGTCGTGATAATTTTGTGATGCCACATCGAAAAGGCTCGGATGAGCTCTACAAGTTCTACAAGTTGTGCCTCCATCGCTTGTGTCCAGATCACACGCTGCACAGCCGTGCTGCTCCGTCTTTTTCACCGTCGTTTACGTATTTGCACGTGAGCAGTGTGAGCGGCTGCGGTGACACCCTCACGAGTGAGCAATGTTTGTTCCCCTCAGAGGAATAAAAAAAGGCTGCAAAAGTACAGGGAGGAATGGGAAAAGGAAAACACCTGGCTGGAAAAAGTGCACGATAACACCTATAAAGCGCACTGCATTGTGTGACGACGCACTTTTTCCATAGGCATGCTTCTAATGGTGGGCACACGAAGAACATGAGGGGCGTGAAAGCTCGGGGAACCCTTAACCATTTTTTGTCCACCAGGCCACAGCAGAAGCAGATATGGTATGTAAACACTGGTTTGTTTGTTTTTAAACCCTCTGGTTAAGGTTAAAATGGGCATGTGCAGTGAATATCAGCGCTATGTGGCCAGAAGTGTGATAATATAATTTATTTTGTGTAATAAACAACTGCAAGGATAGATGATTACAACAAATAGATGACTAATACATAAAAGTAATACATAGATGAATAATGATGATGAGTTATGATGCGTACTCAAGTGGGTTTACAAACGGGAGCAAAAGCTGAAATAATGCCTCTACTGAAGCCAATTGCACTAAATGCACTAAATGTGCACTGTTACAAGAATATTTTTCTTTCTATTGTTTTCTATTAATTTATCTAATTTTAAATTAAGCAGGACAGAGTTCTTTTAAAGAAAGATTTACTTTTATTCTCAAAAGTTAAGCATGACAGGCTTCTGTTTAAGAAAGAGACCTGTTTTATTGTGTTAATGTTGTCATTTTGAGCTAAAAGTAAATGGCTAAATGATTTTTGTTTCCCATGTGTTCATATCACAAAGAATACGCATCTACTTAAATCAAATTCAAGTCAAATGGTTAAAAAAATAATTTCACACACAAAAAAAAAGAGCTAAAAAATTCACCACACTGGGAAGGGTGAAGACAACTGGGTCGCGCGGCCCTGGCCACGAGGTGTCCCTTATTTATTTCTCAGGGAGTTGGTAACCCTATGTTTACATGATCGAAATAACTTGAACACAAACACAAACAAAGAGGAAGACTGCACCGGAAGGAAAAAACTACAAGTCCCAGCATCCTCTGTGTTTAGGGAGGAGTAGTGAAAGTGAAAGTATTGAGCCTCCATTGAGAGGAGGAGGAGGAGGAAGGTGGAGCTGAGGCAGGTGAGCAAAGGCGTAGATTTTGCATGGACGGAAGGGACGTGTCCCCACCAATAATTTGATCTCTTCGAGAAAAGAAAAACAAACCCTATAGAAAGAAAAAAAAACGATCTGTCAACGTCTCATCAGTGGCGTGTCTAGAAAATCTTTGTTGGGGCGGCCAGGTAGGGGCACAGATTTGGAGAAGGGTGGCAGATGTAATTGGCAGATAATGTTAAAAACAATTCTACCAACTGTTAACCATAATTCAATAACCCTATAAACCTAATAACCAAATGCGCTTTTAACTCTTATTAGAATGAGATTTTAACCACTACGGTGCAAAGTTTTTAGATACTGCATTGATAAAGTACAAGAGATACAATCAGTCAGTGTTTATTCAGCAGTCAAGGACATCAATATTTGCATAGTATTTTTACTGACATGTAGTGCACATATGTTTTGGGCAAAAACATTTTTGAATATTAAAATACGAACATTTTTAACATACAATTGGCAAATTAGCCAATGCCAATGCAAAACCAATGCCTATTAAAAAAAGAAGATAATCTTCTCACAAACTGGTGTTTGATTTTGAAACAGGAAAAAAGTGGGGAAACAAATGAAAAGACTAACATTTGAATATAACCTGAAAGCAAGTAAATACTTTCTATGCTGCCTTATGGTAAACTTTGGTAATATTGATGTATAAAGAACAACACTGGCTGCTGATGAAATACAGTCAGCTGGCATGGCGACACTGTCAGTATTAACCTGCAGGGCTGGTTTCATCCTCATGTTTCCCTCTCACCACAAACCGACATCATGACCAGCAGCTTTACAGCTGTGGCTCCAGCAAACACCAGCTGATCCTAGAAATTAATATTAAATAAATTCTAACAACAGCTGATCAAGCTTAAACGTGCTGCTGTTGTTTAGCGTGACATCCGCTGGTTTCCTGTTTCTGGCGCAAAGTGGGCGATAAATAAACAAGAGAGAGAAGCTGATCAGCTGATCATTGATCAGTTTCATGATTGAAGTAGCAACAGAAGAGGGAGGGGGGGGGGGGATAAGAGAAGAGGCAGCTGTGCAGCGTAAAGACAGAATAACTCAGTTTTGTGTCTTTTTCCATTCTAGCTAAAATACGGGACAAACTGTGTCTCTTCTCAGCTCAATACAAAACGCATAATATTTTCTCTGAATGAGGGACCATTCCATTTTTAAGGAGCCGTTGGCAACTCTACTAACTAACCTTATGAATAAAATAAAGTCCACTATCAGTAACATCATAGTAACCGAACAGCTGTATAGAAACGTTATGCTAGCTCACGCAGTACGACTTATTGTAACTGACTGTAAAAAGTCAGCACAAGGAAAATAAACTCCACCTAAACTTAGTTTATATCTGACCCAGATAGACTGCAGGTCATAACTTCTTACCTGAAGTTCAGTTCACCTGATACGCGGACCGGCGGCTGCCTCGGGTCTCTCCTCCTGCTTCCCCTTCCCTCATCCACCTGTTGCCTCTGTGGAAGCTCCGCCATAGCCACCACCAAACAACTGAGTTATTTTTACAAATCGGCCAGCATCTGGCTAATCCACCACCTCTCATTGTTCATGCCATTATAAAAAAAAAAAAAAAAAAGTCATCAGCCCACCGTGCAAATGTCCGATGGCTAGTCCAGCTATGTTAACTTGTTAATCTTTCGCTGAAAAAATGTTTTCTGCAGTGCCGTCTTTCGTGCTTGACTCTCCTACCTTTGCTAACATGATGCTCATAGTGCAGAAGCCAGTGCTGCATTCACGTACCCTCGGATATCTGAGCTTCACTGTGAAACCATAATCGTACATTTGATATTTCATTAAATTTTATCGTTTTAACTTCGGGGTGGCACCTGGGGTGGCCAGTCTGGTTACGCCACTGCGTCTCATTCACCCAGCGGTGCAGAAAGAGTTAAATTACGTTCTCTACTGGAGTCCTACCTCATGTGACAAATATGGCCAATGTGATTGGCTGTGCCTTTCCGGGAGCTCTGTTTAGTTTTAGCAGCGGCAAACCTGCGCTCAGTGTTGCCAACTTAGCGACTTTGTCGCTATATTTAGTGAGTTTTCAGACCCCCTTAGCGACTTTTTTTCTAAAAAGCGACTAGCGACAAATCTGGCGACTTTTTCTGGTGTTATTGGAGACTTATTTATGACGACTTTTTGACGTGAAAGGGCATGTTGCTCTTACTCTCAACAAGCAGCGGGTGCTGCCGTGGGCACCTCGCCCGTGCCAAAGCGCTCACGGGCGGAGGATAGTCCTCCCCCAGCTGCTATCAGGGCAGGAGATGTTCACACCTGTGCATCCGAATTGCAAATGAATCGCGCATGAGCGAAGCCGCTGCTCCCGCACTGACTGTAACGCAGTCAATTCTTCTTTTACTGTTATGCTGTGTGGTGGATCAGGTTTAAAACTACTTATAAACACACACACACAAGTAACTCCACCAGAGTGCCAATTTCGGGTCACTTTTGCCGGTCCAAGCCCGGATAAAGGAGCAGGGTTGGAATTGTGACATTACAAAAAACAATTATTGCTAAAATAAATTTAATTTGTAGTTCTAAATAAACTCTAACTGCATTTAGGACGTTTTTTACTCACTTTATGTCTCTTCCACGATGTTATTTCTCTCTCCAACAATGTAGGTTACAATTATATTAGCATGACCAATTATGCAAATTAGGCAATGACGTCATTTAGCGACTTCTAGCGACTTTTAGGACAGCCAATAGCGATTTTTCTTACTGAGGAGTTGGCAACACTGCCTGCGCTGCCAGGAGGAGAAGAGGACGGCAGCAAAAAGGAAGATCCTGGATATAAGAAAGTGTTTTTCAAAGAAACCTGTAAGTTACTTAAAGTCAAGTTCACTCATAAAATGTGTCCGTCACAATAACATTACGGGCTATGCTAGGCTTTGGCCCACATCAGTCTAAAATTGTATGTAACCATGAATAACGTGTTTTGGAAACTAACTGCACAACATGCAGCACTATTAGTTCTCCCAGTCTCAGAGCAGCATTTCTAATTTTGATTGAAACTGTCAGAGAAAACGGCAGCCTCAAGCAGGCCAGGATATTAGTTTACAGAGGCTGTTAAAATTATATGTCTAACATTAAAATGTTGGTGACACACTAATTTAATCCTAATGGCACTGACATATTCATAGGGTTCATTTTTGAGACAAAATATAACGAGGTAGTCATGATTTTGCAAATATTTCACCTTGTAGTGCAGTTTGCACAAATTGTTTTAAAAATGCACTCACCCTACAAACATTACTGATGAGTCAAGATCTGCACAAAGTGACAGAAACACTGAAGCAGCTACACATTTTTTTCTTATTGTCACGTATGTTCTATTTGTCAGGTGACAGAAGAACCAACACAAAGCTCAGAGAGTAATGGTGACACAAGATCACAGGTGAAAATAAAAAACTTAAAATAACCCGGTTGCACAAATATGCACACCCTTAAACTAATACTTTGTTGCAGCACCTTTGCCTTTTATCACACTAATCAGTCTTTTTGGGTAGGAACCTATTAGCATGGCACATCTTGATGTGGAAATATTTGCTCACTCTTCTTTTCAAAAAACCGTCCAAATCGGACAGATTGCGAGAACATCTCCTGTGCACAGCCCTCTTCAGATCAGCCGACAGATGTTGGAATTCAGGTATGGACTCTGTCTGGTCTCTTCCAAAGCCTCAGTGAATCCATTCTGTTGTTGTTCTGGATGTGTGCTTTGGGTCATTGCTGTGCTGAAACATGAAGTTCCTCTTTCTAACAGAAGGCCGAAGGTTTTGTGCCAACACCAATTGGTGACAGTAGTTCATGTTTAGAATAAAAAATCCCAGCTCACTGAGTTGATCGGGGCAATAGTGCCTAAAATGTTGCATAATGTTGCTGAGCGATCTTTTAATTTGTCGTAATCTTAGATGAGTAGTTTTAAGGAGAAAAACCACCAGGTCATTCAGTGTTCCCTTAGTGCTAATGTGTCAGAGATGTTGGTGTACTATAACTGAAGTAATGTTGTTAAGTCCTTAAAGTCATATTCTTTTATTGTCATGACTGTATTTGAAGCTATTTTTATTTTTGTATGATACCTGATTTATATGGAATATGGCTGAAGTAAACTAAAGCCTAAAATACTTAGTCAGTCATTTGTTTAATAGTAATTTAACATTATATAATTCACATATAAAACTATGAATTGTAATTTTAAATGGTTTAAAAGCAGGTAGAATAGCATATGTAGGCAAGTATACTTCTCCTTTTTTATCAAGAAGCAAAGACAAAAAGGGGAACAAAAGAAACAGGGCAGGGTTCGGTGGTTGAATCATCCGTCCCCACCAATGCCAAAACCAAATCTACGCCCTTGCAGGTGAGTGTTAACATGAATATTTTTCTTCTTATGACATAAAATAATTCCACGCTGTTCGTGTCTATGGGTGAAATGTGAGGCCGGTCGGCTCCTCTGAGTGCTGGTTTCCTGTAAGTAGAGAGGAAGTGAGTTTAGCTGAGCCTCCGTTTAGTGTGAGAGAGCAGGAGGAGAGTGAGAACTGTGCTGAGGCAGGGTGAGTGTTAACACCGCTCTGACATTACTGTGTCTCTGTGGCGGGAACAACAGGCTCCGTCAGTGGAGGCAAAAATAATCAGACTTTGGTTTTTCAAAGGAAACAACTTTATGTCCGAAGTTCCCGCACGCTCATTGGATAACGACTTGTCAATCTCAAGTTATTAGCCAATGAGCATGCGGATTCACAGAAAGACCCGCCTTTATCACGGGACTTTTTAAAAACTACAATGGCGACAGAAACTCCGTGAGTGGAGTTCAGGGTGACGTTATGAAACTGTGACGTTTGAGCCACTTCCTGTTCTCAGTCCCAGCGTCCTGATCACCGAGGTTTCTGTTGCTCTGATATCTGATATTGATTATATTGGTAAACAGGCTGTAGCATAAACATCAGGTCTGTTCTGAAAACTGGCTTTATTTTTTCAAAGTAAGGGAATATCTGTGGTGTGATACCGCGGGCTCATGGGCTAAGGACTTGGATTGACAAGTCAAGCGCAGATGATTGTGTTGTTTCTTATAAAGGCTTGTGTGTGTGTGCCTTCCTGTGTGTGTCCTTGTGTCAGTGGAACTAAATCAGTGTGTTAGAGAAAGTGCTCCTCTGCTGTGCCGTCATCGTGTGGATGCTTCTTTTAAAGTTGGAACTCGTGTTTTTATGATCTGCTTCATTTCATTGAACTTTTATTTCTAACCCTGAAGTCCCTTTGAGGTTACAGCCTCCTGGTTAGGTTTAGGCTGTTATTGTGCTTCAGCCTGAAATATGAGGAGTAAGGAGTGGGGCTGGTTAGCCCTCATGACCCTCACCATAACACATACGTCACAGGACAGTGTTTACCACAGAAACTCCATGAAATGATCAATGAGAACTTTAGAAACCCGTCAGTGTGATGCTTCCAGTACAACAGCACCTCTGATAGTGTGTGTTTGCCTCTCAGACTAACTCCACCCTGACATCAAGACGATGGAGGAAGAGGATGGAGCAGGATCTGCAGCATCCAGCTGTGTATCTGTGAGGAGTGACCGGTCCAAAGGAGAACCTCCAGAGTTCAGTAATGAACCTGCAGCAACAATGTAAGAGAGCTGCTGACTCATTTATTCAGTGTAAATAATGATTTTTGATGCAATGGGAGAAGAAAAATGACAAAAACAGTTTTAAAAATAAGGATTAAAATATTAAAAACTATATTTTTGACTTTCCTGATGTAGTACAAAAATATATGAACATAACTGTATATAGGACAGATATTTTACGGTTCTTTTAGGCAGCACCAAAAAACAAAAAGACTATTTTTAAGCTGTCTGAGGTAGTGAGTCAACATGTCACACTGGGTCAAAGGTCAGGGAGTAAAAGTGTGTTTTAAAGTGTTTTAAAAGCAGCGAGTGAAGGAGCCTGTCGAGGTAAATCGTTCCATAACTGATCAAATTCAGTTGGTGGACCTCTGTGTGAAATCAAGCATCTGGTTCACAGAGAGGATAACCCTCAAATAGGCTGTACAACATTATATAGGGAGACAAAAACAGAGATTATTGTAGCCATCGCTCTCTCGCATGGACGTGGCAGTCTTGCTGTCTGCTGCGAATCCTCCCCGTACCTCCGTGACCTCGTCTGGTATCTGCTCCCTCCTCTGTAAGAGACAGTAAAGGAAAACCTAATCTTATCATCCATTGTTCTTCTAGGGCCTCTTCTTGTGGCCTCAGCTAACTGCTAATATTTAAATGGATAACATTAACATGTGTGCCAGCCAGGTTAACATTTATGATGAACTATGATTAATTAACTGATGTTGAAACTGGAGCTTTACTGACCTCTGAAATTCCTCCTAAAGTGTTATTCAGTGTTGTGACAGTCAGCTGCTTCAGCTGCTGCTGGGATGGGCTGTGGCAAAGAGAGCAGAGAAAATCAAAATCAGAGCTTTTCTCTGAATTAAAAGCAAGGAAACAACAATATATTCTACATGGTGAAACTGATGGTTTATGGTGTTTGGATCTGTTTTTCTGTATTTATGCAGATAAAGTGTAAACTCAGATGAATTATACGTGTCTTTATACGTGTAATTATAAGTGTCTCACTCTCTCCTTTAAATCTCAGTTTTTTTCTTCTTCAGAGTTTATCTGTTAATTTATTAACGAATAACACTGAAAGAGTTTCTGTTATATTTCCCCTTGAACATCACCTTATTAGGGCAGCATTAGGAAATAGCCCCCCTCCAAAGAATGAATAAATGAATGATAATAATAATAAAATGATTAAAAAGCAGAGCTCAGAGTGGTAGAATGGTCAAACATGGATCCACGGGTGGTTCAACTGCATTTGGTGACGTGACTAAAGCAAATCTTTCAAATAATCCCACCATCAACGGGATGTTGTCTCCTTTACTACGGTTACTTTACTTGGTCATCGTGTGAATTTCTTTGAAATGAACCAAATTCTTTTATTTGTTGGTTGTTGCATATTTAACCTCTACAGTCAGGAAAGGAGGAGATGAGGCCTCAACAATGTTGGGTTGTAGCTGTGGTTCAGGTTAGAGTGAGTGTCCATGGAATAAATGTAAGTCAGTGAACTGGAAACATGACTGTGTTCAAACGTTTTTTTTCCTTTTTATAATGAGTCTAATCAAAGGTGTACAGAAGCATCTCCACTTTTTTTTAAGTTTAACTTAAACAAATGCAGACGTTGTTGGTTTCCGTGTTCAGTCTCATTCACACACTCCCTCAGACTCTTCACACACACTGATTTGCTGACATAAACATACTCCTGTGTGCTTTCTTGGCTTCACACACACACTGAGGACCATCTACAGACTGTGAGCTCCGTCTTCTTTGTCTTTGGAGCTGAACTCTGACAAAGTTAGGAACAAAACTTTCTCCATCATGTGAACTTTCCTCCTAGACTCAGTCTGAGCAGTCAGACCACATATTTCTAAAGCAGCACATGAAGGTGTGGCTCACACACACACAGGTGAAGGAAACAGCTGCAGTATTAAAAACTGAATATATATGAACTGAATGTTTCTTTCAGGCTGTAAAAACCTTATTTATACTCCATTACAGTCCTGCATTCATAGTATTACTTCTGTTATATTAGTACATGTATTTTATTCTGATGAACACATGAAACTCTGAGCTGGATTGAATCCATTGAATCAGAGTCCAGGACTCAGACTAAACACACTGAATGTGTCCTGAGCTTGGCCGCTGTTCCACAGTAACTGCTGTCAGAGTCACTGTTACTGAGTTAGCTTAGCTAGCAGAGCAGCTAGCAGTTAGAGTATGAACTCTGTAAGCAGTCAGCTCGGTCCTGGACATTGTTACTGACATAAAGCTGCTCTCTGCAGCCATGTTTTACCTGCTGCTTTGTAGGACTACAGTAATGGAGGATTTGGAGGCTGAACTCGGCTCTGTGACACTTTTTGTAGTGAACTGATGAAAGCCGCATCTCAGATGGATGTTAGTCCAACACATCAGACACGACCTCTGCAGCTCTCAGTTGATGTGCACATGAATGATTTGTGTTTCCTCTGCAGGTGAAGGTAGAAAGTGTGTGTGAGCTGATGTGAATTGAGCAGCATGGATCAGTGTGAGGACAGAGAGGAGGGAGTCCCTCCCTCTAAAACCACTCTGTGTGGGGAACATGAGAGCCAGACCAAAGCTCAGAGGTGAGATGACCATCTCTAACTGTCCATGACTCTTCTCCATGTCACAGCTCAGCACTCACATCACTGCTCCATCGTTATTCACACTCATACCTCTGTGTGTGTTGTTTTAAAGCCCAGAGCTGTGGGGCGTACCAGGCTCAGCTGGACATAACCCTAAAACTAATCCAGAACCTGGACCTGAACCCAGCTGTGTTTCCTTAAAGAGCAACGTGTCGAAGGGTATTGGTGCTGACTTTAAAAAAGAACCTTTTTTAAAGTAAGTAGCAAGCAAGCAATTTATTTATATAGCACTTTCAAAACAACTCCCAGCTGAGAACAAAGTACTGTACACTTGATATGAATGATACATTGAAAAAGTTAAAACAACAACAACAACAATAATAAACAAATAAAATGATAATTACAATTAGGTTTAAAACAATAAAATGAGCAAGAAATCACAACTCAGAATCAGAATCGTGTTTATCAGAATCGTGTTTATTGGCCAAGTATATGTGCAGACACATACAAGGAATTTGGTTCCAGTAGATGGAGGCTCTTAAGCACAGCAATGTAAATCTCACACACACACACACACACACACACACACACACACACACACACACACACAGACACACATGTGTCTATATATACACATTACACATGCATACACATACATACACAAAGCTGTGTAAACCAACTATAAATAACTAAACTTATATACATAAAATACAGAAATGAATGAGGTTGAATGAATACTACAGAATGTACATAAGGTGCAGTTGCAGTCTGGCAGTGGGAGCAGTGTGACAGGTCAACTGTTTAGAAGGGAGATGGCGAGGGGAAAGAAACTGTTCCTATGTCGGTGGTCCTCTCCAGGGTGTGAGGGGTCTGTGATGATTTTCCCTGCCTGTTTCCTGATTCTTGAGAGGTACAGATCCTGGATGGAGGGCAGGGGGGCGCCGATGATCCTTTCTGCTGCCCCTACAGTCCGCTGCAGTCTGCTCCTGTCCTGTTTAGTGGCTGCACCACACCAGACTGTGATGGAGGAGCACAGGACAGACTCAATGACCACAGTGTAGAACTGGATCAGCAGCTCCTATGGGAGACTGTACTTCCCCAGTTGTCTCAGGAAGTACATCCTCTGCTGGGTCTTTTTGAGGATGGAGTTGATGTTGGTCTCCCAATTCAGGTCCTGGGAGATGGTTGTACGCAGGAACTTGAAGATCTTCCCAGTTGACACGGCTGTCTGATATGGTGAGGGGGAGCAGAGTTGAGGGATGTCTCCTGAAGTCCACTGTCATCTCTACAGTTTTAAGAGTGTTCAGCTCCAGATTGTGCTGAATGCACCAGAGTACCAGCCGCTCAACTTCCTGCCGGTATGCAGACTCATCACCATCCTCAATGAGGCCAA
The DNA here is from genome assembly GCF_963576455.1 of Neolamprologus multifasciatus. Lineage (NCBI taxonomy): Eukaryota > Metazoa > Chordata > Actinopteri > Cichliformes > Cichlidae > Neolamprologus > Neolamprologus multifasciatus. The sequence goes on from NC_140441.1 coordinate 45,585,971, forward strand.
TGACAGTGGTGTCATCTGCAAACTTCAGGAGTTTAACAGCCGAGTTCTTGGAGGTGCAGTCGTTGGTGTAGAGGGAGAACAGTAGTGGTAAGAGGACACATCCTTGAGGGGCACCAATACTGAGGGACCAAGTTTCAGAGGTGATCTCCCCCAGCCTCACTTGTTGCTTTCTATCTGTCAGGAAGCTGGTGATCCACTGACAGGCTGGTGACACGCTGAGCTGGGAGAGTTTTGAGGAGAGAAGTTCAGGCACAATGCTGTTAAAAGCTGAACTAAAGTCCACAAACAGGACCCTGGCATAAGTTCCCGGGTGGTCGAGGTGTTGCAGGATGCAATGCAGCCCCATGTTCACTGCATCATCCACCAACCTGTTTGCCCGGTAGGCAAACTGCAGAGGGTCCAGCTGTTGGTCTGTAATGTCTTTCAGATGGGCTAACACCAGTCGTTCGAAGGATTTCATGACCACAGACGTCAAGGCGACAGGTCTGTAGTCATTCAGTCCTGTGATGGTGGGTTTCTTGGGAACAGGGATGATGGTGGAGCGTTTGAAGCAGGAGGGAACTTCACACAGCTCCATCTGTTGAAGATGCGAGTAAAGATGGGAGCCAGCTGTTCAGCACAGGTTTTGAGGCAGGAGGGTGAGACACCGTCTGGTCCGGGGGCTTTCCTGGGATTCTGTTTCTGGAATAGTCGGCTCACATCCTGAGTGTGTATTCTGAGTTTCAGGGAGGAGGAAAGGGGGGTGAGAGGTGTGGTGGAGGTCGTTGAGTCTGGATTGGAGAGGGTGGTGGTGGTCGTTGGGTCTGGATTGGGGAGGGTGGTGGTGGTCGTTGGGTCTGGATTGGGGAGGGTGGGGGTGGTCGTTGGGTCTGGATTGGGGAGGGTGGGGTGGTCGTTGGGTCTGGATTGGGGAGGGTGGGAGTGGTCGTTGGGTCTGGATTGGGGAGGGTGGGAGTGGTCGTTGAGTCTTGATTGGGGAGGGTGGGGGTGTTCGTTGAGTCTTGATTGGGGAGGCTGGTTGTGGTCGTTGGGTCTGGATTGGGGAGGGGGAGGGTGAAGGGGGGAGAGGTGGAAGGTGTGTTGGGGGTCAATGTCTGAAGCAATGCCCCTGGGGAGGGGAGGGTGGGGCATGGGAGTCTGTCCGTCTCAAACCTGCAGTAGAAAGTGTTTAACTCGTTGGCCAGGTCTTTGTTTGCTTCAATAGTGGGAGGGGGGCGTCTGTAGCTGGTGATTTCCTGCAGGCCCCTCCACACTGACCTTGGGTCATTGGCTGAGAGCCGTTCTTCCAGCTTCTGGGAGTAGATCCTTTTAGTTGCTTTGATCTCCTTGGTCAGTGTGTTCCTAGCTTGCTTGTACAGGGCCCTGTCACCACTTCTGTAGGCGTCCTCCTTGGCCTTACGAAGATGTTGGAGTTTAGGAGTGAACCATGGTTTATTGTTGTTGTATGTGCAAAAGGTCTTTGTTGGTACACACACGTCTTCACAGAAACTGATGTATGATGTCACAGTGTCCGTGAGCTCATCTAGGTTGTCAGATGCAGCTTCAAAAACAGTCCAATCAGTGGAGTCAAAACAGTCCTGCAGTTCCTGTTTTGCTGCGTTAGTCCACTCCTTCACAGTTTTGACTACAGGCTTCGCACGTTTGAGTTTTTGCCTATAAACTGGAATAAGATGGACCATGCAGTGATCAGAATGTCCCAAAGCTGCCCGGGGCACAGAGCGATAGGCATCTTTTAGAGTGGTGTAACAGTGATCCAGTATGATGTTGTCGCTGGTGGGGCAGTCTATATGCTGTCTGTATTTAGGGAGTTCGTGGTTTAGGTTTGCTCTGTTAAAATCCCCAAGAATAATTGTAAAGGAATCCAGGAATTTCCTCTCCAGGGTGGTGATCTGGTCAGCCAGTTCGCACAGTGCGTTGTTCACGTTGGCCTGTGGAGGGATGTAAACTCCGACCAGCATGAAGGAAAAAAACTCCCGCGGTGAATAAAAAGGTTTACAGTTGATGAAAAAACTTTCCAAGTGTGGGCTGCAGTGTTTCTGTAACACTGTGACATCAGTACACCAACCTTCATTAATGCAGAAGCAGACTCCACCACCCTTTGTTTTCCCTGAGAGCTCTGTTTCGCGGTCCGCCCGGTGAAGTTGGAAGTCCGGCAGATTTAAGACAGCGTCTGGGACTCGCTCACTGAGCCAGGTTTCAGTGAAGCAGAGGGCAGCAGAGCGTGCAAAGTCCTTGTTAGTCCGGTTTAAGAGCAGTAATTCGTCGACTTTGTTTGGAAGAGAGCAGAGATTCGCGAGGTGAATGGAGGGGAGTGCCGTGTGGAATCCTCGCCGACGTAGTTTCACCAGCACACCAGCGCAACTCCACCGTCTACGTCATCTCCAGGAGCCACATAGAGCTGCTGTGCCTCCAACTAAAATCTCCAAAAAACTTTCCGGATGTGTGAAAAATGGATAAGAACTATAGTGAGGCGACTGTCTGATGTTTAGCAGTTGATCTCTGGAGAAAGTGATGTGGTCTGAGTGACCAAAAGCGCAGAAAATAAACAGAAACAAGAAAAGTGCGAGAGAGCGCAGTACCGAGGCTGCAATCCGTGGCGCCATCTTTGCTTGCTTGCTTGGTTAAATTGCTTGCTAGGTTAAATAAGTAGTTTTTGTGTATAATTTTTCATCATGAAGTGTTCTCAGTTGGATCATTTGAAGTTGAATAAATTATTTTTGAGAGAAATGTGTTTCTTTATGTCTTTAGATTATTATTTTCAATTTGTCCTTTTTACATTATGATACCGTTATATTTACAGAAATAAGCTGTTTTTCTTTTAGGATCAATAAGAGGCCAGAATCTCCTGGACCTGAACCCAGCTGTGTTTCCTTAAAGAGCAACGTGTCGAAGGATATTGGTGCTGACTTTAAAGGATGTTCTTCAGCTGCTGAGAGGTAATGTGTGTCTAGATGTTGTTCCTGACTCTGTATTTATGAATAAATCCTCATGTTTAATATCAGCTCATCTCTTTTTCACACACATTTCTTTTTTTTTTTTTTTTTTTTTCCGCCTGTCCCATTTGGTTCTTTAGCCGTCAGAATTGTTGTCTGAAGACCAACAAGGATACCCAATGGATTTATTTTGCCAAATGGATCATCATGGCATTGCCGTATTGGTCCATTTGATCGACCTTTGTTTTTATTATTTATTTTATTTTCAGTTGTTACAGACGGGACAGACATGAGTGAGGGATAGGAAAGGGAGAAAGAAAGAGGAAGGAAAAGAAAAACAGAAGGGGAGAGGGAAGAAAAACAGAAGGGGAGAGGGAGTCCACACACATTTCTATGTTGGTATGTGAAGCGGTGTGTGTTGGAGTGTTTCCACAAACACAGCAGTCAGAGTGGAAAGAGTGGATGTTGTAGGAGGTGTTTGTGTAGTGAAGAGGCTGAGTGTCTGTAGGACTCCAGCTGCTCCAGCAGGTTTCTCCTTTGTGCTTTGCTTCAAAGACAGTGTAGGGAGGAGCTTCCACTCAGGTGTTTCAGGTGTTGCTGGATGGAGGAGGACAAATAGTTTTTCCCTTCAGTGACACTTCAGCAGCTCAAGGTTCTGGGGAGATGTTTGTCTTTATGAAGGTTTATAGATTATTGTTCTTACTTTGGTTAAACTGAGCAATACATTTTCCATCTAACATTTAAAGTAAATTTCCAGGTGAAAAAAAGTTCTGCAGCTGCAGCCTCTGTGATGTTTCACAGTCTGAAAGTAACAAATTCAACCAGAGTTCAAACAAAGGCTTAATATATATGTGTGTATTTGATATAATGCCAACAAGTACAAATAGGTGTTCTTACAGGTCTTAATCATAGAGGTCTGATAAGTCAGGTGACTTTCACAGTCAGCAATTTTGCTGCCTTTTATTTTATATTGGCCTTTTTAAAGCCCTTAAAAGTCTCCCACATTCATAAAGAGCTTTTAATACCAAACTCCTTTACAGTCCTTCTCCTCTCTCACACGATCACACGACTGATTTGTCTGCAGCAGCTGTGTTACTGCTAGTATTTTATTATGTGTGTAATCTCCTCATATTGTTCCTATGGTTTAGTTTGACTTCCTTCTGCAAACTCAGCTGCTCTGTTGCTGATACACGTCTCCATGAATATGATTGATCAGTTGCTGCCAACACCATGTGTTTCATGTGAACGCTCAGCTGAAACCCTGGGTTGACTTATCGAGTTAATAACAAGCTTCACGTGACTGTGAATGCTAAAGTGAATCCAGATAAAGGAAAGAGACCCTGCTAATGTTGGACTCACTTCTTAGTGTAGATCCCAGGAGGAAGTTCAACATAGCCAGCCATTCTTTGTGCTAGCTCGACCAAACCTGAGACCACAGTGCAGGATAATGATAATCATCTGTCTCTGTCAAGGACATTTAAAATCCACAAATAACAAAAATAATTATATTTGATCATTAAAAATCTCTTTTCACTTAAAAAAGCATGAGCACACTGGTGGATTACAGAAACATGAAAACTCGTTAACAGTAAAGTTAATTTAGGCGTAAACAAAGTGTCAAACATACTTAAGTAGAAGGACTGATGTTTGTGTTAAAATACCCTCTTAAAGCTGAAATACTGATTCAACTTCTTTACTCAAGTAAAGGTAAAAGAGTACAGGGTCTGAAATGTACTCACAGTATTAAAGTAAAAACTCCATCTTTGAAGGAAATTTCTGACAGTTTTTGTGCAAAGTTACCTGAATTTCTACCTCCAACATTAATATGAGAAAATTATCTGAACTTTTATTCTAATGAATTTAATCAGCTTGAACATTTTGTAGCACAAAAGTAGAAAAACCCAAAGGGAATAAAAAATAGCTCCATTTGCTGTTGCCTGCATTGTAGATGGGTGGCTTTGCCTTAACACCTAAACAGGAAAATGAGTTTAGTCAAGTAATAAAGTGGGATTGAAGAGGTCAGGAAACCAGAGATCAGGTGTTGTGGTGCAGCATGGTCACAAGAATAATTTAGAAATGGATCAAAATATTTTCTCTTCTAGATTTTTTGCACACAGTCTGATGTGCTACTGCTCTGAGGTTTACTGCTCTCTGTGTACTTAGAAAACTGTGAGGTACAAGTAGATTTGACACAAGTTATAATGGCTGATTTCCATATAACGGTGGAATACAGGGACTTAATCGTTAAGTAAGAAGAAGTTTGAAGCCTAATCTTAAAAGTAGAGATAGTGTCTGTCTCCTGAATCCAAACTGGAAGCTGGTTCCACAGAAGAGGGGCCTGAAAACTGAAGGCTCTGCCTCCCATTCTACCTTTAAATACTCTAGGAACAACAAGTAGGTCTGCAGTGTGAGAGCGGAGTGCTCTAATAGGGTGATATGGTACTACAAGGTCATTAAGATAAGATAGGGCCTGATTATTTAAGACCTTGTATGTGAGGAGCAGGATTTTGAATTCAATTCTGGATTTAACAGGAAGCCAATGAAGGAAAGCCAATACAGGGGAAATCTGCTCTCTCTTTCTAGTCCCTGTCGGGACTCTTGCTGCAGCATTTTGGATCAGTTTAAGGCTTTTCAGTGTCACTCTGAGACAGGATATTTCTAACTTTAGAGATGTTGCACAAATGGAAGAAAGCAGTCTTACATATTTGTTTAATATGTGCATTGAAGGACATGTCCTGGTCAAAAATGACTCCAAGGTTCCTCACAGTGTTACTGGAGGCCAAGGTAATGCCATCCAGAGTAAGAATCTGCTTAGATACCATATTTCTAAGATTTTCAGGGCCGAGTACAATAACCTCAGTTTGATCTGAATTAAGAAGCAGAAAGTTAGCGGCCATCCAGGTGTTTATGTCTTTAAGACATTCCTGCAGTTTAACTAATTGGTGTGTGTTATCTGGCTTCATGGACAGATAGAGCTGGGTGTGCTTTGTCTTCTGATGATGCTGCCTTTGTTATTTTAACATCCATGTCTGCTGTGACTCTAAACTTCTGGTCAAGGACTTTTTAAATATTATTGACTCTTTTAACTTGACCCAGTGGGTTACTGGTCCCACGCATGAAAAAGGTTACACACTTGACTTGGCGCTTTAATTGGACATAACCAGACAAGGGGAAGCAAAAGTAGACACACTAACATAGGACATGGCACTGTCAAAATAAAACAGGAAATGAACACAGAGACACAATACTAACACAGTACAGAGGGAACACAGAAACCAAAACCTCAGAACTAGAAAATCTTAATCAGAACGAAATTGTAACAAAAGACAACAACAATCAAAACAAAACTACTGAGTCCACAGACTCGGGACATACATCGGTTCAAACTGTGGTCATAAATATTTTGTACTTGTAAATCAGACTGTGTAGTTGTGAACTGAGTTTTGTAACATTGTAAAACAAAATATCTGAAAAGTTTGTTTTTGCGTTCATTGATTTGTGTGAGTAAAAATGTAAATAATTTAATAAATGTAAGAAACATTAGAACTACTTTTGCTGACACAAAGTTTGGCGAGCACTGCAAGTTGTCACTTTAAACCACTCACTGATATAAAGAGAGTACCTTGTTCCAGGGCATCTGAGCATGGAGGGAAAGCTTTATGCAGGAGATGGTAAGAGCTGTTGGGACTAAAGAAACTGAGCAGAAAACTACAGACATCTGGAAACTGAGTTGTTAATTCTCAGTGGGATCACCAGGACTAGCAAAGCTTCACCATGACAGTCATCTGATTGACTGAACCCATCCAAACATCACTTCATGGACCTTTAGCTTGTGTCTGTGTGTGGACAGACATAACATGAGCTAATTATACATTACTACTCCACAGAGTGGACCAGGAGAGAGCAGAGGTTTCCACTGGTCAGTCTGCACAGCAACATCAAACACACCTGGACTCTGTGGTTATGGTTTGTAGTACTACGTTTACATTTGTTCTTTTCAGTCACCTCTATGCTGCACTTTGTGGACCAGAGGATTGTCAGTGTGTCCAACATAAATCAGAGTTTGGGCTCCATGATTTCAGTCAGATTGGGGTGACTGTAGCTCAGGAGGTGAGCAGGTCAGCTACTAGTCAGAAGGTTTGTGAATCAAACCCTGGCTGGCAAATGTACTGGGTAACGTACTAAACCCAAGCTGCCCTCTGATGCATCCATCACAGTGTGAAAGAAAGTATTTAAGCATAGAACAATGTGCTTGGGTGAATGAGGCATGTTGTATAAAATGCTTTGTGTGCACAGAGTATCAAAGAGAGCTATATAAGAACCAGTCCATTTACCACTGGGTAATTCATATACTCTTCTTTTCCAGCGGCTGGAGGAAAACATCACCATGTTTGTGAAGAACGAGCTGAAGAAGATCCAGAAGGTTCTGTGTCCAGATCACCCAGAAACTTTAAAGAGCCAGATGGAGGACGAGGAGATGTTTGAATGTGAGGATGAAGATGAAAGAAAGAGCTGCAGAGAAGCATTTCTGAAGATCACACTCCACTTCTTGAGGAGACTTAAGCAGCATGAGATGGCTGACCATCTGCAGAGCAGTAAGAGAATTTCTCTAAAGACCGAATATTGATCTTTCCTAAAAGCTCAAGAAATGGACCAATAGACATTCATCCTTTCAGGGTACTGAAAGGCTATGATATTTATTGTATAATATTTTTTTCTGAATTTCTTACCTTCAGAAATATTTGCTCCACTCTGTAAACGTGAACTTAAAGCCCAACTGAAGAAGAAGTTCCAGTGTGTGTTTGAGGGGATCGCTAAAGCAGGAAGCCCAACCCTCCTGAATCAGATCTACACAGAGCTCTACATCACAGAGGGAGGGACTGCAGAGGTCAATGATGAACATGAGGTCAGACAGATTGAAACAGCATCCAGGAAACCAGACAGACCAGAAACAACAATCAGACAAGAAGACATCTTTAAAGCCTCACCTGGAAGAGATGAACCAATCAGAACAGTGCTGACAAAGGGAGTGGCTGGCATTGGGAAAACAGTCTTAACACAGAAATACAGCCTGGACTGGGCTGAAGACAAAGCCAACCAGGACATCCAGTTCATATTTCCATTCACTTTCAGAGAGCTGAATGTGCTGAAAGAGGAAAAGTTCAGCTTGGTGGAACTTGTTCAACACTTCTTTAATCAAACTAACGAATCAGGAATCTTCAGGCTTGAAGACTTCCAGGTTGTGTTCATACTTGATGGTCTGGATGAGTGTCGACTTAATTTGGACTTCAACAAAACTAAAATCCTGACTGAAACAAGAAAGTCCACTTCATTGCATGAGCTGCTGACAAACCTCATCAGAGGGAACCTGCTCCCTTCTGCTCGCCTTTGGATAACAACACGACCTGCAGCAGCCAATCAGATCCCTCCTCAGTGTGTCGACATGGTGACAGAGATCAGAGGGTTCACTGACCCACAGAAGGAGGAGTACTTCAGGAAGAGATTCAGAGATGAGGAGCAGGCCAGCAGGATCATCTCCCACATCAAGAAAGCTCGAAGCCTCCACATCATGTGCCACATCCCAGTCTTCTGCTGGATCACTGCTACAGTTCTGGAGGATGTCCTGAAAACCAGAGAGGAAGGAGAGCTGCCCAAGAACCTGACTGAGATGTACATCCACTTCATGGTAGTTCAGGCCAAAGTCAAGAGGATCAAATATGATGGAGGAGCTTGGACAGATCCCCACTGGAGTCCAGAGAGCAGGAAGATGATTGAGTCTCTGGGAAAACTGGCTTTTGATCAGTTGCAGAAAGGAAACCTGATCTTCTATGTATCAGACCTGACAGAGTGTGGCATCGATATCAGAGCAGCCTCAGTGTACTCAGGAGTGTTCACACAGATCTTTAAAGAGGAGAAACAAATGTACCAGAACAAGGTGTTCTGCTTTGTCCATTTGAGTGTTCAGGAGTTTCTGGCTGCGCTTCATGTCCATCTCACCTTCATCAACTCTGGACTCAATCTGCTGGAAGAACAACAAACAAGCTCTCAGACAGAGAAATACTTTTATCAGAGTGCTGTAGACAAGGCCTTACAGAGCCCCAATGGACAGCTGGACTTGTTCCTTCGTTTTCTCTTGGGTCTGAAGACTAATCAAACTCGTTTGCAAGGCCTGATGACACAGACAGGAAGTAGCTCAAAGACAAATCATGAAGTAGTTCAGTACATCAAGGAGAAGCTCAGTGAGAATCTGTCTGCAGAGAAAAGCATCAATCTGTTCCACTGTCTGAATGAACTGAATGATTGTTCTCTAGTGGAGGAGATCCAACAGTCCCTGAGATCAGGAAGTCTCTCCACAGATAAACTGTCTCCTGCTCAGTGGGCAGCTCTGGTCTTCATCTTACTGTCATCAGAAAAAGATCTGGATGTGTTTGACCTGAAGAAATATTCTGCTTCAGAGGAGGCTCTTCTGAGGCTGCTGCCAGTGGTCAAAGTCTCTAAAAAAGCTCTGTAAGTTATATAGTTATTATTATTTAATTTATCGTAATTTTATTTATGATGATTTATGGGGTTTTTTTTAGGCTGAATAGCTGTAACCTGTCAGAGAGAGCATTTGAAGCTTTGTCCTCCTCTCTTCAACTAGAAGACTGTGAGCTCAGAGCTCTAGACCTGAGTAACAACAACCTTCAGGATTCAGGTTTGTCAACACTGTTTTCTGGACTGAAGAATGGAACCTGGATACTGGAAACACTCAGGTCAGATATTGTTGTTTGTGATTTGACTTGAAATTTGCAACTTAAACGCTACATTTATTTTTATACTGACATATCCTTACTTTGAAATCTCTTTCAAAGGGTTCTTGTCTAAAACCATTTAAAACCAGATTTTTAGTCAGTTAAATCTTATTGCTGCTATCAGCTGCTAACAGTCTACATTTGCTTATGCTAGAAGTGAGAAAGTGTCAGAAGTGAACAGATAAATAACTACAGGGCAGGATAGACAAACTGCAACAGTGGGGTTTGACAGAGATCTGGTCAAGTTATTCAACTCTCAGAATGAGGAACTTCAGGAAAAAAAAACTACCAAGAGAAAATACTTGTGATTGGTTGGTAGATCTGTCATGGAAAAACACACTTCTGTAAACTTCTGTTTTGTTATTGTCAAAATCACTGTAATATAATCACTGTATCTTTATATACATGCGACTTATATTAATGCTATTTCCCTCTTGTGGCTAATGTTACGTTATTGTTATTAGGGAAAACATTTGTGAGTAACATGCAAAATGAGTCAGCACTTTGGCTTTAGTTTAAGAAATCCTAATTTTTATGTTATCAGTTATAGTTGCATGTATATTTATTTAATTCACATTGCTACTCCTGGCCCTGCATCGGTGTTCATAAATTTTATTTGTCAGCTTCACCCATCAAAGTCAGGGGGTGAGGTTAATGCTGATCAAGTCAAAACCATTGCTTTGGTCTGGTGGGCGTTCTTTTAGTGGGCTTTTCTGTCACTGTCTGTGAGGCAGACTATGATGAGGGAAAGGAGGACCCAAATGCTGGACTCTTTGATGAGGTCAGTGCATTTATTTACAGTGATGCAAAATAATCCAAACAACAATAAATCCCCACTGCGTTCTCGACTCCCGTGACATGTCCTCTTGCCAGTGTTAGTGTTCTTTGTCTCCTCAGTGTCTGAGCACCCCGTGCTCGCTGCCCTCTCGTCTCCACACTCCTCCTGGGGAATAACAAAGAGGCAGCCGTCAGCAACACCACAATGCGGCAGACTAACCTTAACTAACTCGCCAAGAGACTAATGTGAAGTTACGCAATGATCCAGCATCGGAGAGAGCTCCACCACATTCCTAAGTAGCTCCTCTGATGAGGCTTGATCAGCTGCAGGTGTGAGTAATTCTCCTCCGCAGGTGTGGCCAGGCTCCTGGCTTACACACCCACACACACACACCTAGATACACAAACATGGAAACAGGAGACAGCAGCACCAAAAACACACATGTCCACAACTTCTTACTGGCTCTGGGTCACCTAGACCCCGGTCCCGTGACAATTTCTCAAAACTAAGTAGGCCTACACACCAGGATTTTGACATGTGTCAACCCAAACTATACTTAAACTTTACTCTTTTTTGTGTGTCACCAAATACAGTTTAATATTTTATAGTCAAGAATGTAGTGGCATAATCTTTCAATTTCTGCTCACTTTGTCAAAATGAATCTAATCATCTCTGATGATTTCAGTGATGTCTGCCAGCTCACCTTGCGAATGATCGAGCTTGCAAACCGCTGTCAATGCGGCACAACACTTGCATAACCCCCTGCTGACTATCACCTCTCGAGTTATTTATTTATGTTAGTTTCAACTGTTCCAGCAAAACGTAAGCACGTATCACTGATAAAAAGTCCAAATAGAAGCAAAGTCTAAAATGTGAAAACAAAATCCAAAAACATGAGGGACAAACAGGACCCTTTTTCAAGGCACAAGTTCAACAAACCGAGTCTAGCCATAAACTAGAGTTGGCAGCTGTGAGTTTTCAGTTTATGAAAGGCTGACCTGAGTTACTTCAATCAAGTCCAACCATGGTTACTTTAAGTGAAGACTGTGCGTCTGAAACAAGCATTAAATTAAAACTAACATTAAAAAGATGGTTAAGAAGGAAAGAGAGCATTTTCACCACAGCATTTTCATGCTCTTTGTAGATTAGTGATGGGTCGGTCGCGAACGAAATGGCTCTTAGAGCCGGATCTTTGACGTGAACGACGCAAGCCGGCTCCTTATCGCGAGCCGTGGGGTTTTTTTTTTCTTTCTCTCACCCTCTCTCTCTCTCTCTCGCACTTTTTTCCGCTTCACTCAGCATGCGAGCCTTGTGCTTTACGCTGGGAAGAGGAGGGAGGGGCGGTAGTTACACTCAGTAGCACAGGAACAGAGAGGGAGAGAGAGAAAGAGCCAGGGACAACAATGTCACATTACAAAGGTATAGTAATCATCCACAACTATTTTCAGTTGCAGATGATAAAGGATTCAGAAAGTTTATTCATGCAGGTCCATATGACAGAGAATATGCATGTTCTTTTTGTTTTCATATTATAATTTATATTTAATTGTTTTGTGGTTTGCAGTGTTTTGTCTTGTTTCACTTTAAATTTGTAAAAGGAAAAAGCTGAAAATTTAAATAGTTAAAAGTTGAAATGTGAATAGTTGATTTTTGTATTATATGTTTTATTTATTACATTCTATGTAGAGTGAATAAATAAAAGTATATTTACGGTGGCCCCTACAGAAAAAGCACATACAAACTTCAAATCATGTACAAACTCTAAAGCATGTACAAACTCCAAAACACGTAAAAACTCCAAAACACGTAAAAACACATACAAACTCCAAAGCACGTACAAACTCCAAAACACGTAAAAACTCAGAAGTGTGTGGTAATAACGTGTAAATGAACATTTTTTTTTAAAATTATTTGACTATATATGAATGCTTGTGTATAAATACACAAACAATACACATATGCTTTCATGCTTTCAATTATGTAATTTAAGTGATCTAGGTAGATCTGTTTTGGAAGTTCAGTTCATGCTAGAAATGTGTTTTGGAGTTTGTACGTGTTTTGTCTCTAGGGGCCACCGCATATATTTATATATAAACATATAAATAAAACCACTTTTTTTGTGTACATTAGTAATTCCTTTTGTGCATAATTTTATATTATTGTTAATAATAAATTAATTAAAGCAACAAAACAACCTGAAGAGCCGGTTCGGAGCCGAAAAGTCGGCTCTTTTTAGTGAGCCGAACCGAAAGAGCCGGTTCTCTAAAAAGAGTCGGAAATCCCATCACTATTGTAGATAGTGAAGACTGCTGTTCAGCCTGCTCCAGAAATTATTAAACTGCCTTTAAAAAAATTATTAAACTGTATTCAAAAATAAAGTCTGATTAAGATCTGATCTTTGTTGGGGGGTTTTCAATAAGCAGTGTGACCTGTGTATATGCATGTTTTAATAAAAGAGATAATGTTGCTGTTTCAGTCATGTAGTAACTGTAAGTTTAAACTGTTCCTCTTTCCACATTGTATCAAATGTTTTTAAATGTTAGTTTCAATTTAAAATTAAAGATTAAAAAAGTGTAACAAATATAAACATCAGATAATAAAGACAGGCGAATGGTTCAGTTTCACATATGCTCCGCTGAGACATTAAACTTCAGTAAAATTATGCAGTTATGAAACAACTTTAATCTAAACCAAACTCAGGAGCAAAAACAGTAAAGTAAGTGACTGCAAGTGAGTAAGTGAGTAAGCTGTGCTGGTGACTGGATATCAGATTTCCAGTCACTTGAGCAGATAAGTGGCAGAACTAAATTACTGTGGCACACGTATATTAATTTAATTGATGTCTTTCAATAAATCTATTTAATTTTAATGCAAATTTTAATGCAAATCCTTATTAAAGCAACAGGTTCACTTATAAAATATTCTGTAGTTATCTTAGTGTCCATTGCCCTTCCTTTTGAATCCCCTTTTTAACCCCATTTTTCCGCACTATAAGACGAACTTAAAATCCTTTAATTTTCTCAAAAATCAACAGTGCGCCTTATAATCTGGTGCGCCTTATGGTCCAAAAATTATATTATATTGACAAACAGCGGCCCGCATTAAACTGTGACTGTCACCAGGTAATGTGGGCGTGTTTCCTGAATAAGCAGCAGGTGGTAAACAGCTGACAGGTGAACAGGATGCATGCAGGTAAACTCGAGGGCCCTTTGAGCTGATCGGTGGTGTCATGAGGAGAATTTCAGCTCATTATTCATGTTACAGAAACACAGAGGTACGAGACCAGGCAGAAGACTTTCTGATTATTTGTTTTTGTTTTTAGTTAAATAATTCCATTGTTGTCTAGTGATGGTGTGGTAAAGCTCTGTGAATGTGTCCAATTTTTCCGGCCAGTTGCTTCGCCCAAAGGCAGATCACACAAAGTTTAACTGCTTATTATGAAGAACTGACATCTGCTGGTCATTTAATGTTCAGCAGCACTGCTGTAAGAATACCTGTAGGATACATACCAGTGGATATGTAAGCACATGCACAGCTCCAGGGCTAGAAGTGCCAAAATGAATTAAATAAATAGATTCTTAAACATATAATTAAATGTGTCAGTAAGTGATTAATTAAATCTATTTAAAAATCATTAAATTTGTAATTAATTTATTTAAAATGTTTTAAATTAAATTACTTGGCATTAAATCAATTATGTATATATTTAATTTATTTTGAACTTAAGAACTGGGCCGGGGGTCTTTCTGTGTGGAGTTTGCATGTTCTCCTCGTGTTTGCGTGGGTTCCCTCCGGGTAGCCCGGCTTCCTCCCACCGTCCAAGTCATGCAGTTTGTGGAGATAGGTTAACTGATTAATCCAAATTGCCCATAGATGGGAATCTGTGAGTGAATGTGAGCGTGAATGGTTGTCTGTCTGTCTGTTGTCTGTGTTAGCCCTCTGACAGACTGGCGAACTGTCAAGGGTGTACCCCGCCTCTCACCCTATGATGGCTGGTATAGGCTCCAGCACCCTGAAAAGGATAAGCGGAAGCGAATGGAATGAAATATTTTGAACTGTAATTCATTAATGACATTTAATAAACTATTTAATGATGACTAATTGATTAATTATTGAGGATTAATTAACCCTCCACATGATTTAACCTCTATAGAGATGATATTTCATCTAGATCATATATTTTTCAAAGGTTCAGACCAGAAAGTTTAACATTATTATTTTTCTCATTATTGTCTCTTCAGATTGAGTGTCTGTAATCTCTCAGAGGGAAGCTGTGAAACTCTGTCTTCACTACTCAGCTCCCAGCCCTCTAGTTTGAGACAGCTTGACCTGAGTAACAATGACCTGAATGACTCTGGAGTGAAAGTTTTGTCTTCTGGACTGAAGAGTCCATATTGTGAACTGGAAACACTCAGGTCAGCGTTCTTGAAATGTTCAGTAGATGAGGTTTAGAGGTTTACAATCTAAGGTTTAGATTGACTGATGACTATTTATAACTCCTGTTTCAGTCATGGCATTTTTTAAATCCATTTTTGGCTGCAATTTCCTGTTTGCATTTAGCTATTTAGCTATTCTCTAAGAGTATTTGTCATGTCTGCAGGCTGTCAGGCTGCCTGATCACAGAGGAAGGTTGCAAGTCTCTGGTCTCAGCTTTTAGCTCCAGTTCTTCCCATCTGAAAGAGCTGGACCTGAGATACAATAACCCAGGAGAAGCCGGAGTGAAGATGCTTGAGCAGCTACGACTGGACACTCTGAGGTATGTAGATGGCCGTTACAGCCACAAACAGTGTCCAATAGATGAGGAAACTGTCTCTGTCTGATTACTTAATGCTGGAAACCAGTGTTATTTGAACAATCACACATATAGGAACATTTTTCCCATTCTGGTCTAACATAAACAGTAGATGTCTGTATGTGGTCTCAAAGATCAAAATCTCTGTCAGCAAAAACTGTGCAGCCTGTTCAAACAGATCTCTAGAAAGGAACTGACATTTTCACTCTCTTTATTTATTTTAAGTTTTCTCTGTGTGCAGAGACCATGTCCAGGACATGTTTAGCCTGGCCCAGCATAAACTAGGATTAGGGGGAAGTTGTTTCCCCAGCTTAAGAAAAAATATTAGTAAAAGTAAATGGATTACTAGGTCACTCAACTTAACTGGCCACCTACTAAAATGGGCTATTTTGCACTGCTAGTTTGCTGCTTCTGAGCGTTTACTACTGAAACTTGTTTGTGCTAAAATATCAAATTGATCTTCTGGACTTTGTGATAGTAGTTAGTAGAAAATAACAGAAAAATAGAATGCAGTCAAAGTGAAAGTGGTCCCAGAGACACTGTTAGCTGTAACCATCAATGACCAAGAATTGTCTAATTTAATTCAGGGTTTCCCTGTATTATTGTTATTTATATAATTTCTGAATAAATAATTCAAGATGACGAGCCTTCAAATGCACTTATGTTAGTATAAATATACAAAACTAAAAGATAATTTTCCTATTAGGAGAATAAGAAATAAATATATACATAAATTTATTCAAATCACAACCTCGTCCTGCAAGAGTGCAGCATTGTGATTGGTTGATGCTGTTTCCGTCATTTGTTTGTTTACCTTGAACAAATTTGCTCTACAGAGCATTTAATAATAAGAAGGATTGTTAATAACTGTCTTTCTCTCCTGCTTTTGGTGGAGTGAAACAATAACTTCTATCTCCAGAGGTACACAGGTCCACTGGCACCTGGTCCTAACTTCACCCATGTCTGCACCCTCAGACATCCCACTGTGGAGGCATCTTCGCCTGGACCAGTGGCTGCCCTTGTGAGACAGACTTTATGGTCACAAACAGCCCTAATCTGAGAATGAAGGCTCCTTTACATACAAAGCAGTATGTGGTGTGATGACCGCTGCATTAGCTCAAAATATGTGATGCACTGGCTGCTGCACTCTACCTGTACTGAATCAGTTTTTGTACCCAGTCCCAGTCTTTACATTTAATATGCACCCACTCCCTGACAGCATGAATGTCACAGTGTGTTGAACCTTGACTGTGGCGCATGTCAATGCTCCCTGGACATCGTGCTTAATAAAGGAGATTAAATGTGATGTGATTATGAGTTTTGCTCTTTGAAGTTTAAACATTTATGTGTCAAAATGTTGGACTGTTCCTTTATTAGAGTGTAACAGTGTGTGTATGAGAGCCATGTAATGTCCATGTGTGCATGCTGACTGTGCTGCTCTGACCCCCCTCCTCCTTTCAGGGTGGAGCCTGCTGGAGTCCGATGGTTGAGACCAGGTCTGAGGAAGTGTAAGTGTGTTTTTAATGGGATTCATGAAAACAAAGCAGCACACATTCAACCATCTTCCTCATTCTGATGTCAGGAGTCATCATCAAAGTGTCAATCAATGAACAGATGATGGATCAATAACTGCAGCTGGATTGTGTTTGTTCTCTCCATCAGATTCCTGTCAACTCACAATCGACACAAATACAATACACACAAACCTCCAACTGTCTGACAACAACAGGAAGGTGACACATACAAGATTTCAGTCATATCCTGATCATCCAGACAGATTTGGTGGTGATTATCATCAGCTGCTGTGTAGAGAAGATCTGAAAGGTCGCTTTTACTGGGAGGTCGAGTGGACAAGAGGGGCTTGGATATCAGTGAGTTACAGAGGAATCAAAAGGAAAGGAAGGAGTGATGAGTGTGTTTTTGGTAGAAATGATCAGTCCTGGAGTCTTTGCTGTTCTGATCATTATTCCTCTGTGTGGCACAATAACAGGGGTACACTCATCTCCTCCTCCTCCTCCTCCTCCTCCTCTGTCTCTAACAGAGTAGCAGTGTATGTGGACTGTCCTGCTGGCACTCTGTCCTTCTACAGAGTCTCCTCTGACTCTCTGATCCACCTCCACACCTTCCACACCACATTCACTGAACCTCTTTATCCTGGATTTGGATTCTGGGCTCGAAAAGGTGTAGACTTATATGGCCGTCCTTTCAAAAGACTATTATTTCGCTCTGGGTCAGTGACTCTGTGTAGTTAGTCTTACCTGTTAGAGAAACAGTTCAGTCTGTACATGTCTGTGTCTTTCACTCAGAAACACATGATTAGATTCATGGATTCAGTCAGTTGATGTTTTAAACTAAATGAGTCACAAATTATTATTCAACACAAGTTTGGTTAGCAGCAGGGCTCATCCTGATTTTTGTTTTTGTGCATTTTAATGATCAAATAACTTTGTCATGTCTGTGGTGGCCTTTGGAGAATTAAACCATCCTTTAGAAACTAGATATAAATGTCATATTTTCCAACATTGATATATTTCTGTGTTTCAGACGGCAATGAAAAGATAAAGAACAGTCTGTAAATCATAAGTTATCAATTCAAATGATTATTAAAGCCACAAGAGAAGCTTTCCTGTTATTTGTACCACTCACCTGGTCATGTGATCCAGCTGTGCAGCCAATCATAACTGACATCACTTTCTACTTTGATATTTCCATGGTGAATGGACTGATTCTTGTTTAACACGTTCATACTCTGATGGATGCATCGGAGAGGGTTAGTGTCTTTCTAAAGGATACTTTGTGCGCCAGCTGGAGCAGTCAGGGATTGAACCACCAACCTTCTGATCATTAGATGCCTTGCTCTATCTCCTGAGCTACAGCCATCATCAAAGCTCTTTCTTAAATCCTCTCTGAGAGGAGCTCAAACACGAGGAAGAGACAGAAGTGAGGGAAGAGAGTGGACTCATTAGTAAAATGAAAAACAGCCAGCGTTGATGTTTAAGACAAGTGAGGTAACAGAAATACTATATATGGCAGCGGTCACCATGGCAACATCAATGTCGGTTGCTACGTATTGTATTGATCCTGATCTGTGAGCCTCATATCAGGATATGCTGTTGTTTGTATTTGTTTTCATTGTTACCATTTTTATGTCTTTTTTTAACAAACTACTTTTATTTTGCCATCGTTTGTCAGAGAGTCAAACTAAATTTGGTTCATCTTTCTACAATAAAAACATATCTTCATCTTAATTATTGTATGTGCAGAGTTGTATTTACTCACAGTGACCACTGGAGGCATGTGATCCTGATAGTTTCCCTGGAACCTGTCCAGTTCATCCACATTAATGAAGCTGTTGGTGATTAACGCTCATCTGTACAACTTTAACAACAATATTAAACATTTAATTGCTCTACAAACAGTTTGTCTGATGTATAAACTGTGTCTTAAAGGATCAAAGTAAATGTCACATTGAAAGCAGATTTCACTGTAATGTACTCTGTTTTAAATATTCAAAATATAATCTGGCTTGGTAATGATTTACTCATATATTGTCCATGCAGACTAAAGCAGTAGGAGATGAGATGGCAAAACAATTAGAAGAATCTTTACTCTTTAATGTCACAAATTCCTGTTCCTCTTTGTATGTAACATAACAACATACATAATACAGCTGCAGCAACTGAGGCGAGGAGAGAGGCAGCAACAAGAAAACTGGAAGAAGGAGACCAACAACACCACCTGTGGAACTCTTTCCCCAATCAAGCGTCATCATATCAGCATTTCATCAAAAGCACACATGCTCCGACCTGACAATGCAGAGGTGTGGCAAAATCATTGAAATCATTTATTAAACAAATGAGTGCATCAAAAATAAGAGTGGAGCTGCAATGAAAGAGAAGTGAACGTTTTTCAGTTAACACAAAGTTTTCCCTAACAGGTGACATTTAATTAGAGTGACTTTATTACCACACACACATTCAGAGGCAGTCTACAGGAGCAGAGCTGCAGCTATTCAGCAAATGTCTCCCTGCAATCCTCACTGCAATACCTACATTTGAAAATGAAACCACCTCTACTGTTCACACATGAAAAGTCGTGTGAAGAACCAGTTTTCCTCAGATCTCTGTTTTAGTAACTCTGAAGTATGAACTTTTGATTTTTGCATTCTGTTTGTACTGATAACTGTCAGTGGATTATTTTGATCCCAAAGAAATCTTTAACACACATGTAGTGATGGGACGTGTGCACTGAAACAATGGTTAGGAAACAGAAATCGCCTGAGAATCTGCTCATGTTTAATATTTCTTCTTTAGAAACATTTTCTATGGCTGTTCCCAGTATGACCAGTGATACAAAGCATGGAAAATGGTGATTAGTTCATTCAGACAAATACACTTTTTAAAATGTAAAATAAAGAAATGAATCAATAAAATAAAAAGTCAAAGAAATAAAATAAAAAAAGGGTCTGAGGCGTCTGTCTCACTGTATCCATGGCAACAATTTACTTTCTGTTCCTTCATATCAGAACCACATCTTTGAAATCAAAAACATTTAAGATTCAAATTCAACCACAGATGTGTTCAATTAAATATTAAATGAAGCAGTGCAATGTTTTTATCACTATCCAAATTTGAACTCTAAGTAGAAGATTTAAAAAAGCAACACACACACACGCACACACGCACACACGCACACACGCACACACACACACACACACACACAGAGTATGCAGACATGATTTAGGTGATGATAATATAACGACTGCACATACCCGTGGGATGATTCATGTCCTTTTTCTTACTCTATGCAATGATGAACTTCTTGCTTCAGGACCTTCTTGATGAATTTGTTTTCTAATCCACAGTTTTCTACCTGATCTGTGTGTTTGAAGTAAAATGTGTTACTTCAAATGTAAAAGTTAAACAGACAGAAAGCATCAACGTGGACTTCAATCAATGTTTTGTGTTCATACAGGTCAGCTGTTGCACACAGAGGTCCTGGATTTACACTGTGCCCTGGTTCCTGTGTTTCTGTATGTAGTTTAGTCTAAAGTGGATCCTCCTCATGTACAGACTGAATTATCTCTTCAACAATCAGCATTTCTGATTCATGGATTTCATTTGTTTTTACTTGCTAGTTTTGACTGAGATTTCAACATATCTGTGGTGGCATCTGTTCAGTGTTATGGAAGTTTTACAGCACTAATCTCACTTCACTCTGTAACATAACAGTGAACAATATTACTATTAGAAAGATTATTAGAGAAGCCACAATCAGATGATCCCCTATGAGGTGTCCTTGGTTATAGTGTGAAGTCATCTGAGGGGAGAGAGAAGAAAGAAACACTTCAGTGTTAATGAAAAGGTCATCAGTCTTCTTATGGGAAGAGACCTCCACCAGACCAAGACAGGTAACCATCCAACACGTTCTCATCCCAAAACCTAACATACCGATGCCATGTGACAAATCGATGCTATGTGACTATTAAATTCCGTTCTTTTGAATTCTTTTGGCGACAGAGAAAGACTTCCGACTCAGAGTGGTCAAAGCTCAAAAAATTATCTTTATTTTTACATTTCCGGAAACAGAGAACTGCAGACATGAGCACATACCCCAGTTCTAAAAGCATTGCCAGGCAAAATACGTATACATAGTTCTGCTATAGGTCACACACAGAGGCATTGAAGACAAATATCTCTGTTTAAATAGCAAGTTTAACTAGGCAAGAATTTCAGTAATAAATGCTGGTGTGATTTAATTTTTGATTTTGGTGTGTAATGTGAGAATTGATTAGAGGTTTTAATTGTTTTTCTTTCAGTTTGAGGTCGTATACGCACTTAACAGGGTGCGGTCTACTTCCTCTTTCTGATTCTAAACAGCATGTTTGATGAAAATAGTTTATCACAAGCATGTTTTGGGTGATTCTAAGTGTGTGAACGTTGTGGGTACTGCATCTGAGTGATTCTGTGTGATTTGTACAAAATAATAAATAAGTAATAACACTACTGGGGTGAAGATTGTGGGTTAATAGCAGAGTGCGTGAAAAGAGGAAGTCTGAGAGAAGAGAGTGTGTGTGTGTGTGTGTGTCTGGCAGGAAGTGAACAACTTTGCATGCCCATAAAAGGAACTGGTTGATGTGTGGGAAAATAATATTAAATAAATGTTTTTGTGTGTTAATACAGGTGCACATGGACTTACTCAACCTCAAAACATGAGTACAGCAGCAAAATGATAGATTAACAGAATTGGGACGACAAACAGGCCAGTCTTTGGCTTAAACATTTTACAGCTTGACCTCTCATTCTGTCCTCATCCTCAGAAGAAGCTTAAAGGACAGTCAATCTCCTGATGAAGAGAGAAGACAGACAGAACATCGTGGACTTGAAGAATTAATAGCAGGCAAAAGACAGTGCAACTGACCTAAAACACTGAAGGGTCCAGCAGCAGCATGTATGAACACCACTGATGGAACATGAGCTTTGAATTACAAGCTGGAAACTTGACAAGTGACATGACTGTGATATTTGCCATGCTGGGACTTAACCTAAAAGAGAAGACTGAAAAGATCAACTGAGAAGAAACAGAGAAGAAGAAACAGCTGAGTTGGGCCTGTGTTTGCTGGAGATTTGAAGGCCACACAGGAAACTGTGAGAAGAGGGACAAGGACCAGTGAGAGGTCAAGCCGGATGAGTTCGAGTGAGAGCGTGTGGGGAATTGGATTGAATATTGAGGCTGAATTGTTTAGAAATATCCAGAGCAGGCACGTGCGGGGGGGGGCTGGAGGGGCTTGAGCACCCGCCCCTTTCCTGATGGCTGCCCAAAGTGCCCTTTTGTTGAGGCAAGTTTTAAAAATTGATTGATTTATTTTTATGTGTGTGGGCGTGCGGAGTCCTGTCTGTGCCCCTCAACAATAATATTTAACTATTAATCACAGTTTTGCTAAATAAAAGGATCTGGCTTGCATCAGTCACATGATCACATTTCCGGTCCGGAGCTGTAGGAGAAACACAAATTAACTCAGAGACACAGACTGATGCGACAAAACCAGTAAGTAGGTGTACAGCGTACACTGTAGTGTATAGCACACAGGAGTATTGGCTTATTACGTACACGTTGGCAAGTTGTCTTGTGGCAATTGACGAACTGAAACAAACGAGCGTGCTGTGTGTGCAACAGCGTGACAAACATTACCTGTCCTTTTATTAACTGCACAAGTAGTGCTGGTCATAGCTGCTGGCTACCTGTGTAAGGCTGTCATGGGTCGGTAGCTCTGTCCACCGTTTTAGGGAACATATTTAGCTTTAAAGTAAGTTTCTGGGCTTTTCCTTCCTTTCTGGGGGGCTTATATTTCACTAAAAAACGATCTAATATGCATGTCCACATAATTATGCATAATTATAATATTTTCAAAAACACACGCTGTAGTTTAAAGAACATACAGAAGCAGATTATATTAGATTTATATTTTAAATAAGACAAAATTTGGATTTTACAGCAGTAAAATTATTGTATCTCTACAGTTTAACAATGTAATAAGCTTTGCCCTGCACAGAGTGGATAGTGAAACAAATGGAATCATCATAATGACATTATTTCATATTTATTACTTCCCCCTCCTTATTGCTTTATTATTGTAGCTCTAGTAATAAATAATAATGTAAGGATTCTGAATCAGCACCGTGATGCCCATAGTATATACAGTATTCTGAAGAAGGTCTAAAATGTCACTGTGTGTGCATGCATGTGTGTGTTTTATGTATATGGATTTTTTTAAATTATTACTCATGATATAACATTGTCCAGACATGCCTGGTAAGGACATGAGGAGGAAACAGTAGGAGCTGTGTGAGGCTACTAAAGGCAGTGCTATAAAATTTTTCTGTCATCATTTTATTATAGATTAAGTGCAAGAGTTGTTAGGTGTCGATAATTAGATTATAGTTTATTGCAATAGCAAGTTGTGCCTTGTTCTCAGATAGACAGCAAGTGGAGAGTGATATATGAAATGATGGGATGGAAGGAAGAAGAGAAGCAAAGAGCAAAGAGTGATTCACAGGCAGAGCCTAAATTATTTCTCACAGTTTTTTGTTGCCTTATGGTTCCAAGCGCTGTAACCAATCTTTGCATTTTGTTAATATCTCATGATACTTGTTTAATCAGCTACCATCTCTCCTATGGACTTTTAAATGTCTACAGTCTCAGATCAACACAGCCCTGCCC
Organism: Neolamprologus multifasciatus; assembly: GCF_963576455.1. Classification (NCBI taxonomy): domain Eukaryota; kingdom Metazoa; phylum Chordata; class Actinopteri; order Cichliformes; family Cichlidae; genus Neolamprologus; species Neolamprologus multifasciatus. The sequence goes on from NC_140441.1 coordinate 45,609,485, forward strand.
TCCAGCACTATCAGCAGAGACCCCTCAACAGCAACATTGTACGCATCAGGTAAAACATAGGCTACATTTGCTTTGCCTTGTCGCCACCTCACAACAGTGATATAGTATGATGCGATCCCATATTAGATTCTTGATGAATGTGTGTTGTTGTTATTCAGCCTGGTTCAATGTGCCCCTTTTTAACTTTGAGCACCCGCCCCTTTAAACGTCTCTGCACGGCCCTGATCCAGAGCATCATAACAGAAAGGTAATTTTAAAAAAAACAAAAAAAGGAGAGAGAGAAAGAAATACATAATAATAATGAATGAATAGAAAACACACAGACACAAATTGTTACATGTGAAATTATTTTTGGAGAGAATAAGAAGTGAGACAGTTTGAATCCACAGCTCAGTGCAAAGATACATGAATTAAACCTGATTATAAAAACACATCAAGGCAACGAAGATCAGCTTACACTCAATATTAATATGAATACAAATATATAGACACAACGGAGACACGCTTACACTTATGAATGTGAATACATGACATAAATTGGTGTTTCTGGCCAGAGAGAGAGAGATGTGTGTTGTTTAAGCAGTGATGATAATAATGAAAATGTCTTAGTTTTGTCCCTTTTAGGTGCAAAGCAGACCTGGATCAATTTTCCACATGCAGCAGTCGGAAGCCAGTTATAGGTTAACATCACTGGAAACGTTCAGGCCAAGTTTCTGGTTGAATTGTTTACAGCGTCATGTGTCACTAAACCTGACAAGCGAGCTCTCACTACTGGCTGAAGACAAGGAATGCAGTTCCAAAGAGCAATAACATGGCAGTTAAAGAGAGACAGTGGAGAATACAGGACAACGCGGAGAGAGAACTGCCTGCTGTTGAAGTGGGAGAGGACAAAGGAGTGAGAGGAGTAGGTGAGAACACAGAGGAATGCTGTTATTTAATGTAGAAAATCAAAATTTGGGTTAGCAAACCTGGGGAAGAGAAAACTCACTGCTTAAGTGGGAAAATTGTGAAGGAGTCTGAAACACTGCAAAAAGAAACATATACAAAATCACACACACAAACAGAAAATGTATTAACCTTACAAAGAGAAGAGAGCCCATGAAGATTAGACAGCATCTTGAGCAGGTGAGTCTGTTTATCATCTTGTCCAAGTCGCTTAGTGTGATGAAAAAGTGATACAAAGACCAGTGGACTCATAGCAAAGTAGTTAAAAAATGATCCAATTATTGCAGAGAAATGTGTAGGAAAGGCAGCTTTGAGAACATGCCCTGGTGGATCTGCAGCTCCACTGCACAGACGTCAATTAAATCTGACTAATAACACACATGCAATGAAAATCAGCTTGTTATCTTTCATCAGTGTTAAAATAGTGTGAATTTAACACACTTAAACCCTGAAGTTGAGGAATAACTCAGGGAAGTTCCACAACAATAGAGTGATTCTTGTGAAAAGGAAAAAGTGATTAAAGCTTAAAGTAGTTTTTAGAATAGTGAATTAGGAGTGCTCCTGTACAGATTGATCAAAACAAGTGATTACTGTAGAAAGAAAATAAAAATAATTCAATAATGTGGTAATGGTTAAATATGCATTGTCACGGCAACTTTTTGAGATATGACTCAGTATGCAAATTAGTTGACTGAGGACAGGAAAAGAAAAAGAAGAACTTGAGTTTCCTGTCTGACTGGATGAGTGAAGCTTGCACTGAAAGAGACACTGTGACTGTGTGAGAAGAAAGGCTTGGTAACAGACAGGATAATTAAATAAAGTGGTCAGGTCTGTGACTAAGTGCAGTAGTCCAGATTTGGAAAAGAAATTTAGAATTTAGTGATGATAGATTGTTATAACGTCTTTAGAAAGGGCTTAATGAGAATATCAATGGTGTGCAAAACTGTGCGGCTTTTAACAAGATTTTCTGTGTATTTAGCAGGTGAGACTATATCAGTTGACCTCAGACAGTCAGGACGCTGAAGAACTTTTCTGTGATTGAGATTTTTGGGGTTGTTGTTTTAGTGATGGGTTGATTTTGACAGTTAGGTTTGGGTTGTTTTCTTATTTTAATAGAGGGAGTTTTACTAAACATGGACATGGTTAGAACGTTTTTTTTTTTACATTCTTTAAAAATGTAACAGTGCACTTAAGAGAAAACCTGTCAGGTGATGATGTTTTGTGCTTTGATGAGCTAATAATCAGCTCTCTTTTTCTGATTTTTGTTTTAAGCAGGCATGGAAGATTGAACTAACAGCGCTGAAAATTTTTTCGGGAGAACAAATTTAATATGAGCATTTACAGATTACAATGGGCTGAGGAAGAGCCGACCTGTGGGGACCTGATCAGGTTGTAAGTCCCTGTCTAAAATGATTGCAGCGAGTCAATCCAGTCCAAGAGCATAAAGAACTCTTTTCCTAAAAAACAAAAAACAAAACAAAATAAAACAAATGAATGAGCTCTCGTTGCTGAGGGTGGAGAATCTGATTATTTGCGCAGGAGTCTCCACTATCAGCAATATCTGGTGTCAATGTGTGTGAATGGACTGTGACTGGACTGACGATGTGGACTAAAGGTTGGACTGACTGGACACTGAGATAAAGACTGGACCAAGGGTAGGATGAATAAATGCTGACAAACAATTCACCACGCTGGCAAAAGAAAGGGGATGCTTTTCTTTTCTTTTCTTTTCTTTTCTTTTCTTTTCTTTTCTTTTGCCATGAGCAGGAGGAGCGGAAGACTTAATTTTAGGGCTGCTGATTTTGGGTTGCTGATGTTTGCGTTGAGAAAATTCTGTTTTATTGACTGGGTTTAGATTATGGTAGTGCATTATATAGTGGGGAAAATACCAAATGCTAAAGGGGAGAAAATGTTGGATGTTACTCATGTTACTATTAACAAAAGCAGGCCACTGTAGAAGTCAATTAAATTTGATTGAGGGAAATAATTACAACCAAAGTAATATTTATGAGTCAAATAGGGGATTGCTAGACTTTTCATATAAAAATGCAGTTATAGAATAACAAAGACTTGTCCAAGTGACCAAGGTTTTTTCCCTTTTAAACAGTAAATTATTAAAAGAGCTGGTACTGGAGGGAGACAGGAGCAAAGTAACAAAAGCATATATATTTTGGGTAAGTCTGATAAAGTAAAATAAAACGTACCATTACATTAAGAGGAGCAGGAAACAAAAGGGAGACCAGTCCTGACGGTGGATTACACTAGGACTGAGGACCTGATTGAGCGTGTCACCGGCTTCAGTGACAGTAACCTCTGGCTGGACTGGGTGGCTCAAAATGCTAAAGAACAACATGTATCTGATTGTGTTGCCTGTGCTTCAGCTAGACCATTGTTCACGGAGCCCGTACCACTGTATCCAGAGGACAAGTGGGGCTATGACTGCATGTTGCGGATGACTAGAGAAGCGGTGAGTATGGCAACTGGACTATCTTGTCCAGTTTATTTACCCTAATTCACAAGAGAACGCAAGTAGGACCATTCATGCCCAAATAAAACAACTACACATGCTTTAAATTCTCAACGGATACGGTAAAGTACAAGTTGGGAGAGATTGACCCAAGTTGGTGCTCTGTCACACTCATTCATTCTATAAGATGAATTGCCTAAACACTGCACATACTGAAACTTTATTGCATCATCATTTCATTTCTTATAATGTTGCTTTCCAAGCAATTAATGAAAATATGATCAATTGAAGTAGCTGACTTTTCAGTTATTCTACTAGGTTTAGTAATCAGAGGGTAGAACCCTCTTCCAAATAATAACTCAAAAAAATCTGATGATGCCTTATGATTGGACATTTTTAAAAAAATCAATATTATAATCACCGCAAATACAGAATGTCTTATTTCCCTTTACCTTGCTCAATAAAACTTCTACTACATCTGTGAATGTTTCTATCAGTGTCCCAGGCCTTCTATTCATACAAGTAACAATTATATTACTCTTTCTTTCCATTTCTATTTCTACTGTGACACACTCCATTAAATCATCAATAGCCACAGACATATATTCAACCTGTTTACATTTCAAATCACTATCAACAAAAAGCGCCACACCTCCTGCCTTCTTATTAGATCTATTTATATGATGTAATTCATACCCATCAATGTGAAAATGTGAAAGTCCCAGCCCCTTTCCTCATCTATCCATGTTTCTGATAGTGCTATCACTTTAAACTTGCCTTTCAGATTATTCAAAAAATCATTGATCAGAACAAAACTTTTATAGAGGCTTCAACAGTAGAAATGAATTAATCAAAATGTATTGCCTAAGTCAACATTATCCCTAAATTGATTCTCAGTATAATACTCGCATGTAACATTAATCGCATTAAGCACATTCCTTTCTGGATCAATATTATTTTCAAAATCATGTAATTTGTAATCCGAATCTTCAGTCATTGTGATTGAGTATTCTTTAAATGTCTGTTATCCTTATGACATACCCAAGTATTTCACAACATATTTTGAAAAACCACTCATAGCTATACAGTTCTTTCTGATCCACAAATAACTGCGGCTCAGATCTATATCTCGTCTTCGCGCATAATGGTAACACCGTCGGTCCCAGTTCCATATGCACCTGCAGCTTCACAGTAATACTCTTCCAGTCTACTGTCTCATACCTTGCCATTTCCCCCTCCTACAGTCGGAAATAGTGTCTTTCATTGAATAAGTTCGGCTAGTTGTTAGCAAACACATCATAACATTCCTCCGACCAATACAGTGTAATCATCCCCCGTAGTTGTCCAAATCATCAAGATCCCTGATCATTACAACCTTGGCTTCTTCTGGTGTCCCGTTGAGCTTTATCATCACTTTGCAATTTCTTGTCCATGTTGCTTGGATTTTTTTTTCTTTACGCATGATACGGGCTTGTCTGGCAATATCAGCGTTCTTTTTCGTGAGATGTTCATTCACATATACTCCACTCCCTTTCAGTTGTCTGGACTGCCTCAGTAGCTCAATTTTGTGTTTTCGATTCACAAGTTTTACTACTATTGCTGGAGGTGCCCTGGCATTCTTTCTGGGGAGGGTATAACACGCCGCGATGTTGTTGCTATGCAGGGGAAGTTTTTTACTCGCAAAAAACTCCACTACCTGACGCTCTAGTGTTTGTTGCTCCTCCACCGGGGGCTCATCCCCGCCAGACCTCACACCACTCCCAATCTCAGTAACTCTTGCGTAGCTCCTGTGTTTGGTTTCCAAACCGGTAATAATCACGTCCTCCAATCGTGCATGCTGTTCTAAATCCTCCACTCTCCTTTCTAAGAGCTGGATTGTTTTATCCTTTTCCTTAATCAAGCTTTTTAATTCTTTGATTTGGTCCATTAAAGTAGTTAACATTCCTTGTTGCTTAACTATTCTTTCGACGTCTGTTGACAACGAGTTAAGCGACAGCTTAATCTCCTCCAAATCTTCTTCAATTTTTCTCATTTTTGCCATTTTCTCCTTTTTGTTTGTTTGTGTTTTGTTTCAAGCTAAATAAATTTGACTTAGAATTCATCACACAACCTATTCTGAGATGCCAATCTGGCTGTAGCTGCGTTCGCCATCTTGCCTTACTTCCATATCAATGTTTTATCACTGGAATGTGAATTAAAGTAAAGATTAAGTAAAGTTAATATTAAGGATAGAGTCCAGAACATGATATTTTGAACCAATTTTGAATAATTAAGGGAACAATAGATGAACACAGTAGATTGTTGAGGTGTAGCAGAGAGAGGCGTTTTGTTTTCTATCCTTTACAGGAGAAGATTTCAGGACCACATTAATCACAGGGGTGGCGAGAATCCTGGAAGCCCCAGACCGAACGGAACCAACAAGAGAAAGGGGAACCCAGAAAGAAGCACAGAGCACAGAGAACCATTGTTCCAGAAAATGTGTTGTTTAGAAACTGTTGCGAAATCAGTTTTACCCCTGTTCTTTTATTCGTCGAAACTTCCAGGGACGGCACCGGAACTCAGTAGTCATTTTCACAAAACCTTTATTCATCTTTATTCATCTTCATTTAAGCATGCACTTCTAGAAGGGAAGACGTCCCTCTGCAAAATCTTCACCCCTTTGTTAGTTACAGCCAGCTTTCATAAAACCCCCCTACGGTGTGCTGCAAACTCTGTGTCTGTCTATGTGAGTGCTCGTGTGTGACTGTGTACGCATACCTGTGTGTATGTGTGTGCACGTAAGTGAGTGTGCGTGACAGTTAAAACATCGAGGGTGTAGGTGACTCCCTAGAGGTCATAAAAAACCCATTTCCCTTCCAGACCACAGTTATCCAGGTCAAATGTTGAGACCCCCACCCAAACATTCTCTGGGGAATTTCCTCTCAGGATTAACTCCTCTCTGTTTTACTTTCACAGTTCAACTGGGGAGGGTCTCCTATACTCTTCTCCTAAGTTCATGACAGTCAGGCCTTTATCACATTGAGGGCAGTGTCAGTGTCTCTACAATAATTCTACATTCTATGTTAACACATTTCTAAACTCTAAAATAACCTAAACATTTCTACAGAAATTAAAAGCTCGTTAGACACAGGTTAAATGTGAGCATAAAAGTAATGAAGAGTAATGAGAGGGACTTTAGGAATAGTTGCAGGATTTCTATGTTATGTAAATTGCCCAAACAGTGTTCAGACTGGATATGCACTTCCTGTTAAAGGGGGCGAAGAAACCAGGACTAAGTTTTGAAGATGAAACGGATTAACTCTATAGAGGATGTTTCCAAAGACTGACAAAATAATCTAGGACCTTTTACCAGAAAAAGCTAATTGTATCTGTTTGGAGTTTACAGTGAGCACCGAGGGAAGTCAGAAGTGGGTTTAAACTGGGATTCTGGGTAAAAAAGGGGGTGTAGGAAGTAGATTTAGGACATTTCACATTTCACAGGTGCTGTCTTAGAGCTTGATTTATTTGTTGTGGATAGAAGTAATTATGACAAAATAATAAAGAAACATTGAAAACATACAACCTGTTGAGAGGACAGATAGGGTTGGGCAATTGAAAGGTTTCATTTTGTTTAGCATAATCACTTTTGTTATATTTTAGCCTTTTAACATGCAAGTAAACTTAATGGGATAAATTAGGAATTAAGTCATGTTTCTTAGGAAACACGAAAAGGGGGAGAACTGTCATGTAATTAATATATTCTTAGTGCTTATTTTCTGATTATATTGTTTTATGTACTTTAATAATGAAGGTTTGTAAAGCAAGGCCACTTTTGACTCACAAACTAAGTGCTCAGGAAGACTGAAAAACAGGAAGTTAGTGTAGAAATATACAAGCATATTAATAAATACAGGAAGTCAGACAGAAAAGAGGAACTTGTAACATATTAGGAGTTGTTGAAACTGTGTGATGTGTAAAGTCCCAGCGTCCTGATCACTGAGGTTTCTGTTGCTCTGATATCTGATATTGATTATATTTTATTTCATTTCTTTATTTATTTCACACGTGGTTCAACAGTGTTTTGTTTCCTACATACAGATCCTCCTTCCCATTAATATAACACTGCACCCATGGGTGAAAAGGAGCAATCTAATTATTCTTACAAGAGGGCACAAACAAAAAGGAGCAATCTAATTATTCTTACAAGAGGGCGCCAACAACCCAAAAATCCCTCTAACAAGTATCTTTATGTAACAATGCAAAACTAAACAACAAATCAGGATAATCAGCAATATACAGCACTACTAAATGGCAATGAAGATTTTTCCTTCCACATTTAGCCCAAATTACTTTCATGTTCTTTATATTGATTTATCCTTTTAAGTATGTAACACATCCTAAACAGGCTGTAGCATAAACATCAAACACAGCTGAAGCAGTTTTTGGATGGTTGGCTTCAAATGATCTGTCGGTTTGAAAAGTAAAAACAATTTAAAAATAGGTGAATCTGATGCAGGGTGAGTGTTAACACCAGGACTTTAGAGGGAAGAAGAGTCACAGCTCAGCATGTTGTTGACGCGTTGTTGTTCAATCAGGGGAAGACATCTGAATCATTGCAGGGGGAATGGCTTTCACAACTTTCATGAATTTACTCTGAGTACATGATATGCCATAATTATCTATGAATTGTTATATGTTAACACATTTCCGTCATTGTCTAAAAGGTGTAAAACTGTCCATGATCTATCCAATCTTTATAAAAGATGGATTTTCTTTTATCGTATACATCTGTTGTTCCAAATCAAATTTGTATGTGGAGAAAAAATATGCTTGTACATATTTTTCCAGTACTGGACAACCTCTTTGTGAAAATTGGATAATTTAATTTGGAAATTTCAAAGTCGCACTTTATAAGAAATTCAATGCCACCCAGCTTCTCGAAAATTACTTTGGGGAAATAAAACCAAATACCGTTTGAATTATTGTTTCATTGTCGTTGCTAACATTTCATTACTAATGGTTTCGCTAATAGTTTTGAAGAAAAACTCTTTTATTTCTTTCCAGTCTCATTCACACACTCCCTCAGACTCTTCATACACACTGATTTGCTGACATAAACACACTCCTGTGTGCTTTCTTGGCTTCACACACACACTGAGGACCATCTACAGACTGTGAGCTCCGTCTTCTTTGTCTTTGGAGCCGAACTCTGACAAAGTTAGGAACAAAACTTTCTCCAGCGTGTGAACTTTCCTCCTAGACTCAGTCTGAGCAGTCAGACCACATATTTCTAAAGCAGCACATGAAGGTGTGGCTCACACACACACAGGTGAAGGAAACAGCTGCAGTATTAAAAACTGCTTCACTGTCTACAAATATATGAACTGAATGTTTCTTTCAGTTTGTAAAAACCTTATTTATACTCCATTACAGTCCTGCATTCAGAGTATTACTTCTGTTATATTAGTACATGTATTTTATTCTGATGAACACATGAAACTCTGAGCTGCAGTGAATCCATTGAATCAGAGTCCAGGACTCAGACTAAACACACTGAATGTGTCCTGAGCTCGGCCGCTGTTCCACAGTAACTGCTGTCAGAGTCACTGTTACTGAGTTAGCTTAGCTAGCAGAGCAGCTAGCAGTTAGAGTATGAACTCTGTAAGCAGTCAGCTCGGTCCTGGACATTGTTACTGACATAAAGCTGCTCTCTGCAGCCATGCTTGACCTGCTGCTTTGTAGGACTACAGTAATGGAGGATTTGGAGGCTGAACTCGGCTCTGTGGCACTTTTTGTAGTAAACTGATGAAAGCTGCGTCTCAGATGGATGTTAGTCCAACACATCAGACACGACCTCTGCAGCTCTCAGTTGATGTGCACATGAATGATCTGTGTTTCCTCTGCAGGTGAAGGTAGAAAGTGTGTGTGAGCTGATGTGAATTGAGCAGCATGGATCAGTGTGAGGACAGAGAGGAGGGAGTCCCTCCCTCTAAAACCACTCTGTGTGGGGAACATGAGAGCCAGACCAAAGCTCGAAGGTGAGATGACCATCTCTAACTGTCCGTGACTCTTCTCCATGTCACAGCTCAGCACTCACATCACTGCTCCATCATTATTCACAGGAACCAGCCTGCACCTCCTCCCAGCTGTGTCTCCTTACAGAGTGACACGTCTAAAGATTTCTTCATTGGTTTTAAAGTCTCTGCTGCAGAGAGGTGAGCTTTTAGTAACAAGAACTCTCTGATTTAAATGATTTTGATGTTTCCTGGTTTCTAAAATGCATCTCTGTAGCAGAGCAGTGTCTCCAAGGACACACAGGCTCATCTGTAACTGTCAGTTTATCTGGTTTAAGTCACATTTGGACACAATTGGCTGTTTTTAACTATTTATTTTAATCAGAGGTGTAAATTTAGACCTCACACATCTGGATCCTAAACTATGACAGAAACAGCTGCTAGCAGTGGGTAGTTTGACTCCTCTTCAGATGTGTGTAACAGCTGGATGAAGGAGAACCATCACAGTCACGTCTCCATCCCGCCTTTATTAATGAACTTCCTGTTGCTTACAGATGACAGGAACACAAAGTGTTTGTGCCATGTGATGCTGCAGGATTTGTTAACATGTCCATGATGGTAACATCTCCTCGTCTAACTGCAAACACATGAGCGCTCCTAACGGCAGCTATCACAGCCACACAGGCAGACTGTGTCTCACTGTTGCATTCAGGGACATTTGTTTTCATGTAAAAAGCTGAACTCTAATCTAAGAGGACTGTTACTGACAGGAAACAGCTGCATTATCTGCAGTCTGTGTGATCACAGCTGCTTCAATCACTTTATCAGAGAATTGATCATTGAATAAAACATGTTTGTAGCTGCAGAGGTCAGAGGTCACAGTCTGCAGGATCCAGCTGTCCATCTGTGAGGAGTGAACGGTCCAAACATAAACCTCCAGAATTCAGTGATGGACCTGGAACAATGAGGTCAGAGAACTGTGATGACTCCTTTACATGTTTGTGTTTTCCTGGATAAATATGACCAAAGATTCATTAAAAAGATAAAAATATTAGACTTTGTCCTGTAGCGCTGTGTGGCAGGCAGGATTGGACCCAAACACAACAGGATGAAGTCAAAGAGGCAGCTTTATTTCAGCTGTGAACATGCAAACACCAGAAACAAGAAAACATAACTGTAGGTTTGCAGTGAATTAAGCCTCAGCTCGACGCTCCACTTTGTCCCTCTTTTCCTTCTCCAAACAGCCACATCAGGAGTCTTTGATGGAGTTTTAAAATATTTCATTACAAATGTCCAAAGATGGGTTCAGGATACCTGAATCCACAATTATTAAAGCTAAAATAGTTCACAGGGTTTGGACTTTGTTAGGTGACGAGAGAACATCAAAGTGTTTTTTATCTTTAAACAGTATTTTTATCACTTCAGTTGCTCTCACAGCCCTGTTTGTTATTTTACCAGAGCTCTTATGTTTCACTCAGTGCTCCCACCAAACACCTTGGAGGACACATTAGTGTGATTTAGATTTCATTGGTGCAAACACCAGTCACACAAGCTAACCCATGGAGGCAGCAGCAGGCTTTGTGTTTGGTAAAGTCTGTTGGCTTAAACTAAGAGAGTTTAGTTTGTTAGCACAAAGAGCTGTCAGCTAAAGCCCCGAATGCACTTTGAATACAGATGAACTGAGAAAAACACTTTAAATACAGAAAACAGTCAAACTGACAACATCTTTTTCTGCTGATCATCCACAGCAGTACATTTAGCATTCATGCTAGCAGCAGGCTATGACTGTCCACTCGGCACCAACACAGGTAGGAGTGAGCAGTGATGAAGCAGGACTGTGGGCAAGTTTGAGCTACAATCCTATTGGCTTCTCAGTTTCTCCAAAGAAAAGGGGAAAAATTCTTGGTGTTGTGAAGATGTGAGTTGGTCTTGTTGTCGTGGGGCTGGAAGGATGCTGGCAGTGAGAGGCTTTTCATACAGTGTTCAGTAACAGAATGAGAAGCAAGCCACTGCACATGAAACAAGGTGCTTGTAGTGTTTGTGCCACAATGTCAGATCAGTTGTAGATTCACATGCAGACTTGTCCAGTGAAACCAATGCAAGTACTGCAGTACAGAGCAAAGACTAAGCAAGGGTGTTATTGTAAACCTTAACAAAAGACTGTTATGTGACAAAGAGTAAGTACATTATTTTTATGAGTTTCAGATTGTTTATCGTGTCTTTAATTTAATATTTCCAGTTTTTCCTTCCTATCTCATGAAGCTGTTACATTTATATTTTACTTTGGTTAAACTGAGCAATACATTTTATACAGAGCTTTTAATAGCAAACTCCTTTACAGTCCTTCTCCTCTCTCACACGATCACACGACTGATTTGTCTGCAGCAGCTGTGTTACTGCTAGTATTTTATTATGTGTGTAATCTCCTCATATTGTTCCTATGGTTTAGTTTGACTTCCTTCTGCAAACTCAGCTGCTCTGTTGCTGATACACGTCTCCATGAATGTGATTGATCAGATGCTGCCAACACCATGTGTTTCATGTGAACGCTCAGCTGAAACCCTGGGTTGACTTATCGAGTTAATAACAAGCTTCACGTGACCGTGAATGCTAAAGTGAATCCAGATAAAAGAAAGAGACCCTGCTAATGTTGGACTCACTTCTTAGTGTAGATCCCAGGAGGAAGTTCAACATAGCCAGCCATTCTTTGTGCTAGCTCGACCAAACCTGAGACCACAGTGCAGGATAATGATTATCATCTGTCTCTGTCAAGGACATTTAAAATCCACAAATAACAAAAATAATTATATTTGATCATTAAAAATATCTTTTCAATTAAAAAAGCATGAGCACACTGGTGGATTACAGAAACATGAAAACTCGTTAACAGTAAAGTTAATTTAGGCGTAAACAAAGTGTCAAACATACATAAGTAGAAGGACTGATGTTTGTGTTAAAATACCCTCTTAAAGCTGAAATACTGATTCAACTTCTTTACTCAAGTAAAGGTAAAAGAGTACAGGGTCTGAAATGTACTCACAGTATTAAAGTAAAAACTCCATCTTTGAAGGAAATTTCTGCCAGTTTTTGTGCAAAGTTACCTGAATTTCTACCTCCAACATTAATATGAGAAAATTATCTGAACTTTTATTCTAATTAATTTAATCAGCTTGAACATTTTGTAGCACAAAAGTAGAAAAACCCAAAGGGAATAAAAAATAGCTCCGTTTGCTGTTGCCTGCATTGTAGATGGGCGGCTTTTCCTCAACTCCTAAACAGGAAAATGAGTTTAGTCAAGTATTAAAGTGGGATTGAAGAGGTCAGGAAACCAGAGATCAGGTGTTGTGGTGCAGCATGGTCACAAGAATCATTTAGAAATGGGTCAAAATATTTTCTCTTCTAGATTTTTTGCACACAGTCTGATGTGCTGCTGCTCTGAGGTTTACTGCTCTCTGTGTACTTAGAAAACTGTGAGGTACAAGTAGATTTGACACAAGTTATAATGGCTGATTTCCATATAACGGTGGAATACAGGGACTTAATCGTTAAGTAAGAAGAAAGTTTGAAGCCTAATCTTAAAAGTAGAGATAGTGTCTGTCTCCTGAATCCAAACTGGAAGCTGGTTCCACAGAAGAGGGGCCTGAAAACTGAAGGCTCTGCCTCCCATTCTACTTTTAAATACTCTAGGAACAACAAGTAGGCCTGCAGTGTGAGAGCGAAGTGCTCTAATAGGGTGATATGGAACTACAAGGTCATTAAGATAAGATGGGGCCTGATTATTAAAGACCTTGTATGTGAGGGGCAGGATTTTGAATTCTAGATTTAACAGGAAGCCAATGAAGTTAAGCCAAAACAGGAGAAATCTGCTCTCTCTTTCTAGTCCCTGTCAGGACTCTTGCTGCAGCATTTTGGATCAGTTTAAGGCTTTTCAATGTCACTCTGAGACAGGATATTTCTAACTTTAGAGATGTTGCGCAAATGGAAGAAAACAGTCTTACATATTTGTTTAATATGTGCGTTGAAGGACATGTCCTGGTCAAAAATGACTCCAAGGTTCTTCACAATGTTACCGGAGGCCAAGGTAATGCCATCCAGAGTAAGAATCTGGTTAGATACCATATTTCTAAGATTTTCAGGGCCGAGTACAATAACCTCAATTTGATCTGAATTAAGAAGCAGAAACTTAGCGGCCATCCAGGTCTTTATGTCTTTAAGACATTCCTGCAGTTTAACTCATTGGTGTGTGTTATCTGGCTTCATGGACAGATTGAGCTGGGTGTGCTATGTCTTCTGATGATGCTGCCTTGGTGATTTTAACATCCATGTCTGCTGTGACTCTAAATTTCTGGTCAAGGACTTTTTAAATATTATTGACTCTTTTTACTTGACCCAGTGGGTTACTGGTCCCACGCATGAAAAAGGTCACACACTAGACTTGGAGCTTTCCCACGGGCTGGATGTGTGCATCACTGAACTATCTGAGTTTGGCATCTCCGATCATTTTCCTGTGTTGTTCACTGAAACGCTGCGCTGCTCGGTAGATAAGCCGTGCGCCTCAGCGCGTAAAAAGCGAGCGCTTAATGCTCTAACAGCCGCGCTTTTTCTGCTGCCTTTGTGGACTCTGGAATAATGAACTCCAGCTGTTAAAGTGTTGAGGACCTTTCGGACATTCTTCATTCTACCTGCACTGATATTTTGGACTCCGTTCAGGACTTTGCGCGCTAAGCATTTATCAGAGCTGTGGTTGAATGAACATACGCGCCCCCTTAGACGTGACTGTAGACGCGCCGAAAGGAGATGGAAAAAGGACAGATTGTATGTTTCTCTACAGATTTTAAGGAGATTGTATGTTTCTATACAGATTTCTGCTCACCAAGAAGCTGTAAAAACTGCAGACACAGTTTGTCTTAAACTTAGTGTTAGTAAACAGTCACAGGCCTCAGGTACTTTTTAATGTCCTCAATCGTTTTCTTCGTTCATGTGATAATGTCGGAGTCATTTCTTCACCAAGTATTTGTGATGATTTTTTAGCATTTTTAACAACAAGGTTCTATCTATTAGGGCTCTTGTCTCGCCGACTGCTGCCTCAGATCCGAGTCTTTCTCCTGTGTGCTCAGCTGTCTTAGAGCAGTTTGATCCTGTCTCCCTTAATGACTTGACTGCGGTAGTTTGTAACCTAAGATCATCACACTGCCCCTCTGATTGTCTCACCCCAACTACTCTTTCAAGGATTGTCAGGTTGGAGATTGGCCTATAATTAGCTAAGACAGCTGGGTCTAGTGATGCTTTTTAATAAAGGTTTAACTACAGCCAGCTAGGGATGGGTACTGTTTAGATTTGAAAACTTGCTAAATCAGAATCAGTTGCTGATGATGGCTTTTTTCTTTTACATTAATCACGTATAATCTTAACTCAAAGTGAACATAGACTTAATTGAAGTAACTCAGATCAGCCAATTCAAAATGCTAATTCAATCAACTCTGAGTTTATGGCTAGACTCAGTTTGTTGGCCCTGCACCTTAAAACTATTCCCTGTTTGTCCCTCATGTTTTTTGGATATTGTTTTCACATCTTATGTCACGGCTAGCGGGGCGAGCCATGTTGAATTTAATAAAGGACCCAAGATGCCGACACTACTGTGAAGTGAGTGAGCTTTATTGAAACGGTGAAGTGCAGTAGAGATGGCCTGTGCAGAAGCTAAGATAACCTCTACTGAAAAAACTAAAAAACTAACCCGAAACCTTAAACGGAGACACGGGGAGATAACACAGACAAACCAGCAACAAGCAGGAGAAAAAAAGGGCTCATATACACAAAAGAGCAATCAGGGAATGAGAAAAGTGACTTCACTGACTTTAAACCAGTCACTGATGTAAAGAGAGTACCTTGTTCCAGGGCATCTGAGCATGGAGGGAAAGCTTTATGCAGGAGATGGTAAGAGCTGTTGGGACTAAAGAAACTGAGCAGAAAACTACAGACATCTGGAAACTGAGATGTTAATTCTCAGTGGGATCACCAGGACTAGCAAAGCTTCACCATGACAGTCATCTGATTGACTGAACCCATCCAAACATCACTTCATGGACCTTTAGCTTGTGTCTGTGTGTGGACAGACATAACATGAGCTAATTATACATTACTCCTCCACAGAGTGGACCAGGAGAGAGCAGAGGTTTCCACTGGTCAGTCTGCACAGCAACATCAAACACACCTGGACTCTGTGGTTATGGTTTGTAGTACTACATTTACATTTGTTCTTTTCAGTCACCTCTATGCTGCACTTTGTGGACCAGAGTATTGTCAGTGTGTCCAACATAAATCAGAGTTTGGGCTCCATCATTTCAGTCAGATTGGGGTGACTGTAGCTCAGGAGGTGAGCAGGTCAGCTACTAGTCAGAAGGTTTGTGAATCAAACCCTGGCTGGCAAATGTACTGGATAACGTACTAAACCCAAGCTGCCCTCTGATGCATCCATCAGAGTGTGAAAGAAAGTATTTAAGCATAGAACAATGTGCTTGGTTGAATGAGGCATGTTGTATAAAATGCTTTGTGTGCACAGAGTATCAAAGAGAGCTATATAAGAACCAGTCCATTTGCCACTGGGTAATTCATATAGTCTTCTTTTCCAGCGGCTGGAGGATAACATCACCATGTTTGTGAAGAACGAGCTGAAGAAGATCCAGAAGGTTCTGAGTCCAGATCACCCAGAAACTTTAAAGAGCCAGATGGAGGATGAGGAGATGTTTGAAGGTGAGGATGAAGATGAAAGAAAGAGCTGCAGAGAAGCATTTCTGAAGATCACACTCCACTTCTTGAGGAGACTTAAGCAGCATGAGATGGCTGACCATCTGCAGAGCAGTAAGAGAATTTCTCTAAAGATCTTTTCTAATAGCTCAAGAAATGGACCAATAGACATTCATCCTTTCAGGGTACTGAAAGGCTATGATATTTATTGTATAATATTTTTTTCTGAATTTCTTACCTTCAGAAATATTTGCTCCACTCTGTAAACGTGAACTTAAAGCCCAACTGAAGAAGAAGTTCCAATGTGTGTTTGAGGGGATCGCTAAAGCAGGAAGCCCAACCCTCCTGAATCAGATCTACACAGAGCTCTACATCACAGAGGGAGGGACTGCAGAGGTCAATGATGAACATGAGGTCAGACAGATTGAAACAGCATCCAGGAAACCAGACAGACCAGAAACAACAATCAGACAAGAAGACATCTTTAAAGCCTCACCTGGAAGAGACGAACCAATCAGAACAGTGCTGACAAAGGGAGTGGCTGGCATTGGGAAAACAGTCTTAACACAGAAATACACCCTGGACTGGGCTGAAGACAAAGCCAACCAGGACATCCAGTTCATATTTCCATTCACTTTCAGAGAGCTGAATGTGCTGAAAGAGGAAAAGTTCAGCTTGGTGGAACTTGTTCATCACTTCTTTAATCAAACTAACGAATCAGGAATCTGCAGGCTTGAAGACTTCCAGGTTGTGTTCATACTTGATGGTCTGGATGAGTGTCAACTTAATTTGGACTTCAACAAAACTAAAATCCTGACTGAAACAAGAAAGTCCACCTCATTGGATGAGCTGCTGACAAACCTCATCAGAGGGAACCTGCTCCCTTCTGCTCGCCTTTGGATAACAACACGACCTGCAGCAGCCAATCAGATCCCTCCTCAGTGTGTCGACATGGTGACAGAGGTCAGAGGGTTCACTGACCCACAGAAGGAGGAGTACTTCAGGAAGAGATTCAGAGATGAGGAGCAAGCCAGTAGGATCATCTCCCACATCAAGAAAGCTCGAAGCCTCCACATCATGTGTCACATCCCAGTCTTCTGCTGGATCACTGCTACAGTTCTGGAGGATGTGCTGGAAACCAGAGAGGGAGGAGAGCTACCCAAGAACCTGACTGAGATGTACATCCACTTCCTGGTGGTTCAGGCCAAAGTCAAGAGTATCAAATATGATGGAGGAGCTGAGACAGATCCACACTGGAGTCCAGAGAGCAGGAAGATGATTGAGTCTCTGGGAAAACTGGCTTTTGATCAGCTGCAGAAAGGAAACCTGATCTTCTATGAACCAGACCTGACAGAGTGTGGCATCGATATCAGAGCAGCCTCAGTGTACTCAGGAGTGTTCACACAGATCTTTAAAGAGGAGAAACAACTGTACCAGAACAAGGTGTTCTGCTTTGTTCATCTCAGTGTTCAGGAGTTTCTGGCTGCTCTTCATGTCCACCTGACCTTCATCAACTCTGGACTCAATCTGCTGGAAGAGCAACAAACAACTTGGAAGGTGTTTCAAACAAGAAAATCTTCAAAGAAATACTTCTACCAGTGTGCTGTGGACAAGGCCTTACAGAGCCCCAATGGACACCTGGACTTGTTCCTTCGTTTTCTCTTGGGTCTGAAGACTAATCAAACTCGTTTCCAAGGCCTGATGACACAAACAGGAAGTAGCTCACAGACCAATCAAGAAGCAGTTAAGTACATCAAGGAGAAGCTCAGTGAGAATCTGTCTGCAGAGAAAAGCATCAATCTGTTTCACTGTCTGAATGAACTGAATGATCGTTCTCTAGTGGAGGAGATCCAACAGTCCCTGAGTTCAGGAAGTCTCTCCACAGATAAACTGTCTCCTGCTCAGTGGTCAGCTCTGGTCTTCATCTTACTGTCATCAGAAAAAGATCTGGATGTGTTTGACCTGCAGGAATACTTTGATTCAGAGGAGGCTCTTCTGAGGCTGCTGCCAGTGGTCAAAGCCTCTAAAAAAGCTCTGTAAGTTATAAAGTTTTTATTATTTAATTTGGTTGGTATGTTATGGAAAAACACACTGCCATGAACTTCTGTTTTGTTTTTGTCAAAATCACTGTAATATAATCACTGTACCTTTATATACATGTGACTTGTATTAATGCTGCTGCCCTCTTGTGGCTAAAGTGTAATTATGTTATTGTTATTTGGGAGGATTTGAGAGTAACATGCCAAGTGAGTCAGCACCTTCGCTTTAGCTTAAAAAAAATCCAAATTCTTATGTCATCAGTTATAGTTGCATGTATTCATTATCATAATTTAACCTTTAATATTGATGTCTTAAAATTATTTTGAGTAAACTAGCAATAATTTCATGGTTGTATTAAATGAATACATCACTAATGAATTATTTATTTCAGTATTTCATTAAAAATGTACATAATTAATTAAAGAAATATATTGATAATGAATTATCAGTTCATTTCATTTAAAATAATTCATTGTTTATTTATGTACAATTCTAATTAGTTAATTAGATATTTAATCAATTATTGGTTTGTTTTCTATTTTAATTATTTTACTGACACATTTAATGAATTATTTAATGATGTATTTATTTGATTCACGTTGCTACTCCTGGCCCTGCATCGGTGTTCATAAATACATTTTATTTGTCAGCTTCACCCATCAAAGTCAGGTGGCGGGGTTAATGCTGATCAAGTCAAAACCATTGCTTTGGTCTGGTGGGTGTTCTTTTAGTAGGCTTTTCTCAATACTAAGTAGGCCTACACACCAGGTTTTGGACATGTGTGGACCCAAACTATACTTAAACTTTACCCTTTTTTGTGTATCACCAAATACAATTTTAATATTTTCTAGACAAGAATGTAGTGGCATAATCTTTAACCTCTTTTGGCTCCAAACAGAAGTGACAAACTTGAGCAGGGTTCATTTAAAGGCTGAGAGAAGTGGAGTGGTGACGGGGAGCTGTTTGACAGGACAGTGTTTCAGCCTCCACAGGTTCATGTTGTGCTCCATCAGTCAGTGAAGATGAAGTCAGTGCTGATGAGGCTGTAGAGTGTGTGAGGGATGTTAATGAGGATGATGAAGATCTGATGATAGCAGGTAAAAACAGGCTGCAGAGACTTTGAGCCATACAGGGCACACAGTGTGTGTACAGAACAGCTGAAATCATTATGGAGGCCTCACTGGAATATGGAAGCATCACAGTACAGCTTCAGTGAAGCACTAAAGTCTCTGATATGAAATGAGAAATGAAGCAGTCAGAGCTTTTTCATGAGTGGAAATCCACGGTGACTGTGAGCTGCTGCTACAGCCTCCAGATTAGCCAGCAGCACATCCTGCTCAACATTTTCTCACCAACTTTAATGGAAGTGTGATGTTTTCAGCTGGAGTGATGGTCAGGGTGGCCTCCTCTTCTTCTCCTCTTCCTCTTTCATTTGTAAAGCCACTTCTGTTGCTTTCATTTGGAAGTCCTGTAGCTGTGTTTGGGAGAGACTAACAGCCTCGGCAGCAGAGGGGAGAAAGGCTGTAACACCACCACTTTACTCTGTTCTACCTGTCACATCATTTTATCAGGAAACAAATATGCTCATGTTTTTACTATGTTTGTCTTGAAGATGTAAGAAGATCTCATGGTGCTTTTTATTATTGTATTGGTTTGTTTCCTGTCTCTTGGATGGAGCCCAGCTGTGCGTGGCCCCTGGGCCTGTGGTCAGAGTGTGTGCTGGATAATCCGGCCCAGGATGAGGCCAAACTGACATGGGATGAAATGTCTATGTGACAGACATTTCATCCCATGTCAGTTTGGCCTCAATTGAGCTTAGTGTAGTTTCATTTCTGCACAATTTAAAAACAACCAAAACTTTGTTCTGACTTTTCTATGTTATACTGTAGACTTTCTTTGATACTGTGTCCAAAAGGAGCAGCTTTTACTTTGAAGGGGAGCCGTCTCTGTTTCCTCTTCAAGTTGGATGATGTAAGCAAATTAGTAGCTGTGTCCCAAAACGTCGGCTGCATCCTCTGGAGGCCGCATTTGAGGGCCAATTACGTCACAGCCAGGCGACGAAGGCTGTCTGTATTCGTCGACTCCTTTAAATGCGGCCGACAAATGCGTCCTTCATTTCCCCGAATTTGAAAGATGGGTCGGGTGTGTCCTTCGTGGCCCACCATATCCCAGAATTCATAGCGCGGCCCAGCCAAATTGCAGTTGCCAACAATGGCGGCTGCTACTAAGTTTTAAAATTACTCTTATTAATCTTTCTGGGTCACAAAATAAACTTTTAACATATTTTCAGGCGAGAAAGTAGCTGTGTAAATTACAAATATCTGCTTGGTTTATCAAGATATTGCATATTTGCAAAAGTGTGCCGACGTTTTCGAAGACGTCTGTTCCCCACCTGCTCGATAGCAAGCCGGGGGGTTTAATGGTCACTCCAGCCGGCAAGAGCAGCAGACTTCCGGCTTCATCGTTTTAAGACCCCCGCTCTTTCTCTACTCAGGTTAAACATGATATATAAGTGACTCGGATAGCCTAAAAATGTAATTGTTTGCCTTTTTTCTGTGTTTTATTTGTTCCAGAGTAAATCGGTTTGGCTGAGATCAAAGTTATTAGATTAAATAAAACTTTATTAATCCATCGGGTGGGTTCCTCCGGGATTTTCACACAGCTGAATAAACGGTAAACAGAAAACTGATTAAACAGAAGTGTGAGACGGTCGAGAATTTACTCCAGTGTCCTGTTATATTTTAGATAGCAAGGAGCAGGCGGCCGAGTTTATTAAACTCCACCGAGACAGCGGTGACGCAAATCTGAAGGCTAGACCGTCCCATTTCAAAGCCTCGCACTTCCAGCCTTTTCTGTCTGTGAAGGAACCGGCCCACGTCGACCGCGAAGACCGAAGGATGCAGCCGACGTTTTCGGACAAAGCAAGTGTGTGATGTTCTTTCAGTGTTTCACTTTGTAGACGGTACCTGAGCACTGGTCTCACAGCCAGCTGCACATAGAGACCAGTGTTGTTAGTCCAGGTCAGAAGATGACTTGTTGGAATGAAAATGAGCTTGTAGTTTGTCTGCTTTAACAATGTGACTGGGAAAAGGTGTTGGACTTCAAATATGTCCATTTCTTTCACACTTCACCTTTAAAAGTGAAGCCTTGTGGTTCCTGGAAGGAAAAACATGACCCTTTTAAGTCTTTGTCCTGTTTTTATGATAAATGTACGACTTTAATGTGAAACATTCAGAGTTTTTTCTCTTGTTGTGTTTGTTTGAAGCTGCTTCCTGTTGGCTTCAGCTGTTTGGAGTTTCCATTTTCTAAACTTCTACATTTTGAACCTTCTTCAGCTCTGAACAGATGATGAAACACTGAATGATTTCAAGCTCACACTTTGTCTAATAAACTTACATATTTCATTCTTTATACAGATTGATGGACTGTGGTTTGTCAGAGATCAGCTGTGATTATCTGGCAGCAGCGCTTAAGTCCAACCCCTCCCATCTGAGAGAGCTGGACCTGACCTACAACAAGCTGCAGGATTCAGGAGTGAAGCATCTGTGTGGTTTCCTGGAGAGTCCAGGATGTAGACTTGAAACTCTGGGGTCAGTCAGCATGTTTTAGTTGTGCTGAGATGAATATGATGTGAAAGTTGTGCTGACACTAAACTGCAGACATCAGGCTGATATTATACTGATCCACACTGAGGATCTTCATGGTAAAGTCTGTTTTCTTCTTCTCTGGTTTAGTCCATTGACTGCAGCAGAACAATGTTCACATTTCAAACAGTGAGACTCAACGTATGGCCCGTGGCCCACACGCAGCCTGCCCACCTTTCCTGATTCAGAGAGAGGGGACCCTGATTAACTGTGTAGTGTTCTTCCTCACAGTTCTAAGTTTCAGACACAACAATGAATAATCCACAGCTGACTGTCTTTAGCAGGTCAAAGGTCACGGCACACAGCAGACAGTCGGAAATATTCTAATTCTGAGCATTTTTCAGCACATATCCATATGTATACAAACAAAGCTGACACTGTGAGACTTGATCAGAGGTGTGATCATCACAGCAGAGGCCTCGTCGGATCGTCTGTGTTTCTCGGTGTAACTACGTCTCTGTGCATTCTCCGTTCTCCGTCTCATGCTTAGGTTTGTCATTTAGTTTTCCCAGTCTAGGTTTTTTTCTGTCATTTGTCATTCCTCACTGCCTGTTCCATTGCACCACTTCTGTAAATAAACATCACTCTCATCACCAGTCAACTGCCGGCATTTTGGGTCCTTTTCCTCCTACACCACATGGCTCACCCCTCCAGCCGTGACAGTACGATCCGACCACAAGATGGACCCAGCTGTTTTGTCGGGGGAGAGCGATCTCACACGCATCCTGCGCCTCCTGGACTGGGTAACCCACACCTCTAATGCCAGAGCGAAGGTTGTGGGGATAAATGCCATTGAGGCTATCCTGGATGGAAATCCCTATCTCCGCCAGGTCAGGGGATTTACAGATTTAATTACTGACCTGCATAAGACCCGGGAGGCGGTGCAAGATCGGGAGTTAGCGGATTCCGCCCGGCAACAGCAGACTACGACCACCCCAAAGCAGCTGCCTCAGCTTCACTCACCGGAGGTTTTACGGCCTGAACCGCCAGAGGTTTTGCCCTGCCCGTCAGAGCCATCAGCGGTGGGGAAGCAACGATCGTGCCGCCGGCGCTTCACCCCACAGCCGGATTCAGTGACTTCTGTGCGACCAGCTGTGGTGAGTTCACAGGACGCTGGTGCTTCCGAGACTGTGTGTTCTGGGGCTTTTCGTGGTGGGAGTAGAGACATTACCCGTAGCTTACCTACCTTCGTGGTAACTGACCTCTCACAAGTTAGCAATCTCAAAACATCCATAACTGCAATTGACTGTGTTTCACCCATTCCACCACCAATGCCAGTTTCACTTCAACCAGTACATCAGCCTTTTGCCAGCTCATTAGCCCAGCCTGCATCTATTCCATTAGCCCGGTCACCTGCTCCCTCCATACTGGAGGCTGTGTCTGTGCCACCCATTTTGACTCCTGTTCCTAACACGCATTTTAAGCGGAGAGACAAACACGTTAAAACCACTCTGGTTTCTCAAAGACTGGCTAATTTTGAGACTGTTACTCTCTCCAGGGCCTCCCCAGAGGCTGAGTTTCAGCCCTCAGCCCACTCTAAACCCCTGGAGGCTAAGAACCCAGCTGGGGACTGCACCCGGCTGTCGCTGCCTGAGCAGAGTCAACGCTCTGCGCAGCTGCAGTCTGCTATGTGTTTGCCAGGGGCCACCGTGCCTGCTGGTTCTGTTCTGTCCCTGCCAGAGGCCCGTGCCTGCTGGTTCTGTTCTGTGCCTTCCAGAGGCCTGTGTGCCTGCTGGTTCTGTTCTGTGCCTGCCAGAGGCCCGTGTGCCTGCTGTTCCTGTTCTGTCCCTGCCAGAGGCCCATGTGCCTGCTGGTTCTGTTCTGTCCCTGCCAGAGGCCCGTGTGCCTGCTGGTTCTGTTTTGTGCCTGCCAGAGGCCCGTGTGCCTGCTGGTTCTGTTCTGTGCCTGCCAGAGGTCCCCGCACCTGCTGGTTTTGTCCTGTGCCTGCCAGAGGCCCGTGTGCCCACTGGTCCTGAGACTGTTCTCGCTGGAGGGCCCGAGGAGCCCGTCCAGCCTTTTACATCATCAGCTGGAGGGCCCGAGGAGCCCGTCCAGCCTCGGTTCTCGTCAGCTGGGGGGCCCGAGGAGCCCGTCCAGCAACCTTCCTCGTCAGCTGGGGGGCCTGAGGAGCCCGACCAGCCACCAGCTGCTCCACCAGCAGCCTCATCCACGCCTGCAGCAGCGGCCTCATCCGCGCCTGCAGCAGCGGCATCATCCACGCCTGCAGCAGCGGCCTCATCCACGCCTGCAGCAGCGGCCTCATCCACGCCTGCAGCAGCGGTTTCGTCCACGCCACCGCCAGCTGCAGCAGCAGTTTCGTCCACGCCGCCGCCAGCTGCAGCCTCCGTGTCTTCATCCTCGCCAGCTGCAGCCTCCGTGTCTCCACCCACGCCGTCGCCTGGTCCAGCGCCAGCATCATCAGCTTCGTCTGGTCCAGCCTCTGCCTCGGCCTCATCAGCTTCCTCGTCCACGCCGCTGCCAGCTGCAGAAGCAGTTTCGTCCACGCCGCCGCCAGCTGCAGCCTCCGTGTCTTCATCCTCGCCAGCTGCAGCCTCCGTGTCTCCACCCACGCCATCGCCTGGTCCAGCTCCAGCATCATCAGCTTCGTCTGGTCCAGCCTCTGCCTCGGCCTCATCAGCTTCACCGTCGCCTGGTCCAGCTTCAGCTTCACCCACGCCGTCGCCTGGTCCAGCTTCAGCATCATCAGCTTCGCCGTCGCCTGGTCCAGCTTCAGCATCATCAGCTTCGCCGTCGCCTGGTCCAGCTTCAGCATCATCAGCTTCGCCGTCGCCTGGTCCAGCTTCAGCATCATCAGCTTCGCCGTCGCCTGGTCCAGCTTCAGCATCATCAGCGTCGTCTGGTCCAGCTTCAGCATCATCAGCGTCGTCTGGTCCAGCCTCTGCCTCAACGTTGCCTGGTCCAGCCTCTCCCTTAGCTTCAGCTTCGCCTGGTCCGGCGTCAGCTTCAGCTTCGCCTGCTCCAGCTTCCGCATTTGCTTCAGCGTCGCCTGGCCCAGCTTCTGCTTCAGCTGCCTCTTCCTCGTCTGGTCCAGCTTCGGCTTCAACATCTGCCTCTTCCTTGTCTGGTCCAGCTTCGGCTTCAACATCTGCCTCGTCTGGTCCAGCCTCCACCCCGCCTGGTGCTGCGGGGGCCACGCAGCCTTCAGGTCCCCAACTGCCGCCTCAACATCGTCGTCCTCTGCCAGGCTGCTTGTTGGGCATCGTCGCCACTGTGGACGACATCCTGAATGCTGCCACTGCCTTCCGCGTGGCCGGCCTCTGGACTTGCATTGCTGCCGCCGCTGCCGTGCGCACGGTTGGCCCCCAGAACGTTTCTACGCCGTTGCCGTCCGCACGGTCGGCCCCCAGAACTGTTTCTACGCCGTTGCCGTCCGCACGGTTGGCCTCCAGACTCCTGTCGCCATCACTGCCTTCTGCGTGGCCGACCCCCTGAACTGTTTTGTTCTGGGCTCCTGTGCTGGAGACCTCCGGTCCGGCCACCAGAACTAAGTGCACTGTTAGGCTGTCAGCCCCCAGGCCGGCCCCCTGACCTGTGTTTTGGACTCGGTTTCTCAAGCCCCAGTCTGTGTTTTGTGACCATTTTGTTTGGGATTCTGGGGCTTCCGTTTTGGTCCTCGTCCGGACCCTCCGTCCTGGACCCCCCGCCACCCTCCCAGATATGGTGTTTTTTTTGGGGGGCTGTCGGGGGCCAGCCCTTGAGGGGGGGGGGGGGGTACTGTCATGATCCTGGGTCATTGACCCAGCGTTTTGTGTTTCATTTTGGTTTCATCTTGTGTTTGGTGTTTATTCTGATTCTATATTAATTCTTTGGGTTGATTGTCGTGTTATCATCCCTACCTGTGTCCCCCCTCTGTGCTCCATTAAGGTCCCTGCGTTTTTTGTTGTAAAACAGTCTGTGTGTTTCCGGTTTTACTTTGTAGGTCTGCTCCTTATTATGTCCATTAGTGTCAGCTGTGTCCACCCCTGCATGTCATCTCCTCATTACCTAGTGTGCATTTATACTGTGTGTTGGCTTCTGTTCGTCGTCGGATCATCTGTGTTTCTCGGTGTAACTACGTCTCTCTGCATTCTCCGTTCTCCGTCTCATGCTTAGGTTTGTCATTTAGTTTTCCCAGTCTAGGTTTTTTTCTGTCATTTGTCATTCCTCACTGCCTGTTCTGTCACACCACTTCTGTTAATAAACATCACTCTCATCACCAGTCAACAGCCGGCATTTTGGGTCCTTTTCCTCCTACACCACACGGCTCACAGCCGTGACAGTTACAGAGGTTTGATTACAGACACAGCTGAGAGTTTGTAATCTGTCATCATTTTAAAAGGTTTAAATTTCTTCAGTATTGAACAGCAGAAATGAGGCTTTGTCTTCGGAGGCCGACAGCAGTGAACACAACTGCAGACTGGTGCGTAATAAGCAGTGAATAATGCAGAAAACAGATTTTTGAATGTAAACTGTTCTTGAAGTACACTGAGAGAGAGAGAGAGCTGTGCAGGAAGTAAACCTCAAAGTCAGAGAGAATTCATGACGAAGTTCATCAAACGTAAAGCGTAGTTTGGATCTTCTTTTGCTGCTGGTTCAGTCAGTTTTGGTTGGAGACAGATGAAACCTGCAGCTTCAGGATCTGTGAGCTGTCCACTTTCAGCCCGACGGCGTGTCCATGTACGTGCCGTCGAGTGAACGATCCACGCTCTGTGTTTCCATCTTTGTGTGTTTAGCTGCTCTCATTTACTGTTTTATCTGTTTGGTTGTTGTTGAAATACTTTTGGGAGCTTTAACCTGAGATTCTGGCAAAATACATTTATATTAAAAATCGATTCAGGATTGAATGAATCAACATCACTTTATTTTAAATTAAAACCATTTAAATAGGAAAATCCATTTTTTTACACCCGCCCTGAATGCTGGGTAATGTCAGCTGGTCCATGTGCAGCTGGCTGTGAAGTTCAGGGAGCGTCTACAAAGTGCAACACTGAAAGAACATCATCCATAAATATTGACTAATAACTGGACTCTCATACAGGGAGACTCAAATGCCTTTAAACATCAGCTTATCCTGCTGATCCAAATCCAAAACTGAGTTTGTAAAAACATGTTTGTCAGTCATTTTGTTTGGTCTCTGAGGAAAATGATTCAATAACTTGCTGCTAATACACAACATTTCATCATATTTCCTCATAACCCTCTTTTGTCTGACCATTTGATCCCATTTGAATTTGCAATAAAGGATCCACAGAGTTTGGTGACAATAATGACAGTAGATGTTTGTGTGAAAGTGCTGGAAGCAAATTAGTGTGTGATGTTCTTTCAGTGTTGCACTTTGTAGACGGTCCCTGAGCACTGCTCTCACAGCCAGCTGCACATAGAGACCAGTGTTGTTAGTCCAGGTCAGAAGATGACTTGTTGGAATGAAAATGAACTTGCAGTTTGTCTGCTTTAATAATGTGACTGGGAAAAGGTGTTGGACTTCAAATATGTCCATTTCTTTCACACTTCACCTTTAAAAGTGAAGCCTTGTGGTTCCTGGAAGGAAAAACGTGACTTTTTCAAGTCTTTGTCCTGTTTTTATGATAAATGTACGACTTTAATGTGAAACATTCAGAGTTTTTTCTCTTGTTGTGTTTGTTTGAAGCTGCTTCCTGTTGGCTTCAGCTGTTTGGATTTCCATTTTCTAAACTTCTACATTCTGAACCTTCTTCAGCTCTGAACAGATGATGAAACACTGAATGATTTCAAGCTCACACTTTGTCTAATAAACTTACATCTTTCATTCTTTATACAGATTGATGGGCTGTGGTTTGTCAGAGATCAGCTGTGATTATCTGGCAGCAGCGCTGAAGTCCAACCCCTCCCATCTGAGAGAGCTGGAGATGAGTAACAACAACAAGCTGCAGGATTCAGGAGTGAAGCATCTGTGTGGTTTCCTGGAGAGTCCAGGATGTGGAATTGAAACTCTGAGGTCAGTCAGCATGTTTTAGTTGTGCTGAGATGAATATGATGTGAAAGTTGTGCTGACACTAAACTGCAGACATCAGGCTGATATTATACTGATCCACACTGAGGATCATCATGGTAAAGTCAGTTTTCTTCTTCTCTGGTTTAGTCCATTGACTGCAGCAGAACAATGTTCTCATTTCAAGCAGTGAGACTCAACGTATGGCCCGCGGCCCACACGCGATCTGCCCACCTTTCCTGATTAAGAGAGAGGGGACCCTGATTAACTGTGTAGTGTTCTTCCTCACAGTTCTAAGTATCAGACACAACAATGAATGATCCACAGCTGACTGTCTTTAGCAGGTCAAAGGTCACGGCACACAGCAGAAAGTGGGAAATATTCTAATTCTGATCATTTATCAGCACATATCCATATGTATAAAAACAAAGCTGACACTGTGAGACTTGATCAGAGGTGTGATCATCACAGCAGAGGCCTTTGTGTCAAAGTCACTGAGGATCAAACAGAAACACATGAAGCAGATTTTCCTGTTCTGGCTTTTTATAGCAGATAACCTTCAAAATATTCTCCAGTCGATCAAAAACTGAAGCAAACCATGAATCAACATGTGAACATGACCTGATGCTGCTGAAGTGAAGCAAAGTTACAGAGGTTTGATTACAGACACAGCTGAGAGTTTGTAATCTGTCATCATTTTAAAAGGTTTAAATTTCTTCAGTATTGAACAGCAGAAATGAGGCTTTGTTTTCGGAGGCCGACAGCAGTGAACACAACTGCAGACTGGTGCGTAATAAGCAGTGAATAATACAGAAAACAGATTTTTGAAGGTAAACTGTTCTTGAAGTACACTGAGAGAGAAAGAGCTGTGCAAGAAGTAAACGTCAAAGTCAGAGAGAATTCATGACGATGTTCATCAAATGTAAAGCGTAGTTTGGATCTTCTTTTGCTGCTGGTTCAGTCAGTTTTGGTTGGAGACAGATGAAACCTGCAGCTTCAGGATCTGTGAGCTGTCCACTTTCAGCCCCGACGGCGTGTCCGTGTACATGCCGTCGAGTGAACGATCCACGCTCTGTGTTTCCATCTTTGTGTGTTTAGCTGCTCTCATTTACTGTTTTATCTGTTTGGTTGTTGTTGAAATACTTTTGGGAGCTTTAACCTGAGATTCTGGCAAAATACATTTATATTAAAAGTCGATTCAGGATTGAATTAATCAACATCATTTTATTTTAAATTAAAACCATTTAAATAGGAAAATCCATTTTTTTACAACCGCCTCTAATGCTGGGTAATGTCAGCTGGTCCATGTGCAGCTGGCTGTGAAGCTCAGGGAGCGTCTACAAAGTGCAACACTGAAAGAACATCATCCATAAATATTGACTAATAACTGGACTCTCATACAGCGAGACTCAAATGCCTTTAAACATCAGCTCTTCCTTCTGATCCAATTCCAACACTGGGTTTGTAAAAACATGTTTGTCAGTCATTTTGTTTGGTTTCTGAGGAAAATGATTCAATAACTTGCTGCTAATACACAACATTTCATCATATTTCCTCATAACCCTCTTTTGTCTGACCATTTGATCCCATTTGAATTTGCAATAAAGGATCCACAGAGTTTGGTGACAATAATGACAGTAGATGTTTGTGTGAAAGTGCTGGAAGCAAATTAGTGTGTGATGTTCTTTCAGTGTTGCACTTTGTAGACGGTCCCTGAGCACTGGTCTCACAGCCAGCTGCACATAGAGACCAGTGTTGTTAGTCCAGGTCAGAAGATGACTTGTTGGAATGAAAATGAGCTTGTAGTTTGTCTGCTTTAATAATGTGACTGGGAAAAGGTGTTGGACTTCAAATATGTCCATTTCTTTCACACTTCACCTTTAAAAGTGAAGCCTTGTGGTTCCTGGAAGGAAAAACACGACTTTTTCAAGTCTTTGTCCTGTTTTTATGATAAATGTACGACTTTAATGTGAAACGTTCAGAGTTTTTTCTCTTTTTGTGTTTGTTTGAAGCTGCTTCCTGTTGGCTTCAGCTGTTTGGAGTTTCCATTTTCTAAACTTCTACATTCTGAACCTTCTTCAGCTCTGAACAGATGATGAAACTCTGAATGATTTCAAGCTCACACTTTGTCTAATAAACTTACATCTTTCATTCTTTATACAGATTGGAGAGCTGTGGTTTGTCAGAGATCAGCTGTGATTATCTGGCAGCAGCGCTGAAGTCCAACCCCTCCCATCTGAGAGAGCTGGTCCTGAGTGACAACAACAAGCTGCAGGATTCAGGAGTTAAGCATCTGTGTGGTTTCCTGGAGAGTCCAGGATGTAGACTTGAAACTCTGAGGTCAGTCAGCATGTTTTAGTTGTGCTGAGATGAATATGATGTGAAAGTTGTGCTGACACTAAACTGCAGACATCAGGCTGATATTATACTGATCCACACTGATGATCTTCATGGTAAAGTCAGTTTTCTTCTTCTCTGGTTTTGTCCATTGACTGCAGCAGAACAATGTTCACATTTCAAACAGTGATACTCAACGTATGGCCCGCGGCCCACACGCGGCCTGCCCACCTTTCCTGATTCAGAGAGAGGGGACCCTGATTAACTGTGTAGTGTTCTTCCTCACAGTTCTAAGTATCAGACACAACAATGAATAATCCACAGCTGACTGTCTTTAGCAGGTCAAAGGTCATGGCACACAGCAGGCAGTGGGAAATATTATAATCCTGATCATTTATCAGCACATATCCATATGTATAAAAACAAAGCTGACACTGTGAGACTTGATCAGAGGTGTGATTATCACATTAGAGGCCTTTGTGTCAAAGTCACTGAGGATCAAACAGAAACACATGAAGCAGATTTTCCTGTTCTGGCTTTTTATAGTAGATAACCTTCAAAATATTCTCCAGTCGATCAAAAACTGAAGCAAACCATGAATCAACATGTGAACATGACCTGATGCTGCTGAAGTGAAGCAAAGTTACAGAGGTTTGATTACAGACACAGCTAAGAGTTTGTAATCTGTCATTATTTTAAAAGGTTTAAATTTCTTCAGTATTGAACAGCAGAAATGAGGCTTTGTTTTCGGAGGCCGGCAGCAGTGAACACAACAGCAGACTGGTGCGTAATAAGCAGTGAATAATACAGAAAACAGATTTTTGAAGGTAAACTGTTCTTGAAGTACACTGAGAGAGAGAGAGCTGTGCAGGAAGTAAACGTCAAAGTCAGAGAGAATTCATGACGATGTTCATCAAACGTAAAGCGTGGTTTGGATCTTCTTTTGCTGCTGGTTCAGTCAGTTTTGGTTGGAGACAGATGAAACCTGCAGCTTCAGGATCTGTGAGCTGTCCACTTTCAGCCCCAAGGGCGTGTCCGTGTACGTGCCGTCGAGTGAACGATCCACGCTCTGTGTTTCCATCTTTGTGTGTTTAGCTGCTCTCATTTACTGTTTTATCTGTTTGGTTGTTGTTGAAATACTTTTGGGAGCTTTAACCTGAGATTCTGGCAAAATACATTTATATTAAACATCGATTAAGGATTGAATGAGTCAACATCGCTTTATTCAAATTCAAACAATTTAAATAGGAAAATCCATTTTTTTACACCCGCCTCTAATGCTGGGTAATGTCAGCTGGTCCATGTGCAGCTGGCTGTGAAGCTCAGGGAGCGTCTACAAAGTGCAACACTGAAAGAACATCATCCATAAATATTGAGTAATAACTGGACTCTCATACAGCGAGACTCAAATGCCTTTAAACATCAGCTTATCCTTCTGATCCAAGTCCAACACTGAGATTTAAAAAAAAAACAAAAAACATTTTTAATTAAACCTTTATTTAACCAGAAAGATCCTATTGAGACTAAAAACCTCTTTTGCAAGGGAGACCTGGCCAAGATAGGCAGCAGCAAGTGTCTCACAGTTACAGAAATTACTCAATCAAACACAGGCAGCAACATCACACATGCAGCAATAAGTGAAAGAATACAAATAAAATAAAATTCAATAAAAATAATAAGTCAGTTAAAATGACAATCAATCTAATTGAAACAGTTTCACATTATGGACTTGGCTTCAAGTATTCGTAGTTTAGATTTAAAAGCACTTAATGAAATTAATTCAGTCATTTTCCATTCCTTCTGCAGTTTTTTCCAAGCCGAGGGTGCTAAATGGACAAAAGCTCTTTTACCAAGTTCAGTTCAGGCAAATGGAACAGAAAGCAACAAGTAAACATGCGGACGAAGAGAATACCGACCAGCATGTTTCATTGCTAACAGGGAACACATATAGGAAGGCAACAAATCAAGTATCGCCTTATATATAAAACTGTATAAACGAGAGTTCCTCTGACTTACCAAAGCAGGCCATCCTACCTGAGAGTATAACTCACAGTGGTGAGTCTGAAATTTACGGTGAGTGATGAACCTCAGAGAAGCACGATACACAATATCAATCATTCGAAGACATTGAGCAGAAGCATTCATATATAGAATATCACCATAACCCAGCACAGGCAAGAATGTTGCAGCAACAAGCCGCTTCTCTGAATTAAAAGAGAAACACAACTTATTTTGAAAATAAAATCTCAGTTTTAACTTCAGATTTTTTACAAGATTCTCTACATGTGGTTTGAAGGTGAGCGAGTCATCAATTAAGATTCCCAGATATTTATAGGTGTGAACCAACTCTATTTTATTACCTTCAAGAGTGGTTACTGATGGGATTATTTGGGCCAAATTCCTTGATTTAGAAAACAGCATGAGCTTTGTTTTGTCTGCGTTGAGAACAAGTTTAAGCTGAAGTAATGAGTGCTGGACAGCAGAAAAGGCTTTTTGCAAGGAGTCAATGACTTGGACAAGAGTTGAACCATAGCTGTAAATAACTGCATCATCAGCATAGAAGTGAAAGTTTGCATCTTTCACATTTAGACTAAGATTGTTTACGTAAATGATAAATAGAAGGGGACCTAATACTGAACCCTGTGGCACTCCGTTGTGCACTGTAACAAAGTCAGAACATAGACCGTCAGATTTAATGCACTGAGTCCTGTTACTGAGGTAGTTTGAGAACCATCCACTGCTCTCTCAGAGAGTCCTGACTGGAAGAGTCTAAGTTTTAAAATACAATGATCAACAGTGTCAAATGCTTTTGACAAATCAATAAAAAGGGATGCACAGTGTTGTTTTTTATCAAGTGCAATAGTAATATCATTTACCACTCTAATTGCGGCTGTGATAGTACTGTGATTCTTCCTAAAGCCTGATTGATATTCAGATAAAATGGCATTGGTGTGTAAAAACTCCTTTAACTGCTCGCACACAAGAGATTCAAGAACTGTGGCCAGCACAGATAGATTAGATATTGGTCTGTAATTAGTTAACACTGCTGGGTCGCCCCCTTTTAATAGAGGAACAACAAAAGCTGATTTCCATACTAAGGGAATTTTAATCGTATCCAGTGTGAGGTTGAAAAGTGTTGTGAGAGGCTCTACCACAAAATCAGCTGCCAGTTTCAAGAAGTAAGGATCTAGTAAGTCTGGCCCTGGAGATTTTCTAGGATCTAGCAGTTTAAGAGCTTTACAGACCTCCTGCACAGAGAAAGGAACAAAGTTAAATGGCTGACCAGTGTACACCGGAAGGTTCGTGCCGGATTTTAAAGAGACTGGGTTCAGAGAGTCAAACAAAGAGCCAGAAGATATAAAGTGCTTGTTAAAGCAATTCATCATCTCCTTCCTATCATATACAGGAACAGAAACCTTAAAAATATAGGTTGGTAGAGTGTGGGAGCTATTACTCACTGAAAGAGACGTAATGATTTTCCAGAACTTCTGTGGATTAATCAGGTTCTCAGTGGTGACAGACAGATAAGAGATAAAAACATGTTTGTCAGTCATTTTGTTTGGTTTCTGAGGAAAATTATTGAATAACTTTCTGCTAATACACAACATTTCATCATATTTCCTCATAACCCTCTTTTGTCTGACCATTTGAATTCCATTTGAATTTGCAATAAAGGATCCACAGAGTTTGGTGACAATAATGACAGTAGATGTTTGTGTGAAAGTGCTGGAAGCAAATTAGTGTGTGATGTTCTTTCAGTGTTGCACTTTGTAGACGGTCCCTGAGCACTGGTCTCACAGCCAGCTGCACATAGAGACCAGTGTTGTTAGTCCAGGTCAGACGATGACTTGTTGGAATGAAAATGAGCTTGTAGTTTGTCTGCTTTAATAATGTGACTGGGAAAAGGTGTTGGACTTCAAATATGTCCATTTCAGTCACACTTCACCTTTAAAAGTGAAGCCTTGTGGTTCCTGGAAGGAAAAACGTGACTTTTTCAAGTCTTTGTCCTGTTTTTATGATAAATGTACGACTTTAATGTGAAACGTTCAGAGTTTTTTCTCTTGTTGTGTTTGTTTGAAGCTGCTTCCTGTTGGCTTCAGCTGTTTGGAGTTTCCATTTTCTAAACTTCTACATTCTGAACCTTCTTCAGCTCTGAACAGATGATGAAACACTGAATGATTTCAAGCTCACACTTTGTCTAATAAACTTACATATTTCATTCTTTATACAGATTGAAGGACTGTGGTTTGTCAGAGATCAGCTGTGATTATCTGGCAGCAGCGCTGAAGTCCAACCCCTCCCATCTGAGAGAGCTGGACCTGAGTACTGACTACTGGTCTTCGACCAACTACAACAAGCTGCAGGATTCAGGAGTGAAGCATCTGTGTGGTTTCCTGGAGAGTCCAGGATGTGGACTTGAAACTCTGAGGTCAGTCAGCATGTTTTAGTTGTGCTGAGATGAATATGATGTGAAAGTTGTTCTGACACTAAACTGCAGACATCAGGCTGATATTATACTGATCCACACTGAGGATCTTCATGGTAAAGTCAGTTTTCTTCTTCTCTGGTTTAGTCCATTGACTGCAGCAGAACAATGTTCACATTTCAAACAGTGAGACTCAACGTATGGCCCGCGGCCCACACGCGGTCTGCCCACCTTTCCTGATTCAGAGAGAGGGCACCCTGATTAACTGTGTAGTGTTCTTCCTCACAGTTCTAAGTATCAGACACAACAATGAATGATCCACAGCTGACTGTCTTTAGCAGGTCAAAGGTCACGGCACACAGCAGAAAGTGGGAAATATTCTAATTCTGATCATTTATCAGCACATATCCATATGTATAAATCAAAGCTGACACTGTGAGACTTGATCAGAGGTGTGATCATCACATTAGAGGCCTTTGTGTCAAAGTCACTGAGGATCAAACAGAAACACATGAAGCAGATTTTCCTGTTCTGGCTTTTTATAGCAGATAAACTTCAAAATATTCTCCAGTCGATCAAAAACTGAAGCAAACCATGAATCAACATGTGAACATGACCTGATGCTGCTGAAGTGAAGCAAAGTTACAGAGGTTTGATTACAGACACAGCTGAGAGTTTGTAATCTGTCATCATTTTAAAAGGTTTAAATTTCTTCAGTATTGAACAGTAGAAATGAGGCTTTGTTTTCGGAGGCCGACAGCAGTGAACACAACAGCGGACTGGTGCATAATAAGCAGTGAATAATGCAGAAAAAAGATTTTTGAAGGTAAACTGTTCTTGAAGTACACAGAGATAGAGAGAGCTGTGCAGGAAGTAAACGTCAAAGTCAGAGAGAATTCATGACGATGTTCATCAAACGTAAAGCGTAGTTTGGATCTTCTTTTGCTGCTGGTTCAGTCAGTTTCGGTTGGAGACAGATGAAACCTGCAGCTTCAGGATCTGTGAGCTGTCCACTTTCAGCCCCGACGGCGTGTCCGTGTACATGCCGTCGAGTGAACAATCCACGCTCTGTGTTTCCATCTTTGTGTGTTTAGCTGCTCTCATTTACTGTTTTATCTGTTTGGTTGTTTTTGAAATAGTTTTGGGAGCTTTAACCTGAGATTCTGGCAAAATACATTTATATTAAAAATCGATTCAGGATTGAATGAATCAACATCGCTTTATTCAAATTAAAACCATTTAAATAGGAAAATCCATTTTTTTACTCCCGCCTCTAATGCTGGGTAATGTCAGCTGGTCCATGTGCAGCTGGCTGTGAGGCTCAGGGAGCGTCTACAAAGTGCAACACTGAAAGAACATCATCCATAAATATTGAGTAATAACTGGACTCTCATACAGCGAGACTCAAATGCCTTTAAACATCAGCTTATCCTGCTGATCCAAGCCCAACACTGAGTTTGTAAAAACATGTTTGTCAGTCATTTTGTTTGGTTTCTGAGGAAAGTGATTCAATAACTTGCTGCTAATACACAACATTTCATCATATTTCCTCATAACCCTCTTTTGTCTGACCATTTGATCCTATTTGAATTTGCAATAAAGGATCCACAGAGTTTGGTGACAATAATGACAGTAGATGTTTGTGTGAAAGTGCTGGAAGCAAATTAGTGTGTGATGTTCTTTCAGTGTTGCACTTTGTAGACGGTCCCCGAGCACTGGTCTCACAGCCAGCTGCACATAGAGACCAGTGTTGTTAGTCCAGGTCAGAAGATGACTTGTTGGAATGAAAGTGAGCTTGTAGTTTGTACATATTTCATTCTTTATACAGACTGGTTGGCTGTGGTTTGTCAGAGATCAGCTGTGATTATCTGGCAGCAGCACTGAAGTCCAACCCCTCCCATCTGAGAGAGCTGGACCTGAGTACGTACTACGGGTCTTTGACCAAGAACAACCTGCAGGATTCAGGAGTGAAGCATCTGTGTGGTTTTCTGGAGAGTCCAGGATGTGGACTTGAAACTCTCAGGTCAGTCAACCTGTTTTAGTTGTGCTGAGATGAATATGATGTGAAAGTTGTGCTGACACTAAACTGCAGACTTCAGGCTGATATTATACTGATCCACACTGAGGATCTTCATGGTAAAGTCAGTTTTCTTCTTCTCTGGTTTAGTCCATTGACTGCAGCAGAACAATGTTCACATTTCAACCTTCTTGCTTTAAGGCGCTAGTGCTAACCACTTTTCCCCATTTCAGCCCAAATCCTGCATCTTCCTATTTCTGACTCCAGGTCAGCTCCACTAACACTTTCTCATCAGACACTGCCACCTAGTGGAGGAAGTCTTAGTTCCATTTGAAGCTTCAGATTACAGTTAGTTCCTTTACAAAGAGGTGGAGGTGGTGGGGCCACAGCACCATCATCACTGAGTGCCATAGGACACTTAACCTTTGTTTCCATATGCTGGGAACTTCCTGTTGTTCCAAGGAGGATTGGAAAATGTGTGAAAATCTCCCAGTCACTTCCTCACAGCACACTTCAATCATTTCCCTCCCACAGCATCAAGACCAGGGCTTTTTCTCTCTTTGGTCCCACTAAGCGATTTCCACACAAACACCTCATCAGTGGGACTCTCAGAGCTACCAGCCCTTTGCTACAATCACAAAGCTCTTCATTGAAATCAATGATATCAAAGCTGGAATCAAATGAGTCCAAGTCTTCTGCTGATTCAGCATCACATTCATCTTTGCTCCTTGTTCTGCATCCCCACCATGGACTTCATTCCTTTCCAAGCCAGCCTTGAGTGTCCTTTATTCAGCTCATCCTCTGCTTTACTTTTACACCTGATTTTAGCTGCTTTATCTGTCTTTCAACAAGTTTCTGTGCCTCAATCTTTATCTTCTCTCCCTCATAACAAGACAGCTTCTTCTGCCTGAGAACATGTTGGAGTGATTTACTAATCCAGGGCTGCTTATTGGGGAATATACTTCCTGTTTTCCCCATTTTTCCCAGAAAGAAATGTAAGTAGAAATCGATGATCTAAGTGAGAACACGAGCCTTTAAAAAGACCCAGTGGGAGCAGTCAAAGCAGTCCCTCAGTCCCAGTATAGAGTCTTTGGTCCAGACTGGAACAACTGTGTGCCCAGTTTGAGCTCTCTTCAGCCCTGTGACCTGACAGACCCATAGGGGCCATCACATCACATTTAGAAGCTCCCCTAATGGAGCCACAACACATGTCCAATACTTAGTCTGTCTTGTTGGACCAACTGGAAGAAATGATTCAAGGACTTAGTCATAGAAAAGAGATTCAAATCTCCAAAATCCAACTGGCTGCATCAGGACATGTAGTCTGAAACTCTGCACAGTTTCCTGTTTGAAGCTGCTTCCTGTTGACTTCAGCTGTTTGGAGTTTCCATTTTCTAAACTTCTACATTTTGAACCTTCTTCAGCTCTGAACAGATGATGAAACACTGAATGATTTCAAGCTCACACTTTGTCTAATAAACTTACATCTTTCATTCTTTATACAGATTGTGGAGCTGTGGTTTGTCAAAGATCAGCTGTGATTATCTGGCAGCAGCACTGAAGTCCAACCCCTCCCATCTGAGAGAGCTGGAGCTGAGATACAACAACCTGAAGGATCCAGATGTTAAGCAGCTGTCTGATCTTCAGCAGAGTCCAGACTACAGACTGGAGACTCTGGAGTAAGTAGAGTGATGGAGTGAGTGGGTGGTGCTGTCAGCAGTATTGTACTAAACACAGTCAGTATGAAACAAAGATCCAGTGTTTCCTGTAAAGCTGCAGCTTCTCAGTGAAGCTGTGAGAGGAGAATGGTGACAGGCTTCAGGATTGGACACAAACACTTCCTGTTTCTGACCTTTGTGGTCACCATAGTAACGGCTGACACGCTCTGATCAAACACTATCATCAGCCATTCAGCTCTCTGAACAAAGCAGCACACAGACCAATGACTGCATTCATTTCCAAGTTTAAAGCAGTGAAGAACACAGTCTGTAGGTGAGGAAGAATTTAGTGAGAGCAGATGTTTGGATGGAATTCCTCCAGTTAACAGCTGGAACCGTCCATCTGGATTGTCTGGCTTGTTGTTGGGGTTCCTACAGAGCTCAGAGTGGACACACCAAGGTTCTTCTAATGAATGAAAGTCCAAACTCAAACTAGGAGGGAAAAACATTTTCATCAACTTCAATAAAAATCCAAAGATTAGAAAAAGTGAAGCAACAATGAGTCCTAGTACAGTCCCAGCACTGAAGTCCCTGCTGCTCTTTATACTGGATGTGCTGCATCACTGACTGACAGCTGATGAAGAGTCTCTGGAAACACTCATTTATCTCCTCTGCTCTTCCTTCTTCTCTCTGCAGGTGGAGGATATGATGGTAAACAGGACGGTGTGTGTGTGCTGAGAGAGGAGGAGCTGTGTCCTGATGATCCAGAGAGGTTGAAGCAGCAGCAGCTTGTGTGTAGAGACGCTCTGACTGGGCCATGTTATTGGGAGGTGGAGAGGAGAGGAGAGCTTCATCCAGCAGTGACTGACAGAGGAATGAGAAGAAGTGCAGATGAGTGTCAGTGCTGCAGAGTGAACTGCTCTGAGAACAGCTCCACTGTCAGACACAATGTAGAGTCCAGCATCATCCCTGTGTGTCCCTCTGGATCTGACAGAGGATCATCAGTGTATTTGGACTGCTCTGCTGCTGCTCTGTCCTTCTACAGTCTCTGCACAGTCTCTGTCTGACTCTGGCTTCAGACCCTTCTGGATCAAACTCACTTAGAAAGACTTTCAAACATCACTCAATAGATTTGAATACAGAATATATTTGATGTATACTGTAGATGTACTGTAGAGTCGCAGTTTGTCACTTGTAAATACAGTCTGTGAGCAGCTATGAGCTGAAAGATCTTTCTAGAAACACGAAATGTTTTCACTCTTCTGTTGCTTTTTCATATATTTCCACAACATTAATATTGATCCCACCTGTCTCACCTGTTTCATGCTTTTATACATAATAACAGGACACGTGTGATCTGAGCGCTGCTGTGGTTGCTTTGCTGCACGTCTTCATTTAGATAACAGAGACATCTAATGGTTCAGAGGGAGAACTGCAGGAGGTGGAGCTGTGTTTTAGCATGGAAAACTTTTTATCTTTTAGGCACAGATACAAATATGACAAGTATCAGTGTAAGATACAAAAGGTCAAATGAGTTAGCAGAGGGAACAGTGATCACACAGCAATGTAAGAATAGAACCATAACAGTGAATCTGGACATGTATACAGATGGAAGCAAACAAACAGAATGTAACACTACATTAAAGCCACAAATGGGAAGAAAACAAACAAAAAGGAAAATATATTTGATCTCAGGAATCCATCAGATGCTTTAGAGCAGGGGTCGGCAACCCTGGGCACGCGTGTCACAGCTGCCACGTGAAGGGTTAACTGATGGGACTGGCCATCGGGCATACCGATGGTGATTTTTTGTTTTTGATGGGCCGATGATGTTTTTTCATTTTTTGTAACGGTATAAACAGTGAAAGGTGGTGGATTGGCTGGATGCTGGTCGATGTGTAAAAATAAGTCAGTTGTTTGGTGGTGGCTATGGCGGAGCTTCCACAGAGGCAACAGGTGGATGAGGGAAAGGGGAGGCAGGAGGAGCAGAGACCCGAGGCGGCCGCCCGTCCGAGTGTCAGGTGAACTGAACTTCAGGTAAGAAGTTATGACCTGCAGTCTATCTGGGTCACCAAGATAGTTGGGTCTATCTGGGTCACCAACCAAGTTTAGGTGGAGTTTATTTTCCTTTTGCTGACTTTTTACAGTCAGTTACAATAACTCGTACTGCGTACTAGCTAGCATGACGGAGTTTCTATACAGCTGGGTGGGTGCTATGATGTTACTGATAGTGAACTTTACAGTGCCTTGCAAAAGTATTCGGCCCCCTTGAACTTTCCCACATTTTGTCACATTACAGCCACAAACATGATTACGTTTTATTGGAATTCCACGTGAAAGACCAACACAAAGTGGTGAACACGTGAGAAGTGGATCGAAAATCATACATGATTCCAAACATTTTTTTACAAATAAATAACTGCAAAGTGGGGTGTGCGTAATTATTCTGTCATGGAAAAACACACTGCCATCAACTTCTGTTTTGTTTTTGTCAAAATCACTGTAATATAATCACTGTACCTTTATATACATGTGACTTATATTAATGCTGCTGCCCTCTTGTGGCTAAAGTGTAATTATGTTATTGTTATTAGGTAAAACATTTGAGAGTAACATGCCAAATGAGTCAGCACTTTGGCTTTAGCTTAAGAAATCCTAATTTTTATGTAATCAGTTATAGTTGCATGTATTCATTATCACAATTTAACCTTGAATATTGATGTCTTAAATTGATTTTATGTAAACTAGCAATAATTTTATGGTTGTATTAAATAAAGACATCACTAATGAATTAACTATTTCAGTAATTCATTAAAAAATGTATATAATCAATTAAAGAAATATATTAATAATGAATTAACCATTAATTTCATTTAAAATCTTTAATTATTTGTTTATATACAATTCTAATTAGTTAATTACATATTTAATCAATTATTGGTTTGTTTTCTATTTTAATGATTTTACTGACACATTTAATGAATTATTTAATGATGTATTTATTTAATTCACGTTGCTACTCCTGGCCCTGCATCGGTGTTCATAAATACATTTTATTTGTCAGCTTCACCCATCAAAGTCAGGGGGCGGGGTTAATGCTGATCAAGTCAAAACCATTGCTTTGGTCTGGTGGGCGTTCTTTTAGTGGGCTTTTCTGTCACGGCCTGCGTGGCAGACTATGATGAGGGGAAGGAGGACCCAAATGCTGGACTCTTTGATGAGGTCAGTGCATTTATTTACAGTGATGCAAAATAATCCAAACAACAATAAATCCCCAGTGCGTTCCCGACTCTGACATGTCCTCTTGCCAGTGTTAGTGTTCTTTGTCTCCTCAGTGTCTGAGCACCCCGTGCTCGCTGCCCTCTCGTCTCCACACTCCTCCTGGGGAATAACAAAGAGGCAGCCGTCAGCAACACCACAATGCGGCAGACTAACCTTAACTAACTCGCCAAGAGACTAACGTGAAGTTACGCAATGATCCAGCATCGGAGAGAGCTCCACCACACTCCTAAGTAGCTCCTCTGACGAGGCTTGATCAGCTGCAGGTGTGAGTAATTCTCCTCCGCAGGTGTGGCCAGGCTCCTGACTGAACCACCCACACACACACCTACGCTATGTCCCAATTCAGGGTATGCACGCTTGAAGTACGTACACTACGCGTACTACGGACGGTGCGTACTATAAGTACGGGAAGTGCGGAAGTGAGAGGCCCGTGAAATGGGACGGTCTACCCTTTGAATTTGCATCACCAGCTGTGCCTGCCCGTACCACCTCCCCCGATCGGCAACATGGACACAGACCACGTCCTTGCGTGTGCCATTTCCCTGCTAATGGAAGAGCCCCAACAACCCTACGGGACACCCACGTGCAGGTACAGTGATAAATACATGGCGACATGCCTCCCCCCTGAGATATATGACGTGTGTACCTGTGTACTAGCGTAACACCCTGATATATGCGACTGTAGATGTGAGTCCCAGAACTGTGTGCGCCCGGAGCCAGCACACATGTGCAGGTACACTGGTACAGTACATGCGAGTGAAATCCCTGTGTGCGAGCTTCACAAGCGCAGAGGTGTGCAAAAATACAATAACATAAAACAAGACAAATATAAGAATGGCTAAATCTGAGACTAATAAATATATGTACAATATAAGAGTGTATGCATGACTGGATGTGTATACAAAACAGGCATGCCACGTGTGTGTGTGTGTGTGTGTGTGTGTGTGTGTGTGTGTGTATACATATGTTACAAATTAAATACAGTAAACAACAAAATCAAAAAGATAAAATATACAGAGGTTGGTAGTTGGGTCACCACAAGCACAGTGTCCACTGCCTGCGAAAATAAGAACAGCAACAATCAGAACAATAACCAGGATAAAAGAATGTCTGTCATGTCCTGTATTTACTTTCACCAGACCAGACCCCTGTACTGCAGGATTAACCTGAGTGTCCCAGTCCTGGACAGATACTTCAATAATGAGGACACCAGGCCTGATTTCCGCCTCAGCAGGGAGTCCGTGACAGCGCTGCTGAATCTACTGAACCAGGAACGGAGACATGGGTGG
The DNA here is from genome assembly GCF_963576455.1 of Neolamprologus multifasciatus. Taxonomy (NCBI): domain Eukaryota; kingdom Metazoa; phylum Chordata; class Actinopteri; order Cichliformes; family Cichlidae; genus Neolamprologus; species Neolamprologus multifasciatus. The sequence continues at coordinate 45,652,295 of NC_140441.1, forward strand.
GGTGCCCCGATCGAGACCCTTGTGTTCCTCTTCTGGCTGGCGAGTGGAGCAGCCTACAGGGTCATGTCCAGGGTGTTCGCAATACCCCGTTCCACTGTCCACCGCATTGTGCACAGGGTCACAGAGGTGGTGGTGGCCACGGGCCACCAGGTCATCCACCTCCTTCGGACCCCAGAAGACCTAGATGCCATGTCCAATGGGTTTGCACAGCTGGCAGGCCACAGGGCCTTTTTGAAGGCTGCTGGTGCAATTGACTGCTGCCATGTCCGCATCAAGCCCCCCAGCGGCCCTGACGGTCAGTGCTACAGGAACAGGAAGTTGTACCCGTCCATAATCCTGCAGGCGGTATGTGACCATCAGGGCCGCTTTGTCGATACACATGTGGGCTGGCCGGGGTCAGTGCATGACTCCAGGGTCCTCCGCCACAGCCCACTGTACCGACAGGCCCGTTACCCTCCCCCAGGGCATTTTATCCTTGCAGATGGAGGGTACCCATGTCTCCAACATCCACTCCCCCTCATCACCCCCTACAAGAGGCCAGTCCACGGTGTTGGAGCCCAGCGCTTTAACGCACATCACTCCAGGGCATGCTCTGTCATAGAGCGTGCCTTTGGAATGATGAAGACAAGGTTCCGTGTCATCTTCCTGCAAGCGCTGGAGGTGCTCCACACCTTCGTGCCACATGTATGTCACGCTAATACGAGCATCATTGTTGTATGTCCAATCATAATGGCAACTGTAGTGCATACCCTGGCATGTACACTGTACTTACAAGATTAAACATCTGTCGCAGGTCATAACAGCATGTGCCGTGCTGCACAACATCTGCATCGGTGCTGGTGACATTGTGGCCCCAGATGAGGAACCCGAGGATGATGCCCAAGATGAGGGGGAGACTGGTGTGGAGGCAGTCAGTGGTGCACACTGGCGGGACCAGCTATCTGCTGAGGTGTCTGCCCTGGAGGAGGTACCCCTGGACCACGATTATTGTCAGCAGGCAAGTATCCCTTAGTGGTGCATCTGCACAGTGCTGGGATTTCACGTGACAGATCTGTCTTAACATGCTTGTTTTCACCATGTCTTTTTCCCACCACCATGATTACAATCTAGTGACTGTCGGTTCCACCAGCCCTGCAGACCCAAGTGGAGGATGTTGCGGTGGACAGTGGGAATGAGCATGCCTGAGCAACATCTGGGGACGCCTATGTGGGATGCTCCACTCAGTACCTGGCTATGAACCGGGGGTCTTACCTGTGGCACCTCCCTCATCTCTGTGGTCCTGGTCCAGCAGACCAAGCAGCACTGCCCAAGACTCCCTGCTCAGGCACATGTCAGGCCTGGTTGATGATGTGTGTGCATGCTGGGACACTCAGGTTGATCCTGGACTGCAGTGGGTAGTGCATTTCCCACAATCATGTTGTATTATACGTTGCACTGCTTTCATTTCCACAATTTGGCACGTGCAATAGGTCAGGCCCCCCGAAATTGTGTCATGTAGTTTGTGACAGACATGCACTCACAGTTGGGATGTTCCCACTGTCGTTATTTACATAACTGAAATAATTTTGTGGTTGGAAAAAAAAAAAGGTTGGAACAACAACATAAATTAAGTTCAACTATGTACATTGCGTTGTATCAACAGAAATCTAATCACTGAAATAATCATGTTTGTACAAAACAAAGGTTGGGGTGTCAGCATAAATAAAGTTCAACTATGTACAGTGGCTGTCTTAGTCCTTTTTCTGCTGCACCAGCTTTTCGAGGACGCCTATCAGCCTGTCCATCCTCTCGGCTCTCCGTTCCTCCATTTGCCGTTGCTGGGCCATGTCCTCCTTTATTAGGGCAATTAGCTCATCTTCCCCGTCCCTCCTCCTTTTCGCCACCCGTGCCTTAGGCGGCTCCTCATCCTCCTGCCCCTCCTGGTGTGAGAGTGGGTTGCCCACTGCTGCACTGGGCCCTGGTGCGTCCTCCTGGATGGAGGAGATTAGGACAGGTGGCCTGGTGGAGGGCCTCTGTCCTAGCACCTCATCCATGGCATCAAACCAGGGCCATGTTGCGGCAGTGGGCTTCCCACTTGCACCCTCACCCGTCGCTGGATACTTGCACTCCTGAGGGGAGGATACATCACAGGTGGCAGTTAGCAACAACAGCAACAGTGCAGGTTTACATAGGTGACTTTTCAGTGTTCCGTGTGGAGTTACATCTGTCACTACCACTGTACATACCTTGTATTTCCTTTTCAGGTTCTCCCATTTACGTTTGGCCTGCACAGGGGAGATTTTCCCCGCCAGGTCCATCTTCTCCACAATCTCCCTGACAAACGAAATATGAGAGCACATGTATATCAGGTCATTCCGTTTATGGCATCCACAGCAGGATGTACTGGCTTGGGACCACAGGGCAGACGGTTCACTGTCCCTTGTGCCTCAATACTTGTAGACCTCATACTGTTGCTGTACCTCCAACCCACTGCGGCAGAGTGTTTCGCACCCATGAACAGGTGCTCATTGTCACGGCGGAGTCGTATAAGGTCTGCCATCTGCTCCTTGGTCCCTGTAATGCAGCGTGACATTGGATTACATTCCCCACCATCATGCACTTCTGTTTTGGCATTTCTCCATTTGCCGTCAGTTCAGCATTTACAGCTGTGTGGAACATACACACTGCAATGTCAGGCAATACTGTTTATTGCGGGACAGGGACAGCACTGAGTGGGGCAGAAAGTTTGCTTTATCAGGCCCTAGGTTGGGTTCTCTGTCATATGTTTTGTTTTAATTCAATTCAATTCAGTTTTGTTTGGATGGGGCAGACTCACAACAAAAGTCGCTTCAGGGCGCTATGGAATATCCCCTTTGACATATTTGACATGGCAGGTGTGATAACTGTAACAAATATATGTATATGTTATATTCTATGCATTTGCATTTTATATTTAATGTGCTGCGTACACAGCTACATTCCTGCCTGGTATATGTTCACATTCCTGTTTGCGGCACAGGCAGGTTCATATTAGTACAGTTGATTGCACTGTGGTGATACGTCTATTCATACTGCCCTCGGTCTAGTACAGGATTCACAGCTTTGCGGGTCTGTGCATTTACGGTTACGTGGGTCGGGCAGGTGTCACATGATTCACCTTGACATTTTCTATTAACCTCCCATTAACTTTTACATCTTGGCATTTGTTTCGCTCCTTCACACATATCTTACATTTGCGGGTGTTGCTGTCCTTCGCCGCCGTTTCAACCTCCTCCGCAGCTGCTGACATTATTACGCACTGGCCTGGCTGCGCTATGCATTGTGGGATATATGGGACCACGAAGCGTGCACCGGACCACGCTTGATATTTGGGGAAATCGACGGTGCATTTGGAGTATGCATTTGGAGTACACTTCGAATTGGGACAGCCGTCGTCGCGTGGCGGTGACGTAATCGCACTTGAAATGCGTACTTCAAGCGTGCATACCCTGAAATGGGACACAGCCCTAGATACACAAACATGGAAACAGGAGACAGCAGCACCAAAAACACACATGTCCATAACTTCTTACAGGCCCTGGGTCACCCAGACCCCGGTCCCATGACAATTTCTCAAAACTAAGTAGGCCTACACACCAGGGTTTGGACATGTGTGGACCCAAACTATACTTAAACTTTACCCTTTTTTGTGTGTCACCAAATACACTTTAATATCTTCTAGACAAGAATGTAGTGGCATAATCTTTAACCTCCTAAGACCCGAACTCCTCCGTGGCATTCATTTTTAATTTCTCTTTGATATTTGGGCTGATTGGGACCTGATGAATGTAAAAACAAAGAATTACCAGATTCTGGATGTTAGATTATAATTTTTATTATGATTATTAATGTTGAGTGTAAAAAGTCAGTCAAGTATATCCAGGATATCTTTCTGTAAACTGGATTCACTGACCCTAACACTGGGACCAGGATAAGCGGTTGCATGAAGCTGGTTATCAGCTGACAATCTTATGATTTAATTAATTTAATTAATTGAAGTGCTGTTATTAAAGCAACAGGTAAACCCAGATCGGTCACTTTGAGGGTAAACACAAGCTCTGTGCGCTGAGGAAACTTAACAAACCTAAAGTCCTTTAATTTTCTCAAAAATCGACAGTCCACGTTATAACCTGGTGCGCCTTATGGTCCGAAAAATATGGTACATTTGCAAATTATGTGCACAATATTGGAACTAAATTATTTTATATTGACAAACAGCGGCCCGCATTAAACTGTGACTGTCACCAGGTAATGTGGGCGTGTTTCCTGAATAAGCAGCAGGTTTTAAACAGCTGACAGGTGAACAGGATGCATGCAGGTAAACTCGAGGGCCCTTTGAGCTGATCGGTGGTGTCATGAGGAGAATTTCAGCTCATTATTCATGTTACAGAAACACAGAGGTACGAGACCAGGCAGAAGACTTTCTGATTATTTGTTTTTAATTAAAATAATTCCATTGTTGTCTAGTGATGGTGTGGTAAAGCTCTGTGAATGTGTCCAATTTTCCGTCTTTGTTGCTTCACCCAAAAGCAGATCACACAAAGCCTCGTTTAACTGCTTATTATGAAGAACTGACATCTGCTGGTCATTTAATGTTCAGCAGCACTGCTGTGAGAATACCTGTAGGATACATACCAGTGGATATGTAAGCACATGCACAGCTGCAGGGCTAGAAGGGCCCAAATGAATTAAATAAATAGATTCTTAAATATATAATTTAATATGTGAATAAGTGATTAAATAAATATATTTAAAAATCAATTAATTTGAAATTAATTTGTTGGAAATTACATGGCATTAAATCAATGATGTATGTATTTAATTTATTAAGTATTTTGAACTTAATTCATTAATGACATTTAATTAATTATTTAATGATGACTCATTGATTATTGATGATTAATTAACCCTCCACATGATTTAACCTCTATAGAGATTATATTTTATCTAGATCATGTTTTTTCAAAGGTTCAGACCAGAAAGTTTAACATTATTATTTTTCTCATTATTGTCTCTTAGGATTGAGTGTCTGTAATCTCTCAGAGGGAAGCTGTGAAACTCTGTCTTCACTACTCAGCTCCCAGCCCTCTAGTTTGAGACAGCTTGACCTGAGTAACAATGACCTGAAGGACTCTGGAGTGAAAGTTTTGTCTTCTGGACTGAAAAGTCCATATTGTGAACTGGAAACTGTCACGGCGAGTGAGATGAGCCGTGTGGAGATGATAAAGGAGGATCCAATTGCAGGCACTTGTAAAGGTGTGAAGGTGGTTTATTGAATACACGGCACAGGGAAAAAATGGCAAACGAAGACAAACGAAACTACACTGGAAACAACTAAACTATAGAGTAGTGATGTGACGTTCTGTATCGAGGCTTCAAAGCTTGTGTCGAGTAATTTAGGGGGCGTTTCCGCGATGCGCGTAACGAGGCTTTCTTCATTTATGGGAGGAGCTGAAAATGATGACGTCCGAACCCTCGCTGCCCGGCTGTACCACGTGACTGGTTCATGAAGTGGTTCGAACTTTGCCGCGAGCTATGACAGCGATATAAACCCCTCAGACTCCATTCAAAATGTGGGTGTTTGATGGAGAGTTGCGGTTAGTGAGAGTTTGGAGGCAGTTTGGAGAGAGTTTGGAGGTTTAGGAGAGAAAGTCAGGAGAGAATGGAGCCAGCTAAGAAGAGAAGGATGTCCTCCCCTGTGTGGGAACAGTTTGATTTTATTCCTCCCAACAAGGTATGTAAATTTCTACAGAAGTTGTATTTTCATAATAGTGATGGTGCAATACAATTAATGTTAAGCTGTCTGTACTTTTGTACAAGATGAAGTGTTTACTATGTACCAGGGAGCTGGGATATAACAACCACACCTCATCCATGCTTAGGCACTACAGAGCTTTGCATGAGAATAAGGGGAACACCGATTGTGGAGCAAGACCAGGTGAGCCATCAAATGCCATGATAATATAGCATGCAGTAATGTTACTAAATGATATAACAATATTATACAACTGTAATAAGTTACGTGTGTGATATTTATATTTGTGCTTTGTTTTTGTTGTCTTTCCTCAGGAGAACAATCTCAAATAGATGAAGACCTGGTTAGCATGATGATTGAGGACTCCCAGCCATTTAGCATTGTGGAGGACAAAGGATTTAAAAGATTTGTTAAATCATTAAATCCTAGCTATGTTCTCCCCACTAAAAAGGTCATAAAAGCAGTGGAAATTTAGTTTTTACAGAATAAAATGTGAACAGGCAGGACTGAGGCTCAAAGCCTCAGTGTGTAGCTGTCCATACCTCAACGTTACAAAAGAACAACCACTGTCCACACCCCAACCACACCTCACCTGACAGCAAATGATCATTTCCATTTTAAGCATTTCCAAATGATCATTTTCCATACTGCCAGTATAAATATACACAGTGTACTGCCATCACTACAATATAGATGTTTTACACACTCCTTTTGTTGTTGACATTTACAGGCTGTGTGCAAAAGGCCACACTCTTCAAATTCATGCCAACTAATATTTTTACGTCCAGTAGGTGTCCTACTAGAGCAAATGAAGCTTCAAGACGCCTTGTGCTGGGGTGAACCAATTGGATGAAAAGCTTCAGTGCTTCATGAAGCTTCATCTGCCCATCACTACTATAGAGCAGGAACCAGAACACGAACATGAAAGAGGGCGAGCAGAGGTAGACGACGGTTGCCAGCAGGGAAAACACACGAGTGAGACATGGTGGATACACAGATGGACCAGCAACTACAATGACAGAAGACGCGACTTAAATACACACAGAGAAACACAGGGAGAATACACACAGGTGGTGGACACAGCTGGCAGTAATTAACGAGACGAGACAAGGGAAGTAAAACTGAACACACTCACACGAGACGCAGACCTTCACAATAAAACAGGAAACAAGAAAACACTACACTAAGACGCAGACTCGACACTGAGACAGAAAATGACACATGGGACTAGAACTATACTATACAGACACAACCGAAGGACAATTCCTAAAACATGAATAAACAGACACATAGATTTCCAATAATAATAATAATAATCAACAAAGCACAAGAGTAACAAAATGATCATTCAAAAATAAACCAAAACAAACATAAACATAAACTTAGAATGCTGGTCGAACCGACCCAGGACTGTGACAGAAACACTCAGGTCAGCGTTCTTGAAATGTTCAGTAGATGAGGTTTAGAGGTTTACAATCTAAGGTTTAGATTGACTAATGGCTATTTTTAACTCCTGTTTCATTTTTGGCTGCAATTTCCTGTTTGCATTTAGCTATTTTGCTTTTCTCTAACAGTATTTCTCATGTCTGCAGGCTGTCAGGCTGCCTGATCACAGAGGAAGGTTGCAAGTCTCTGGTCTCAGCTTTTAGCTCCAGTTCTTCCCATCTGAAAGAGCTGGACCTGAGCTACAATAACCCAGGAGAAGCAGGAGTGAAGATGCTTGAGCAGCTAAGACTGGACACTCTGAGGTATGTAGATGGCCGTTACAGCCACCAACAGTGTCTGATAGATGGGGTGACAATTGACAATGACTGTCTGATTACTTAATGCTGGAAACCAGTGTTATTTGAACAATCACACATATAGGAACATTTTTCCCATTCTGGTCTAACATAAACAGTAGATGTCTGTATGGGGTCTCAAAGGACAAAATCTCTGTCAGCAACAACGGTGCAGCCTGTTCAAACTGATCTCTGGAAAGGAACTGACATTTTCACTCTCAACTCTCACACGTTCTCACTCCCAACTCGTCAAATGTGTGAGGCATGGTCAGGCTCCCTCTGCTTCACTTATCGACGCACAGGGTACCCCCCTCGCGGCGAGAATTGACGTGCAGGGTCCTCTCATTGAATACTATAGAGCTCCCTAAACGTTGCTTACGTTGCGGAAGAGCTTGTCCGTATATTTATATATTTCCAAAATCACATTGTAGAGACGTATACAGAGCACAATAAATTATATAACGTAAACAACTACCTGAGAAACAGCAGATACACCAGATAAATTAATTATAGTTATTACTTTTGTATCGTTTATTGCATTTAGGGAGGGAGTGATGTATGCTCGGTAATGGCACAGCTAGCGACTGGGTGACTTTATTCACCCGCTTCGGCTGTTATCAGTCCATACAATCAGTGGCGGTGAGTGGTGACAGTGGTGACAATTGACAATGACTAATTAATATTAAAATCTGTAACATAATGTATTGTTTGGAGTTTAGTCTGTTACTGTTACTATTTTTACCATTTCTTCTTGGAGCAACTGTAACCCACATAATTTCCTTAGGGATTAATAAAGTATTCTGATTCTGATTGTTTCAGGATGACCTGCCATTATCCAATCACACATCTGCTTACCTGTATCTTTTGCTCATTTCTCCTCCTCTTCTCTTTTTTCTAAACTAAGCACCTGATGGCTTTGAACTTTTCTTGTCCATCTTGGTTTTAATTTTGCACTCCAGTATGAACACAAATCCCTCAACTTGAGGATCGCCACAACATGATCTAACACACCTACACCTTAGTTCACAGATTCACTTTGTCTAAGGTGCATTTCTGAGATTTCGCACAACCCAGGATTCAAATCATGAATACATAATGGGCTTGGATTTACATCATTATAAATGAAATGTGCTCTATTTGGAAGCAGCCGGCCCTGCTCCCCTTTCGACGGGTTGTGTGTGAGACTTTAAATCATCAAACTGTAAATTATACATTTTAAATTGTTATTGATCCCTTTACCCCGAGTCCTAAAGTGTAGATTTATTTTCTTACTCTTCTTATATATATTGTTTGTTCACTTGCACTGCTGTAACTGGAGCCTCGTCGTCTCATCTCTCTATATACTGGACTGTATGTAGCGGAGATGACAATAAAGTTTACTTTGACTTCAGCAGCGAGCAGGCGCACCGAGGGCTCTCGCGCTCACTTTTCGTGTATAGAATTTCGAAAAAACATCGGTGCAAATTATAAGTCTGTATCATAATGTCTGGTGTTTTCGTGTTTGTTGTTTTGTTTTTATTTTGTTTTTATTTTGCGAGTTGGTTATTAGATGCTGCTCCAGCCAGCCAGAGAATCCCCCGCCGCCCCGCCCTCTCCTCCCAGTGCCGCAAGCAGCAGGCGCAAACGGAGGGAGCCCTTACTCCCAGCAAATGGGCGACAGAAAACCGATCGGTGCCTACGACATTCCCAATATGCGCTGGCTGATGTCGGGGCAGCATGAGTACGAGCAATTTTTTTTTTTTTGCCGATGTCCGTGATGCCGCCCCCCACCACGAAGCCGCCCCGGGCAACCGCCCGTGTCACCCGTGTCTAAAACTGCTATTGCATACAATCGGCGTTATTAGCACAAATCAGTCCCATAGATATGGGCCATCTCCTGCTAGAAGATTGTTATCATCCATCCAGATGGAGGATCACTAACAGGAGCTTGGAATACTCCAGAATCCACTCTGGCTGGAATCCGGTGGATACAGCAGTGTTTGCAGGTAAGACCATTTAAACGGACAGCATTTATAGAATGACTATTAAAAGTCAGCGAGTGTCAATAATGTTAATGTGGTTATGTTAGTAATACACCGAGTGCTAATATAACAGCTTTAAGATGCATTTGTAGATATTATTACGTGTTTTACCGTCTTTATGGTGCTAGCTTAAAGTTACGGTCTAAACGTTAGCTTATATTGTAGTAAAGCTGTTACTGTTTAAACGATGTTAGGACAGAAATATTAGCTTCTGTCATGACTGATGAAGTTACTAGTTAATAAAGTTTCCAGTAAAGTGTTTAATCGCAGCCACAGATTGACAGCAAATATCTCGATTAGCTTCAGTACATCTGTAATAAATATGTGCAAGTTTCAGTGCTTCGTTTAAACTGTATGATACTTATACTGACCCAGGGTCAGTGTAAAATACAATCCTAGCTGTGTGAACAAAGCCTGGCTCCTTTAATCATGCATGACAAACCTCAGGATGCAGGTTATTATTACTCTTTCCTGCTGGCACACCTGTCACACCTGAGAGTCAGCTAGAAACTTACAGTGACGTGGACATCATGCAAAGACTGCCAGACTCTGTAATACTGTAAATCATAGGTGTCAAACTCTGGCCCGTGGGCCAAATTTGGCCCGCAGCCTAATTACATTTGGCCCGCGAAGCCATACCAAATTACTATTAGAGCTGGCCTACTGGTATTTTACAGCTAATATATATATTGTTTAGTATTAAGCTTTGCTGTCCGATTGGCCTCCCTGCTGCTGCGGAGCCTGGGGCGGTCTGCTTGCCTCCACCCCGGAGGGAAGGGTAACATCTCTTGGGTCTGGGTGCCGTTTCCATCTCTGGGGGTGAGGATACCTGGACCCGGGGTATAGAGTATGTTTGGGGAGTGTGATTGTGTGTACATGTCCATTTACGTTTATTCCTGCGTTGGGTGAGTGCTGAGTGTTTGTATATGTGTGCATGAGGGTGGGAATGCATGTCTGTGTCTGTGTGTGCCTGTTTGTCTGTGTCTATATGTCAGGTCGGGTCTTAGACTCCACCTCTCTGGGAACTCCAAGGCCCTCCAAAGTGTGGAGGCCTATCTCCCCTCACCACACTCCCTGCCGGTGACTGATGCCCTCAGGGGTCGGTGCGTTGGTGGTTCTTGGTGTCCGGGGCTGGGCGCTCAGGTATGTACCAGCTCACTCCCGGTGACTACTTGGCGGGGCCTGGCGCCTGCTGCTCGGTCAGGCCTCTTCCGGGGCGCGGGGGGCCCTCGGGCCTCCGGCCTCTGTGCCTGTGGCTCGGTTCACTCTGGCACAGCTGGCTGCCGGCAGAGCCGGCGGGCACGCCGGTGCAGCCCCCTCTAGCTTCTGCCCGGTGGCTACTGGGTGACCCCTCATCTGGGGATCCTCAGCCCTTCCCATGAAGGTGGCACGGATGCCCCTCCGGTGGTCCTCCTTGGGCTCTTGCACTCTGGGGCCTCTGGATGTCTGGGGCCTGGATCTCCTCCATGCCTGCTTCATGCCCTGGGGGACGGGGCTATGGCTCTCTACATCCTCTAGCAGACCATTACATGGGGAAACCATTTGAATACAAGCGCGCCGATCCACACAGGTGTGCACATGGGTGTTCACTGTTCGTAGACTTAAATCACACCTTTCTTGGCTGCTACTTCAAAGCACATTGTGCGCTGTCTGTCCTGCGTGCTGCACAACAACATTCAATATTTAGTATTTACTGCTGTTTTCACTTAGCTAGATTAATGCGATGGTGTTGTGTATAGTATGTTGCATTGTTTTGTTTTGTTTTTTGCTTGTTTTCTATTCTTTTTCTCTCAACAGGTGATCCCGGAGATATTTTTTCTTCCCCCCTTTCTCACTGTCCCTCTCCCCTTCTGTTTTTCTTTTCCTTCCTCTTTCTTTCTCCCTTTCCTATCCCTCACTCATGTCTGTCCCGTCTGTAACAACTGAAAATAAAATAAATAATAAAAACAAAGGTCGATCAAATGGACCAATACGGCAATGCCATGATGATCCATTTGGCAAAATAAATCCATTGGGTATCCTTGTTGGTCTTCAGACAACAATTCTGATGGCTAAAGAACCAAATGGGACAGGCGAAAAAAAAAAAAAAAAGTATTAAGCTTTGCTTGTTCCATATTCAGTTTTTCAGCAAAACGTGTTTGAGTCCATAAGAAAAGATTCATTCTTATATCTGGAGGAATAAATATATTTCAATAAATATTAATGTTAGCCCGCAACTTTGTTCCAGTTTTGAATTTTGGCCCACTGTGTATTTGAGTTTGACACCCCTGCTGTAAATGATCAGTGACTCAGGTCAACACTAAACTTTAAACAGTCCCTCTGTGTCTCTGTGTGTGTGCTGAACATTTAGGATTGAGTCATGCTGCATTGACTGTGGGACTTTAATGTGTTAATAGCAGGTTGAAGACGGCTCAGAAACATTTGAAGATTAAAATTTAAATCAATTAATCAAAATGTATTTATAAAGAAACCTTTAAATAATAGTCATAATTATTATTATTATAAGAAATATCAAACATTTAAGTGGATTTTCTGTTACACATATTGTGTTAGCCCTGCGATAAACTGGCAGCCTGTCTTTGTCCTGTCTCAGCTGGGATAGGCTTCATCCTCCCGCAACCCTGAATTGGATACATTGTATTCCAATTATGTAATCTGATCATTTACAAACTCAAGGTATCTAATCAAAATGTAAGTAATAATTATAAAATGGGAAAGCAGAAATAAGTGTGACATGAATATAAATGTGTGAGCTGACATAGAGGACAGCTACATGCAGTCTGAAAAACCTTTGTTGTCAAGTTTGCTGGTATATCAGCACGAGACATTCTTACATAGAAGAGACTGTTAAAGTCTCTAACTCAGTGAAGCATTATTGGTCCAGTCTGTTTGGATAAATATAATAAGCTGATGTTTGTCCATTTATTGACACATTTTCTTAACTGCTTATCCAGTTCAGGATCACAGTGGAGCTGCAGCTGGATATGTTCAGTAAAGAAACCTTACAAAAGTTAACAATAAACCTGCATCCATGTACGTTGTTGTCCACAGGATGAGAAAATCAAACTGGAAGACTGTGGAACATGTTAATAAATGTTTGTGTTTATCCCTGTGTCTTTCGCAGGAGGCGCTGGAAGGTTTCCCTAATAGTTCCTGGTGAATCAAAGCAGAACCGTAAAGGTTGCTGGACTGCATGATGGCCTTACCCCTGAGCAGTCATCCTGTTAAAGGAGGAACCAGTTAGAAGCTGTTTTCAAAGTAGCTGAGCCGATTTCATCTCAAGTAAGCGATTAACTGTTTGTTCATCTGTTCTGCCACTTAAAGAGCATTAAAGACGTCTTTTGAGTGTCCAGTTGAATTAATTCTACTGTCAGCTATAAAATGTAATATAAGTATAAAAATATCTAAATATCTCCGGCCTGTTATATTCTAATGATGTAAGTCTGTTATCGTGTTACATTAGCATTCCTCACATATCAATGATGTGCTGTACAGTACAATCCTACTGACACAGCAGAGGGATAACGACGGCTATTCAACATCGTTACACGACACATTCGAGCTGCATGACGCAGACAAAGTGACTAAATCATCTTTTTTGTGGTTTATTGTCTTCAAACCAGCAGACAAAGCTGATGGCAGAAGATGTCGGAGAAGAACTTCAGGCCGTGTACTGAAAAGGTATTTTTTTCTTGTTATCAAAAGACATTTGGAGTGATGGCTTCTACAACTGGTTGTGCTAAAGTAAAACTTACAGTCTAAGAAATCACAGTGTTGATATTCAGCACAAAGAGAAAAGCTCACTTGTTTGAATTTATTTACAATCATAGTTTTTAAAAATTCTGACTGTAAACAGCTTTTACAGCTTTGATATTGTTTGACACTCGATATCAGGTGATAGGGTTTAATTTAAAGGTTTCTTTGTCCCTATGAGCCATTTACACTGACCAGTGTCAGTTTAACTGTAACACATTCATTATTTAGTTCCAACATTTCTAAGAGAAATAACTGAATGTAAAAAATGGCAGCCCTCAGGCCAGGTTTGATAGAGATATATGCATGCATCATGAAATTTATGTATCCCAGATAATTGTTATTCATCTAGTCATGGCAGACCCACCTCTTCCTCCCAAGTTAACTGCAACCCAAAAGAACTAGTGGGGCTATTTACACACTCACAACCAGTGTGGGGTAAAAAGAGCCACCAAAAAGCTGTCAGCCACAAATGTGCTATAAGAGTTAGAAACTCTACTTATGGAGAAACTTTCTAAGTCTAACAGGGGACAGGTACTCCTGCCCAAATAACATGATATAACCGCACATACAGCCCAGCCATACAATGAACCAAGTCATTTAGTTAAAGACAGCATGGGACCAAATGTATGTAATCAGCCTGCACCAACCTGGCATTTCTTCCTCCTGAATTAAAGGAATGAATGGATGAAAGTTAAATGACTACAAACCTAAAGCCACTAGTTCCCACACTGGAGTTCCCTGACACTGTGTGTTAACCGTATTTAGCTTGTATCAACAGTTGTAACAGGCTAAGCCACCTGAGACACTGCATTGAATGATTGTTCCTGTCTTAAAGATTTCAGCTGACTGGATTCAGCTCAGATGTTCTGCTTTTTCCTTTCAGTAGATCAAAGCAGCTCGTGCTCCTTCTGCTTCCATTTTAATGGCAAGAAGAAGAAGAAGAAGAAGACTGCTTCAGCGAAGTGGCGTTCATGGTCTCAGTGAACAGTCATGGTCACACACTGCATGTGGTTTTAAAAGCAACATGTCTGTTCACCACAACAATCAAGATGTGTAATATTAGTGCAGCTACGGTTTGTTCTTGAACATCAGTTCTGTTTTCTACTTTGATCACTTAGACCAAAAATGTGTTGTTTTCAGATTCTTTCTTTTAAATCTATAAAGCACCTGTTCATTTTTTATTACAGTTAGTTTCACATAAATGTTAGTTTTTCCTTTATGATCTTTTAATGCTTACACTACACTGTACATGTCTACATTAGAGACATTTCTGTTACCTGTTTCTGTTGACTCAGAGTTGTGAAATGTTCTTTTATTTGATGCACAATATGAAGTTCATAATTTTCTTACAAATAAAACTATAATGACAAACATGAACAGCTGTGCTTATTTCTGAGACATGAGTTTTTGAATGTGTTCATATTTAGACAGTGTACATTTGTATGCTGAAACTGTAATGGTGAACCTGATGTGATGGTCAACACAAGACAAATATATATCAATATAAAACAATATTGAAGTAATGTCTTTACCCTGTGCAGCGTGTGGACCCTGTGCACACAATCACCTTATTTACTGTAGTAAACGTGCGCCGCTAGCTCACGTGACTGACTGTCTCCATGGTTACATCGTATAATATTAGCTATGTAAACAGCTTCCAAAGATACCGCCATAGCTCTCTACAGCTGTAACACTTTCACACTTTGCAAATCATTTCATGTTTTTGATAGTTATGAAGACAGAATATGTTTTTAAGGTCATGCTAGGCGGTTGCTATGGTGGTTGCTGTGGACTTGGGTGGACCGCGTCCGATTCCTGTTATTAGCTGTCCGCCGTAGGAAGGCTGCGTTCCATTTACAAGTAGTGACCGTCTGCCTTAACTCGAACTCAAACCCCGCTTTGTTCTTTAATTATAGGCCTTTTATAGCCGTTCATGACACGCACACACACACATTACGCACACACACACATAAAGCACTTTGCCTCACAACGACAGTGCAACTTTACCTAACCTAACCTTTAAAGTATCTGATATAGGATAGAGAAATGAAGCAACCAGAGATTTAATGATGAAGACTCTGGGTTCTGTAGTTCACGTTTTACAGTCCTGAATGACTCTTTGCATATAATTTATTGAAGAGGACTTTAGAATGCACTTTACATTTAGACTGTTGCTGTTTAATTTTTTACATTGTTGCCGTGTTATGTCATGAATAAGGTTCACCTGCTGGGGGTTTGATGGATCAGCTGGACAATACAGTCAAAGACAGACTTCATTCATCATATGCAAGAATCCTAGTTGGATTTTTGTTTTCACTCATATTTTTGAACCAAATATTGAAAACAATTCTGACAGACTGGATACCTGGTCAGGTGTACATTACCTTGTACTCAAGCATCCCAGGACAGAGCCCTGCCCCACCATGAGCCTGGGTGGATACGTGGTTATAATATAAAAGGACCGATACTGAATACGAATATTTCATGAAAATTTAATTATAATACAAATTAGTAATAAGGGTTTCTCTGCGCCCTTATCTACCCCATACTCAAAGACCTGCGGGCTGAGAGGGTGACAGGAGAGGATGGCACTGAAGAGAAGATGCTCGGTTTCTGGAGTCTCCTGGTCCTATCAGTATTAGTAGGATGCATCTGCTGTGTCTTCTCGTGGATGCTCACCTACCTTGACTCGTTCCAGCCTGGTATGGATTTCCCAACACTGCGGACAATGGCCCATGTCAGACGTTTAATATTGATTACATATGTCTGAATTGCTAACCCTAACCCTAGCTCAACAGACCACAATGCCCTGGACTGTCAGTATTATTACATGCTGTGAACATAAGTAGCTTTGATCACAGTTTATGTTGTAAAAGAGAAGGAATATTGAAAAAAAGATCTACATTGTGATATTATTTCTTCCAAACTGACCAGAAACATGCTTGTCATACTCTCACAACAAAGGATCAGACTCACTGTGCATGACGGCTCAGGCCAATGATGTCTGTTAGATTGTCAGTTGTTTAGTGTGCTTCTGTACAGTTAGGGTCACCGTCTCTATTTCAGAATAATTAATATGCGGAAAACACTAAAAGTTGATTGCCTTCCAATATTCTAGCATAATTAAAAACATTTGACTTTGTAAGTACATATTATTACAGTCCTAATTCCAATATGATTCTTCATAACTCCTGCTTTGAAATACTGAACTTTAAAATTTACCTGATGAAAGATAATTTACAATGGCACTTTGTCAGGATAATTCTGACTATAAGATCACTGTATTAATCTGAATCCTTCTGAAATGTGCTGTGAATGAATGCTGATGCAACTCACTGTGGGAAAGCTGTTAATAAAATGAATCTGAGACACATGCAACACATTCACAGAGGAAGAGAACACAAAGGGAGGACACGCAGAGGCTGTGTTAAAGTCAGAAATCCAAATCTTTAGTCAAAAACAGACGGCGGTTACAAACAGGAAGACAAGCAGTCCATCAAACAGTCTACAGGGTCAAACATACAGAGAATTCAAACAGCAGTAAAAAATAACCGGACACTGAAAAACTTAAAGCAATGTGTGACGCAATAAAAGGAAGCAGCGCAGTATATTCACTGAATTATCATCAATTACAAAAGAGAAAAAGAGAAAAGGAGAAAAACAATGATTTCTAAGAAAATAAACCTTGATGGAAACATACAGAATGTAAACTGTGTGAGTTTGGTGAACTTTGTTAGTAACAAATGAGGGGGAAAAAAGAGAGAGACAAAAACTCAGTATTCAATAATAATTAGAAAGCATCTAGACATTGTGGTCATGGATTTTTACAGTCTTAGTTCCGCTCACTGTCATCATTATAATCATCATGATCAATGGCGAGGTCCTGAGGTGGGCGGGGCTGTCTCTGATGATGTCACCATGAAGGAACAGCATCTGGCACGTGTTGCTGAAACATCCCAGTACACTGGTGTAGTTTCCTCTCCAGCTGTTTGACATTTGGCACTTCAACATTAAGGGGAAGAAGAAGAAACAGTGTTAGGTCAGGTGACCACATGTTTTCTAAAATAACTGACAGGAAGTAACCAGGCCGTTAGAAATGGATGGCATGTGTTTAGAGTTACTGTAGTTGGGTAACTCTACTTACCAAAAGCAGAAGCACACAGATGGACAAAGCTGCTGAATGTTGCAGGAACATGCTCATGTGTGGTGGTCATTCAGTGTTGCTTCGGCAGGTTAGACAGTCCAAGACTGATATGCTGCCCATCTGAGAGTCTGAAAACACACATGCAAAGATTTATTTTGTATTACAGTCAAAGTTGGATGTATCCACTGATCCACATCACTTTACCTGGATGATGACTCCTCTCTCCCTCACTCAGAAACACTCCTAACATAACCAAGCCAATATATAATATTGAAGATTTACTTACATCATTACAAAAACAGCAAAAACATCTCCCTTTGATTCTATTTCTTCATTCCTGCTGAACATCAGGCAAGAAATATCCCAGTAAATCACAGTAAAATGTAAAGCACATGTTTTCTCTGCTTTGTCTAACCTCTGCAGAGCCTCTGTCAAGAAAAACATATCTGTAAGCATAAAACAAATATACATTTCATAACACGTCACTGGACAAACCTCGGTCAGTTGATTTCCTCTGTGCAGTGCAGACAAACATCAGTCAGCAAGTCAAGGTGGTGAGATGGACTGGTGTCCTTTGTGACTCTGCTGGTTCTTCTGAGGAAAGACCACCGTCTCTCCACACCGCCTCCATCTGTGAGCACAAACTGCTGCTCTGCCAGCATGTAGGAAATCAGATATCACACACAGAAGGGTGAAGAAACATTAGAGCTCAACTTTTAATACTTTAGATCTAAACAGATCAAACTAGCTCTTAGTTTCAACAATCAGACAAACAATGATACCATACTGATTCTGTATGAATACAATATGGTATTTTCAATTCAGGTGTCAAATTAATTTATTAAAACTAATACAGATATATGTATATATATATATTTTTTTGATAAATTAGTTTGCTAAATTATAAGAATATATATTTTTTATTTTTTTTCATTTAACAATTGCAACTGAAAGAAATTAAATATTGAACAAAAATATATTGTCACATTCTGAGCATGCTCAGCATGCTGACAGACTTGAAGTTGCTACAGATTTTAAGAAGTGATCATTTTATTTTTCATCCGTTTAATCAAACATTTGATGCCTCAGCTGTCTCAGTCCTATAGCGTTCTGCAATTACAACTAACCTGAGGCTTGGATTTGGCTGCAGGTGCCCCTGTACATCCTTCTCAGCAGCACACATGTGGGTACCATTTAATCACACTTCTTCCTGAGCTTTGCTTCATCACAAGACCAAAGGTGGCATCCCGTGTCACGGTCTTATCATCATCCAGAAGAAACATTTGAAGAAACATCATGGAGAAGAAACATTTACGCACCTCCTGGTTTTGTTTTCTGATCCTGCAAAAAGACTAAGGACAACAAAGCCCAGAGAACACGAGATACACAACATCCAACATTCAGACTCAACAGTCTCCATAAATGAAGAGCACCAGGTTGGTTCAGTTATAGTAGATATAAGCATACTTCACATTACTGGGTATGAATAATAATGAGGAGGCAAACTTTGAAGATGCAGAGCACGATGTCCCATCATCAGACTGTAAACAAACATGCACCAGGCTTCTTTGTTGGCAGAGGTGATGATTCTCCCATCAGGGAACAGTAGAGTGTATTAACCTGTGGTATAAGCAGCAGTCACTGAAATATTACTGTTTCAGATAAGAAATCTAGCACATAAAAGCCAGGGTGGGAGGGATCTCTGCAAACTGACTTACCTCTGCGAGTGTGAAGCTCAACAAAAATCTGACTCTCCAGTCACAGACAAACAAAAAACTCCAGCTGGGAGATAGAAAACGCTGAGTCTTGCTGGATGTTGCTGGTCAGAGTCCACACATTAGCAGAGTGCTTCTTGGTCCCACTGACCCATGTGGACAGTGACTGTGGAGAACTGTTCTGGAAAACAGAGAAGAGAATTAAAATAACAAAAAGCCAAACAGGATTTCCACAAAGACTCTCTTGGAATCAGCAATCAAAAACACAGTGGTTCATATTTCAATTAAATATGAACAGGTTCCTTAAATGTAAGCAGTTCAGATCTGATTTAATTTAATTTCCTTCACACAGCACATTTGTCCAGGCTGACAGGTAAACATAGAATTAATCTCAGGTAACATGACTCATAGTAGAGATTCAGTAAGAAAGATTGCTAGCTCTAATATTATTACCACACAATCCAAGGACACACCAACAGCTCAGATTTCTAGAAGTATTTAAACAAATGTTTTCTGAATATTCAATTTATGTTCACAGTGGGAGGGTGGGGGGTGTCGTGGAATTTTTTAAATAAAGTCTGCAACACAGAAAGAGCTGTGATCAAGCTATTTATTACTGCGCGCAGGAGAGCCAACACACATCAAACATCACAGTTCAGTCATGTCAGCGCTGCCACAGAAGTGGTGCTCCTACTCCTTTATGCATTCCAAGGAAGAGGGAGGAAGTTACAAACTGATCATACCACACTTCACGTGTCTCGTTATGAAACCTAACAGATCAATGGTTACGCTGTTTTGTGCCCTTGGCCTTATCAGCACCTGTAAAGGGAGTTGTTTTCTCAAACTGCTGAAGTAAGTTCGTCTAGTTTTAGAAACTTTCACTGAACAGTCTACAACAGTGTCACAACTAAGCATATGCATAAGCACTTAAATACTTTAAATGAGAATAACAGAAAATTTCTATTACAGAGGCTAGAGCCTGTCCCAGTAGTCATAGGTAGAGCAAACCTGGACAGGTCACCAGTCTGTCAGAGGACTAACACAGAGACAGACATCAGAGTAACAAATCTATTTAAAATTAATGTAAGCTTGCTGCAGCTGTATATATGAACATGTGTTTCTGTGCTCACAGTCCACCTCTCAGGAACCTGCAGTTCATTTTTAGTCTACTTTAAACAGACCTCACAAAAGGCTGATGTGGCTGGATCAGTAGTCTGATTTAAGTACGATACCTTTGGCCAGGGATTAATCTGGTGCATCGCTTCACTGCAGTCTTATGTATTTTCCCCACACCTGAATTTAAAAAAATACCGATATATAAAAATAACAGCTTCAGCTGATGCAGCCTGACTCAGTCCTAAATGTTCAGCACACACACAGAGACACAGAGGGACTGTTTAAAGTTTAGTGTTAACCTGAGTCACTGATCATTTACACTATTACAGAGTCTGGCAGTCTTTGCATGATGTCCACGTCACTGTAAGTTTCTAGCTGACTCTCAGGTGTGACAGGTGTGCCAGCAGGAAAGAGTAATAATAACCTGCATCCTGAGGTTTGTCATGCAGGATTAAAGGAGCCAGGCTTTGTTCACACAGCTAGGATTGTATTTTACACTGACCCTGGGTCAGTATAAGTATCATACAGTTTAAACGAAGCACTGAAACTTGCACATATTTATTACAGATGTACTGAAGCTTATCGAGATATTTGCTGTCAATCTGTGGCTGCGATTAAACACTTTACTGGAAACTTTATTAACTAGTAACTTCATCAGTCATGACAGAAGCAAATATTTCTGTGATAACATCGTTTATACAGTAACAGCTTTACCACAATATAAGCTAACGTTTACACGGTAACTTTAAGCTAGCACCATAAAGACGGTAAAACACGTAATAATATCTACAAATGCATCTTAAAGCTGTTATATTAGCACTCGGTGTATTACTAACATAACCACATTAACATTATTGACACTCGCTGACTTTCAATAGTCATTCTATAAATGCTGTCCGTTTAAATGGTCTTACCTGTAAACACTGCTGTATCCACCGGATTCCAGCGTATTCCCACGCTCCTGTTAGTGATCCTCCATCTGGATGGATGATAACAACCTTCTGAACAATCTAGCAGGAGATGGTCCATACCTATGGGACTGATTTGTGCTAATAACGCCCATTGTATGGACTGATAACAGCCGAAGCGGGTGAATAAAGTCACCCAGTCGCTAGCTGTGCCATTACCCAGCATACACCACTCCCTCCATAAATGCAATAAACGATACAAAAGTAATAGCCTATAATTAATTTATCTGCTGTATCTGCTGTTTCTCAGGTAGTTGTTTAATTATATAATTTATTGTGTTCTGTATACGTCACTACAATGTGATTTTGGAAATATATAAATATACGGACAACAGGCTCTTCCGCGGCAATCTTTTGTCGTCAATAAGCAACGTTTAAGGAGCTCTATAGTATTCAATGAGAGGACCCTGCACGTCAATTCTCGACGAGAGGGGGTTATCCTGCGCCTCGATAAGTGACGCAGAGGGAGCCTGACCATGCGTCACACATTTGACGAGCTGGGAGTGAGAACGTGTTGGCAGATCATGTCAGAGGTTTGTCATCAACAGGAGGAACTGTTAATATCATAGAATGAAGGATGCTTGTCAGCTGGATGAAGAAGGTTATTTAATGGCAAACGTTCACATTGAAGTCAAATTGTTGTCGTGTTGAACAGATTCATGTACTGATTGTCTCCAGAATGTTAGAAGAGCTTCAATGAATCATTAGAAACAACTTACAGCTGCACAGTTGTGTCAAACCAATCTTTGTGTCATTGTGAGATTTTTGTATTTCTACATGTGACACACGTCTAAAACATGCACACAATTTGAACACAAAACCGGGACTCATTTGTTACCACATCCAGATGCTGAGAGCCATTTACTTGTAGTCCTGTGTCTATATATATGTACCATTAGATGTTATTGGAATGATTGTCAGCTTTGATAGTTTCATGTATGTTTAGCTGGACGGCTGTTTGATCCTCGACATGTTTAAAGGTGTCCAGTCCTGAGACACTGGGGGTGGAAACAGCTGTGATGTCATTGGACTGTCACAAAGACAGAAGTGCATGAAGTGAGCAGCCAAGGAGCCGCTGATGTTTTGGATTCAACAGTTTAGCATTTGAAAGGTTGACACAGACACATTTGCACATAGAAAGCTGAATTTGTCATATGCCACAGTTAACTCACTGTTCAGTGTTTTTCTGGAAGCTTCTTAACTGCCTCTGCTGCCAAACAAGCAGCTGATGTCCTTGAGAAGAAGCTGAAGAAGTCTTCAACAACAAATACAGGAAGTGGACTTTCAAATACTAGATTCACTTTAGACTCACACAAGAAATGACTAAACTAGCTGTGTTTGATTGACTCCTTTGACTATATGAAAGGTCAGTGTGTGTCTGTACACAGACTGTTGTGTTGTACTGTTATTCAGTTGTCTGCTGTGTGCTGAATGTTTTCACATGTCTGCATCTCAGTGTAGATGAGTCTGGGGGTCATGGGAGGCCACCATAGCAGTCTCTTCAAAATCATGACATCATCATAAATGCTGCTGGACTGTCTGTTGGGCTGACGGTTAAAAAGCCGTCGGCCTCTGGAAGGAAACAGAAGACATTTCAGAGGCTGCAGGCAGATTTCTTTGATTTGGGGCCTTTTTCAGCTTTATTGGACAGAGCAGTGAAGATAAGTGACAGCAAAGCAGAGGGAGAGAGAAAGGGGACGTGGCCCGGGTCAGAATCAAACCCAGGCCAGCTGCTCTCCACCTTGTGGCACATGGTCACCTGCTCATCCTAGTGAGCTCCACCAGCAGCCCTTTCACACAGTTTACACTGTCAAACACTGTGTGTGGACCTCAGCTAACAATAGGCTACATTTAAATCTGGACTACATGCTTTTATATTGAGGCACATTTTTCACTGTTTTTATTCCATCAGCAGCTCAACATCATGAGCAGCTTTGACATAAAGACATCAAACTCAAGCTGACTTTAAACTGGATCTACTTTTAATACAGGGGATCAAAAACAACTAACATCTTTATTATATATCAGGACAGAAAGTCATTTCATCTCAAATGGAAAACAGCTTTATTTGGAAGAATCAGCACTATCAACTGGTTTGGGATCTCCACCCGTTTCATGTCTTTACAGCTTCTCCAACAAAGTTCCTGTAAAATCAGCATTTTTGTCTTTATTGGTTTGATAGTGATTGATTATTCAGTCCCAATCTGCTGTCATCTAAAGAACAAAATGATGTTTCTATGAGTCAAAAAGCTCCAGATGTTGTCGGGTTCACAAAAAAAACAAAGATTAGGAACTTAAACACAAAGTGTTTGGAGCCAAAATGTTACCAAGCTGCTCTTTTTGAAATGGCAGAGGTACAGTGGTGTCTAACAGCACACTGTGGAAGGCAAACATGTTATTGTTGGATGAACATTTATGAATCCTTTGTAGATTTGAGCTTTTGGAGCCTTTCTTTTCTCTTCAGGTGTACAGATGCTGAGGAGGCAGGTGAAACAGGTGGAGCTGTTGTAATGCTGGCAGAGGGTGTGTCTTAGTAACTCTGTGAGGTAGAACTGGATCCAACATTGTGGATGTGTTGATGTTGGAGCCATTAAGATTCTCTGGCCACACTGTAGGATTTCCCTTTGATCCACTGCGGGGGCATTTTGGAGTCTGTCAATGAAACTCTTCATATTTGTGTTTGACACCAGTTTATAGAAACAGAGAAATGTGTCATGCTTTTGTTCGGCCTCAACAAATATACACATTTGTTCATTGGTTGGACTTTTTGTAAGGAGACACATTGAAAATCATGTTAATAAGATCTTGTTGTTTCCTGTGGATCCGACACAGAGAGTGGACTTCAGACAGAAACCGTGGAAGAGATTTTAGAGGCTGTGTGTGGCAACAGGAAGTTTCTGTATGTTTGCTGATCTTACATGTGGAAAACAACACATGATGTTTCTGAAGTTCTACAATGATTGCAGCTGCCGTCATAGGCAACTCTCGCATTTAAGTTCATTTTATTAAAAAGTTAAGTTTGAAACAATAAGTAGTTGAAATATTAAGAAATAATACATAAGAAATAAATAGTAATTTATGTTTGTTGATTAGATTTATATGTTTAAATGTGTTATTTGTGCTAATTGTGAAATTACAAGTTGAGCTTCATTAAGACTCGAGGGGAGTAACAATGATCATTGTTCTGACAGCATTTTGAGTGGGAACAGTTCAAAGTTATTTACTGATTGAAACAAGCTGAATGTTTCTGTGCACGATGAAGAAGAAGATCAGCAGCAGCAGCTCAGCTGATCAATGAATTGACATCTATCAGTCATTTCATGAGATGAAGTCATCAGCAGACATTTGTTCTAACTGTGTGATAAATGTCAGAACGTCAGGGCTCTGCTTTAGTCACTACTTGATGATCATTGGCTCATTGTTGAATCCAGTGGCCCAGTCTGACCTCTGACCCTTTGCTGCAGGTCTTCTGTGTTATCTCCACTTTCATGTCTGATCTTCTGCTGGATCGTCCAAAATAAACATCTGAATCATTTCCAACACTTCAGCAGATCTTTAGTTTGGGCAGTACAGTACAAAATAACACATATTGTACTATACTGCCCACTTCCTGATCTTATTGGATCTGTGTGTGAGGTTGGTGAAGGAAACACATGTTTACTGAGTGAATCGCTGCCATTAGGAACTAGTTTTTCATATCACAGCCTACAAATCACACAGGACCATTTCTGCAAGTGAAAAGTCGTAATTGGAGGAAAATAATTGTCTAGTTTGTGCGACTGTTGTTTTATAAATGAAGAATTGTCCCAACTACATGTGCTGCTGACCTTTGACCTTTTCTTTAGGTGCACAGAGGCCTGAGTAGTCTGTGGAAACATCCAGAACTGAGGCAGTGCTACAGATGTCTTCAAATAAAGTGGTGTATTATCAATGGATGGGTTCCATTCCTGTTTAGACCTGCTCGCTGTCAATGGGCTTCATTCCATTTCAGACTGCCGGTGGTCGGCTGTGATCTAAACTCAACATGGCTCCTGTGTTAGAAGAGCCTCTGATTTTAAAATATGCACATTGAATAGTTTCTGTCCAACACTATGGAGCTACCAGCCCAGTATATGTACCCCACAGTAGATGGAGTTATCAAGTTGGACTGACAAACATCATGACTCATGTAATCCCTACATGTGGACCTTTCACAGATGGATCCAAGTGCAGATTCAACTCTGCATTACATTTGACTTCAGCTGTTACACACTTTCATTTTCTAGCTGTGTCACTTCCTGCTTTTTGGATCAGATAGTTTATCCATGCCCACAAATGTTTGGCTGCATATTTGTATCATCTATATTTTCTAGTCTTCATACAGCCGATATTTCATGTGAACTCCAATATGCCACCTGCCATCACGTTTTCAGGGTTAGTTCAGTGTTGGTAATGTAGGACAAACAGCAGCACATGTTCTCTAAATGTTTGCAGTCATTTTTAAATGAAGCTGATACTACATGAGACATTTCCCACATTTATTGTCTTTGAACAGAGAATAATAAAGCCATCAAACATATACAGGTTTGTGCAAATACAAACTTCTGTGGTGCATTTGATGACCTGCAGAGGAGAACAAGTCGGGCTTTTCAGCCCTAACACAACCTCTTTGTTCTCAATACTACATAACCTTAAAAGTCTGATATGCAAGTTTGCATGAATCACCAACACAGTTGTATTTGTTTCTAGTATAGTTATAAATAAGGTGATCAAATATCTGCTGACTGATTAGATCCAGTATCTATTAAAGATGAACTGGATATCACAGCATGTTGTTAATCCGTCATATCAAACTAAACAGTGTTGCTGGTGTAAATATCCTCCAATAAAGTCAGATGAGGGTTTCTGTTGCCAGGTAACGATGATGTCACACTGGATCTTCTGATCTTTAGCATCGTAGCGCTCGGAGTCTGATTTTGGCTCATGTGTTGTCATACACCAACATGACGTTCTACTAGTCAAGGCCTCACCTTAACCCACTGATGCTGATCACACAGACCCACTAATAGAACTGTTTTATCAGGTTTTATGCAGCATCACCATTAATGTCACATTTTTTTTTTCCCATATATTTTTATTGAAATTTTTTATAGTACAATACAAACAAATGTTGAACACCCTCTCATTCACACATCCATCCATACATCAAACCTGCCTACATCACATTCAAATGTAGAGATGAGCATAGTTATCACAGTAATACAAAAATACAATGGGATAGGATAGACAAGATTTTCCCTTCCTTCCCTTCTTCTTTTCCTTCTTTTTCATAAATTAATGTCACATTTAATCAGACCACACTTACATTACAAGCCCACTATAGCCCATTATCAACATTTTAAATTACATTATACATCTGCAGTGATTTAAAGGACCACTATTTTAACCTGATTCATTTCTCCACCTTAACAGTTCATTCCTCAAATCAAACAAGATATTTGACCCTCAAAAAAATGTACCAACAAATAATTTAATATTTATTTTCCCACTTTTACATGTGAAATCAAACAAGTGTATTTAACAGTGAAAACCAGAGTGGAAGCTGCTCATATAGAGTCCAACCCAGGCTAAAAGTTGAGTAGACCAGCATCATCAAAGTGTCGGCTCTCTGAACACGGTGCAAGATCGCCATCTGCAGGACAAAACTAGTTTTTCTTGCCCTCCTCGTCAACGTCAAGATGACGTCATCGTACAACAAAACATGTAGATCAGGTGACATGACTGTTTAAGAAGCGGAGTTAAACTGTGGCAGGTAAGCATGTGGAGGAGGAGCAACAACTGCAGCATGACGCTGGAACGTCATCATTGCATTATACAGTTTCCTCTCTAACTGGATGATGCTGTGAATAAGAACAGCTGTGGAACCATTGGCCATTTCCCATAGTGTAGCTGAGTCAAAACAGCCCAAGTGCTGAGAAGGAAAACATAATGATTTATGTAAAGTCATAACTGGGTGCAGCAGCTGAGCTTTGACCTGTGAGCTGCAGCTTAAGTTTCTTTTATGGTTCAGTGTTTAATGTTTAAACTGTTTATGGCTGCACACACTGCTGCGGGTTAATTATTGATCAAACAATATCACACAAGGTGCAGCAGCTGACCTTTGAGCTGTGAGCTTCAGACTCTTTGCTGGTGTGAAGTGTTTAATGTGACTTCAGCCTGCAGACACAGAGGACTGATGAAGCAGAAGATTGTCTCTGTTTCTACACAGACCTGGTCCAGACAGCAGAGCTGCAGAGTGAAGACGTTCATGGGAAGAAGCTGAGTAAGTGCAACGTCCTCTTTGAATCCTGGATCAGGAAGTGAAGCCGGTGAATATTTGGTGTTTAAATAAGGTTTCTGTCTTTGACTCAGTCTGCTGTCACTTTGTTTCAGAGAGAAAAAGAGATTTCAGATTAACTGCATTATATGCTGAGTAACTAAATGCTGCTAGTCTGTGGTGTCACTCCCAGCAGCATTACGTCATTTCTTTACTCTGACCTTTAACATCAGTTAACTTAGCTAGCAGAGCAGCTAGCAGTTAGAGTATGAACTCTGTGTCAGCAGTCAGCTTGGTCCTGGTGGTCACCTGGTTTCATGTTTGCTGATGATCCAGATGTGTCCACATAATTATTTATTTCTGTAAATGTAAAGACTTTACAGATAAACAACAGCAGCCCTCTGGCTGGACTCTAACCTGTGAGTTTCCTGTGATTGAAACCACAAGCTGACATTTTCCTTCTGAAGCAGCTGAATGGATGTTTGAGTTTACCTGCATACATGGTGCAAATAAACCCGCTTTGGATGGTTTGGAGGCAGGACAGGATTCTAATGTGATTGGTCACTTTGATAAGGTGGCTGTAACTCAGGTGGTCGAGCAGGTCACCTGCTAACCAGAAGGTTGGTGGTTTAATGCCAGTCTGCATGATGTCCTTGGGCAAGATACTAACCCCATGTTTCTCTCCGATGCATCCATTAGAGTGTGAATGTTAGACAGGAAGCACTTAAAAACATGGAAAAAGTACTTGTGTGAATGTACAAGTTGTGTAAAGCTTGTGTTTGAAAAATAAAGTTTATTTCTTATTATTTATTTTATAATAAAGTTATTTCCTGTGCAGCAGTGGAAATACTGACAACTATAGCTGGATTATTTATTTGAACTATTTTAAACCAGAGGCTTCAGACGCAGGTTCTGCAGCCTCTGCACTGCTGTGCCATCAGTCTGTTGGACAGTATTTGATAGATTTCAGGGAAAAATGAAGGAACATGAACAACTGGTTGAAACACTTATACTTTATACATCATGCTTTTCTTATGCAACATCCACACGTGAATCATGCAACTTTAACATTTAAAGTATCGTAGCTCTGTTGCTAAATTTTCTGACTCGGTGAATTGTGAGCAGCAGAAAGGAGGAAAGCACTAATGCTGGCACAAGGGGCCACAAGCCAGTGTACTCCAAATGGCAGCCTGGGTAAATGGGGAGTCTTGCATTAGTAAGGGCATTCTGAACTAAAGCTTTACCAAATAAAATGCATGGATCATAATGAATAAGACTGTCATGCTACTGATGGCTGAAAGAAAAGGAAGAGGAGAGGAGGAAGGAGGCATGTTAGGAGTAGAGATGGACCGATCCGATATTACGTATCGGTATCGGTCCGATACTGACCCAAATTACTGGTTCGGATATCGGCGAGAAATAAAAAATGTAATCCGATCCATTAAATATCAAAAAAGCACCTCACAAAACTTGCTACACAGCGTAACTCGGCTCATAACCGTAGCACGTCGCAGCAGTATGCGTCACGTGATAGAGCCGCTGTGTGTATTTGTAGCCTTGCTAGCAAACCAGCATTTCATCTCCGAGGAAGTTTTCCCAGAGAGAAGTAAAGCAAGTGTGTAAGTTCATCTCTGAATGTTTGTAAAGCATTCCCACCTTAAGCTTAACAACAGATATATGGAGCGACTGCCTCTCTCTCTCTCTCTCTCTCTCTCTCTCTCTTTCTCTCCTGCTGCTACTTCAATCGTGAAATTGCTTAATGATCAGCTGATCGGCTTTTCTGTCGAGAGTCCGTCTCTCGTCTTAGTTTTTGGCCCACTTCTCACCAGAAAGAGGAAACCAGCGGCTGAACAACAGCAGCACTATTAAGCTTGATAAGCTGTTGTTAGAATTTATTTAATATTACTTTCTAGACCAGGATCGTTTTCTACGCAGCTGACGGCTGGTAACTGTGCAGGGGCGGATCTAGCAAAGTTTAGCCAGGGGGGCCGATAGGGCATGAACAGGGAAAAGGGGGCACAAAGACATACTTTTCTTTCTTGTTCTCATTTAAAATATCTAGCTTTTAATAAATAATTATCTGACTCTTACACCCAAAGTTTTAATCTGATGTAAAATATATAGAAGTCCATTACTGTATATAGTAACTGTTAAGTCTAATATACCCTAGTAAGCTATACTACTTTTTCCTTTGGTAAGATACCATCTGTGCAGTCTGCAATTCTGTTGAAGAAAGATGTTGAATCTATTTAATTATTCTTGAAAAATAATTTCTTTCTGTGCATTTTTCCCCCTACATCAAATTAAATTTGATTACATCGATTAAGCATCATGAGCTGGAGGGTGGGGGGTGGTTCCCTATTTTTTTTTTTTTTGCTGGGAGTTTGCAACCCTATTAGTTAGGTTGCTTAATATTTCTGCTAAGTACTCTTTAAAATACCAGAATAGGGAGGATGGAGCAGGTTTACGTTTATTAGATTGATCAGTATTGCTGAACTATGAAATATTTTGTTGTATTTTTTACATACAGGTATAACAGAATAGCTTTAGTGTTGTTATTTATTTAAGCTTGGGTATAAACTTATACAAAATGCAGCAAGATATTAAAAAAAACGTTTTACTGATTAAAAAACACACTATATCGGATTCATATCGGTATCGGCAGATATCCAAATTTATGATATTGGTATCGGTATCGGACATAAAAAAGTGGTATCGTGCCATCTCTAGTTAGGAGTAGGGATGGGTATCGTTTAGGTTTTATCCGATACCGGTGCCAAACCAGTACTTTTGAAACGGTGTCTGTGCTTAATCGGTGCTCGAACCGGTGCTTAAAGAATGGAGAACACAAACTTTGTCCTGAAACCTCTCATGTTTAGCTGTTTTTTTTTGTAAAAAGATAACAATGTTAGCCTTTTTTGCAGCTATAGGGCATATATGGTTTCACTCTATCAAACAAGAAGACAGCCGCATGTAACTACGATGGTGTTTGCTAGTTCACCTTACATGCATTAATGTAATAACGTGGTTAGCCTACTCAACGTAAATTACACACAAACAACATTAAGCTACTCACCCAGAGAAGAACGGCTGCTGCTGCCATCATCATCCGTCATCATTTCTGCTACACTGGCAGGGCTGGGGGCCAGGACTCTCCTTTTCGGGTTTTTGGGGGATGTTGCTAACTCCGGGTCCGATAACAGGCACCACACCCGCAGTAGATGTGCTCGGTGTGAGGTCTTGCAGCAAGCTATCAAATACGGTGCATTTCTCGGCTTTTACAAAAAACACTATGTGTCGCCGGGTGTTTCATGGTAAATGGACTTATTCTTATATAGCACTTTTCTACTGTCCCAGAGTAGTCAAAGCGCTCTATACAACATGCCACATTCACCCAATCACACCCATTCTCACAAGCACTTTATCTACACTCAGTGCTTTCTAAGTACATTCACACACATTCACACTCCGATGGATGCATCGGAGAGCAAGTTGGGGTTAGTTTGCCCAAGGATATGTGACACACAGACTGGAGGAGCCTGTGATCGAACCATCAACCTTCTGATCAGTTGGTGACCAGCTCTACCCCCTGAGCTACAGCCTCCCTGCTTCATCAGTTACCTCATTTGCACAGTATCAGCTTAAAGCACTTGTTGCAGGCTGCTGAGTTTGCATCTTTTGCTGTGAAGTACAGCCAGACTTTGACCGCTTCGCCTTGGGCATTTTTAATCTGTAGCTCTGCTCTAAAAGAACATATGTACCTGGGCCCGCCTACTATCCTTGGAAAGGTAAAATGATTGGCTAGAATCCAAAGTGTATGACATCTCAGGAAAGAAAGCACAGAAAAAAGCACCGAAATGTGCGCTGCTTTTCAGTCTGGTTACTTACGTTTATGTCAGAACCGGTGCCATAATGGCATCGGATACCGGTACCCATCCCTGGTTAGGAGGCAATGGTAGAGAAGGAAAGACAGGAGAGTGGAGGTGATGTATCTAAATGCATCTGAACAAAGCAGAAGTACACACCAAACTCAACAGATAGTCAAATGTAGAATCACAGAACAGAACTGCAGGCTGAGTTTGGATGTTTGACTTTGTCTTTCACACCTCTCTGTGTCTCACACACACAGTGACGTCAGACATATTCACACTCACTGTTCCATCTGCTTTGTGCACAAATTCATTACTTTCTTCCTTCAATGATCTACATACTACGTGCTGCCCAGTAAATACTTTGCAATGTATTTCATCCCCTTTTAAGGCAGAATTACTCAGTTTATTCCCCATTACAAGACAACAATCAGCCACACTCACACAGACCACGTCTGGCCTGCACTCGCTCACACGCGTTCACACACAAAATAGGCACCAATGAGAGCTCTATCCTCCTTACATATTGGTGGAGAAACCAAACACTCAACGCCCTCAGCGGAGGAGGAAAAACCTCCTTTCAGTGGAGAAACCATCCTTAACCCTCCTTGAAACTGGCGGGGAAACCAGACCTCCTTATGTATGTGTGTGTATATGCATGTGCTTGAATGTGTGTGTGTGTGTGTGTGTGTGTGTGTGTGTGTGTGTGTGTGTGTGTGTGTGTGTGTGTGTGTGTGTTTGGGGGTGCGTTTGTCTGACCTCCTGGGTCATAAAAGTAGGAAGCTTATTAACCAAGAAAACAGAACCTTCAGATAGGATGTTCCTATAATAAAACACTACAGCAAGCCTATTCAAATGGTGGCCAGCGGGCCAAATGCGGCCCAGAAGCAACCTGCGAGTGGCCCTGCCTGTGGTCCTGGCAGAAACACAGAGAAAACGCAAAAAATTAATTCATTAATTAATTTTTAAAAAATTAAAAAACTAAAAATTCCTACAGCGTAGTGTAGACTATGAATGCAACACTTCAGTAGCCTAGCAATATTTAACCCACATTTCACCGTGATGTAAACATATTAAACAATCATCGTAATATATGATGCGACAACAGCACGTCTTTCTCAGTCCAAAAGCGCAAAATTGACAATGAACCCTGCCTGGACTCACAAATACTTATTCATTTTACCGCCAAATCCAAATGCCAAACCAATGTGTTTAATTTGCAGTGAGTGTGTTGCTGTACTTACGAAGGCACCACAATGACAAACACCAGACTTTCTACACAAACTTTCCAGAGCAATCTCAGGAGAGGGCTGCAAAAGTACAGTTTAACTGCGAGTTTAATAATCTTACAACCGGAGTTGTACTACCATGGTGAGGGTCCTGTACAGTCCAAGAGAGAGTTGCAGCAGCTTCCCTTCGTGTTTGCTTCTTGGCGAAGAAGAAAAGGCCTTTCACAGATTCTGAAACAGTGAAATACTGCATGCTGGCCGTGGTGGATGCGGTGATAAGTGACGAAAAAATTAAAGTAAGTGTGACATCTGCTATTAAAAACGTACCCCTGTCAGACAGTTCGTAGAGTTGAAGTTCTGGCGTCAGACGAGTTTGAAATGCTGTTAGATGACCTGAGGAAAACTGATGTAATATCTATAGCAGGAGATGGGTTCACAGACAGAACTGATAATGCACAGTTGTGCATATATGTCTGTTTTTTTGGATGGGAAATTGCTCGGCTTGCTACCGTTAGAGGGACACAGCTGGCAAAATAATGTTTGAGAAGATTTCAGCTCTTTTTGAGGAAAATGGTCTGGATATGAAGCGTGTCTGTATACTTGTGATGGATGGGGCTCCATCCATGGCAGGAAAAGTGAGTGGTCAGCAAAATATTTATTTTAATTTGAAAGGGAATTATCAAAATGTTTTTTTTATTATTATTATTTCAAATGTGCAAAAAAAATAGTTTAGTTATAGTTCCCCTTTTTTAAATGGACCTTTTGGTGTGCATTTGTGAGAGGTCACCAGATTTACAGGGGAAAAAGGAATTTAAAAAAAATTACTTGTTTTTCAATACAGTTGTGTGGGTTTGAAATTGATCATGATCTGCTGCTTACTGGCTGCAAAAAAATATCTGGCCCAGATAAATTCCTCGGTTTGAAAATCTGGCCCAACTAACTTCTTAGTTGAATAGCCATGCACTACAGCCTCCCCCACCAACAGACTGGTTGGAGAGGTGGTCAGAGACAAAGGAATGTCTTTGATCCTGCTGCTTGAACTAAGACTTACACATTTAAGTAACACAATGACATTTAACAATTTGACTCCAACAGCTGCCAGCT
Source organism: Neolamprologus multifasciatus (assembly GCF_963576455.1). Classification (NCBI taxonomy): domain Eukaryota; kingdom Metazoa; phylum Chordata; class Actinopteri; order Cichliformes; family Cichlidae; genus Neolamprologus; species Neolamprologus multifasciatus. Next base: position 45,686,066 of record NC_140441.1, read on the forward strand.
GAAATTGAAATGTTATTTAAATGAAGGATTCAAGGTTATTGGGTTTTTGAACGTAGAGATCACATGAACGTATATGAATTGTATGATATGTCTCTTCTATGTTTCTATTATCATATTTTGATGTTGATTGTGATTGGTTTTATTTGTTTCTTCAGTGGTTGTAGTGTTTTAATATTTAGTAATTTTTTCCATTTTGTAATTGTGTATGAAGTTTAATTTGAATGAAAGTTACACTCAAATGCTTCAGGGTCTTCAGTCAGTGTGTGATCAGTTTTATACATGGCAATGGTCTTACGTACGCCGGTGTTGGATATGGCTGATAACGGTATGTTAAAATCTGAAACAGCCTGTAAAAACTCCGTCCAGCCAATAGGTCTGAAGGTGTGTGTGTGGTTGTGACGGCTTTAATCAGGTCGTAAATGTGTGAACCCGGGATGGTGTGTTTATCAACAACAATTTTGCCTTTGTCATTGTAAGAAATCAAGTCTGGCCAACGAGAGAATGAGTTCTGCATTCCTCCTTCTCCTTTTAGGTATGTGTGTCAAAACATTCTCTGCAATAAAATCCTTCACCCCAGCATCACCATAAACAGGTTGGGTGTCCGCAGGCTGGGTTTGCACATCCATGTTAAATTGTTCTGGTAGGGATAAAGACAATATATTCTTTTCACGGGCACCTTGTCTCACAAGTGTGAGGTATCTTTGGAGAATATCACCATATTTTTTAGCTTTCTCATACACATCTATGTCTGATTCTTGTAACACTTGAAGCATCTCCTTGTCCAAGTCTTTCTGAGCCTGTTGTCTGATGTTGCCTGTGTACTGCTGCGGTTGCTTCAATAAGTCCAACTGATGTTGGGGCACCAAAAACATCTTCTGCACATGTTCCATTTTCACCTGTTTGCTATCAGACTGGTTATGAAAGGGATTGCAGACCCTAATAAGGGTAGTAAAAACCCGCCAGATTGGTTGATTGTCTTTCTCTTTTTCAAAGTTTTGATCTTTTCTTCAGCAATCAGTCTGATTAAATCTTTTTTTTTTAGCTGTTTGTACTTCTGATTTGTCAGTGGAATGTTACCTTGCAATACGTTAAAGGCTATCTCACACAATGCATTGATGAAACCCAAGTTTGCATTGCTAATAATAACTCTGGTAGAGCCGGGGGAGACTTGTATATCAACTCCAACAGAGACAGATTCCTCCGCATGCGTGATGACATCCTTTCACCTCTTCATTGTTTTTTGTTTTGGGATATAAACAACCGGACGTTCTGACAGTAAATTTGTTCTGAGTCTTAAATAGTCCGGGGTCTTAGCTTTATAGTCTATTAAAACATACCCGTATGTTGTGGATGTGGCATCATTAAACGCTTCTATAATATATTTAGTATTACCAGGAAAAATTTGCCTACCTAAAAGCATGACTTGATATTTATCTCTTGGATTTTTAAACAATATTAGTTGGTGTATTTCAAAAATAAAAATATGAAGACACGCAAAATAAATTTCCTGTGGTGGGAAACTATTTTGTGCAACTTTTTTGTATTTACAGTTTTGGGGGATAAGCCTCTTAAATTTCTCTAACTAGGAATATATGTTAAAAAAACAAAAACGATTTTCATTTTTTTGGTAGTTTATTGCACTTTTTTTCAATTTATGTAATTACTATGCACTTAATGCATATATATTATTAAAACTTGGGCTATAATGGTTGAATTGATGTATATCAACTTGAAATGCTCCCAAAAATGTCACTACAACATGTAAAAATATAATATTAGCTCTGGCGGACTTGGTTCTATGGTAGGTCTTAAAGGGTTAACAAATTGTTCTTGTCTGCAAGAAGAAGGGTGTCATCAGCAAGAGATTCGGGTATACCGTTAACAAAGTTTATGTCTCTTATCTTAAGAAGCTGGTCATATAGTGGCTGCCAGCATGAGTATATATACACAATGTTATCAATGCTGTGTGATATAATCCTGGAAGAATTTTCAATGACGCTTTTAACAAAAAACGTCTTGCCACAGTTACTGGAACCGCTGGCCACCATGCTGAACGGGTGCTGTAACCTGGCGTCAAACCTCTGATCTAATTTAAAATCCATAAGGTAGGGTTGTATAGTCTGGGAGCACACGGCGCTTATTGTAGACAACCTTAAGCTTCTTCACAATGGTTTCATTCTTCAAATGAAGCTTCTTTTTATCACGTCTGATATTATCAGAGATGGCGACTAGGTGTGCGTCTGATGTCTGATTGGCTACAAACTTGTGGACTAAACCTTTCAAGGATTCGTGGGTGACAACTTTTGAGTTTAGTGCGTTCAGTGTTACGCCTTTACATTTGACCTGGGTCTTGTGTGATATGTGTAGCATTTTGGCCCACCGGAAACAAATTCTACTATGTGATCCTCCACACCTCCCTCTCCAGAATCTAATTCGCTGGTGAGCTCCCCCAGAAATGGGCCTAGAGGAGGCATCCAGTCGCCAGGGCGTGCCATGAAAATGATGCTGTCTGTATCACAATACAGCACGCACTGCTGCAAGTTGTCTAACAAATCATACAGCATGAGTCTGGCATGTGCAGCGGTCCCCCACAAAGACATTAACGTCCTTCATGCGGGATGCTCTACCATCAGAGTGGCGCCATTGCACCATGGCGACGTCGTCAGAGATGAAACAAAACTGCCACACGTCATCCAGTTCGCTAAACATTAGCTGGCTAAACCTGGAAGGGTCTGTGATGAACTCAGATGACGCCATATTCGACCTCATACTGAAACCACCCCATAACGAGTTTAGCAACAGCTTGTTACAGTTTCGAACAGCTTTATTTACGGATGGATCTAGCATTATTCCCTCCTTCTCATAATACTCATCTATGTACTTCTGCTGCTCGTCAGGTGTTTTCACATGTTCTGGATACGCCGAGGCCTCCTGTTTAAGTTTTAGAAAGGCTTTCACATAGTCTTTAAACAATGTGTCAGTCTTGTTGGGGAAGTGCCACACCTCATCAATAGAAACAATCCTGTATCCTTTCTCAACAGCTTTTTCAAGCTCAAATGAGACCCATGTGCCATTCAACACCCGCTCACTGTCACTGTGCCCAGATGCTGTGTGCTGCTTCTGGTCTTCAGCGCACAAGCTGCAGAGCGGAAACATCAGTTTGCCGTGGCACCTGTAGGGAAGGACGGGGTGAAAAAGACCTCTTGGCAGCAGTACTGAGCATTTAACAAAGCCGAAATAATTTTATAGGCTGTCAAAGTTTCTGTAAATGATTTGAGGGTGTCCTACAGGATAATCTTTTTTAGATTGCACTGTGGGATAGAGACTGGTGAAGTCATAATAAAATATTTTTTCATCAATGCAACCTTCTTCTACAGTTTTAGAGCATTTGTGAAAAACCCAACAGCCATATGACCCCCTATGAGCAAGCACTTTGGCGACAGTGGGAAGGAAAAACCAGGCTCAGGGAGGGGCGGGGCCATCTCCTGCGACCAGTTGGGGTGAGAAAAGGAAGAAAGGATAAAGACATGCTGTGGAAGAGAGACAGAGATTAATAACAGGTATGATTCAACGCAGAGAGGTCTATTAACACATACTGTGTAAGAAAGGTGACTGAAAAGGAAAAACTCAAGGCATCATGGGAATCCCCCGGCAGCCTACGTCTATTTAATAATTTATTTATATAGCACATTTCAAACAGCCGATGCTGCACAAAGTGCTTAACAATATAAAAATGGTATTGAAAAGCAACAATGTAATACAATAATAACAATAAAAAAAACAATAATAGGACAGTAAAAGAATTAAAACAATAACTAAACTAATTCAAATAAGACCAAAATGCTTGGGTCATAGTGTGTTAAAAGCCAGGGCATAGAAATGTGTCTTTAGTAATGATTTAAATTGCTCAAGTGTTTGTGCAGATCTAATATTTAAGGGGAGACTATTCCAAAGTCTGGGACCTGCCACAGACAAGGATCTATCACCACAGGATTTGAGGTTAGTCCGTGGGATGGACAGCGTTAGTTTTGAGCTAGACCTCGTGGTTTTTCCTGGAGCATAGGCAGAGAGGAGCTCAGACAGGTAAGGAGGGGCTCGGGCATTAAGTGACTTAAAAACAAAAAGTAGAAGTTTAAATTGGATCCTGTAGGAGACAGGAAGCCAGTGTAGAGAAGCTAAAACTGGGGTTATATGCTCTCTCCGTTTGGTACCAGTTAGCAGGTGAGCAGCTGCATTTTGAACCATCTGAAGACGATGGATGGTGGCCTGATCTAGACCATAATACAATGAATTGCAGTAGTCAAATCTGCAAGTAAGAAAAAGGTGAATAACACGCTCAAAGACGTTAGCCGGGAGGTATGGCTTTACCTTGGCCAGCTGTCTTAACTGAAAGAAGCAGGACTGAACTACTGCACTCACCTGCTTATTCAATTTAAAAGAACCATCAATGTAGACACCGAGGTTTTTTACATGTGTTTTACAATACGAGGAAAGGGCGCCCAGAGTGCTGTCGATATGATTAAAGTTGCCAAAAATGACAACCTCAGTTTTATTTTCATTTAGCTTTAAAAAATGTAATGACAACCACTGTTTCATATCATCAAGGCAGCGTAATAAGAGCTGCGGATGGTCTGACCCTGCTTTTAAAGGTAGATAAATCTGCAAATCATCAGCAAAACAGTGAAATGAAATGCTGTACCTTGAGAAGATGGAGCCCAATGGCAACAAATAGAGTGTGAACAGGGCAGGACCCAAAATAGAGCCTTGAGGTACACCGTATTTAAGAGGGGCTATTTTGGAGTTGTGGGGGCCCATATTGACATAAAAAAAACCTTTCTGACAAATAGGAACGAAACCACTGTAGGGCAGATCCTTTTAGGCCAGCATGAAATTCTAGCCATGATAACAGGATGTCATGGTCGACCGTGTCAAAAGTTGCTGACAAGTCCAACAATAAAAGGGCAGCAGGGCTGCCAGAGTCCAGACTTAAAAGAATATCGTTAAAGATCCTTAAAAGTGCCGTCTCAGTGCTATGTAGTGATTTAAAACCAGATTGAAATTTTTCAGAGATCATATTAAAATCAAGGTGTGCCTGCAACGGTAGGTAGACCACTTTCTCCAAGACTTTAGATGGAAAAGGAAGCTTTGAGATATTCCTGTAGTTGGACAGAACAGTTGGGTCCAGGTTTTTTGTTTTTTAAGAAGAGGCTGAACTACAGCTTGTTTAAAGCATGATGGGACACAGCCTGTAGCAAGGGACGTATTAATTAATCTCAGGATAAAAGGCCCAACAGTATTAAAAGTGCTTTTAAGCAAGCTCAGGGGGGAGACAATCAGAGGGGCAGTGTGATGATCTTAGGTTACTAACTACCACGGTCAAGTCCTTAAGGGAGACGGGATCAAACTGCTCTAAGACAGCTGAGCACACAGGAGAAGGACTCTGATCTGAGGCAGCAGACAACGAGACAAGGGCCCTAATCGATAGGATCTTGTCATTAAAAAATGCTAAAAAATCATCGCACTTGGTGAAGAAGTGTCTCCAGAATTATCACATAAACTAAGAAACCGATTAAGAACATTAAAAAGTACCTGAGGCCTGTGACTGTTTACTGACACTAAGTTTGAGACAAACTGTGTCTTTGCAGTTTTTACAGATTCTCGGTAAGCAGAAAGACGAGTCCTTAAAATCTGTAGGGAAACATGCAATCTGTCCTATTTCCATCTCCTTTCAGCACGTCTGTAGTCACGTCTGAGGGAGCGCGTATGTTCATTCAACCACGACTCTGATAAATGCTTAGCGCGCAGAGTCCTGAGCGGATTCAGGGTCACCTGGTCCAGCCCTAACTATATGCTTTAGCAAAAAGGAAAGTTTTAAGCCTAATCTTGAAAGTAGAGATAGTGTCTGTCTCCTGAATCCAAACTGGAAGCTGGTTCCACAGAAGAGGGGCCTGAAAACCGAAGGCTCTGCCTCCCATTCTACTTTTAAAAACTCTAGGAACAACAAGTAGGCCTGCAGTGTGAGAGCGAAGTGCTCTAATAGGGTGATATGGTACTACAAGGTCATTAAGATAAGATGGGCCTGATTATTTAAGACCTTGTATGTGAGGAGCAGGATTTTGAATTCTGGATTTAACAGGAAGCCAATGAAGGGAAGCCAAAACAGGAGAAATCTGCTCTCTCTTTCTAGTCCCTGTCAGGACTCTTGCTGCAGCATTTTGGATTAACTGAAGGCTTTTCAGCGAGTTTTATCTGATGTTTTGGTTTTTGTTCAATAATCAGCGTGACCTGATAAACGCATAAAAGAAATAACGTTGGTGTTTCCGTCATGTAGTAACTGTTAGCTTTAACTGTACAAAGGTGGTTCGACACTATGAAACACATACAGACTTCATGATCTTCGCCTCATTTTTTTATTGTGAATATTAATCATGAGGGTAAACGGCCCTGTACACCATGGAGCGAGGTCAGCATGTCCACAATATCTTCAGCTCTCTGAGTTAACCCATCAAACTAATCTAACGCTCATCTACGAATAATTCACGGGTCATATCAATATTATTTTACAGAAAATCATCGTTATTGCTGCCAACTATTCCAGATACCATCAAATGTTAAAGGAAAATATCAGGATGAGTGTCTGTGAGCTGAGAAGGACGTGAAGCGAGCAGTTTATCCCAGAGCTGAAGCTGCTCTGTGTGCAGAGATGAGCTCAGATTCCTGCTGTGATTGATCAACAGTCACAGAAATGTAGACTTGTAGTTATTACTGCAGTATGGTCACAGCAGATACTGATAAACATGTATTATGAGGATGGATGATCAAGTTTCTCACTCCTTTAAATCTCAGTTTTTTTCTTCTTCACAGTTTATCTGTTAATTTATTAATGAATAAAACTGAAAGAGTTTCTGTTATATTTCCCCTTGAACATCACCTTATTAGGGCGGCATTAGAAAATAGCCCCCCTCCAAAGAATGAATAAATGAATGATGATAATAATAAAATGATTAAAAAGCAGAGCTCAGAGTGGTAGAATGGTCAAACATGGATCCACGGGTGGTTCAACTGCATTTGGTGACGTGACTAAAGCAAATCTTTCAAATAATCCCACCATCAACGGGATGTTGTCTCCTTTACTACGGTTACTTTACTTGGTCACCGTGTGAATTTCTTTGAAATGAACCAAATTCTTTTATTTGTTGGTTGTTGCATATTTAACCTCTACAGTCAGGAAAGGAGGAGATGAGGCCTCAACAATGTTGGGTTGTAGCTGTGGTTCAGGTTAGAGTGAGTGTCCATGGAATAAATGTAAGTCAGTGAACTGGAAACATGACTGTGTTAAAACTTTTTTCCTTTTTATAATGAGTCTAATCAAAGGTGTACAGAAGTATCTCCACTTTGACTTTTCTGTGTCACCATCAGAGCTTCTGCACAGTGTGTTTCTGGGGCAGATAACATTGCAGCATTATGGAGACAAAAAGAAAAGCGTCTGGATTTCTTTAAGTTTAACTTAAAGAAATCCAGACGCTTTTCTTGGACTGTTGGTTTCAGTGTTTAGTCTCATTCACACACTCCCTCAGACTCTTCACACACACTGATTTGCTGACATAAACACACTCCTGTGTGCTTTCTTGGCTTCACACACACACTGAGGACCATCTACAGACTGTGAGCTCCGTCTTCTTTGTCTTTGGAGCCGAACTCTGACAAAGTTAGGAACAAAACTTTCTCCAGCGTGTGAACTTTCCTCCTAGACTCAGTCTGAGCAGTCAGACAGCTACAGTATTAAAAACTGCTTCACTGTCTACAAATATATGAACTGAATGTTTCTTTCAGGCTATAAAAACCTTATTTATCCTCCATTACAGTCCTGCATTCAGAGTATTACTTCTGTTATATTAGTACATGTATTTTATTCTGATGAACACATGAAACTCTGAGCTGAATTTAATCCATTGGATCAGAGTCCAGGACTCAGACTAAACACACTGAATGTGTCCTGAGCTCGGCCGCTGTTCCACAGTAACTGCTGTCAGAGTCACTGTTACTGAGTTAGCTTAGCTAGCAGAGCAGCTAGCAGTTAGAGTATGAACTCTGTAAGCAGTCAGCTCGGTCCTGGACATTGTTACTGACATAAAGCTGCTCTCTGCAGCCATGTTTGACCTGCTGCTTTGTAGGACTACAGTAATGGAGGATTTGGAGGCTGAACTCGGCTCTGTGACACTTTTTGTAGTGAACTGATGAAAGCTGCGTCTCAGATGGATGTTAGTCCAACACATCAGACACGACCTCTGCAGCTCTCAGTTGATGTGCACATGAATGATTTGTGTTTCCTCTGCAGGTGAAGGTAGAAAGTATGTGTGAGCTGATGTGAATTGAGCAGCATGGATCAGTGTGAGGACAGAGAGGAGGGAGTCCCTCCCTCTAAAACCACTCTGTGTGGGGAACATGAGAGCCAGACCAAAGCTCAGAGGTGAGATGACCATCTCTAACTGTCCATGACTCTTCTCCATGTCACAGCTCAGCACTCACATCACTGCTCCATCATTATTCACACTCATACCTCTGTGTGTGTTGTTTTAAAGCCCAGAGCTGTGGGGCGTACCAGGCTCAGCTGGACATAACCCTGAAACTAATCCAGAACCTGGACCTGAACCCAGCTGTGTTTCCTTAAAGAGCAACGAGTCGAAGGATTGGGGTGTAGACTTTAAAGGATGTTCTTCTGCTGCTGAGAGGTAATGTGTGTCTAGATGTTGTTCCTGACTCTGTATTTTTGAATAAATCCTCATGTTTAATATCAACTCAGCTCTTTTTAACACACATTTCTATGTTGGTATGTGAAGCGGTGTGTGTTGGAGTGTTTCCACAAACACAGCAGTCAGAGTGGAAAGAGTGGATGTTGTAGGAGGTGTTTGTGTAGTGAAGAGGCTGAGTGTCTGTAGGACTCCAGCTGCTCCAGCAGGTGTCTCCTTTGTGCTTTGCTTCAAACACAGTGTAGGGAGGAGCTTCCACTCAGGTGTTTCAGGTGTTGCTGGATGGAGGAGGTCAAATAGTTTTTCCCTTCAGTGACACTTCAGCAGCTCAATGTTCTGGGGAGATGTTTGTCTTTATGAAGGTTTATGGATTATTGTTCTTACTTTGGTTAAACTGAGCAATACATTTTCCATCTAACATTTAAAGTAAATTTCCAGGTGAAAAAAAAAAAGATCTGCAGCTGCAGCCTCTGTGATGTTTCACAGTCTGAAAGTAACAAATTCAACCAGAATTCAAACAAATGCTTAATATACGTGTGTATTTGATATAATGCCAACAAGTACAAATAGGTGTTCTTACAGGTCTTAATCATAGAGGTCTGATAAGTCTGGTGACTTTCACAGTCAGCAATTTTGCTGCCTTTTATTTTATTTTGGCCCTTTTAAAGCCCTTCAAATGCTCCCACATTCATACAGAGCTTTTAATAGCAAACTCCTTTGCAGTCCTTCTCCTCTCACACACGATCACACGACTGATTTGTCTGCAGCAGCTGTGTTACTGCTAGTATTTTATTATGTGTGTAATCTCCTCATATTGTTCCTATGGTTTAGTTTGACTTCCTTCTGCAAACTCAGCTGCTCTGTTGCTGATACACGTCTCCATGAATATGATTGATCAGATGCTGCCAACACCATGTGTTTCATGTGAACGCTCAGCTGAAACCCTGGGTTGACTTATCGAGTTAATAACAAGCTTCACGTGACTGTGAATGCTAAAGTGAATCCAGATAAAGGAAAGAGACCCTGCTAATGTTGGACTCACTTCTTAGTGTAGATCCCAGGAGGAAGTTCAACATAGCCAGCCATTCTTTGTGCTAGCTCGACCAAACCTGAGACCACAGTGTAGGATAATGATTATCATCTGTCTCTGTCAAGGACATTTAAAATCCAAGTAACAAAAATAATTATATTTGATCATTAAAAATATGTTTTCACTTAAAAAGGCATGAGCACACTGGTGGATTACAGAAACATGAAAACTCGTTAACAGTAAAGTTAATTTAGGCGTAAACAAAGTGTCAAACATACTTAAGTAGAAGGACTGATGTTTGTGTTAAAATACCCTCTTAAAGCTGAAATACTGATTCAACTTCTTTACTCAAGTAAAGGTAAAAGAGTACAGGCTCTGAAATGTACTCACAGTATTAAAGTAAAAACTCCATCTTTGAAGGAAATTTCTGCCAGTTTTTGTGCAAAGTTACCTGAATTTCTACCTCCAACATTAATATGAGAAAATTATCTGAACTTTTGTTCTAATGAATTTAATCAGCTTGAACATTTTGTAGCACAAAAGTAGAAAAAACCCAAAGGGAATAAAAAATAGCTCCATTTGCTGTTGCCTGCATTGTAGATGGGTGGCTTTGCCTCAACACCTAAACAGGAAAATGAGTTTAGTCAAGTATTAAAGTGGGTTTGAAGAGGTCAGGAAACCAGAGATCAGGTGTTGTGGAGCAGCATGGTCACAAGAATCATTTAGAAATGGGTCAAAATATTTTCTCTTCTGGATTTTTTGCACACAGTCTGATGTGCTGCTGCTCTGAGGTTTACTGCTCTCTGTGTACTTAGAAAACTGTGAGGTACAAGTAGATTTGACACAAGTTATAATGGCTGATTTCCATATAACAGTGGAATACAGGGACTTAATCGTTAAGTAAGAAGAAAGGCTCTGCCTCCCATTCTACTTTTAAATACTCTAGGAACAACAAGTAGGCCTGCAGTGTGAGAGCGAAGTGCTCTAATAGGGTGATATGGTACTACAAGGTCATTAAGATAAGATGGGGCCTGATTATTTAAGACCTTGTATGTGAGGAGCAGGATTTTGAATTCTGGATTTAACAGGAAGCCAATGAAGGGAAGCCAAAACAGGAGAAATCTGCTCTCTCTTTCTAGTCCCTGTCAGGACTCTTGCTGCAGCATTTTGGATTAGGTGAAGGCTTTTCAGGGAGTTTTTTGGACATCCTGATAATAATAAATTACAGTCGTCCAGCCTGGAAGTAATAAATGCATGAACTAGATTCATGCATTTGAGACATCTGAGACAGGATATTTCTAACTTTAGAGATGTTGCACAAATGGAAGAAAGCAATATTACATATTTGTTTAATATGTGCATTGAAGGACATGTCCTGGTCAAAAATGACTCTTAACTTGACCCAGTGGGTTACTGGTCCCACGCATGAAAAAGGTCACACACTGGACTTTGAGCTTCCCCACGGGCTGGATGTGTGCATCACTGAAATATCTGAGTTGGGCATCTCCGATCATTTTCCTGTGTTGTTCACTGAAACGCTGCGCTGCTCGGTAGATAAGCCGTGCGCCTCAGCGCGTAAAAAGCGAGCGCTTAATGCTCTAACAGCGCCGCTTTTTCTGCTGCCTTTATGGACTCTGGAATAATGAATTCCAGCTGTTAAAGTGTTGAGGACCTTTTGGACATTCTTCTTTCTACCTGCACTGATATTTTGGACTCTATTGCTCCATTCAGGACTCTGCGCGCTAAGCATTTATCAGAGCTGTGGTTGAATGAACCTACGCGCTCCCTTAGATGTGACTGTAGACGCGCCGAAAGGAGATGGAAAAAGGACAGATTGTATGTTTCTCTACAGATTTTAAGGACTTTCTGTCTTTCTGCTCAACAAGAAGCTGTAAAAACTGCAGACACAGTTTGTCTTAAACTTAGTGTTAGTAAACAGTCACAGGCCTCAGGTACTTTTTAATGTCCTCAATCGTTTTCTTCGTTCACGTGATAATGTTGGAGTCATTTCTTCACCAAGTATTTGTGATGATTTTTTAGCATTTTTAACTACAAGGTTCTATCTATTAGGGCTCTTGTCTCGCCGACTGCTGCCTCAGATCCGAGTCTTTCTCCTGTGTGCTCAGCTGTCTTAGAGCAGTTTGATCCCGTCTCCCTTAATGACTTGACTGTGGTAGCTTGTAACCTAAGATCATCACACTGCCCCTCTGATTGTCTCCCCCCAACTACTCTTTCAAGGATTGTCAGGTTGGAGATTGGCCTATAATTAGCTAAGACAGCTGGGTCTAGAGATGCTTTTTAAGTAAAGGTTTAACTAAAGCCAGCTAGGAATGGGTACCGTTTAGATTTGAAAACCTGCTAAATCAGAATCAGTTGCTGATGATGGCTTTTTTCTTTTACATTAATCACGTATAATCTCAACTCAAAGTGAAAATAGACTTGATTGAAGTAACTCAGATCAGCCAATTCAAAATGCTAATTCAATCAACTCTGAGTTTATGGCTAGACTCAGTTTGTTGGCCCTGCACCTTAAAACTATTCCCTGTTTGTCCCTCATGTTTTTTAGATATTGTTTTCACATCTTATGTCACGGCTAGCGGGACGAGCCATGTTGAATTTAATAAAGGACCCAAGATGCGGACACTGCTGTGAAGTGAGTGAGCTTTATTAAAACGGTGAAGTGCAGTGGAGACGGCCTGTGCAGAAGTTAAGATAACCTCTACTGAAAAAAATAAAAAACTAACCTGAAACCTTAAACAGAGACACGGGGAGATAACACAGACGAACCAGCAACAAGCAGGAGAAAACAAAGGGCTCATATACACAAAAGAGCAATCAGGGAATGAGAAAAGGGAGGGAGACACAGCAGGATTAATTGGACATAACCAGACAAGGGGAAGCAAAAGTAGACACACTAACATAGGACATGGCACTGTCAAAATAAAACAGGAAGTGAACACAGAGACACAATACTAACACAGTACAGAGGAAACACAGAAACCAAAACCTCAGAACTAGAAAATCTTAATCAGAACGAAATTGTAACAAAAGACAATAACAATCAAAGCAAAACCACTGAGTCCACAGACTCGAGACATACATCGGCTCAAACTGTGGTCATAAATATTTTGTACTTGTAAATCAGACTGTGTAGTTGTGAACTGAGTTTTGTAACATATTGTAATGTAAAAAATGTAAGAAACATTAGAACTACTTTTGCTGACACAAAGTTTGGCGAGCACTGCAAGTTGTCACTTTAAACCACTCACTGATGTAAAGAGAGCACCTGGTTCCAGGGCATCTGAGCATGGAGGGAAAGCTTTATGCAGGAGATCGTAAGAGTTGTTGGGACTAAAGAAACTGAGCAGAAAACTACAGACATCTGGAAACAAAGGAGTTTTTAATTCTCAGTGGGATCACCAGGACTAGCAAAGCTTCACCATGACAGTCATCTGATTGACTGAACCCATCCAAACATCACTTCATGGACCTTTAGCTTGTGTCTGCGTGTGGACAGACATAACATGAGCTAATTATACATTACTCCTCCACAGAGTGGACCAGGAGAGAGCAGAGGTTTCCACTGGTCAGTCTGCACAGCAACATCAAACACACCTGGACTCTGTGGTTATGGTTTGTAGTACTATGTTTACATTTGTTCTTTTCAGTCACCTCTATGCTGCACTTTGTGGACCAGAGGATTGTCAGTGTGTCCAACATAAATCAGAGTTTGGGCTCCATGATTTCAGTCAGATTGGGGTGACTGTAGCTCAGGAGGTGAGCAGGTCAGCTACTAGTCAGAAGGTTTGTGAATCAAACCCTGGCTGGAAAATGTACTGGGTAACGTACTAAACCCAAGCTGCCCTCTGATGCATCCATCAGAGTGTGAAAGAAAGTATTTAAGCATAGAACAATGTGCTTGGTTGAATGAGGCATGTTGTATAAAATGCTTTGTGTGCACAGAGTATCAAAGAGAGCTACATAAGAACCAGTCCATTTACCACTGGGTAATTCATATAGTCTTCTTTTCCAGCGGCTGGAGGAAAACATCACCATGTTTGTGAAGAACGAGCTGAAGAAGATCCAGAAGCTTCTGAGTCCAGATCACCCAGAAACTTTAAAGAGCCAGATGGAGGACAAGGAGATGTTTGAAGGTGAGGATGAAGATGAAAGAAAGAGCTGCAAAGAAGCATTTCTGAAGATCACACTCCACTTCTTGAGGAGACTTAAGCAGCATGAGATGGCTGACCATCTGCAGAGCAGTAAGAGAATTTCTCTAAAGACTGAATATTGATCTTTCCTAATAGCTCAAGAAATGGACCAATAGACATTCATCCTTTCAGGGTACTGAAAGGCTATGATATTTATTGTATCATATTTTTTTCTGAATTTCTTATTTTCAGAAATATTTGCTCCACTCCGTAAACGTGAACTTAAAGCCCAACTGAAGAAGAAGTTCCAGTGTGTGTTTGAGGGGATCGCTAAAGCAGGAAACCCAACCCTCCTGAATCAGATCTACACAGAGCTCTACATCACAGAGGGAGGGACTGCAGAGGTCAATGATGAACATGAGGTCAGACAGATTGAAACAGCATCCAGGAAACCAGACAGACCAGAAAAAACAATCAGACAAGAATACATCTTTAAAGCCTCACCTGGAAGAGACGAACCAATCAGAACAGTGCTGACAAAGGGAGTGGCTGGCATTGGGAAAACGGTCTTAACACAGAAATACAGCCTGGACTGGGCTGAAGACAAAGCCAACCAGGACATCCAGTTCATATTTCCATTCACTTTCAGAGAGCTGAATGTGCTGAAAGAGGAAAAGTTCAGCTTGGTGGAACTTGTTCATCACTTCTTTAATCAAACTAACGAATCAGGAATCTGCAGGCTTGAAGACTTCCAGGTTGTGTTCATACTTGATGGTCTGGATGAGTGTCGACTTAATTTGGACTTCAACAAAACGAAAATCCTGACTGAAACAAGAAAGTCCACCTCATTGGATGAGCTGCTGACAAACCTCATCAGAGGGAACCTGCTCCCTTCTGCTCGCCTTTGGATAACAACACGACCTGCAGCAGCCAGTCAGATCCCTCCTCAGTGTGTCGACATGGTGACAGAGGTCAGAGGGTTCACTGACCCTCAGAAGGAGGAGTACTTCAGGAAGAGATTCAGAGATGAGGAGCAGGCCAGCCGGATCATCTCCCACATCAAGAAAGCTCGAAGCCTCCACATCATGTGTCACATCCCAGTCTTCTGCTGGATCACTGCTAGAGTTCTGGAGGATGTGCTGGAAACCAGAGAGGGAGGAGAGCTGCCCAAGACCCTGACTGAGATGTACATCCACTTCCTGGTGGTTCAGGCCAAAGTCAAGAGGATCAAATATGATGGAGGAGCTGAGACAGATCCACACTGGAGTCCAGAGAGCAGGAAGATGATTAAGTCACTGGGAAAACTGGCTTTTGATCAGCTGCAGAAAGGAAACCTGATCTTCTATGAATCAGACCTGACAGAGTGTGGCATCGATATCAGAGCAGCCTCAGTGTACTCAGGAGTGTTCACACAGATCTTTAAAGAGGAGAAACAACTGTACCAGGACAAGGTGTTCTGCTTTGTTCATCTCAGTGTTCAGGAGTTTCTGGCTGCTCTTCATGTCCACCTGACCTTCATCAACTCTGGACTCAATCTGCTGGAAGAACAACAAACAACTTGGAAGGTGTTTCAAACAAGAAAATCTTCAGAGAAATACTTCTACCAGTGTGCTGTGGACAAGGCCTTACAGAGCCCCAATGGACACCTGGACTTGTTCCTTCGTTTTCTGTTGGGTCTGAAGACTAATCAAACTCGTTTGCAAGGCCTGATGACACAAACAGGAAGTAGCTCACAGACCAATCAAGAAGCAGTTCAGTACATCAAGAAGAAGCTCAGTGAGAATCTGTCTGCAGAGAAAAGCATCAATCTGTTTCACTGTCTGAATGAACTGAATGATCGTTCTCTAGTGGAGGAGATCCAACAGTCCCTGAGATCAGGAAGTCTCTCCACAGATAAACTGTCTCCTGCTCAGTGGTCAGCTCTGGTCTTCATCTTACTGTCATCAGAAAAAGATCTGGATGTGTTTGACCTGCAGAAATACTCTGCTTCAGAGGAGGCTCTTCTGAGGCTGCTGCCAGTGGTCAAAGCCTCTAAAAAAGCTCTGTAAGTTATAAAGTTTTTAATATTTAATTTCGTTGGTATGTTATGGAAAAACACACTGCCATCAACTTCTGTTTCGTTTTTGTCAAAATCACTGTAATATAATCACTGTACCTTTATATACACGTGACTTGTATAAATGCTGCTGCCCTCTTGTGGCTAAAGTGTAATTATGTTATTGTTATAAGGGAGGATTTGAGAGTAACATGCCAAGTGAGTCAGCACCTTCGCTTTAGCTTAAAAAATCCAAATTCTTATGTCATCAGTTATAGTTGCATGTATTTATTATCATAATTTAACCTTTAATATTGATTAAAGGTTAAATTATGAGTTTACTCAAAATTATTTTGAGTAAACTAGCAATAATTTTATGGTTGTATTAAATAAATACATCACTAATGAATTATTTATTTCAGTAATTAATTAAAAATGTACATAATTAATTAAAAAAATATATTGATAATGAATTATCAGTTAATTTCATTTAAAATAATTCATTATTTATTTATGTACAATTCTAATTAGTTAATTACATATTTAATCAATTATTGGTTTGTTTTCTATTTTAATTATTTTACTGACACATTTAATGAATTATTTAATGATGTATTTATTTAATTCACATTGCTACTCCTGGCCCTGCATCGGTGTTCATAAATACATTTTATTTGTCAGCTTCACCCATCAAAGTCAGGGGGCGGGGTTAATGCTGATCAAGTCAAAACCATTGCTTTGGTCTGGTGGGCATTCTTTTAGTGGGCTTTTCTCAATACTAAGTAGGCCTACACACCAGGGTTTGGACATGTGTGGACCCAAACTATACTTAAACTTTACCCTTTTTTGTGTATCACCAAATACACTTTTAATATTTTCTAGACAAGAATGTAGTGGCATAATCTTTAACCTCTTTTGGCTCCAAATAGAAGTGACAGACTTGAGCAGGGTTCCTTTAAAGGCTGACAGAAGTGGAGTGGTGACGGGGAGATGTTTGACAGGACAGTGTTTCAGCCTCCACAGGTTCATGTTGTGCTCCATCAGTCAGTGAAGATGAAGTCAGTGATGATGAGGCTGTAGATAGTGTGAGGGATGTGAATGAGGATGATGAAGCTCTGATGATAGCAGATAAAAACAGGCGGCAGAGACTTTGAGCCATACAGGGCACACAGTGTGTGCACAGAACAGCTGAAATCATTATGGAGGCCTCACTGGAATATGGAAGCATCACAGTACAGCTTCAGTGAAGCATTAAAGTCTCTGATATGAGATGAGAAATGAAGCAGCCAGAGCTTTTTCATGAGTGGAAATCCACTGTGACTGTGAGCTGCTGCTACAGCCTCCAGATTAGTCAGCAGCTCATCCTGCTCAACATTTCCTCACCAACTTTAATGGAAGTGTGATGTTTTCATGTTTTCAGCTGGAGTGATGGTCAGGGTGGCCTCCCTCTCCTCTTCTTCTCCTCTTCCTCTTTCATTTGTAAAGCCACTTCTGCTGCTTTCATTCATTTGGAAGTCCTGTAGCTGAGTTTGGGAGAGACTAACAGCCTCGGCAGCAGAGGGGAGAAAGGCTGTAACACCACCACTTTACTCTGTTCTACCTGTCACATCATTTTATCAGGAAACAAATATGCTCATGTTTTTACTATGTTTGTCTTGGAGATGTAAGAAGATCACATGGTGCTTTTTATTATTGTGTTGGTTTGTTTCCTGTCTCTTGGATGGAGCCCAGCTGTGCGTGGCCCCTGGGCCTGTGGTCAGAGTGTGTGCTGGATAATCCGGCCCAGGATGAGGCCAAACTGACATGGGATGAAATGTCTGTCACATAATTGAGCTTAGTGTAGTTTCATTTCTGCACAATTTAAAAACAACCAAAACTTTGTTCTGTCTTTTCTATGTTATACTGTAGACTTTCTTTGATACTGTGTCCAAAAGGAGCAGCTTTTACTTTGAAGGGGAGCCATCTCTGTTTCCTCTTCAGGTTGGATGATGGAAGCAAATTAGTAGCTGTTTCCCAAAACGTCGGCTGCATCCTCCGGAGGCCGCATTTGAAGACCGATTACGTCACAGCCAGGCGACGAAGGCTGTCCGTATTCGTCGACTCTTTGAAATGCGGCCGACAAATGCGTCCTTCATTTCCCCGAATTTAAAGGATGGGTCTGGTGTGTCCTTCGTGGCCCACCATATCCCAGAATTCATAGCGCGGCCCAGCTAAATTTCAGCTGCCAACAATGGCGGCTGCTACTAAGTTTTAAAATAACTCTTATTAATCTTTCTGGGTCACAAAATAAACTTTTAACATATTTTCAGGCGAGAAAGTAGCTGTGTAAATAACAAATATCTGCTTGGTTTATCAAGACATCCCATATTTGCAAAAGTGTTCCGACGTTTTCGGAGACGTCTGTTCCCCACCCGCACGATAGCAAGCCAGGGGGTTCAATGGTCACTCCAGCCGGCGAGAGCAGCGGACTCCCGGCTTCATCGTTTTCAGAACCCCGCTCTTTCGCTACTCAGGTTTAGGGATGGGTATCGTTTAGGTTTTATCCGATACCGGTGCCAAACCGGTACTTTTGAAACGGTGCATGTGCTTAAACGGTGCTCAAACCGGTGCCGGTGCTTAAAGAATGGAGAACACAAAATTGGTCCAAAAACCTCTTATGTTCAGCTGTTTTTTTGTAAAAAGAAAACAATGTTAGCCTTTTCTGCAGCTATGGGGCATATATGGTATCACTCTTGGCTGGAAGCAGTGCTTAAACAATGGAAAAAACAAACTTTGTCCAAAAACCTCTCATGTTTAGCTGTTTTCCACTTTTTCTTTGGTCATTTTAGCCTTTTTGGCCAGGGTGAAGGGAGTATCTGCCATCAAACAAGAAGACAGCCACATGTAACTACGACGGTGTTTGCTAGTTCACCTTACATTAGTGATGGGTCGTTCGCGAACGAAATGGCTCTTAGAGTCGGCTCTTTGAAGTGAACGACGCGAGCCGGCTCCTTATTGGGAGCCGTGAGGTTTTTTTTTTCTTTCTCTCACCCTCTCTCTCGCCCTTTTTTCCACTAAACTCCACACGCGAGTCCTGTACTTTGCGCTGGGCAGAGGGGGGAGGGGCGTTAGTTACACTCACAGTAGCACAGGAATAGAGCCAGAGAGAAAGAGAGCCAGGGACAACAACGTCACATTAGAAAGGTATAGTAATCATCTACTATTTTCAGTTGCAGATGATAAAGGATTCAGAGATCATGCAGGCCCATATGACACGTAAAAACTCAAAAGCACGTATAAAAGACAACAGAAGTGCTCCAGGATGCTAGGGCGCAGTGTTGAGCTTTTGTTACCTAGTGGTTACACAAGCCAGGAAGTATCAACAACTGGATTTGGTGTGTGGTAGTAACAGGTAAATGAACTTTTTTTTTAAATTATTTGAATAAATATGAGTGCTTGTCTATAAATACACAAACAATACACACATGCTTTCAATTGTGTAATTTAAGTGATCTGGGTAGCTCTGTTTTGGAGTTTGTATGTGCTTTTTGGAGTTTGTATATGCTTTAGAGTTTGTACGTGCTTTGTCTCTAGGGGCCATATATAAACATATATAAATAAAACCACTTTTTTTACATTAGTAATTCCTTTTGTGCATAATTTTATATTATTGTTAATGATAAATTAATTAAAGCAACAAAACAACCTGAAGAGCCGGTTCGGAGCTGAAAGAGCCGGCTCGTTTTAGTGAGCCGAGCCGAAAGAGCCGGATCTCTAAAAAGAGCCGGAAATCCCATCACTACCTTACATGCATTAATGTAATAACGTGGTTAGCCTACTCAACGTAAATTACACACGAACAACATTAAGCTACTCACGCAGAGAAGAACGGCTGCTGCTGCCATCATCATCCATCATCATTTCTGCTACGCTGGCAGGGCTAGGGGCCAGGACTCTCCTCTTCGGGTTTTTGGGGGATGTTGCTAACTCCGGGTCCGATAACAGGCACCACACCCGCAGTAGATGTGCTCGGTGTGAGGTCTCACAGCAAGTTTTAAAATACGGCGCATTTTTTGGCTTTTAAAAAAAACGCTATGCGTCGCCAGGTGTTTCATCAGATTCGAGGTGTTACCTCCTTTGACAGTATCAGCTTAAAGCACTTGTTGCAGGCTGCTGAGTTTGCATATTTTGCTGTGAAGTACAGCCAGACTTTTGACCGCTTCACCTTGGGCATTTTTAATCTGTAGCTCTGCTCTAAAAGAACGTACGTACCTGGACCTGCCTACTATCCTCGGAAACGTAAAATGATTGGCTAGAATCTAAAGTGTATCACAGCTCAGGAAAAAAAGCACCGAAATAAAGCACCAAAATGTGCACTGCTTTTCGGTCTGGTTACTACCGTTTATGTCAGAACCGGTGCCATCATGGCACCGGATACCGGTACCCATCCCTACTCAGGTTAAACATGACATATAAGTCACTCGGATAACTTAAAAAAGTAATTGTTTGCCTTTCTTCGTAGTTTTATTTCTTTCCGGAGTAAATCGGTTTGGCTGAGAAAGTTATTAGATTAAATAAAACTTTATTAATCCATCGGGTGGGTTCCTCCGGGATTTTCACACAGCTGAATAAACGGTAAACAGAAAACTGATTAAACAGAAGTGTGAGACAGTCGAGAATTTACGCCAGTGTCCTGTTATATTTTAGATAGCAAGGAGCAGAC
The DNA here is from genome assembly GCF_963576455.1 of Neolamprologus multifasciatus. Lineage (NCBI taxonomy): Eukaryota > Metazoa > Chordata > Actinopteri > Cichliformes > Cichlidae > Neolamprologus > Neolamprologus multifasciatus. The sequence continues at coordinate 45,706,734 of NC_140441.1, forward strand.
GGCCGAGTTTATTAAACTCCATCGAGATAGTGGTGACGCAAATCTGAACGCTAGACCATACCGTTTCAAAGCCTCGCACTTCCAGCCTTTTCAGTCTGACCCACGTAGACCGCCAAGACCGGGTCCTCCGAAGAATGCAGCCGACGTTTTGGGAAACAGCTAGTGTGTGATGTTCTTTCAGTATTGCACTTTGTAGACGGTCTCTGAGCACTGGTCTCACAGCCAGCTGCACATAGAGACCAGTGTTGTTAGTCCAGGTCAGAAGATGACTTGTTGGAATGAAAATGAGCTTGTAGTTTGTCTGCTTTAATAATGTGACTGGAAAAAGGTGTTGGACTTCAAATATGTCCATTTCTTTCACACTTCACCTTTAAAAGTGAAGCCTTGTGGTTCCTGGAAGGAAAAACACGACTTTTTCAAGTCTTTTTCCTGTTTTTATGATAAATGTATGACTTTAATGTGAAACATTCAGAGTTTTTTCTCTTGTTGTGTTTGTTTGAAGCTGCTTCCTGTTGGCTTCAGCTGTTTGGAGTTTCCATTTTCTAAACTTCTACATTCTGAACCTTCTTCAGCTCTGAACAGATGATGAAACACTGAATGATTTCGAGCTCACACTTTGTCTAATAAACTTAGATCTTTCATTCTTTATACAGATTGAGGGACTGTGGTTTGTCAAAGATCAGCTGTGATTATCTGGCAGCAGCGCTGAAGTCCAACCCCTCCCATCTGAGAGAGCTGGACCTGAGCTACAACAAGCTGCAGGATCCAGGAGTGAAGCATCTGTGTGGTTTCCTGGAGAGTCCAGGATGTGGACTTGAAACTCTGAGGTCAGTCAGCATGTTTTAGTTGTGCTGAGATGAATATGATGTGAAAGTTGTGCTGACACTAAACTGCAGACATCAGGCTGATATTATACATGATCCACACTGAGGATCTTCATGGTAAAGTCTGTTTTCTTCTTCTCTGGTTTAGTCCATTGACTGCAGCAGAACAATGTTCATATTTCAAACAGTGATACTCAACGTATGGCCCGCGGCCCACACGCGGCCTTCCCACCTTTCCTGATTCAGAGAGAGGGGACCCTGATTAACTGTGTAGTGTTCTTCCTCACAGTTCTAAGTATCACACACAACAATAAATAATCCACAGCTGACTGTCTTTAGCAGGTCAAAGGTCACGGCACACAGCAGACAGTGGGAAATATTATAATTCTGATCATTTATCAGCACATATCCATATGTATAAAAACAAAGCTGACACTGTGAGACTTGATCAGAGGTGTGATCATCACAGCAGAGGCCTTTGTGTCAAAGTCACTGAGGATCAAACAGAAACACATGAAGCAGAGTTTCCTCTTCTGGCTTTTTATAGCAGATAACCTTCAAAATATTCTGCAGTCGATCAAAAACTGAAGCAAACCATGAATCAACATGTGAACATGACCTGATGCTGCTGAAGTGAAGCAAAGTTACAGAGGTTTGGTTACAGACACAGCTGAGAGTTTGTAATCTGTCATCATTTTAAAAGGTTTAAACTTCTTCAGTATTGAACAGCAGAAATGAGGCTTTGTTTTCGGAGGCCGACAGCAGTGAACACAACAGCAGACTGGTGCGTAATAAGCTGTGAATAATGCAGAAAACAGATTTTTGAAGGTAAACTGTTCTTGAAGTACACTGAGAAAGAGAGCTGTGCAGGAAGTAAACGTCAAAGTCAGAGAGAATTCATGACGATGTTCATCAAACGTAAAGCGTAGTTTGGATCTTCTTTTGCTGCTGGTTCACTCAGTTTTGGTTGGAGACAGATGAAACCTGCAGCTTCAGGATCTGTGAGCTGTCCACTTTCAGCCCCGACGGCGTGTCCGTGTCCGTGCCGTCGAGTGAACAATCCACGCTTTGTGTTTCCATCTTTGTGCGTTTAGCCGCTCTCATTTTCTGTATTATCTGTGTAGTGGCAATTCCTTTTGTTTGACAAACCAAACATCCCACAATTAAAGGTCTACAAGCCACTGCTGCACTGAGATACTATTTTATACGCAGGCAAAAGAAGTCCACTGTCCAACTTGAAAGTTGCATTTTTATGGTTTATTTATCCAGTTTGGCAAGCAATAACAAGATCCATTTTTTTGTTACTCCCTGCTGCTTCTCCTGCTCTGGTAAAAAACCATAGGCCCACCCCAGTGCATGCTGGTCCTATACCAGTCTCTTTATTTATAGAAACAAAATGGCCCTACAGCTCTTACTGACTAATTTAACAAAGTAACATCAAACAAACATTGAAACAAAATGTTAACCGACAAATAAACTTGTAAAAAAAACCAAAATCTAAGTAAACTAACAACAAACTTTAACTAATTTCAAAACAATAAAAAATAAGAACAAATAGCTCCAACACTCCGGCCCCTAATTGTGCATACAATCACAATTACTTTAAAGTCCCAAAAGGAGGAACTATTCTCTTAAGCAGGTCCTTAATCTTTGTTAATGATCTTCTTCACGATGAGGCTTCCAGTAGCAAAATAAGTTTTGTCACTGGCCTTTCCAAAACACTGGTCTTTGTTTGTAGTCTCACAGAACGCACCAAGCGTTTTGCACCCTGGTTTACACTTAAGACTTTTGCCATCATCCACGATCCTCTTGGAACTATAGCGTCTGCAATTAAAACAACATCTCCAGGTATAAGACATCTTTTAGTCCTCATCCATTTTTGTCTTTCTTGCATCAGAGGTAGGTACTCAGAAAGCCATCTCTTCCAGAACAACTCTGCCATGTACTGTATCTGTTTCCACCTTTTTCTGACATGCAGATCACTTGGATCAAACAGTCCTGGTGGTAAAACTGGTTTATTTTTCAGCAACAACAAGTGATTGGGTGTCAGTGCTTCAAGATCATTTGAGTCATCTGAAACTCTGGTAATGGGTCTGTCGTTCAATATAGCTTCAACCTCACAGAAGACTGTTTGGAGTCCTTCATCATCCAAAACTTGTTCTTTGAGAACTGAGGCTAAAATACTCTTTATTGAATGAATAAGGCGCTCCCACACACCGCCTGGGTGAGAAGCTGCTGGGATGTTAACGTTCCATTTCATGCCATCCTGAACAAAAGCCTTTTGAATTTTAGCATGGTTCAGCTCATTCAAACTTTCTTTCAACTCTCGATTCGCCCCAACAAAATTTGTAGCATTATCAGATCTGATGGTCGAAACTGGGCCTCGTCTACAGATGAACCTCCGCACAGCATTTATACAGGAGTCTGTATCAAGTGTACATGCAATCTCCAGATGTACTGCACGACTGGTGAAACAAGTAAAAAGAACTCCATACCTTTTAAGGAGACTTCGTCCTCTTTTAACACTTATAGGTCCAAAATAGTCCACTCCAACATTTGTGAATGGAGCTGTGTCTGGCAGGACTCTCTCTTCAGCCAGATCCGCCACCTTTTGTTCAACAAACTTTCCTCTGTTGCGTCTACACGTGATACAAGTGATACAAGTGATACAACGAGAGATGATTTTCCTGGCAGCAGAATTTGCATTTAATATCCAGTATTTTTGTCTTAGTTTTGACAGCATGTGTGCTCTTCCTGCATGTCCCAACCTTTGATGGATATGGCGTAAAATCAGTGTTGACACGTGCATATCTTTTGTCAAAATTGCAGGATGCTTTACTTCCATAGGCATGGCTGTTTTATTCAATCGGCCACCCACTCTGAGGATTCCTGAATCCAACACTGGATCAAGTTTGTAAAGACAACTTCCCTTGGAGACTCCTTTGAGGCCATTGCTGATTAAAGCCATTTCGTTGTTGTGCATATTGAATAATAGCTTGTTCTGCCTTTGCTAAATCTTCTGAAGTCAGATTTCCTTTCTTCAAAGTGGTCCTAAATCTTCCCATTCTTATCTCCACTTCTTACTGACTTTCCAGATCATTCTTATTCAAACCTGCAGCAAGCAACTCTGTCCTCTTCTGCGCCAGCAACACCAAGGCCTCTTTCAGCTTTAAAAGCCAGGCTACAGAGATTTTAAGTTTTGCCCAAGACGAGAAGTAATGGATAAGATAGTTGGTAGGATTTTGTAATTCCTTCACAATGACATTCATTGTCAGGTCCTTTTTGACCTCTGGGTCATCTGCAGAAATTACACTGTACTCCACATCCAGTTTAGGCCATTCCTTTTCTGACTTATAGAGAAATTCTGGCCCTTTTATCCATCTTCTACATTTGAGGAAATCCCCAGCACTCATTCCTCTGGATGCATCATCTGCAGGATTCTCCTTGAAAGAAACATATCTCCACTGATTCACATCTGTTGCTTCTTGAATGACAGCAATTCTGTTTGCAACAAAAGTATTAAATCTTCGGGTTTCATTGGAAATGTATTTCAGTACTGTTGTACTATCAGTCCAAAAAACTGATTTTTCCAACCTTACCTGCAGCTCTGTTTGCAGAAGCATATTCACTCAAACTGCAAGAACTGCAGTCGTCAATTCCAGTCTGGGAATTGTAGGTTGCTTGAGAGGAGCAACTCTAGCCTTCCCCAGGATAAAAGCAACATGTTTGATGTTATTCTTTTCCAACTTTAAATATGACACTGTTCCATAACCATCTTGACTTGCATCAGAAAAATGATGAAGTTGTGCCTTATCTGGTCTTCCAAAGCAACTTGGTTTAATGCAACGTTCCACTTTGAACTTTGAAATCAGCTGGAGATCCTCCAGCCAATCATGCCACCGCTGGGAAAGTGAGTGGGGAGTAACTTCATCCCACTTCAAATTTTGTCGGCAAAGCTCTTGTAACAACAGTTTAGCTGGCATACTGAAGGGAGACAAGATTCCCAAAGGATCATACAGTGAGCTGACCACAGACAAAATGCCCCTTCTGGTTGTTGGACGGTCCTGCAGGGAGGTTCTGAACCGGAACTTGTCTGTTTCTATGCACCACTGTAAACCCAGTGCTCTCTCAACTGGAAGTTGATCTGCGTCCAAATCCAGAGCCTTAATTTCCTTTGCTCTTCTTTCCTCTGGGATTGACATGAGCACTGTGCGACTGTTGCTGATCCATTTTGAAAGCTTAAATCCTCCTTTAGCGCAGATATCTGTCAGCCTCTTCACCATGTGCACTGCCTCCTCTTCTGAAGCAACAGATTTCAAACCATCATCCACATAATAGTTTCTTTTGACTGTATCAACCACTTCAGCTGGAAACTGTTGTGCATTATCATCTGCAGTTCTCTGTAGAGCATAATTTGCACAGCTTGGCGAAGAAACAAATGCACCTTCATCCGGTATTCCTGTGCAGACCTTGTAGTGTCGCCTTGTTGCCACCAAAGGAAACGGAGAAAGTTGACGTGTTTTTCTGAGACGTGAACTTGGTGAAACATGGAATCAATGTCTGCCATTAATGCAACAGGCTCTTGTCTAAATCTGATCAGAACTCCAACCAGCGAGCTTGTGAGATCAGGTCCCTGTAGAAGCTGGCTGTTCAATGATGCTCCTTTGTAAGTTGTTCCACAGTCAAATACAACTCTTAACTTGCCCTTTGTGGGATGATACACTCCGTGATGAGTGATGAGGGATGTACCACACCTTTCCATCATCTTTGTGCAACTCATCTGCAGACACAAGCTCGGCATATCCTTGTTCAAGCATGTTGTTTACACATTCAGTGTATTCATCCTTATAATGAGCATCCTTTTCAAATCTCCGTCTGAGACTCTGGAGACGCTGCTCTGCGACACAGAGGTTATTTGGCAAGCTGGGACCTTCTCTCCTGAAAGGCAAATCAATGTGATAATGATTTCCAATAGGTTTTATTGAACTACTAACAATATCCATGAAACACATATCCTCTCTGGACATTTCAGTCTGCTCCTCTGAGGATCTTTCATTAAAATCAAGATTGTACTGTTTAATCAACATTTCTTCAAGACGCTCAACAGAAATCCTATTGGCTGTTACAGCAGTGCGGTTGTTTTTATTTCCACTGTTACTTCCAGTGCACAAGGGACCATTTATGACCCAGCCAACTTTTGTTTTTACAGCATAAGGTCCACCCTCCACACTGTTTATCACCTTCCATGGCTCTAAAACATTGGAAGCATCAGTGCCTATCAGTAGCTCCACCTCTGCATCAATGTTGTGAAGTTTAACAGGTTTAAGATGAGGCCACTGATTGATGTCGCCTTGCTGGGGAATATTGACTGTAGAAACTGGCATGGTCTTTTGAGTCAAAACATCTGGCAACGGCATGAAATCATTTGCTTCCAAACCAGACAGAACTTGTGCACTAACAATCCTATCTTGACTCATTGTTCTCAAAAGGATATTGGTCTTTTTACCTTTTAGATTCAGTCTTTTTGCCAGGGTTTCTGTACAGAATGTACCTGAACTTCCAGGATCAAAAAACGCATAGGTTTGCACGATTTTATTGCTCTTTTGGCTCTTAACTTGAACTGGAACTATAGGAAAAACTGCATCAACTTCATGACCGGTCCCAATATGCCCACATGTCTGAGTGGTTGCCGTTGAAAAGTTGACATTAGAGCTTGTCATCTGTTGAGCTTGTTCTGAGGGTGCACCTGGATCTTTTCGCTTTATATGAAGAACCCCTGAGTGCTTTTGGTGACACACGTTGCAATCCAAACGACTCCTACAGTCTTTGCTTGTGTGACCAACTTTTAAACAACCAAAACAAATTCCCCTTTCCTTGATAAAAGTCAACTTATCCCGATGCATTTTAGCTTTAAACCGCTTACAATTCTCTAGTAAATGATTGCTGTGTGAACAAAACAAACAACTATGCAGAACAGTGGAATTTGTTCTGCTTCCAGTTGATTGAGCTTTGACTCCTGGAACTGTACTGACATTAGTGGCAAAACTACTTCCCTTATTTCTTTGCTTGGTGGAACTTGAAACTTTAAAGCTGCTTCCAGATTGTGAGTCTTGGATGTTGCCAAACACTGGATCTGATGCTACTTTCACCTGTTTTATATTGAAGGCAACCAGATCAGTGAACACTGCTCTGTGACCATTTTGTTCCTGTAGTTCATAGGCAACAACTCTCCATTTTTCCCTCAATTTGTATGGAAGTTTCATAACAATCATTCTCATATTTGAGGGCAAATCCAACTCCTTCATATAAACAACTTGCTGTGTTAGATTCAAACATCCTTGAAGAAAAAGAGAGAATGACTGTAGACCTTTCACATCCTCACTTTTAATAGGTGCCCAACTCACAATCCTCTCCATATATGCAGAGGCAATTTTATTTTCGTTCCCAAAATGTTCTTCAAGAAGATATTTGGCTGTGGAATAGCCCTGCTCAGGAGGTAAATGCTGACAACTATGCACCAAGACTTTAGGCTGCCCCCTAGTGAACTGCTCTAAAAAATGCAAACAGTCGCTCCAGTTATCAGTTTTAGCTTCCACTCCATTTTCAAAGGCATTCATAAATGATCTGTACTGTAAAGGGTCTCCATCAAACATAGGGATGTTTCTGGCTGGGAGGACAGAAGATACATTTTGTTTTACAAGCACAGTAGTGATGTCATTTAGTTTTTGCATAATATTGACAATCTCCTTCGTGCTATTCTCAGTCAAAGTAGGAGACTGAGGCTGTGTTTGCTGCGTCACTTGAGCTGAATCATCCACCTGATGTTGGTTTTGACTTTGTCTAGGTATGATTACTTGTGATTCAGATGCAGAATTTGTACCAGAGTAATCTCTTTCTGCCGGAACAAATGTATCAGCACAAGGATTTAAACTAGGCGCTTCTTGTACGTGCCCTCTTTCAAAATAAGAGTTCATTCCATCAGAACGCTCAGAGCTACAAACTGAGTTTATTTTTAAGACACGAAGCTTTGCATTGATTGCTGCCAGCTCTGTTTCCAAGGATAATTTCTCCTTTTCTTTTCTCAGTTTTTCCTCTTGCGCTTCAATAGAATGTTTTTTCTTTAATGTAGCGAGTCGCTCCATGAGCGCTGCTTTGTCAGCCGCAGCTTTAATGCGTGCGGAAGATGTTGATGAAATTCGACTTTGCTGTGACAAGGTTTTTGAAGGTGGCTTTACACTTGAGATATTAGAGACACTGTCTTCAGGATTTATTTCATCCAAACTTTCAACAGCTTGATCATTAAGAACAGTATTGCTTTGTTCAATATACAGCTCGCCTGTTTCCTGCAACCAAACCTTTACTTTGTCCATAAAAACAGAGAATGCTGTCACCTTAGACTAAAAATGTGCGCTTTGCCTTTTCACTTCATCTTCTGGCAGTGGCAAACTTAAAAAGGATTCTTGCAAAGCGTTTGCATCTTGATAGCATTTAATAAACTTCCCAAATTCAGAAGACACTTCCGTAACGTTCTCATGTGAAGTCATTAAAGCGGAAATTTTCCCCATATACTTAGATGCTTGCTTACACATTGAACTCTGCTTTTCTTGGCATGTCTTTATATACAAATCCAAACCTTTTGGTGTAAATTTGATGCTTCTTTTCTCTGCTTGCATCTGAGTGTCATCCTCTTGTTTACTCTTAATATCCGACATTTTTATTGTCCTCTTGGATTATTTCAAACATTATAAAGATGCACAGCACACTGAGAATCCATAGCATAGAGCAGAAACATGACATCCATTTACCTGCTGATTGCAGCGAACAAACATTTCCACAGAGGGCGTTGGCATGTTTAAATTAGTGATCGAATTATGCACAAATTTAGTACATCAAAACACAGTTCATCAATCCTTGTAGTGAAATAATGTCTTTAAACTCCAATAGCTTCACCGTTTTCCTTTACGGCTTAAACAATATTATCACTCACCAGTTTGAAATCTTTGAAATCCATATATCCAACATATCCATTAATGAAGGATTATTCCTTTGTCCACGGGCGGGTTTTTTACTTTATGTAGTGGCAATTCCTTTTGTTTGACTAACCAAACATCCCACAATTAAAGGTCCACAAGCCACTGCTGCACTGAGATACTATTTTGTACGCAGGCAAAAGAAGTCCACTGTCCAAACTTGAAAGTTGCATTTTTATGGTTTATTTATCCAGTTTGGCAAGCAATAACAAGATCCATTTTTTTGTTACTTTCTGCTGCTTCTCCTGCTCTGGTAAAAAACCATAGGCCCATCCCAGTGCATGCTGGTCCTATACCAGTCTCTTTATTTATAGAAACTAAATGGCCCTAAAACTCTTACTGACTAATTTAACAAAGTAACATCAAACAAACATTGAAACAAAATGTTAACCGACAAATAAACTTGTAAATAAACCCCAAAATATAAGTAAACTAACAACAAACTTTAACTAATTTCAAAATAATAAAAAATAAGAACAAATAGCTCCAACAATCTGTTTGGTTGTTGTTGAAATACTTTTGGGAGCTTTAACCTGAGATTCTGGAAAATACATTTATATTAAAAATTGATTCAAGATTGAATGAATCAACATCGCTTTATTCAAATTAAAACCATTTAAATAGGAAAATCCATTTTTTTACACCCGCCTCTAATGCTGGGTAATGTCAGCTGATCCATGTGCAGCTGGCTGTGAGGCTCAGGGAGCGTCTACAAAGTGCAACACTGAAAGAACATCATCCATAAATATTGAGTATTAACTGGACTCTCATACAGCGAGACTCAAATGCTTTTAAACATCAGCTTATCCTGCTGATCCAAGTCCAACACTGAGATTGTAAAAACATGTCTGTCAATCATTTTGTTTGGTTTCTGAGGAAAATGATTCAATAACTTGCTCCTAATACACAACATTTCATCATATTTCCTCATAACACTCTTTTGTCTGAACATTTGAATCCCATTTGAATTTGCAATAAAGGATCCACAGAGTTTGGTGACAATAATGGCAGTAGATGTTTGTGTGAAAGTGTTGGAAGCAAATTAGTGTGTGATGTTCTTTCAGTGTTGCACTTTGTAGACGGTCCCTGAGCACTGGTCTCACAGCCTGCTGCACATAGAGACCAGTGTTGTTAGTCCAGGTCAGAAGATGACTTGTTGGAATGAAAATGAGCTTGTAGTTTGTCTGCTTTAATAATGTGACTGGAAAAAGGTGTTGGACTTCAAATATGTCCATTTCTTTCACACTTCACCTTTAAAGGTGAAGCCTTGTGGTCTTTTTCCTGTTTTTATGATAAATGTACGACTTTAATGTGAAACATTCAGAGTTTTTTCTCTTGTTGTGTTTGTTTGAAGCTGCTTCCTGTTGGCTTCAGCTGTTTGGAGTTTCCATTTTCTAAACTTCTACATTCTGAACCTTCTTCAGCTCTGAACAGATGATGAAACACTAAATGATTTAAAGCTCACACTTTGTCTAATAAACTTACATCTTTCATTCTTTATACAGATTGAGGGACTGTGGTTTGTCAGAGATCAGCTGTGATTATCTGGCAGCAGCACTGAAGTCCAACCCCTCCCATCTGAGAGAGCTGGAGCTGAGCTACAACTACAACCTGCAGGATTCAAGAGTGAAGCATCTGTGTGGATTTCTGGAGAGTCCAGGATGTGGACTTGAAACTCTGAGGTCAGTCAGCATGTTTTAGTTGTGCTGAGATGAATATGATGTGAAAGTTGTGCTGACACTAAACTGCAGACATCAGGCTGATATTATACTGATCCACACTGAGGATCTTCATGGTAAAGTCTGTTTTCTTCTTCTCTGGTTTAGTCCATTGACTGCAGCAGAGCAATGTTCACACATCAAACAGTGATACTCAACGTATGGCCCACGGCCCACACGCGGCCTGCCCACCTTTCCTGATTCAGAGAGAGGGGACCCTGATTAACTGTGTAGTGTTCTTCCTCACAGTTCTAAGTATCAGACACAACAATGAATAATCCACAGCTGACTGTCTTTAGCAGGTCAAAGGTCACGGCACACAGCAGACAGTGGGAAATATTATAATTCTGATCATTTATCAGCACATATCCATATGTATAAAAACAAAGCTGACACTGTGAGACTTGATCAGAGGTGTGATCATCACAGCAGAGGCCTTTGTGTCAAAGTCACTGAGGATCAAACAGAAACATATGAAGCAGATTTTCCTCTTCTGGCTTTTTATAGCAGATAACCTTCAAAATATTCTGCAGTCGATCAAAAACTGAAGAAAACCATGAATCAACATGTGAACATGACCTGATGCTGCTGAAGTGAAGCAAAGTTACAGAGGTTTGATTACAGACACAGCTGAGAGTTTGTAATCTGTCATCATTTTAAAAGGTTCAAATTTCTTCAGTATTGAACAGCAGAAATGAGGCTTTGTTTTCGGAGGCCGACAGCAGTGAACACAACAGCAGACTGGTGCGTAATAATCAGTGAATAATGCAGAAAACAGATTTTTGAAGGTAAACTGTTCTTGAAGTACACTGAGAGAGAGAGAGCTGTGCAGGAAGTAAACGTCAAAGTCAGAGAGAATTCATGACGATGTTCATCAAACGTAAAGCGTAGTTTGGATCTTCTTTTGCTGCTGGTTCAGTCAGTTTTGGTTGGAGACAGATGAAACCTGCAGCTTCAGGATCTGTGAGCTGTCCACTTTCAGCCCCGACGGCGTGTCCGTGTACGTGCCGTCGAGTGAATGATCCACGCTCTGTGTTTCCATCTTTGTGTGTTTAGCTGCTCTCATTTACTGTTTTATCTGTTTGGTTGTTGTTGAAATACTTTTGGGAGCTTTAACCTGAGATTCTGGAAAATACATTTATATTAAAAATTGATTCAAGATTGAATGAATCAACATCGCTTTATTCAAATTAAAACCATTTAAATAGGAAAATCCATTTTTTTACACCCGCCTCTAATGCTGGGTAATGTCAGCTGGTCCATGTGCAGCTGGCTGTGAGGCTCAGGGAGCGTCTACAAAGTGCAACACTGAAAGAACATCATCCATAAATATTGAGTAATAACTGGACTCTCATACAGCGACACTCAAATGCCTTTAAACATCAGCTTATCCTGCTGATCCAAGTCCAACACTGAGTTTGTAAAAACATGTTTGTCAATCATTTTGTTTGGTTTCTGAGGAAAATGATTCAATAACTTGTTGCTAATACACAACATTTCATCATATTTCCTCATAACCCTCTTTTGTCTGACCATTTGAATCCCATTTGAATTTGCAATAAAGGATCCACAGAGTTTGGTGACAATAATGACAGTAGATGTTTGTGTGAAAGTGTCAGGAGTGTCGTGTGTGGAGGCGAGGAAGTGACCCAAAGGCAGGACTCGTGGATAGTGACGAACTGAAGATGGTTTATTATGAATCATGGATGAACAGGGCAGGAACGAAGGACTGACTGGCTGGCTGGCTGGCTGGCTGGCTGAAAGACTGGATGGATGGCTGACTGACTGAATTGAACATACGTACGAGAGACGACATTAACATCAATGACACGACCGAGAACTGGTGAAACCGAGGAACTTAAATACACAGGTTGAATGAGGACAATGATTGGAAACAGGTGAGTACAGGGCTGAAAATAATCTGACTAATGACACAAGCTGACACGGGGAAAAAACAGGAAGTGAAAACATTGATGTGGCAACATAACCTAAATGTGACGAAACTGAAAACAGTGGGTCACCGACCCAGGAACCCTGACAGAAAGTGCGGGAAGCAAATTAGTGTGTGATGTTCTTTCAGTGTGTCACTTTGTAGACGGTCCCTCAGCACTGCTCTCACAGCCAGCTGCACATAGACACCAGTGTTGTTAGTCCAGGTCAGATGATGACTTGTTGGAATGAAAATGAGCTTGTAGTTTGTCTGCTTTAATAATGTGACTGGAAAAAGGTGTTGGACTTCAAATATGTCCATTTCTTTCACACTTCACCTTTAAAAGTGAAGCTATATGATTCCTGGAAGGAAAAACACGACTTTTTCCAAGTCTTTTTCCTGTTTTTATGATAAATGTACGACTTTAATGTGAAAAATTCAGAGTTTTTTCTCTTGTTGTGTTTGTTTGAAGCTGCTTCCCGTTGGCTTCAGCTGTTTGGAGTTTCCATTTTCTAAACTTCTACATTCTGAAACCTTCTTCAGCTCTGAACAGATGATGAAACACTGAATGATTTCGAGCTCACACTTTGTCTAATAAACTTACATCTTTCATTCTTTATACAGATTGAGGGACTGTGGTTTGTCAGAGATCAGCTGTGATTATCTGGCAGCAGCACTGAAGTCCAACCCCTCCCATCTGAGAGAGCTGGAGCTGAGCTACAACAACACCCTTCAGGATTCAGGAGTGAAGCATCTGTGTGGTTTTCTGGAGAGTCCAGGATGTGGACTTGAAACTCTGAGGTCAGTCAGCATGTTTTAGTTGTGCTGAGATGAATATGATGTGAAAGTTGTGCTGACACTAAACTGCAGACATCAGGCTGATATTATACTGATCCACACTGAGGATCTTCATGGTAAAGTCTGTTTTCTTCATCTCTGGTTTAGTCCATTGACTGCAGCAGAACAATGTTCACATTTCAAACAGTGATACTCAACATATGGCCCGCGCCTGCCCACCTTTCCTGATTCAGAGAGAGGGGACCCTGATTAACTGTGTAGTGTTCTTCCTCACAGTTCTAAGTATCACACACAACAATGAATAATCCACAGCTAACTGTCTTTAGCAGGTCAAAGGTCACGGCACACAGCAGACAGTAGGAAATATTATAATTCTGATCATTTATCAGCACATATCCATATGTATAAAAACAAAGCTGACACTGTGAGACTTGATCAGAGGTGTGATCATCACAGCAGAGGCCTTTGTGTCAAAGTCACTGAGGATCAAACAGAAACACATGAAGCAGATTTTCCTGTTCTGGCTTTTTATAGCAGATAACCTTCAAAATATTCTGCAGTCGATCAAAAACTGAAGAAAACCATGAATCAACATGTGAACATGACCTGATGCTGCTGAAGTGAAGCAAAGTTACAGAGGTTTGATTACAGACACAGCTGAGAGTTTGTAATCTGTCATCATTTTAAAAGGTTTAAATTTCTTCAGTATTGAACATCAGAAATGAGGCTTTGTTTTCGGAGGCTGACAGCAGTGAACACAACAGCAGACTGGTGTGTAATAAACAGTGAATAATGCAGAAAACAGATTTTTGAAGGTAAACTGTTCTTGAAGTACACTGAGAGAGAGAGAGAGCTGTGCAGGAAGTAAACGTCAAAGTCAGAGAGAATTCAGAGGACTTCTGGTTGAGCTTTGATGGAGTAGGACGCGAGTCTGGGAGCTCCCGCCGACTTCGATTAAATTGTTATTTATTTGCGCTTTTTGGCCATATTTCCAGTCCTGTTTTGGTTTTGGATTGTTTTGTTGAGAAATTTTACTCGGGCCGGCGTAAAATGGCAGCAAAAAATGTTAAAACCCGCAGTACTATTCAAACACAACTGAGGCCTAGTTTGCAAACCGCGACCACACCCTCGAGTGAGCCGTCGTCTCCTGCAAAGCCCCCCACATGTCAAGCTAATCCTGATATTGAGGCTCTCAAGGTCGAGTTGCTGGCTTTGCTGAGGAAAGATTTCGCCGACATCTTTAAAAAGGAACTTCAGGATACTCTGGGTGTTGCTTTGTCTACCATTAAGTTCGACCTGCAGGCGGTGAAGACGCAGCTGGCGATCGTTAAAGCTGCCAATGACGCTACCATGTCTGAGCTAAAAGGTACAGTGAAGGAGATGGAGCACACACTCACTGTCTGCTCTGATGATATAGCTGAGATGAAAAACACTATCAAGGGCCTCACAGCTCATGTAGCCAAGCTGGAAAGTAAGTGTGAAGATTTGGAGTCCAGGTCGCGGCGCAACAATGTTAGGATAGTGGGAGTACCGGAGGGCCCTGACACGTGCACCACTGCTGCCATAGCTTCCTTGCTAAAAGAAGCATTTGATCTGGGGAAGGAGCCGCTTTTGGATCGTTCGCACAGGACCCTCCAGCCCGCACCTAAGCCTGGCGACCGTCCACGAGCCATTGTATGCAGGTTTCATTACCATACTGACTGTGTTGACATTTTACGACGTGCTAGAGAACGCCGACAGATTAAGGTCAGAGATCGGACCATCTCAGTCTTCCCCGACTACACCGCCAGGGTGGCATGGGCTCGTACTGCATTCAACACGGTCAGGCAGCAACTCCGTGGCATTGAAGGTGTTCGGTATGGCCTGCTTCATCCAGCGCGACTCCGCATCACATATAAGGGTGTCGAGAAGGACTTTGTTTCAGCAGAGGAGGCCAGTGATTATGTCAAAACTTTGATCTCTGGGTGAGCCTCAATAGCCCCTCAGTTTGATGCTGTAATGCTGCTAAGGGTTCACGCTCACCACCTGTGCATTGTTTTCTTAGGCCGTTGTGCTAGTTATTGTACTGTTGGTGTGCTGGTTCCTTTTATTTTCATTGTTATTTATTGAAACTGAATCATATAATATACTCTTGAACTTCGGACCAGTCCGGCACAATCTTCTCCAAGCTTGCTGCATTGATTTGCATAGGACTGGGTTGTTTTTTGTTTCTGTTAAATTTTTATTTATTTGGTTGTTTTTGTTTTAATTGTTTATCTATTTATGTATGTATTTATTTTTTTTACTTTTATGCACTTTCGGTGATTTGTTGGAAAGTTCTCCTTCTGAGGACGTCATATTTTGTACTGTGAGATCTTTTTTGGTTGGTTGGTTGGTTTCCTCTTTCTTTTTTCCCTTTTTAAAAAAAACATGTTTACTGTTATGCGCACACTGTTATACTGTAGAAAAATTGGCGAAAGGTTGTTTTTCCCTCTCTCGCTTTTATTTTTATTTAGACTCCAATTAGTCCAGTCACTTTGGTGAATCATTTTTGCTACTTTGGGGGTACACTGCTGTCTCCTTTGTTCTGTTCTGTGGAGACTTGGGGTGTATTTGTGTGTTCAGGGTTGGGTTGGGGGGCTGTCCCATTTCGGCACTTCATGGCCACTGGCATTTTGGTTTGGTTTTTTTCTTCTTCCTTTTTATGAATGGTTAATGGCAATATAGACCCCAGCATTGCTGGGTCAGGCATGCCTCTTAGATTCACTAGTTGGAATATCAGAGGTATGGGTAACCCTGTTAAGAGATCTAAGGTTTTTACTCACTTGAAACGTCTAAATTCTGACATAGCATTTTTACAGGAGACTCATCTTCGCATTAAGGATCATTATAGGTTATATTGCCCTTGGGTAGGTCAGGTCTTTCACTCAAATTTTAATTCGAAAGCTAGAGGAGTGGCCATTCTCATTAATAAGAAAGTTCAATTCTCTTCGACCAGTGTTATCACTGATAGGAATGGTAGATACATCATTGTTGCTGGTACCCTAATGCAGAAAAAGGTTTTGTTGGTAAATGTATATGCCCCGAATCTTGATGATGCTAAATTCGCTAATAGATTGCTGAGTAATATCCCCTTTCTGAATACACATTTGCTTATCCTTGGTGGTGATCTGAATTGTGTTTTTGATCCAATTTTGGATCGATCTAGTCCTCGTAATTTGACTCCATCATCTATGTCTAAAACATTCTCAGATTTTATGAAACAGAATGATCTTGTGAGATTTGATCCATGGAGATCCATGGAGATTTCGCAACCCTTCAATCAAAAAATTTTCGTTTTTCTCTCTGGTCCACCAGTCTTATTCCAGGATTGATTATTTTTTTATCGACAGAACTCTTAATTCATGCGTTAATTCTTCCGACTATTCTGGTATTGTAATATCTGATCACTCTCCTCTGCTATTGGATGTTCAGCTTTCTACCCATAAACGTAGTCCTCCACTTTGGATATTTAACTCTCTCCTTCTGGCAGATAAAGAATTTTGTGAATTTATTTCAAGCTCTAATGAGGAGTTCTTGTCCTTCAATCAGGATGATTCTGTTTCATATTCTCTGCTATGGGAGACTCTTAAATGCTACCTGAGAGGTCAAATTATTTCTTACTCTGTCTGTGCTAATAAAAAGATTAAAGCCAGGCTTAAAGAACTTATAGCTGCAATTAGTAACCTTGATCAAAGTTGTACACTGAACCCTTCTCCAGAATTACTGAAGCAGCGCCTTGATTTGCAAGTAGAATTTGATCTTATGTCAACCAAAGAGGCTGAGCACTTATTACTACGCAGTCGTGGCTCATATTACGAATATGGTTACAAGGCTAGTCGCTTGTTGGCACATCAGTTACGACGTCAGGCCTCCTTGCGTGTGATACCCACTATTAAAAACTCTTATGACAATATCACTACAGATCCCTTGGAAATTAATTCTACCTTTAAAACATTTTACTCTTTGTTGTACAAGTCCGAATTTCCCACGGATAAAGCTAAAATGAATGCATTTCTTCATAATCTTTCAAACCCTGTTATTGGTGCTAATGATGCGGGGACAATTGGACTCCCCATTATCTGTTGAAGAAGTATTAAAAGCTATTACAGTTATGCAGTCTAATAAAGCCCCGGGCCCAGATGGGTTTCCAATTGAATTTTATAAAACATTTATTGGTAAATTGGCTCCATTGCTTTTATCAGTGTTTAACGAATCCTTGGAAACGGGTTCATTACCACCTACTTTCACACAAGCAACCACAGCGCTCCTTCTCAAAAATGACAAGGACCCAACCTCCTGTGGTTCCTACAGGCCATTATCTCTGCTTAATGCCGATGCAAAGGTATTGGCTAAAGTAATTGCATCTCGCCTTGAGGATGTGCTTCCTCGAATTATATCTGAAGAGCAGAATGGCTTTATAAAGGGACGGCAATTGTTTTTTAATACCCGTACACTCTTTAATGTTATTTACTCAAAGCGTCTATCTGAACTTCCTGAACTTGTGATTTCTTTAGATGCTGAAAAGGCTTTCGATAGGGTGGAGTGGGAGTACTTGTTTGCAGTTTTAGAGAAATTTGGTTTTGGCGATAAATTTATTTCCTGGATTCGGCTTCTTTATTCGTCCCCTAAAGCCAGTGTTCATACTAATGATGTTTACTCTGATTATTTTGCGCTGGGTCGTGGTTGTCGTCAAGGTTGCCCTTTGTCTCCCTTACTCTTTGCCATTGCCATCGAGCCTCTGTCTATTACATTGAGATCTTCTTCTGTATTCAGGGGAATCATCCGTAATGGAATTACACATAAAGTATCATTGTATGCGGATGACTTGTTATTATATGTGACTGACCCTGCATGCTCCATCCCTGCTGTTTTAAGTATTCTGGAGAACTTCAGTTCGTTCTCAGGTTATAAATTAAATTTGGGGAAAAGTGAGTGTTTTCCTGTTAATACGGCAGCACGTCAACTTCAACAGTCTGATCTACCCTTTTGTCTCAGTCCATCTGGGTTTAAGTACTTAGGGATTAACGTGACTCGCTCTCTAGCTGGCCTTAAATCAGCAAATTTGTCTCCTCGTATATCAAGGATCACATCTGATATTCAAAGATGGGGTAATCTCCCCCTTTCTTTAATCGGTAAGATTAATGTTGTTAAAATGAACATCTTACCAAAATTTTTATTTTTATTTCAGTCAATTCCCTTATTTTTGCCGAAACATTTTTTTGTTTCACTGGACAAGATTATTGGTTCTTTCATTTGGGGAGGGAAGCCACCTAGGGTTTCTAAAACTTTGCTGCAGCGGTGCAGATTTAGTGGAGGACTTGCATTACCTAATTTTTTAGCCTACTACTGGGCCGCTCACATCCATAAACTTTGCTACTGGCTAAAATCTTCTGGTTCCTCGTGGTGTAAATTGGAGCTATCATCATGTAAGGGCTCTTCTTTACTGGCTTTGCTCTATTCCTCTTTACCCGTAAAACCCTCTCTGTACACTGATAATCAGGTGGTTCTTAACACACTCAAAATCTGGTTTCAGTTTAGACGTCACTTTTTTGTAATGCCGTCTTCCTCGGGTCCTCTAAGCGACAACCATTTGTTTCCCCCTTCACTTTTGGACTCGACATTCTCAGTGTGGTGTGACAAGGGTATAAAACAGTTCAAACATTTATATCTGGATGGTGTTTTTGATAGTTTTCCCAACTTGTCTTCTCGTTATAATCTCCCTATCACCCATTTGTTTCGCTATTTTCAAATTCGAAATTTTGTTGCCAAGTGTTTCCCAGATTTCCCCTCTTTACCTCAAGAACAGCAGTGGGAAACTACGTTATCATTTATTTCTCATCACAGAGGAACCATTTCGAAACTCTATGATGCAATTCTGTCTTTTAGTAACCACTCTAATGTTAAGCTTAAGTGTACATGGGAAGGAGAACTAGGAATTCGAATACATGAGGAGTCTTGGGAACAGGCTATAGCGAGGGTACGATCTTCCACCTCCTGTGCTCGTCTTGGACTTATTCAATTTAAGGTCATACACAGGGTGCATTTCTCTAAGTCTAGACTTTCTGAATTGTATCCAGAAGTGGAAAATAAATGTGATAAATGGTCTTTGTTTTAGAATGCGTTGTTTTTTTTCATATATATATATATATATATATATATATATATATATATATATATAAGTTTATTTACTTGGGAAAATGAATAAAGGTTGATTGTATTTCGGTAACTGCAAGTACTGTTGTTTTCTTTTTTCAATAAAAATATTTTCAAAAAAAAAAAAGTCAGAAAGAATTCATGACGATGTTCATCAAACGTAAAGCGTCGTTTGGATCTTCTTTTGCTGCTGGTTCAGTCAGTTTTGGTTGGAGACAGATGAAACCTGCAGCTTCAGGATCTGTGAGCTGTCCACTTTCAGCCCCGACGGCGTGTCCGTGTACGTGCCGTCGAGTGAACAATCCACGCTCTGTGTTTCCATCTTTGTGCGTTTAGCTGCTCTCATTTACTGTTTTATCTGTTTGGTTGTTGTTGAAATACTTTTGGGAGCTTTAACCTGAGATTCTGGCAAAATACATTTATATTAAAAATTGATTCAAGATTGAATGAATCAACATTGCTTTATTCAAATTAAAACCATTTAAATAGCAAAATCCATTTTTTTACAGCCGCCTCTAATGCTGGGTAATGTCAGCTGGTCCATGTGCAGCTGGCTGTGAGGCTCAGGGAGCGTCTACAAAGTGCAACACTGAAAGAACATCATCCATAAATATTGAGTAATAACTGGACTCTCATACAGCGACACTCAAATGCCTTTAAACATCAGCTTATCCTGCTGATCCAAGTCCAACTCTGAGTTTGTAAAAACATGTTTGTCAATCATTTTGTTTGGTTTCTGAGGAAAATGATTCAATAACTTGCTGCCTAATACACAACATTTCATCATATTTCCTCATAACACTCTTTTGTCTGACCATTTGAATCCCATTTGAATTTGCAATAAAGGATCCACAGAGTTTGGTGACAATAATGACAGTAGATGTTTGTGTGAAAGTGCTGGAAGCAAATTAGTGTGTGATGTTCTTTCAGTGTTGCACTTTGTAGACGGTCCCTGAGCACTGGTCTCACAGCCAGCTGCACATAGAGACCAGTGTTGTTAGTCCAGGTCAGAAGATGACTTGTTGGAATGAAAATGAGCTTGTAGTTTGTCTGCTTTAATAATGTGACTGGAGAAAAGGTGTTGGACTTCAAATATGTCCATTTCTTTCACACTTCACCTTTAAAAGTGAAGCCTTGTGGTTCCTGGAAGGAAAAACACGACTTTTTCAAGTCTTTTTCCTGTTTTTATAATAAATGTACGACTTTAATGTGAAACGTTCAGAGTTTTTTCTCTTGTTGTGTTTGTTTGAAGCTGCTTCCTGTTGGCTTCAGCTGTTTGGAGTTTCCATTTTCTAAACTTCTACATTCTGAAACTTCTTCAGCTCTGAACAGATGATGAAACACTAAATGATTTCAAGCTCACACTTTGTCTACAAAACTTACATCTTTCATTCTTTATACAGATTGGAGAGCTGTGGTTTGTCAGAGATCAGCTGTGATTATCTGGCAGCAGCACTGAAGTCCAACCCCTCCCATCTGAGAGAGCTGGACCTGAGCTCCAACAACAAGCTGCAAGATTCAGGAGTGAAGCATCTGTGTGGTTTCCTGGAGAGTCCAGGATGTGGACTTGAAACTCTGAGGTCAGTCAGCATGTTTTAGTTGTGCTGAGATGAATATGATGTGAAAGTTGTGCTGACACTAAACTGCAGACATCAGGCTGATATTATACTGATCCACACTGAGGATCTTCATGGTAAAGTTTGTTTTCTTCTTCTCTGGTTTAGTCCATTGACTGCAGCAGAATAATGTTCACATTTAAAACCTTCAAAGAAGAAGAAAAATCCTCCACTGGATAATTCACTGTGAAACTCTCCAACTCTTCATTCCACCTTAAAGTCTGTTTGACACTGAAATCCAAATCAAAATGTGTGTTTGCTTTACAGACAGCAGTCCAACACAAACATACACACATCATCCAAAACACAGTCCAACATCCAAATCTCCTTCACTGCCAGCATGAATGATGGGAAAGAGAAGGAGGAACACTCTGACATTCAGGGTTAGAATGAGTTTCATAAAGCAGACTGTGAAGATCAAAGCTGCATTAGAAAGCTTACATGAATGAATGAGTTGACAGAAGTGGACAGAGATCATCTGAAGCACTTCAAAGGCTTTAAATCAGCACATTTCTCTTTATTCTTTATCAACTCTGTTAGTTTCTCTCAATTTTCTGTTGAATGAAGCTAACAGCAGGCTAATAAGATGCTGACCAACAGGTTTCTATTAATGGTTGTAATTTGTATATGAAAAAGTGCTTTGGCTCAGCAGGGATCAGCTTACAGGTAGAATACAGCTGCTGGATGGGATTAGCATGTCATAGCTATCTACCAAACTGCTTACTGGGGAATTTCAGGCCATCTATGGATCATTTTTGCTAACTGTTTATTCAGCTTAGGCTCACAGGGCTGGAGCCTGTGCCCTAGCTGTCATAGGGCAAGAGGCGTGGTCCACCTGCACAGGTGAGCAGTCCATCACAGGGCCAACAGAGAGAGACAGAGAAGCACTCTCTCACATCCACACCTACAGCCAATTTAGAAGCACCAATGAACCTAAGCAGCATTTCATTGGACTGTGGAGAACATCCAACCTCCACAGAAAGACCAACAAGCTTCAACCTACAACCTTCTTCCTTTAAGACACTAGTGCTAACCACTTTTCCCCATTTCAGCCCAAATCCTGCATCTTCCTGCTCTGACTCCAGGCCAGCTCCACTAACACTTTCTCATCAGACACTGCCACCTAGTGGAGGAAGTCTTAGTTCCATTTGAAGCTTCAGATTACAGTTAGTTCCTTTACAAAGAGGTGGAGGTGGTGGGGCCACAGCACCATCATCACTGAGTCCTAGGGATGGGTATCGTTTAGGTTTTATCTGATAACTGCCAACCCCGTACTTTTGAAACAGTGCCGGTGCTTAAAGAATGGAGAACACAAACTTCGTCCAAAAACCTCTCATGTTTAGCTGTTTTCCACTTTTTCTTTGGTCATATTAGCCTTTTTGGCCAGGGTGAAGGGAGTATCTCCGGATGAAACTTTAACATTTAAAGTATCGTAGCTCTGTTGCTAAATTTTCTGACTCGGTGAATTGTGAACAGCAGAAAGGAGGAAAGCACTAATGCTGGCACAAGGGGCCACAAGCCAGTGTACTCCAAGTGGCAGCCTGGGTAAATGGGGAGTGTTGCATTAGTAAGGGCATTCTGAACTAAAGCTTTACCAAATAAAATGCGTGGATCATAATGAATAAGACTGTCATGCTACTGATGGCTGAAAGAAAAGGAAGAGGAGGGGAGGAAGGAGGCATGTTAGGAGTAGGGATGGGTATCGTTTAGGTTTTATCCGATACCGGTGCCCAACCGGTACTGTTTCAGTACCGGTGCTTAATCGGTGCGCGAATCACTGCTTAAAGAATGGAGAACACAAATTTTGTCCTAAAACCTCTCTTGTTTAGCTGAAAGATAACAATGTCAGCCTTTTTTGCAGCTATAGGGCATATATGGTTTCACTCTATCAAACAAGAAGACAGACACATGTAACTACGACGGTGTTTGCTAGTTCACCTTACATGCAATAATAATAACGTGTAATAACGTGGTTAGCCTACTCAACGTAAATTACACACGAACAACATTAAGCTACTCACGCAGAGAAGAACGGCTGCTGCTGCCATCATCATCCATCATCATTTCTAATACACCGGCAGGGCTAGGGGCCAGGACTCTCCTCTTCGGGTTTTTGGGGGATGTTGCTAACTCCGGGTCTGATAACAGGCACCACACCCGCAGTAGATGCGCTCGGTCTTGCAGCAAGCTATCAAATACGGTGCATTTCTCGGCTTTTAAAAAAACGCTATGCGTTGCCAGGTGTTTCATCAGATTTCAGGTGTTACCTCCTTTGCACAGTATCAGCTTAAAGCACTTGTTGCAGGCTGTTGAGTTTGCATCTTTTGCTGTGAAGTATAGCCAGACTTTGACCGCTTCGCCTTGGACATTTTTAATCTGTAGCTCTGCTCTAAAATAATGTACGTGAAAAAAAGCACCAAAATGTGCACTGCTTTTCGGTCTGGTTACTATTAGAGATGGACCGATCCGATATTACGTATCGGTATCTGTCCGATACTGACGTAAATTACTGGATCGGATATCGGAGAGAAATAAAAAATGTAATCCGATCCATTAAATATCAAAAAATAAACTTGGTAAACTTGGTGTTCGCTCGCTCTGTGGTATAGTATCACTTCCTGTTCCTGCTCAAACACAGTGGTGTTTCTGAGTAGCTTATTTGCTTAGCAGTTTAATTAACAACTTTTAATACATTCTTTTTTTCATAGTATAATCTTCACGTGCTTCATCCGAAGCACACTTTCTGTGTACTCACTACCTAATTTATAGCCAAAGTAGTCACTCACTGTCTCTGTACTGTTTTGCTAGCTTAGCTCGTAGCCGACTCGTTAGCACCATGGCTACTTCACCTGTCCCTTCTGCACTTTCTTGCTCATTGTGTCAGATGTTTAGTTACTCCTCGGCCTCCTTTAGCAGTAATGATATCTGTAACAAATGTAGCATATTTGCAGCTCTGGAGGCCAGGATTACTGAACTGGAGACTCGGCTTCGCACCCTGCACTCACCCTTAGCTAGCCAGGCCCCTGTAGCTGGTGCAGCCGAAGATAGCGTAGGCCCCGCTAGCTGTTCCCCGGCAGATCCCAAGCAGCTGGGGAAAGACGGCTGGGTAACGGTGAGGAGGAAGCGTAGTCCTAAACAGAAGCCCCAGGTACACCACCAACCCGTTCATTTGTCTAACCGTTTTTCCCCACTCGGTGACACACCCGCTGGGGGTCAAACTCTGGTAATTGGTGATTCTGTTCTCAGACATGTGAAGCTAGAGACACCGGCAACCATAGTCAATTGTCTTCCAGGGGCCAGAGCAGGCGACATTGAAGGAAATTTAAAACTGCTGGCTAAGGGTAAACGTAAATTCAATAAAATCATAATTCACGTCGGCAGTAATGACACCCGGTTACGCCAATCGGAGGTCACTAAAATCAATATTGAATCGGTGTGCAACTTTGCCAAAACAATGTCGGACTCTGTAGTTTTCTCTGGTCCCCTCCCCAATCAGACCAGGAGTGACATGTTTAGCCGCATGTTCTCCTTAAATTGCTGGCTGTCTGAGTGGTGTCCCAGAAATGATGTGGGCTTCATAGATAATTGGCAAACCTTCTGGAGGAAACCTGGTCTTGTTAGGAGAGATGGCATCCATCCCACTTTGGATGGAGCAGCTCTCATTTCTAGAAATATCGACAAATTTATTAAACCCCTCAAAATATGACTATCCAGAGTTGGGACCAGGAAGCAGAGTTGCAGTCTTACACGCCTCTCTGCAGCTTCCCTCCTCCTGCTACCCCCCCAAAAACCCATCTCCATAGAGACTGTGTCAGCTTCCAAAAAGACAAAAAACAAACTAAAAACTAGCAACAAACAACTTAAACATTTACAAAGAAAGAACAATACAGTATCCACACCTGAACCAAAGAGTAAAACAGTGAAATGTGGATTATTAAATATTAGGTCTCTCTCCTCCAAGTCTCTGTTAGTACATGACTTAATAATTGATCAACAAATTGATTTACTCTGCCTTACAGAAACCTGGTTGCAGCAGGATGATTATGTTAGTTTAAATGAATCAACACCCCCGAGTCATTCTAACTACCAGAAATCTCGAAGCACAGGTCGAGGGGGCGGTGTGGCAGTAATTTTTCACACCAGTCTATTAATTAATGAAAGACCAAGACAGACTTTTAATTCATTTGAAAGCCTGATGCTTAACATTGTCCACCCCAGCTGTGAAACTCAGAAACCAGTCTTACTTGTTATCATCTATCGTCCACCTGGGCCTTACACAGAGTTTCTGTCTGATTTCTCAGACTTTATATCTAATTTAGTTCTGAGCTCAGATAAAATAATTATTGTGGGTGATTTTAACATCCATGTTGATGCTAAAAATGGCAGCCTCAACATGGCATTTAATCTGTTGTTAGACTCAATTGGTTTCTCTCAAAATGTAAAAGAACCCACCCACCACTTTAATCACACTCTAGATCTTGTTTTAACATATGGCATAGAAACTGAACATTTAACAGTGTTTCCTGAAAACCCTCTCCTGTCTGATCATTTCTTGATAACATTTACATTTACAATAATTGATTACGCAGCAGTGGAGAGTGGACTTTATCAAAGTAGATGTCTTTCTGAAAGCGCTGTAACTAAGTTTAAGAATATAATCCAGCCACTGTTATCATCGTCAATGCCCTGTATCAACACAGAGCAGAGCAGCTATCTGAACGCTACCCCAACAGAGGTCGATTATCTTGTTAATAATTTCACCTCCTCACTACGTACGACTCTGGATACTGTAGCTCCAGTGAAAACTAAGGTCTCTAATCAGAAGTACCTGACCCCGTGGTATAATTCTCAAACACGTACCCTAAAGCAGATGACTCGTAATCTGGAGAGGAAATGGCGTGTCACAAATTTAGAGGATCATCATTTAGCCTGGAGAAATAGTTTGTTGCTTTATAAGAAAGCCCTCCGCAAAGCCAGAACAGCTTACTACTCATCACTAATTGAAGAAAATAAGAACAACCCCAGGTTTCTCTTCAGCACTGTAGCCAGGCTGACAAAAAGTCAGAGCTCTTTTGAGCCAACCATCCCTTTAACGTTAACTAGTGATGACTTCATGAACTTCTTCACAAATAAAATTTTTATCATTAGAGAAAAAATTACCAATAATCATCCCACAGATGTAATATTATCAACAGCTACTCTTAGTACCATTGATGTTAAGTTAGACTCTTTTTCTCCAATCGATATTTCTGAGTTAACTTCAATAATTACTTCCTCCAAACCATCAACGTGTCTTTTAGACCCCATTCCTACAAAACTGCTCAAAGAAGTCCTGCCATTGATTAATTCTTCGATCTTATATATGATCAACCTATCTCTAATAATCGGCTATGTACCACAGGCCTTCAAGGTGGCTGCAGTTAAACCTTTACTCAAAAAGCCATCTCTAGACCCAGCAGTCTTAGCTAATTATAGGCCAATCTCCAACCTTCCTTTCATATCAAAAATCCTTGAAAGAGTAGTTGTCAAACAGCTAACAGATCATCTGCAGAGGAATGGTTTATTTGAAGAGTTTCAGTCAGGTTTCAGAGTTCATCACAGCACAGAAACAGCTTTAGTGAAGGTTACAAATGATCTTCTTATGGCCTCTGACAGTGGACTCATCTCTGTGCTTGTCCTTCTTGACCTTAGTGCAGCATTCGATACTGTTGACCATAATATCCTATTAGAGCGATTAGAACATGCTGTAGGTATTACAGGTATTGCACTGCAGTGGTTTGTATCATATCTATCTAATAGACTCCAATTTGTGCATGTAAATGGAGAGTCCTCTTCACACACTGAGGTTAATTATGGAGTTCCACAGGGTTCAGTGCTAGGACCAATTCTGTTTACATTATACATGCTTCCCCTAGGCAGCATCATTAGAAGACATAGCATACATTTTCACTGCTATGCAGATGACACCCAGCTCTATCTGTCCATGAAGCCAGATAACACACACCAATTAGTTAAACTGCAGGAATGTCTTAAAGACATAAAGACATGGATGGCCACTAACTTTCTGCTTCTTAACTCAGATAAAACTGAGGTCATTGTACTCGGCGCTGAAAAGCTTAGAAATATGGTATCTAACCAGATTCTTACTCTGGATGGCATTACCTTGGCCTCCAGTAACACTGTGAGGAACCTTGGAGTCATTTTTGACCAGGATATGTCCTTCAACGCACATATTAAACAAATATGTAAGACTGCGTTCTTCCATTTGCGCAACATCTCTAAAATTAGAAATATCCTGTCTCAGAGTGACGCTGAAAAACTAGTTCATGCATTTAGTACTTCCAGGCTGGACTACTGCAATTCATTATTATCAGGATGTCCAAAAAACTCCCTGAAAAGCCTTCAGCTAATCCAAAATGCTGCAGCAAGAGTCCTGACAGGGACTAGAAAGAGAGAGCATATTTCTCCTGTTTTGGATTCCCTTCATTGGCTTCCTGTTAAATACAGAATTGAATTCAAAATCCTGCTCCTCACATACAAGGTCTTAAATAATCAGGCCCCATCTTATCTTAATGACCTTGTAGTACCATATCACCCTATTAGAGCACTTCGCTCCCGCTCTGCAGGCCTACTTGTTGTTCCTAGAGTATTTAAAAGTAGAATGGGAGGGAGAGCCTTCAGTTTTCAGGCCCCTCTTCTGTGGAACCAGCTTCCAGTTTGGATTCGGGAGACAGACACTATCTCTACTTTTAAGATTAGGCTTAAAACTTTCCTTTTTGCTAAAGCATATAGTTAGGGCTGGACCAGGTGACCCTGAATCCTCCCTTAGTTATGCTGCAATAGATGTAGGCTGCCGGGGGATTCCCATGATGCATTGAGTTTTTCCTTTCCAGTCACCCTTCTCGCTCACTATGTATTAACAGACCTCTCTGTATTGAATCATATCTGTTATTAACCTCTGTCTCTCTTCCACAGCATGTCTTTTATCCTGTCTTCCTTCTCTCACCCCAACCGGTCGCAGCAGATGGCCGCCCCTCCCTGAGCCTGGTTCTGCCGGAGGTTTCTTCCTGTTAAAAGGGAGTTTTTCCTTCCCACTGTCGCCAAAGTGCTTGCTCATAGGGGGTCATATGATTGTTGGGTTTTTCTCTGTATCTATGAAGCGCCTTGAGGCGACTTTTGTTGTGATTTGGCGCTATATAAATAAAATTGAATTGAATTGAATTGAAAAAAGCCCCTCACAAAACTTGTGACACAGCATAACTCGCTTCATAACCGTAGCACGTCGCAGCAGTGTGCATCACGTGATAGAGCGGCTGTGTGTATTTGTAGCCTCGCTACCAAACCAGCATTTCATCTCCGAGGAAGTTATCCCAGAGAGAAGTAAAGCAAGTGTGTAAGTTCATCTCTGAATGTTTGTAAAGCATTCCAGCGTTAAGCTTAACAACCGATACATGGAGCGACTGCCTCTTCTCTCCCCCTCCCTCTCCTGCTGCTATTTCAATTGTGAAACTGATTAATGATCAGCTGATCGGCTTTTCTGTCGCGAGTCCGTCTCTCTTGTTTGTTTATCGCCCACTTTGCACCAGAAAGAGAAAACTAGCGGCTGAACAACAGCAGCACGTTTAAGCTTGATAATCTGTTGTTAGAATTTATTTAATATTACTTTCTACACCAGGATCATTTTCTACAGCTGACATAACTGTGCAGGGGCGGATCTAGCAAAGTTTAGCCAGGGGGGCCGATAGGGCATTAACAGAGAAAAGGGGGCACAAAGACATACTTTTCTTTCTTATTCTCATTTAAAATGTCTAGCTTTTAATAAATAATTATCTGAATCTTACACCCAAAGATTTAATCTGATGTAAAATGTATAGAAGTCCATTACTGTATATAGTAACTGTTAAGTCTAATATACCCTAGTAAGCTATAGTACTTTTTCCTTTGGGAAGATACCATCTGTGCAGTCTGCAATTCTGTTGAAGAAAGATGTTGAATCTATTTAATTATTCTTGAAAAATAATTGATTTCTGTGCATTTTTTTTCACACTGCATCAAATTAAAGTTGATTACATCGATTAAGAATCATGAGGTGAAGGGTGGTTCCCTATTTTTTTCTTGCTGGGAGTTTGCAACCCTATTAGTTAGGTTGCTTAATATTTCTGCTAAGTACTCTTTAAAATACCAGAATAGGAAGGATGGAGTAGGTTTAAGTTTATTAAATTGATCAGTATTGCTGAACTATGAAATATTTTGGGGGCAGTGTATTTTTGACATACAGGTATAACAGAATAGCTTTAGTGTTGTTGTTTATTTAAACTTGAGTATGAACGGTATCGGCAGATATCCAAATTTATGATATAGGTATCGGACATAAAAAAAAGTGGTATTGTGCCATCTCTACTTACTATTAATTTTCGTTCTTTGAATTCTTTTGGCGGCAAAGAAAGACTGGACCCAGGGTGGTCAAAGCTCAAAAAATTATCTTTATTTTACATTCCCGGGAACGGAGACCTGAACACTCACGCTCAGGTCTGAAAGCAGCAGCAGCCAGCATGGTTATTTATATATTTCCGCAGCACGTCACACACTCTAAGTTTTGATCGGAACACTCTGCTTAGTTTCACTTTCTGTCTGCACCTCCAGTGCTCTGCAAAAGCATGCAGTTTCCTGTCAGTACTTTTGGCTCAGACTCTACTCAGAGCTGTCCCTCTCTTATTAAAATACATACAACAATATAATCAGCAAATAAACACTAAGAATATACCAGGGCTTTTTCTCTCTTTGATCCCACTAAGAGATTTCCACACAAACACCTCATCAGTGGGACTCTCAGAGCTACCAGCCCTTTGCTACAATCACAAAGCTCTTCATTGAAATCAATGATATCAAAGCTGGAATCAAATGAGTCCAAGTCTTCTGCTGATTCAGCATCACATTCATCTTTGCTCCTTGTTCTGCATCCCCACCATGGACTTCATTCCTTTCCAAGCCAGCCTTGAGTGTCCTTTATTCAGCTCATCCTCTGCTTTACTTTTACACCTGATTTTTGCTGCTTTATCTCTCTTTCAACAAGTTTCTGTGCCTCAATCTTTTTCTTCTCTCCCTCATAACAAGATAGCTTCTTCTGCCTGAGAACATGTTGGAGTGATTTACTAATCCAGGGCTGCTTATTGGGGAAAATACTTCCTGTTTTCAAAGTAATCTCCATTTTCCCCCAGAAAGAAATGTAAGTAGAAATCAAGAACATGAGCCTTTAAAAAGTCCCAGTGGGTTCAGTCAAAGCAGTCCCTCAGTCCCAGTATAGAGTCTTTGGTCCAGACTGGAACAACTGTGTGCCCAGTTTGAGCTCTCTTCAGTCCTGTGACCTGACAGACCCAGAGGGGCCATCACATCACATTTAGAAGCTCCCCTAATGGAGCCACAACACATGTCCAATACTTAGTCTGTCTTGTTGGACCAACTGGAAGAAATGATTCAAGGACTTAGTCACAGAACAGAGATTCAAATCTCCAAAATCCAACTGGCTGCATCAGGACATATAGTCTGAAACTCTGCACAGTTTCCTGTTTGAAGCTACTTCCTGTTGGCTTCAGCTGTTTGGAGTTTCCATTTTCTAAACTTCTACATTCTGAACCTTCTTCAGCTCTGAACAGATGATGAAACACTGAATGATTTCAAGCTCACACTTTGTCTAATAAACTTACATCTTTCATTCTTTATACAGATTGTGGACCTGTGGTTTGTCAAAGATCAGCTGTGATTATCTGGCAGCAGCACTGAAGTCCAACCCCTCCCATCTGAGAGAGCTGGAGCTGTACAGAAACAACCTGAAGGATCCAGATGTGAAGCAGCTGTCTGATCTTCAGCAGAGTCCAGACTACAGACTGGAGACTCTGTGGTCAGTAGAGTGATGGAGTGAGTGGGTGGTGCTGTCAGCAGTATTGTACTAAACACAGTCAGTATGAAACAAAGATCCAGTGTTTCCTGTAAAGCTGCAGCTTCTCAGTGAAGCTGTGAGAGGAGAATGGTGACAGGCTTCAGGATTGCACACAAACACTTCCTGTTTCTAGCCTTTTTTACACCTTTATGGTCACCATAATAACGGCTGACACGCTCTGATCAAACACTATCATCAGCCATTCAGCTCTCTGAACAAAGCAGCACGCAGACCAATGACTGCATTTATTTCCAAGTTTAAAGCAGTGAAGAACACAGTCTGTAGGTGAGGAAGAATTTAGTGAGAGCAGATGTTTGGATGGAATTCCTCCAGTTAACAGCTGGAACCGTCCATCTGGATTGTTGGGCTTGTTGTTGGGGTTCCTACAGAGCTCAGAGTGGACACACCAAGGTTCTTCTAATGAATGAAAGTCCAAACTCAAACTAGGAGGGAAAAACATTTTCATCAACTTCAATAAAAATCCAAAGATTAGAAAAAGTGAAGCAACAATGAGTCCTAGTACAGTCCCAGCACTGAAGTCCCTGCTGCTCTTTATACTGGATGTGCTGCATCACTGACTGACAGCTGATGAAGAGTCTCTGGAAACACTCGTTTATCTCCTCTGCTCTTCCTTCTTCTCTATGCAGGTGGAGCTGATGATGGCAAACAGGACGGTGTGTGTGCTGAGAGAGGAGGAGCTGTGTCCCGATGATCCAGAGAGGTTGAAGCAGCAGCAGCTTGTGTGTAGAGACGCTCTGACTGGGCCATGTTACTGGGAGGTGGAGAGGAGAGCTTCATCCAGCAGTGGCTGACAGAGGAACGAGAAGAAGTGCAGATGACTGTCAGTGCTGCAGAGTGAACTGCTCTGAGAACAGCTCCACTGTCAGACACAATGTAGAGTCCAGCATCATCCCTGTGTGTCCCTCTGGATCTGACAGAGGATCATCAGTGTATCTGGACTGCTCTGCTGCTGCTCTGTCCTTCTACAGTCTCTGCACAGTCTCTGCACAGTCTCTGTCTGACTCTGGCTTCAGATCCTCCTGGATCAAACTCACCTGGAAAGACTTTCAAACATCACTCAATAGATTTGAATACAGAATATATTTGATATATGCTGTAGATGTACTGTAGAGTTGCAGTTTGTCACTTGTAAATACAGTCTGTGAGCAGCTATGAGCTGAAAGATCTTTCTAGAAACACGAAATGCTTTCACTCTTCTGTTGCTTTTTCATATATTTCCACAACATTAATATATATATAGCTGGACTGGCCATCGGGCATCCCGATGGTGATTTTTCGTTTTTATGGGCCAATGATATTTTTT
Source organism: Neolamprologus multifasciatus (assembly GCF_963576455.1). Classification (NCBI taxonomy): domain Eukaryota; kingdom Metazoa; phylum Chordata; class Actinopteri; order Cichliformes; family Cichlidae; genus Neolamprologus; species Neolamprologus multifasciatus. The sequence goes on from NC_140441.1 coordinate 45,739,085, forward strand.
TATGATTTTTTTTTTTGTAACAGTATAAACGATGGAAGGTGGTGGATTGGCCGGATGCTGGTCGATGTGTAAAAATAAGTCAGTTGTTTGGTGGTGGCTATGGCAGAGCTTCCACAGAGGCAGCAGGTGGATGAGGGAAAGGGGAGGCAGGAGGAGCAGAGACCCGAGGCAGCGTGTTGGCCCCCTTGAACTTTCCCACATTTTGTCACATTACAGCACAAACATGAATCAGTTTTATTGGAATTCCACGTGAAAGACCAACACAACACGCATGTATTCATTATCATAATTTAACCATTTAAAATTGATGTCTTAAATTGATTTTACGTAAAATAGCAATAATTTTATGGTTGCATTAAATAAATGCATGACTAATGAATGAACTATTTCAGTAATTAATTAAAAAAATCTACATAATCAATTAAAGATATATATTAATAATGAATTATCCATTAATTTCATTTAAAATGTTTCAATATTTGTTTATATACAATTCAAATTAGTTAATTACATATTTAATCAATTATTGGTTTGTTTTCTATTTTAATTATTTTACTGACACATTTAATGAATTATGTAATGATGTATTTATTTAATTCACGTTGCTACTCCTGTATGGAGAACCACAGGAGCCACGCGCATCGAAATAAAGAATTCTGTGCTTAAATAATGAATTGTAGAATAAATTCTGCATTTGTAAATTCATTTTTGAATTCTCATTTAATAAACTGATTTTTGAAATGCTTTTAAAAACTGAATTTTAAAAAACATTTTTGAATTCCAATTTATTAAACTGCATTTCAAAATCCTTTTTCCAATTGCACATTAATAAACTGCATAAATTGCATGAATGAAGGGATCCTGCAGCGAAACGGAGAGCTCAACCTCTGACTTAGTGCCTGTTTACTCAGTCTGACCACTTGTGAAGTTAACGCGCTAACGTGGCTAACGCTAGCCTCACCACACGTAGCCCCGTTATTTTAAGGTCATCTTAGCTCATGAAAGTTTTACGTCGCAGCTGTACGAGCTAGCTACGTGTTTTGTAAGCTGCTGTGCTCTTCACAAATAAAGCTGGAAGCAGCTCAGACTATTAGAACCAGCACTGAGGCCTGTTACATTTATACAGTGTTAGAGCAACAGCTGCAGCCTACAGCCTTTAAACTAGCGATTAAAATGCTGACAGTAATCAGAATCAAAAAGGGTTTTATTGCCAAATGGTGAGTAGGTTTACAACATTAGGAAATTGCTGCGGTACTTAGTGCAAACATACTGTCATATAACACTTAAATAGACATAAAAATAAAAATAAGAATCAAAAGTGCTAAGTAGATAGATATATACATGAGTGCAGGTGGTGATCATTGCCAAACATGGAATGTTGCAGTGAACACAGCGTAGGGTCATGTGTTAGTGGTGGGAACAGTCATATGGTTATTGTTCATGAGTCCAACAGCAGAGGGGAAGTAACTGTTCTTATGGTGAGAGGTTCTGGTGCGAATGGACCGGAGCCTCCTGCCTGAGGGGAGCAGATCAAACAGACTGTGTCCAGGGTGAGAAGGGTCAGCTGAGATCCAAGATGCACGCCCCAGTGTCCTGGAGGTGTGCAAACCTGTGTTTAAATAATAAAATCAGTTTAATTATCATGTTCGATCTTTTCAACTCCTGGCTCAACCCAGAGCCTGCATCCCCAGAACTACCTAGAAACAAAACCTGTATATTAGCATCAACTTCACATTTAAAACTTAGTCCCCCCCCCCCCCCCCCCCTGTCCTTCCCTCACTGTGATCCACTCTGTGCTATAAGAAACTAAACTTAAAAAACAGTTATCAGTCATGTGCTTCATACAAAATTTGCGTATGTTTTAGTTTCACGTTGATCCTCTGAGTGTCATGGTACTTCTTTTAATTTGACTTTATCAAATCGAACCAAAATAGGTTTGCTGTCTTTACTTTGCTCGTTTTCCTCCAGCACCACCTCGTATCACATGCCCTTTCCCTTGGACCAGTGTTTGTTATTCCATAACTGGATTTGGAATGTGACAAGTCTACCAATCCCCTATATAACTCCTACATTTTGCTTTGGTTCTATTTTCCTTCTATAAAATGTAATTGACTTCTACAGTGGCCTGCTTTGGTTAATGGTAACATCAGTAATATCAAACATTTTCTCCCCTTTAGCATTTGGCATTTTTCCAACAATATAATGTGATACCATCATCTAAACCCAGTCAATAAAACAACATTTTCTTAAAGCAAACATCAGCAACCCAAAATTTGCCGCCCAAGGGTCGAGTCTACAGTTCCACACTCTCATGTGAACCTTTCGGTCTCCCTCTCTCTCTTGTGCTCCTACTCCTGCCAAAAGCAAAGCAAAGCATCCACCCTTTTCTTACCGGTGTCGTGAATTGTTTGTCAACATCTACTCATCCTAACGTTGGTCCCGTCTTTGTCTCAGTGTCAAGTCAGTCAACACTTTAGTCCACATGGTCAGTCCAGTCACAGTCCAGTCACACACATCATGCACACGCATTCACACTAGATCTTGCTGATAGTGGAGCCTCACGCGCAAAGGATCAGATTCTCCACCCTCATCAATATGAGCTCATTTATTTGTTTTTTCTTTTGTTTTTAGAAAAAGAGTTCTTTATGATCTTGGACTGGATTGACTCGCTGCAATCCTTTTAGACAGGAACTCGCAGGTTCCCACAGGTGACCTTTTCCTCAGCCCATTGTAATCTGGAAAAGCTCACCTTATATTTGCTCTCACAAAAATGTTTTACAGCGCTGTTAATTCAATCTTACAGGCCTGCTTAGAACAAAAAAGGAGAAAAAGAGAGCTGATTATTAGCTCATCAGAGCAAAAACATCATCACCAAAGGGGGTGACACCTGACAGTTTTCTCTAAGTGCACTGTTACAAAAATAATGAGCCCCTCCTCGACATGTCCATGTTTAGTAAAACTCCCTCTACAGCCAAACCTAACTGACAGAATTAACCCATCACTAAAACAACAACCCCACAAATCTTAATCACAGAAAAGTTTTGCTTACTTAATCTAACAATATGTTGTGGGAATTAGAACTTTCCGGGCCATAAAGCTTTTTCCCGACTCTTGGCTTAACTAATACTTACATAGTCTGAAATCAGACTTAAAATCACTCCCTCTGTTCATTTTGCCCACATCATATTTCAGTGGTTGGCCTCAGGTTCTTCAGCTTCCTGACAGTCTGAAGTCAACTGACAGAGTTTCACCTGCTAAATACACAGAAAATCTTGTTAAAAGCCGCACAGTTTGCCCAACAGTAATATTTCCCATTAAGCCCTTTCTAAACACTTTATAACAATGTGTCATCACTAAATTATAAACTTCTTCTCCAAATCTGCACGACTGCACTTAGTCACAGACTTTATTTAATTGTCCTGCGGCTGCTATCATATATTTTACCAAACAATTCTTCTCACACAGTCACAGATATATTTCTCTCAATGCAAACTTCACTCATGTCTCAGACAGGAAACTTGAGTTTTTCTTTTTTCTTTTTTTTCTGTCCCCACTCATTCAACTAATTTGCATATTGAGACATATCTCGAGAAGTTGCCCTGACAAGAGAAATGCATATTCAAAACATTGCCGCATAATTCAATTATTATTATTTTATTTTTATTTCTACAGTAGTCACTTCTTTTGCCCAATCAGCTGGAAACCACTTCTAATTCACTATTTTAAACCTGCTTTAAGCTTTTAATCACTGGTTGGTCCTCCCAGTCTCTTTTTCCTTTTCACAAAAGTCACTCTATTGTCCTGCAACTTGTTAAATCTACACCATTTAGCATTTATGTCATGTATTCGTATTATTGAATGTAAGCATGTCTTCATTGCGTGTATGTTGTGTATTCATATTAATATTGAGTGTAAGCTGGTCTTCGTTGCCTCGATGTGTTTTTATAATCAGATTTAATTCCTGCATCTTTGCTCTGAACAGTGGATTCAAACTGTCTCACTTCTGATTCTCTCCAAAAATAATTTTACATGTGACAATTTCTACATGTGTGTTTTCTATTTTTCTATTCATTTATGTATTACTAGTTTATTTATTTCTTTATCTCTCTCTCTCTTTTTTTTTTCTTTACCTTTCTGTTGCGATGCTCTGGATGTTTCTAAACCCCACAAATTCAGCCTCAATTTTCATCTTGATCATTCCTCAGCTCGTCTGTGTGAAGCTGAGTGTAAAGAGGCTCCTGCTGTTAGAGAAACACTGTTTAACAGAGTCAGACATGTTCAGACTGAATTTCAGTCAGAAACTCAGCATCACATTGATGAAGCTGCAGATCAGATTAATTGTGGTTAATTTCTGATTAATTTCTTTGCTACCAGCTGAAATTTAAATGTAATTTAAAACAAGGATTCAAGGTTATTGGGTTTATTTAACCCAAAGAGATCACATGAACGTATATGAATTGTATGATACGTCTCTTCTATTTTTCCATCCATCCGTTCACTTCCACATATCCTTTTCAGGGTCGTGGGCGGTGCTGGAGCTGTCATCGTCTTCTTCTATTTTTCTATGATCATATTTTGATGTCGATTGTGATTGGTTTTATTTGTTTCTTCGGCAGTTGTAGTGTTTTAATATTTAGACTTTTTTCCATTATTGTAATTGTGTATAAAGTTTGATTTGAATGAAATTTACACTCAAATGCTTTCAGTGTTGCTGTGTTAAGTGTTTGCATGTCTAACGTTTGTATGGAAGACTGGTGGGGGAGGCTGTTACATCTTGCAGGAGGTCTCCTCTCTCCAGGAACTCACTCTGCAGGTGGGGGAGATATAGGAGAGGTGGAGGAAGAACTCAGCCTGGGTGTCTATGTCTTGTGTAGTCTGGAAGATGAGTGGATGACGGGGTGGGTGCAGTTTTCTTAGTGGTGGGATCGGGTGGGCCGTCCCGGGCTCTGTGGGGCCGGGCGGCGCTGCTGAACTGGGCCCCGGTCCGGATAGGCCTGGGCCCCCTTGGCCCTCCCTTCCTTCCCTCCCCATCTCCAGCTGCCTCCTTCTTCCCGCTCTACCACAATCTCCCACACATGCAGGGCCTTGGGGTAAATGTGTGTCACCAGGGTGCAGGGGAGGCATCCCCCCTCTGTCCCCTTCTGGCTGCCTGTGCCTCAATTTTATCCCACAACTTAGACATTCACATTACCCACACTCTCATAACACATACATATAGGACCTTGGGGGTGGGCACGCTACACGGCATCCAGAAGACCATCAGGGTGTACGACCTCACCCCTGGTGCCGTTGCCCACCTCTCAATTTTAAATCCACGTAGACATTGAGGGCTATCAGGAGGGGCTATGCGCTTACCTGCTGCTGAGTAATTGCATATGAGAGCATGAGGGTGGGAATGGATGTTTGTATCTGTGTGTGCCTGTTTGTCTGTGTCTATATGTCAGGTCGGGTATCAGACGCCACCTCTCTGGGGACATCTCAGGCCCTCCAAGGTATGTAGGCCTATCTCCCCCTACCACTCCCCCTGCCAGTGGCAGACGCCCTCAGACATCGGTGCATTGGTGGTTCTTTGTGTCCGGGGATGGGCGTCCAGGTACACACCTGCTCACTCCTGGTGGCTGCTAGTCGGAGCATGGGGCTCGCTCGGGCTCCTTCAGGGGTTGGGTGCCCTTGGCCTCTCAGCCTGGGGCTCGGTCACTCTGGCACAGCTGGCTGCCGGCGGAGCTCACGGGCACGTCACGTTTAAATCATGCTTTTTATCTGTTTTTGTTTTTTAATGTCTCTGTAAAGAACTTGGGATCACCTTGTTGTTGAATTGTGCGATATAAATAAACTTGCCTTGCATTTTGGCTGCTACCTCAAAGCACACTCTGCGCTGTCGATCTTACGTGCTGCACAATAATATTCAATATTTAGTATTTATAGTTATATTCACATAGATCATCGCGATAATGTTGTTTATTATATTGCTCTCTTTTGTTTGCTTGTTTTCTCTTTTTTCTTTCTCAACAGGTGATCCAGGTGATTGATATATGCATTTTTTATCTGTTCGTTTTGTTGGCTTGGACAACTTCCTACCAGACCCGTGGAAATGGAAGCTTCAGTGAAGAAAGATTCCTGCTCCCAGCCGTTCATTGGCTCGGCATTTTAAACCCCTAAAGGGTCACCTGGCCTGCATTAAATAAACAGGGCCAATAAAAAAAAATCACAAGAGTAATACAAAGATTTCAGCCAGTTTAGCTTAATACATTAACTTATTCTTGTGTACACAGTAATTCATAAATAAATAATGTATATTATCAATAAAGATTGATCTAAACAGTTTAACTGCTATGTACAGATAAAGGTTGCATAGCTTTAAAACATTTGCTATCCAGCAAATATCAGTCAAACTCAACACAAAAGGTAACATAACAATGGTTCAAATTGTTTGGACCAGTGATCCAAATCAACTGGCGTTGGTCAAACAGATGTGTGGTAGACTTACTTTGAAGGAGCTGCTACCGACAAACCAGCAAATAAACACCGAATATTTCATCTGTGACATTTGTGAGGTTTCCTCAAACACACTCCGTCAGTCTTGTTGCTGTTGAACGACAAACTATTTAAAAATGTCGCGGGTTTACCTGGTCATATTCTCATTCACAGGGCGATCGCCAAACCAAAAGCAAACAATTAACACCACACCGCTGCTGTTCACAGGACAGCAAGAGTAACGATCAGGAGCATCTTGTCTTCGTTATCGTTCCCCTCGTACGTGTTATTACTGCAATTTCAGCATTTTGCTTCACAACTAAAGTGTGCAGTTTACTTTGTGTGCACTCAAATGGAGTCAAGTCAATTAGCGCCACCTGTGGTCAAGTGCCATAGCCTACAGCCAGATTAACTTGCGACACATCTGAGCCACGTTTGAATTCCTGTTTCATGCACAATACATTTGTAACTTTTAATTTTTTTTTCTGTTTTTGTGTCTTGCAAATAAACCTTTAAAGTGATTGAAATGATGTTATGTATTTATTTTTGGGCTATAGCTACGGTGGCCCTGAGAGGCCAAACGGACTGCAACTTAAGAAAACACCAGCAATAACAAAAAATGCTGCAAAAGCACAAAAAACACAATTGAAATAGGAAAAAAGAAAACACAAATTCAAAAAACGAAAACACAAATAGAAAAAAAGAAAACGGAAGTGTTTCTGGGGAGACAATAGTAATTAGTAATAAACAGAGCCAGTGTGACTAAGTGGAGCTTGTGAGAGTGAGTGGATTGAAGAAAGTGAGGGACTCAGATGTGTCAGTTGGTTTGTCTTTGTTTTTGAGTGTGGAGGAGAGTTAGATTGGGTTGGTTTTAAAGCTAAGTTAAGAATGTTCTGAATTTTATTTATATAGCGCCAAACCACAACAACACTCGCCTCAAGGCGCTTTATATTGTACAGTTTAATTTCAAAAACTTGCATATGATCTTCAGTTTGCAGCTGGACTATCACATAGCAGCTGGAGCAGTCTCAAATGGAGGCCAGTCCACTGCTGCCACCTGTGGCCAAGTGCCATAGCCTACTACTAGATTAGAGTTCAGGGTGACGTTATGAAACTGTGACGTTTGAGCCACTTCCTGTTCTCAGTCCCAGCGTCCTGATCACCGAGGTTTCTGTTGCTCTGATATCTGATATTGATTATATTGGTAAACAGGCTGTAGCATAAACATCAGGTCTGTTCTGAAAACTGGCTTTATTTTTTCAAAGTAAGGGAATATCTGTGGTCTGATACCGCGGGCTCATGGGCTAAGGACTTGGATTGACAAGTCAAGCGCAGATGATTGTGTTGTTTCTTTTAAAGGCTTGTGTGTGTGTGCCTTCCGGTGTGTGTCCTTGTGTCAGTGGAACTGAATCAGTGTGTTAGAGAAAGTGCTCCTCTGCTGTGCCGTCATCGTGTGGATGCTTCTTTTAAAGTTGAAACTCATGTTTTTATGATCTGCTTCATTTCATTGAACCTTTATTTCTAACCATGAAGTCCCTTTGAGGTTACAACCTCCTGGTTAGGTTTAGGCTGTTATTGTGCTTCAGGCTGAAATATGAGGAGTAAGGAGTGGGGCTGGTTAGCCCTCATGACCCTCACCATAACACATATGTCACAGGACAGTGTTTACCACAGAAACTCCATGAAATGATCAATGAGAACTTTAGAAACCCGTCAGTGTGATGCTTCCAATACAACAGCACCTCTGAGTGTGTGTGTTTGCCTCTCAGACTAACTCCACCCTGACATCAAGAAGATGGAGGAAAAGGATGGAGCAGGATCTGCAGCATCCAGCTGTGTGTCTGTGAGGAGGGACTGGTCCAAAGGAGAACTTCCAAACTTCAGTAATGAACCTGCAGCAACAATGTAAGAGAGCTGCTGACTCATTTATTCAGTGTAAATAATGATTTTTGATGCAGTGGGAGAAGAAAAATGACAAAAACAGTTTTAAAAATAAGGATTAAAATATTACAAACTATATTTTTGAGTTTCCTGATGTAGTACAAAAATATATGAACATAACTGTATATAGGACAGATATTTTACGGTTCTTTTAGTAATTACCAAAAAACAAAAAGAATATTTTAAGCTGTCTGAGGTAGTGAGTCAACATGTCACACTGGGTCAAAGGTCAGGGAGTAAAGGTGTGTTTTAAAGGAGGTTTAAAAGCAGCAAGTGAAGGAGCCTGTTGAGGTAAATCGTTCCATAACTGATCAAATTGAGTTGGTGGACCTCTGTGTGAAATCAAGCACCTGGTTCACAGAGAGGATAACCCTCAAATGGGCTGTACAACATTATATAGGGAGACAAAAACAGAGATTATCGTAGCCATCGCTCTCTCGCATGGACGTGGCAGTCTTGCTGTCTGCTGCAAATCCTCCCCGTACCTCCGTGACCTCGTCTGGTATCTGTTCCCTCCTCGGTAAGAGACAGTAAAGGAAAACACGTCTCTGCCTAGTCTTGAAAATCTAATGTTATCATCCATTGTTCTTCTAGGGCCTCTTCTTCTCGTGGCCTCAGCTAACTGCTAATATTTAAATGGCTAACATTAACATGTGTGCCAGCCAGGTTAACATTTATGATGAACTATGATTAGTTAACTGATGTTGAAACTGGAGCTTTACTGACCTCTGAAATTCCTCCTAAAGTGTTATTCAGTGTTGTGACAGTCAGCTGCTTCAGCTGCTGCTGGGATGGGCTGTGGCAAAGAGAACAGAGAAAATCAAAATCAGAGTTGTTCAACTGCATTTGGTGACGTGACTAAAGCAAATCTTTCAAATAATCATCAACGGGATGTTGTCTCCTTTACTACGGTTACTTTACTTGGTCACCGTGTGAATTTCTTTGAAATGAACCAAATTCTTTTATTTGTTGGTTGTTGCATATTTAACCTCTACAGTCAGGAAAGGAGGAGATGAGGCCTCAACAATGTTGGGTTGTAGCTGTGGTTCAGGTTAGAGTGAGTGTCCATGGAATAAATGTAAGTCAGTGAACTGGAAACATGACTGTGTTAAAACTTTTTTTTCCCTTTTTATAATGAGTCTAATCAAAGGTGGACAGAAGTATCTCCACTTTGACTTTTCTGTGTCACCATCAGAGCTTCTGCACAGTGTGGAGAAAGATCCAGAAGCAGAGCTGGACTGCAGACAGCCAGTCAGAGCAGCTGTGTACAAAGTAAGACTGAACATCTGTCTGCTGATGGACTCATTTCTGAAAACTGGACTTCTTGTGTTGTTCAGACATTGAAGAGTTTTCTTTCTCTTTAGTCTCATTGTTTTTCTTTCTTTCAGCAGATGTTGGTCTGCAGGAGGTTTTAGATGAACATAAGATCAGTCTCAGGAGGAGATGTGAACGTGTGACTCAAGGAAGTGATGAAACAGGAAGTAGAACCCTCCTCAACAGGATCTACACTGAGCTCTACATCACAGAGGGACAGAGTGAAGAGGTTCATACCCAACATGAGGTGAGGCAGCTGGAGACAGCTTCCAAGATGGACGCCCTCCATGACGCTCCAATCAGGTGCCAGGACATCTTTAAAGCCTTACCTGACCAACAGAGACCCATCAGAGTGGTTCTGACCAACGGCGTGGCTGGTGTTGGAAAAACCTTCTCAGTGCAGAAGTTCACTCTGGACTGGGCAGAGGGCTTGGAGAACCAACATGTCAGTGTGGTGGTTCTGCTTTCATTCAGGGAGCTGAACCTGATCAGAGATGAGCAGTACAGTCTTCTGGAGCTGCTCCATGTTTTCCATCCAACATTACAGAAGGTCACAGCAGAGAAGCTGGCTGCTCTTCGGCTTTTGTTCATCTTTGACGGCCTGGATGAAAGCAGACTTTCATTGGATTTCACCAACAGGAAGCTGCTGTCTGATGTCACACAGAAGTCATCAGTCAGCCAGCTGCTGACAAACCTCATCCAGGGGAATCTGCTTCCCTCAGCTCTCGTCTGGATAACTTCCCGACCTGCAGCAGCCAATCAGATCTCTCCTACATGTGTTGACAGGCTAACAGAAGTACAAGGATTCACTGATGCCCAGAAGGAGGAGTACTTCAGGAGGAGATGCAGTGATGAAGAGCTGTCCAGCAGAATCATCGCCCACATGAAGACATCCAGGAGCCTCCACATCATGTGTAGTATCCCAGTCTTCTGCTGGATCACTGCTACAGTTCTGGAGCACATGTTGACTACAGAGCAGAGAGGAGAGCTGCCCAAGACCCTGACTGACATGTACTCACACCTCCTGCTGGTTCAGACAAAGAGGAAGAAGAACAAGTACCATGAGGGACATGAGACGAGTCCACAGGAGCTGACGGAGGCTGACAGGGAAATTCTTCTCAAGCTGGGAAGGCTGGCGTTTGAACATCTGGAGAAAGGAAACATCATGTTCTACCAAGAAGACCTTGAGCAGTGTGGTCTGGATGTGACAGAGGCATCGGTGTACTCAGGAGTTTGTACAGAGATCTTCAAAAGAGAGTGTGTGATCTTCCAGAAACCAGTCTACTGCTTTGTTCATCTGAGCATTCAGGAGTTTCTGGCTGCAGTCTACATGTTCCACTGTCACACCAACAGGAAGACAAAGGTGCTGAAGATGTTTCTAAAATCAGAATCTTTCACCAAGATGATTTTTAGTGTTTTTGATAACAAAGATCTCCAATCACTTGATGTATTTCTGAGGAGAGTCACGGAGAAATCCCTCCAGAGTAAAAATGGCCACCTGGACCTGTTTGTTCGCTTCCTTCATGGCCTCTGTCTGGAGTCCAACCAGAGACTCTTAGTAGGTCTGCTGGGTCAGACAGAGATCAGTCCAGGAACCATCCAGAGAGTCATCAACAACCTGAAGGAGATGAACAGTGATGAAATCTCTCCTGACAGAAGCATCAACATCTTCCACTGTCTGATGGAGATGAATGACCTCTCATTATTTCAGGAGATCCAAGAGTTCCTGAAGTCAAAGAAGGAACTCTCTGAGATCCAGTGCTCAGCTCTGGCCTTCATGCTGCAGATGTCAGAGGAGGTTCTGGATGAGTTGGACCTGCTGAAGTACAACACATCAAAGCGGGGACGACAGAGACTGATTCCAGCTGTGAGGAACTGCAGAAAGGCTCGGTGAGTCCAGATGTGGCCATTAACATCATTGATCAGTGTAGGTTAGTAGTTTAATTTTGAAAATAAAATAAGATTGTAACCACAAAGTGTTTGTGTCCGTACGCTGCAACCTTCCACACCATTCCTTTATTGTACAGACTCAGGAGCAGCTCCATGAATCCCAAATCCAAGAGTGGAGAACAGATTTGAAGTGTGTCACATCCATGCAGTCACAGCTGTTTCCACCATGTTTCCACTGATATTAATCCTGTTCAATGACACATTTCATATCAGTGAATATGTTCTTTAGGACGTCCACTGACATGTTTAAGTGTCCTGCTGGAAATCACTCAAATCATCCATGAAATCCATGAAAAATCCTTTTAGTGTTTCTAACTTCACCCTCTGTCCTCTCTCTCTCTCCATCCTCCTCACTGCTGCTTTCACTGATAATCACACAAACATCGTATTCAGCTACAAAATAACACAATAATATCATCTGATGATCATTATTATAAGAGCAGGATCCATATTTGATATCAGAGTAACACACTGCTTGGTTATGTGCAGTCATCATCAGTGACTGTGGGTCAAACAGAAGCTCTCTGATTGGTTGCTAACCTTGGTCACCTGTCCACTCTCACCTGTTTGTGTTTGCTCTCTCTTTGCTGTCTCCATCCTCTCTCTCCTTTCTCTCCCTCTCTGTCTTTGTACTGTCACTCAGGTCCAATGGAAACAGTGACATTTACAAACCAATCAAAGACAAACTGTCAGGTTATAACAATATTCAAAGTGAATACAGGCTGCTGCTGGACACAGACAGGTAACATCATTTTGACTTGCTGTCACCTGGATCTGGACTCATAAACACTGAAGCCCTGAACAGGAATACAAATCATTTTCTGCCAACTAGCGACACACCAGCAGATAATGGCTCAGAAAGCTAAAATGAGCCAATCATTTCTGTGTTTAGTTCCCCTGAAATCAGATCTGATATCAGCAGCTCTGAGTTCATTCATCATTATTGTCCAGTGATGAGATTTCTGCTCTGTTTGGTAACAGTCAGCAGGTTTTTCCTGCGTGTGGACGTGAACAGTCGTACCTGACAGCAGGTAGCAAACAGAGATCATCTTTCCAGCTGGAACTCTTCACTGAGCTGAACCCATTCAAAATGTTCTGGAGTCAAAACAGGAAACAGTCCAAATGTGTGTCTTCACTCTGACTCTGGATCAGATCTCAGTGACAGACTGTGGACATTACGGAAGCCTAAATGTGACACCATCTTCCTCCTTCATCTGCAGATTAAAGCCAAACAAAGATTCTCATTAAAAGTCTGCAGGTCTGAGAGAGACTCAATCGTTGTGTCATGTCAAACACAGTAAGAGGAGCTGAAGCACAGATGTGAAGAGCAGATTCATCAGATTATGACCTCACTCTGTTTTGTCTTCATATACATTCAGTCTGTGTTTATACTGCAGATTTTCTGCTTTTGTAATAACACATTTTATATTTTCTATCATCACAGACTGACTCAGTGTGGACACTCAAAGATTCACTGTGAAGTTGTGGCCTCAGCTCTGAAGTCCAACCCCTCCCATCTGACAGAGCTGGACATGAATGGAAATGATGACCTCCAGGATTCAGGTGTGAAGCTTCTGTGTGCTGGACTGGAGAGTCCAAACTGTCGACTGGGGACTCTGAGGTGAGTTCACTGACTGCAGCTGTTGTAGTTTTTCTATATTTCAAGTCTTTGATTGATGTTTGAAACTTTCTTTAGTTCCTAAATGTTCAGGATGTGTCTGAAGACAAATGTGAAGAAGTTTAAGTGCTTTCAGAAATGTTGAGGCTTTCCAAACGACTGAACAACAGTTTTTCCTTTTGGCTCCAAATAGAAGTGACAGACTTGAGCAGGGTTCATTTAAAGGCTGACAGAAGTGGAGTGGTGACGGGGAGATGTTTGACAGGACAGTGTTTCAGCCTCCACAGGTTCATGTTGTGCTCCATCAGTCAGTGAAGATGAAGTCAGTGCTGATGAGGCTGTAGAGTGTGTGAGGGATGTGAATGAGGATGATGAAGATCTGATGATAGCAGATAAAAACAGGCTGCAGAGACTTTGAGCCATACAGGGCACACAGTGTGTGTACAGAACAGCTGAAATCATTATGGAGGCCTCACTGGAATATGGAAGCATCACAGTACAGCTTCAGTGAACCATTAAAGTCTCTGATATGAGATGAGAAATGAAGCAACCAGAGCTTTTCAATGAGTGGAAATCCACGGTGACTGTGAGCTGCTGCTACAGCCTCCAGATTATCCAGCAGCTCATCCTGCTCAACATTTTCTCACCAACTTTAATGTTTTTTACTCTGTCTACCTGTCACATCATTTGAGCAGGAAACAAATATGCTCATGTTTTTACAATGTCTCTCTTGAAGATGTAAGAAGATCACATGGTGCTTTTTATTATTGTGTTGGTTTGTTTCCTGTCTCTTGGATGGAGCCCAGCTGTGCGTGGCCCCTGGGCCTGTGGTCAGAGTGTGTGCTGGATAATCCGGCCCAGGATGAGGCCAAACTGACATGGGATGAAATGTCTGTCACATAATTGAGCTTAGTGTAGTTTCATTTCTGCACAATTTAAAAACAACCAAAACTTTGTTCTGTCTTTTCTATGTTATACTGTAGACTTTCTTTGATACTGTGTCCAAAAGGAGCAGCTTTTACTTTGAAGGGGAGGCGTCTCTGTTTCCTCTTCAGGTTGGATGATGGAAGCAAATTAGTGTAGCGCTTCAGCAAAAAGAGCAGCTTTTACTTTGAAGGGGAGGCGTCTCTGTTTCCTCTTCAGGTTGGATGATGGAAGCAAATTAGTGTAGCGCTTCAGCAAATTAGTGTTCAGCCTGCTTCCCTCAGGGAAGCAGGCTGAACATGTTGAAACCAGGGTGGAAGCTGTCCTTGATAATGTTTGCTGCTCTGCTGAGGCAGCGGGAGGAATAAATGTCCATCAGAGAGGGGAGAGGGCAGCCGATAATCTTTTGTGCTGTCCTGACCACACTCTGAAGCCTCGCTCCATCTGGCTTGGTGCAGCTGCCGTACCATACCGTGATGCAGTAGGTTAGCAGGCTCTCAATGGACGAGCGGTTGAAGGTCAGCAGCAGATTCGAGTTCAGCTTATACTTCCTGAGGACTCTCAGGAAGTGCAGCCGCTGTTGGGCCTTCTTGACGACCACTGAGATGTTGTCTGTCCAGTAGATGTCAGCAGAGATGAGGACACCAAGGAACCGGAAGGTGTGGACCCTCTCCACCCGCTCCCCGTTGATGTAAAGGGGGGCCAAGTCAGTGCTGTGTCTCCTGAAGTCAACAATGAGGTCTTTGGTTTTCTTAGTGTTCAGTGCAAGGTTGCTTTCTGAACACCAGGCTGCCAGCTTCAGGACTTCCTCTCTGTAGTCTCCCTTTGAGATGAGTCCGACTACCTTGGTGTCATCAGCAAACTTGATGATGAGATTGTTGTTGTGGGTCGGACTGCAGTCG